>NC_039251.1:15477664-16088619 GCF_003368295.1 Carassius auratus | reverse complement strand
ACGCATCTAATCTACAGTGCTTCTCAATAGATTAGAATGTCGAGGAAAAGTTCATTTATTTCAGTAATTCAACTCAAATTGTGAAACTTGTGTATTAAATAAATTCAGTGCACACCAGACTGAAGTAGTTTAAGTCTTTGGTTCTTTTAATTGTGATGATGTGATTTTTTTTTAACAATTCAAAGTCTCAACAAATTAGAATACTTCATAAGACCAATTAAAAAAAATAGTGAATTGTTGGCCTTCTGAAAGTATGTTTATTTACTGCACATGTACTAAATACTTGTTAGGGGCTCCTTTTGCTTTAATGACTGCCTCCAATTCGGTGTGGCATGGAGTGATCAGTTTGTGGCACTGCTGAGCTGGTATGGGCCCAGGCTTCTTTGACAATGGCCTTCAGCTCATCTGCACTTTTTGGTCTGTTGTTTCTCATTTTCCTCTTGACAATATCCATAGATTCTCTGTGGAGTCAGGTCTGGTGAGTTTGCTGTCAGCTGGTCAGTAGAAGGAAGCATGAAGTGCTCCAAGATTTCTTGGTAAACACAGGTGCATTGACTTTGGTTTTCAAAAAACACAATGGACCAACACCAGCAGATGACATTACACCCCAAATCATCACAGACTGTGGAAACTTTAACACTGGACTTTAAGCAACTTGGCTATGAGCTTCTCCACCCTTCCTCCAGACTCTATTGACCTTGGTTTCCAAATGAAATACAAAACTTGCTCTCATCTGAAAAAAGGACTTTGGACCAATGGCAACAGTCCAGTTCTTCTCCTTAGCCCAGGTAAGACGCCTCTGACGTTGTCTGTGATTCAGGAGTGCCTACACAAGAGGAATACAACAACTGTAGCCAAATTCCTTTGACACGTCTGTGGTGTGGTGGCTCTTGATGCCTTGACAAAGCCTCAGTGCATTTCCTTGTGAAGTTCTCTAAAATTCTTGAATCCAGTTTGCTTTGACAATCCTCATAAGGCGGAAATTCTCTCGGTTGGTTTTGCATCTTTTTTCTTCCACACTTTTTCCTTCCACTCAACTTTCTGTTAACATGCTGGATACAGCACTCTGTGAACAGACAGCTTATTGGCAATACATTTTTGTAACTTACACTCCTTGTGAAGGGTTGTCAATGATTGTCAGAGACCATTTTGAAGGCTCAGGAAAACTTTTTCAGGTGTTTTGAGTTGATTAGATGATTGGCATGTCACAATATTCTAATTTTTTGAGAGGGTTTTTGTTAAATGTGAGCCAAAATCATCAAAATGAAAAGAACCATAGACTTCAACTACTTCAGTCTGTGTTGCATTGAATTTATTTAATACATGAGTTTAACAATTTGAGTTGAATTACTGAAATAAATGAACATTTCCTCAACATTTTAATTTATTAAGAAGCACCTGTACAGATGTGCATCCGTTTCTTTCAGTTTGTTTACTTTCATTTTAGACATATCCAACTGAGTCTATAACATAAACCTTGTGTGTTTTGACAGTATTAGCACAAAAACATAGCTTAGTTCCGTAATCAGGCAAAGTTTGAAGGGCTTTTTCATTTTTGTGCTGCGCTTTGTGCACATTCATAAAAGCCACATGAATGAAACGTTTAAAATAACTAGTAACGGCTTTAAAGCAGATGCAAAAAAAGAAATTAGGTTTATGAATAAATGAAGTGTCCATTGAGAGTAACTCTACCGCTGTGATAACACCATAGACTGTATAAAGATTAACACTGATGTTAATGTATGTCACATTATGCTTATAAGACATGTTAAGTCCTGAAATGTCTCTACTTAATGCCTAAATGTCTATGACATTAACAATTACTTTAGCAATATGCACAGAAGATTCTCTTGGCACCACAGACCGGTGTGTCCCGAACATACCCTGAAGGTGTTTGCTATAAAATTATGTTATATAAGTTTTGGGAAATCCAGCACATCCTTATTTCACAGGCATTCCTCTGTATTTCTTAAACAAAAGGTGGAACAATCGGTCTTTCACAGAGCAGATCCTGCAGCCCTATAAACACACACACCCATACACTCAATAACAAATAATTAAGTAAATCTGTTTCAAGTCAGGCTGTACTCACAGCCATTTTAACATGCCATTTCCAGACAACATTTTGTCCAGTTCTGAAGAAACAAACTTCTAAAATACTCCACAGATCTCCACAGATAATTTCAATATCTCTCATAATTATTTTCACCATATAACATGACTGCTACCCATTTGCTGATAACTTGCTGATCATTTAAGCCCATATTTGCTCCTTATATGATGTATTTTCTATTTGAACAGTCTTATAAAAATTCAGCCTAAGTGGCAAACGTTGCTTGTGGAGATGTACTGGTTTTAAACATATTGCAGAGTCCAAACACATTTATTACCTTGTTGGAGTGATAATCTGCTGAATTACAATAATTAGTAGTTAGTAGCTTCATAATATGTCAGACTGTTGTGTGAGAGACATTCCCAGTAGGCTACAGCTGGGCATTTTTTCTAAAGGCGCTTCACTGTGTGTGCTTTCTTCCCCAAGGTGGTAGTCATGGAAACCACTGATGTGTATTGCTGGAGAGCCTTTATAGTTCATGATCAGACTTAAGAGGATGCTGAGGTGCACTCAAACACTAACCTACTTTTGATTACTAAAAGCAAGCAACGTTTGATCCTTAAGCTTGCATGCTGCACAAGCAGCTCAGATGGAACTTCTATTTGTAAATCAATAATTCAATCCACTTTGCACAATATTTGAAAGCAATCATTGGTTAGCATAAGTCATTGCTGAAAAATAAAACTAAATCAATAGAGGGAATAAATAACATAAAAAAAGTAAAACCTAGCAACTTTGATTTCAGTCTATATAGGCAATTTACTGTATAAACCTTCATAGAGGACCAAGGCCTTTTATTCTCTGTTAGTGTTCATGAGAATGTCACGAATACGGTAGACGCGTCTGGTCAAGAACAAATATTTCTGCCCATATTAGCATAACTTTAAGACATTTAGTGACAAAGTGTGAGCTCTATTAGGTTTAGGATAAGTAGAATGAGGGCCATACAACTGAAATTTGCCTTATGCTCTACAATGGCTAATCTTACTGTGATTAAATTACTGATTAATACTGAATGAAAAAATTGTCACAGTCTATGGCGTGTAATCTTTGTTGATCTTCATGATCTTTGCTTCTTCTTCTTAATCAGAAAATTGTTATATAACAGTTAATTAACATTAGCAAAAAAACGTTTCATTACGAATGTAACGCTGGTTCCACAAAGGAATGAGACACTGTGTCTATGTTATTCAGAGATGTCACGCTGGAGGCGTTCCCCAAAGCGTCATCAACGCAGCTCAAGTTCCTGAAGAAGATTTATATGTTCTTCAGAATTTTTTTTTTTTTTTTTTTTTTTTGAAGAATTACACTTATGAGCATTCTTATAAAAGTCTTGCAGTTTCTTTAACTCTTTATTCATCTCTGGTGGTGTTACTGTTCAAGCAATATCAAATTTTGCACCTTATTTAAGATTACAATTCTCATTATTGACCAATCATTAACTACAACTTTTGCCTCAAACTCGTAATTTGCTGTTTTTTAATAGTCATTAAGGTAGTTGTTAATCTTAAGTATTAGGTTGGATTAGGGATGTAGAATATGGTCATGCTGAATATGTGCCTTATAAGTACTAATAAGCAGACAATATGTTAATAATAGGCATGCTAACAAGTAACTAGTTAATAGTGAGAATTGGTCCCTATACTAAAATGTTTGTAAAACGTTAAAGAATAAATTTGGTAGAAATTAAAAAAGCAAATTTATAATGTTCTTTCACCTTTAATTTGTGACAGATATTATGGAAGGACATTGATCTCTCATACTGAAACAAACATGTGAAGAAAAACTTGAGACAAGAAGTGGAGTTCGGTAGCAATACACACCATGGCTGCCCATCGCATTCGATCAGCGAACAGCAATGCTGTGCTCCCTCGCTGCAGATCTGAGGGTGCTCTCATCGATCTCAGTCAAGGAGTGTCAGAGGCCACCCTTACAGATGTTAAAGGTTTCCTTTCTTATTTTTACCTCACAATCACAGTACTGTTAACTTATAGTTTTACCCTCATTCACTTATTTTTTTCCTCAAAGGGCCTTCACCTAGTGCCTTGCGACTGGATACAAGCTGCCTCATTTGGAGCTGTCAGGGAAGTGATTGCCATTAAGGATTACTGTCCGTCCAGTTTTACCACACTCAAGTTCTCAAAGGGAGACTGTCTTTATGTTATAGACACATCGGGTGGAGAATGGTGGTATGCACACAACAGCAAAGAGATGGGATACATCCCATCTGCTTACGTCCATCCGATCAATCATCGAGATTCCACGTTCAGTGACAGCGGCATAATTGACAGCCTAAGTGACATTTCTGAGGGAGTGAAAGAAATGGATATCTCTGTGGATTGGACGGGGTCTGCCAAACCCACAGAATCTGGAAATGACAATCCTTTTGTTAATAAACGGATGTCAACTAACCCTTTCCTAAATGGCTCGCTGCAAGGCACCCCTGACCAAAACTACAGCCAGAGTTCAGCAAAGGCTTTGTGTTTTGGTAATATCTCACCTCCCATCTCAAACACCAGCAGCGCTATTAATATTAATGATTTTGAAAGTGGGCTCTGTGACTCAAAAAGTATGGGCCCTGGCTCAGGAATTGGCCCAAATATTCGCAGAAACAAACCGTTTTTTGGCAGCAAGCGCTGCTACAGCATGTCGGAATTGTCTGTCCTACAGTCCCTGTCTGATTGGAATCAAGGTTCTTTGAGTTTTTTTGGTGGAATGAAGTCACCTAAACCTGAGCATTATCAAAGTAGAGAGGATTTCAAAACAGCATGGCTAAATCACCGTAAACTTACACGATCCTGCCACGACCTGGACTCCATTGGACAAAACCCAGGTTGGGGCCAAACCCAGCCAATAGAGACCAACATTGTGTGCAACCTGGACAGTTCTGGTGGTACCGTGGAACTGCCAAATACCAGTATCAGTATACATATTCCTGAGGGTCACGTTGCACCAGATGAGACTCAACAGATATCACTGAAGGCCCTTCTGGACCCACCGTTGGAGCTTAACAATGATAGATGTACTACTGTAAGTCCAGTGGTAGAGGTAAAACTCAATAATATGGAAATCAAGACCCCAGTCACTTTAGAGATGAAGGTGTCTGTTGTGGTGAAAGTAGAGAGCCGCAAAAACACAGAGGTGGTGTGTGTGAGAAGCGACTTCAAGGAAGGTCCATATGTCCAGATTCCACATGTATGCATGTATGGAGACACAGTTCAAGTGACTCTGGACAATTTAGAGCCTTGCATGTATGTCTCTGTAGTTGCCCAAGCACAGACAGTGGCCCCATACAACACAGTCTGGGAACATGTCGTAAAAAAGGTCACTCTTGGGGTATACGGGCCAAAGCACATCCACCCGTCTTTCAAGACAGTGGTGGCCATTTTTGGCCATGACTGTGCCCCAAAGACGTTGCTAGTGAGCGACGCAAAAAAGCACTCTCAATCAACTCCACCTGTTGTCCTCCAACTCTGGGGGAAGCACCAGTTTGTCCTAACAAAACCTCAAGACCTTCAGGTTGGTGTGTATTCGAACATGTCTAATTTTGAAGTGAGGGCCAATGAACATGCAAGAACCGTGAGGGGATTTCAGATCAAACTTGGCAAAGTGGCCCGCCTCATCTACATGATTGCAGCACGCGATTCAAATGACATTTCAGACTTTACTTTGCGTATTCAGGTCAAGGATGATAAGGACTGTATCTTGGCCCAGTTTTGCGTTCAGACCCCAACCCCACCACCAAAAACAAGCACAAGTAGCTCAGTTCAACGGCGCTTCCTCAAGAAAAAGGAAGTAAACAAAATCATACTGTCTCCTCTTGCAGCGACCGCAAAGTACCCTGTGTTTCAGGACAGACTAGTCAAAAACCTGAAATTTGCTAAGTTCCTGAAAACTGTTGTAAGGCAGTCCAAAAGTCTGTATTTGCTAGAGTATCTTAGAGGTGACATAGTGGCCCTTTTGAGTGAGGAAAAAATCAAACTTAAAGGACATTTATGGACCAAAGAGTGGTACTTCGGATACTACCATGGAAGAATTGGGTTGGTGCATGCAAAAAACATTCTAATCATGGAAAAGTGAAACCTGTTAATTTCAAAGGGTCTGATCTTACAACTACAATCCTTTTAGAGCAGCTCCTAAAGCCCTGCATGTGCCTGACGTATATCTACGCATCTGTGCGGACAATACTGATGGAAAACGTGGCAAGTTGGAGAGTGTTTGCTGATGCATTGGGCTACGTCAATCTGCCGCTGGCACATTTCTGTCGGACAGAGGCAGAAAGTGAGCCTGAAAAAGTGGCTTCTGTTCTGGAGAGGCTCAAGGAAGACTGCAACGCAGCTGAGGGCAAGGAGAGGAAGTCTTTCCAGAAGGAACTCATGAAGGTAAGCTCTGACATGGAAGTAGATCTTTCAGCTAAACTTGGTTGTGTACTGGGAGCATCTTTATAGAAACCATTTTTAAAAGGTATATCAAATGTTATATTTATTTATTGGAGGTTTTCTTAAAATTGACAAGCCGATAATCATTTTCATGTAATGGCTGGTAACTGATCAATGGCCAATATTAAAATTGTATAATATTTTTTAAAATAAATTATTTATATTTGGTTATACATATTCACTCATTCATTATTTAAAAGGCTTGCAACTGCAAAGAGAGACGAGAGAAGAGTGACGTTTTTGAAAGTTAACAAGTTAAAAGTCTGAAAGTCAACGGCAGAGATATATCCTACCTAAAATACAAAAAATGTCATTACTGAAAAAAGAAAACATTTATAAAGCTGCATGCAATTTTGAGATATAAATTTTTTTTATGATTTTAAAAATGAAAGGTATCAAAAATTGAGATGACCTTAAATGTTTGACCTTAGATAGAATTTGACCTTGCTGGTGTGATTGGAGGATTTACTATCTTACAATCTTTTCAGTTTCGCAAATGAACAAATTTGCATGAATTAAACTATGAATAATATATAATTTCTCTAGTTGATACCAAAACATGTCAAATAAATATTTCATAACGTTGTCACAAACACTTGAGACTCAAAGCAAAGACCAAGTGCACAACATTTAAAAGTGCCAACATATTTGCAGAACACCACCAGCTACCCACTTTAACATGCTATCCTGAATCAAAACAACAATATATTATCAATATAGCAATCTATCCTAAATAAGCTGACTGAAAAAAAAACATTCAACTTCTCGTACAAAACCTTATTTCTCTCATGTGGTCTATATTACAATGATGGATAAGGTGCTAAGATTCAGGTTTGTCTGGTTGTCACCTGCCTCAACCACTCTGTGCCACTGTGTCAATAAAGCCTGATGTGAAAACTTTGTCAACGGTAACCTGAAAAAGGATGCTTCCAAAGGAAATATCAAGTTTCATTTTAGCAACATATTTTACAAACACTTATATAAATCTTCTGTATGATGCATCAGTCATTCTGCAATAATCACCAAAAAAGAAACCTCTCTCTGTCACAGAGAACACACACTAAAATTCACACTGAAGTAAAAATCACATATTTAAATCATGCATACTGGCGCTTCTCATTGAATTACAATGTCATGAAAAAGTTCATTTATTTCAGTAATTCAACTCAAATTGTGAAACTTGTGTATTTAATTAAATGCACACAGACCGAAGTAGTTTAAAGGTACAATTTGTAAGATATTTGCAGTATAATATATCCAAAAACCACTAGGCTAGTGTTATATATTTTGTCCAGCTGATTACTAAAAATATCTCTAATGTTTTCAACTACTTGTAAATCATGAGAAAATTCCCATTCTAAACAGTGACACGGGGCAGTGCAGTCGCCTGTCAATTACGTTAGTTACCTTTTGTTATCGCCTTTACTGACGTAGAAACCACATGACAACAGTGTCGTGGATAAATGCTGAAGTAGTGTCTAGGATCCAACAAACCACTAGCTTGCTTCAAGCAGTTCCTTATTTACTTCTTCTTGCACGTTTTATGGTGGATTTATTGTGTTACTCGTTACTCGAGTTATTGTGTTACACGTTTTATTGTGTTACTTATTTTATGGAACATAATTACTGTTTACCGTCTGCCGCTGATTCTGTCGACAAGGACAGCCCCCGTAAACCCTGACAGCAACATAGTTTTGGCCCAGATCCGGCCCACATCTGGCCCGCATGAAATCCATGTGGGCCAGATGTGGACCAGACCTGGGCCGAAACTGCTTGCTGTCTGGGAAGGTAAGCTTACGGCCAACCAAATGACCCAAGAAGAGTTTGGGACAAGAGGAGATAAAGAGCGAGGATCAATATCAGTGTTGCATTTTCTAGATGGAGAGAGCTTCGCAACAAACTTCAACTAGAAAGAGATGCCGATCTCGTTTGTGTTTTACTCGACAGGTGAGTTGTTTTGATTCGTATCAGAAAACGTATGCTATTATAATTATCAACAAGATTAGTATTATGGGGTATAATATTAGTATTATACATGCCAAACGCTGGCATCACGTCTCTAGACCCATGCGAGGACGCATCTGATTTATCTTTCCATCTGATTGATAGCCGTCAGCGGTTGGGTAGAAGACAACAAATCCCATCATTCCACGCTCCTTCTTAGCGTTATCTCTTGTTTCTCATTTTCCTCTTGACAATATCCCATAGATTCTCTGTGGGGTTCAGGTCTGATGAGTTTGCTGGCCAGTCAAGCACACCAACACCATGGTCATTAACCAACTTTTGGTGCTTTTAGCAGTGTGGGCAGGTGCCAAATCCTCCTATAAAATGAAATCAGCGTCTACAAAAAGCTGGTCAGCAGAAGGAAGCATGAAGTGCTCCAAAATTTCTTGATAAACGGGTGCAGTGACTTTGGTTTCCAAAAAACACAAATGGACCAACACCAGCTGATGACATTGCACCCCAAATCATCACTGACTGTGGAAACTTAACACTGGACTTTAAGCAACTTGGGCTATGAGCTTCTCCACCCTTCCTCCAGATTCTAGGACCTTGGTTTCCAAACGAAATACAAAACTTACTCTAATTTGAATAGAAGACTTTGGACCACTGGGCAACAGTCCAGTTCTTCTTCTTCTTAGCCCAAGTAAGACACCTCTGATGTTGTGTGTGAGATTCAGGAGTGGCTTAACAAGAGGAATACGACAACTGTAGCCAAATTCCTGGACACGTCTGTATTTGGTGTTTCTTGATGCTTTGACCCCAGCCTCAGTTCATTCCTTGTGAGTTTCACTCAAATTCTTGAATCGATTGTGCTTGACAATCCTCATAAGGCTGCGGCTCTATCGGTTGGTTGTGCATCTTTTATTTTCTCCAAACTTTTTCCTTCCACTCAACTTTCTGTTAACATGCTTGGATACAGCACTTTGTGAACAGCCAGCTTCTTTGGCAATGAATGTTTGTGGCTCCTTATGAAGGGTGTCAATGATTGTCTTCTGGTCAGCAGTCTTCCCCATGATTGTGTAGTCTAGTGAACCAAACTGAGAGACCATTTTGAAGGCTCAGGAAACATTTGCAGGTGTTTTGAGTTGATTAGCTGATTGGCATGTCACCATATTCTAATTTGTTGAGATGTTGTGAATTGGTGGGCTTTTGTTAAATGTGAGCCAAATCATCACAATTAAAAGAACCAAAAACTTAACAGTCTGTATTTTATTTAGAAGCACCTGTATTTATATATATATATATATATATATATATATATATACATGTCAGCATGCATCAACACAGACCATATGAACAAGTTTTTATGTAATACAGATACAGGACTAAAATAAAAATGAGCTGAAACATCTGCTCGAAACACCTTATTAAAGTGTGATTGAAATGATGATATTGAAAATATACATACATCATATATAGACTTTGCCTTTGACATTAAAGAGCATCATATCATTGAAGTGAAGCAGGCTAAATGAATGTTAGCGTCTGGTACACGTTTGTGTTACACTGTATGAACTAAAATTAGAAAGGGTCATCTGTGACCGTCTCAAACTTGAAAATGCCGGAAGATGTGAACGTGTTGAAGGAGAATCTTAGTTGAGCAGATGTTTCCTTTTTAATTGTTAGAATCTACACAGAAGCATCAAATGTGGAACAAGAGACGCCCTAAATTACACAAAACCCCCACACCTACAAATCCATTGCCAGGAGATAACAGACATGCATCTGCAATTCTCTTTACATCGGAATAAAGTACTTGCATTTTCTGAATAGAGAAG
Source organism: Carassius auratus (assembly GCF_003368295.1). NCBI lineage: Eukaryota > Metazoa > Chordata > Actinopteri > Cypriniformes > Cyprinidae > Carassius > Carassius auratus. The sequence goes on along the minus strand of NC_039251.1, from coordinate 16,078,285 downwards.
AATTATCATTTTAGAGCAATGGGTTCCCTCTGGAATTTCTAATGGGATTTTGATTTATGAATAAAATGAGCTATGTGGTTAACATTACATGAAGAGACCTTCCTGTTTTGTTCTACAAAATAAATTACACAGTCAAATGTGAATATTGAAACCCATTAGAAATTCCCTTAAGAATCCGTGGTGAATGAATCTTTTGGGCTGGCCTACAAATTGACATAATGACTGAACAGCATTAGAGAACTCTGTTATTCCATTTTTAATCAGTAAATGTGCCAGTGGTAATGCTTTCATGAGAAGGTTTTTTTTTTTTTTTTTCAGTTTTTGATTCCTCTGGATCCTCCCATTTCCTTTAACCTATTGTTAGAACAGAAGAGGAGGCCTGTATAAACCGCCAGTGATTTCTGACAATAGTTTATAAACAAAAGAAAATTGTCAGCTTATATAAAAGGAAATCACAAGGGGCAGGCAAGAGGGAAGATAATAAAGGATAAGTACTATCATAAAATCAGATGTTAAAGAAGAGGAATTCAACAGAAAAACATGTAAAGTAATTGTCTGCTCAATCTTGCTGTGATTATGTCTAGTGAGCTCAACAGTATTGTGAATGTATGAGTACACTGACTAATTCACTAATTCAAGTTTTATGAATTCAAAGAGTTTCTGTACTAATTAACTGATTGGTAGATCATGATGCTAACAATACTAGTCAATAAGATTGCCAGGGAATTCACTGCAAGTTGCTTCGCATAAAAGTGTCAACCAAGTGCATGGGTAAAATTAATGAATAACTTTAGAACTATGTTAAAATTGGCCAGTTAATGTGAAGAAATACACTTTTCTGTTCCAATATCAGCCAGGTTCACTGGGTACACTGATGCAAAACAAGTAACAAAGAATCTGCACAACCAAAAAAAAAAAAAAAACTGAGCACTGAGGTAAGTTCAGTGAACCGAAACATTTGCTTTTTTGAGCATCTGCATATGCTTTCTTTTTTGCATGTGCCATTGTGTAAATATTTTTGTAAAAAAAGCAGTAATGGGCCTCAATTAAAAAGCCTCTTCTCAGATAATATTTATTTGTTTTATTTCAGTTTTTAGATTTGATGTGTAGATGTCTTGTTACTGATGCAAAATACTAATAGAGGTTTTGGAGGCATCTAAAGGAGCAATTAAGAGAACAGAACAATGAAACCAGCTTTGGTATGTTTGTGGGCAAAATAGTCAAATGATCAAAACATCATTAAAATAATTATTTGCTTTTCTCATTAAATTTCAAAATAACAAGCTAATTTCATACCCATTAAAAGATGAGCTGGAAGCTTCTACAGTAGTTCTGCTTGGTACACCTGACTTCATTTGAGGTATTAACAGCAGGTTCAAGATTCTGTGGTAGTCAAAATCTGAGCAGACAGGGTGTAGATTTTAATTGGTATTCTTTTACAACCGTGTCTCTGTAGGGTTTACTTAATAAGTTCCTGACTGTGACAGGGGTCAAGGGGTGAGACACCTCAGGAAACAGGTGCAGATGAAATACTTTATCTTTTGTTGGCTAATGCACACAATACGTGTTCACAGTGTGATACATTCACACACAATACATTTATTTTTTACTTTTATCTAGACAGCAAGTGGAACAGTAAGTCATCCTGATCACCATTCTTTGAGCCTAATGTACAAGTCAGAGACATACCTTCCTGTTTATTTGTACTAGCTTTGTTGATAAGGGAAGAGGGAAGCCATCCAAGACTCCCGCTATCTCATTGCTCTGTTTGGAGCCAGACCTTTAACAGGTCTTCTGGGGCATCAGTGCCGTGTTCCTCCCCCTATAAGCAGACTTCCTGTCATTCCAAACATTCTAAGCCAAGGAAATGGAATCAGAGATTAGTTAGTTCAGGGCATGAAGCTTTTAAAAACGTACTGATTTTGTGTGTATGTGAATTTAAACACATTTGAGTGTATGAAGAACACCTGCATTTTTTACTCATTTATATTTGAAAACTTAATTGTAGAAAGATTGATTTCTTTCTTTGTTGTATAAAGCAAGCACTAAGAAAGTAAATGTCACATGTCGTCATCATCAGATAAGAGTTTCAAACTTTTTGTAGATCAGTGAACGTCATATATTCACAAGGTGCAGTGAACGTAAGTCCTTATTCAGTTTTTTAAATGTCACAGCAAACTCTTTTAGGAGAGAAAAGAAGGTCACATTAATAAGACAAAACACTTGCCAACAGAACGGCCGGATATTCCTTCCTAACATTTTCCTTGTCCAAGGGGCTCTGAGTCACTCTCATTATATTGTGCTCTCAGGAGGATGCCTGTTGGTTCCTCCGTATCACAATATTTATCAAAGCACCCGGCTTGATGACTTGAGCTCTGGATTGGTCTGGATTTCTGAGGCAGTGCTTAGAAAACCACTGATGCTATCTCAATTTTGTAGTTTGTGTTGTTGTTTACTCTTGTTAAAGTTTACTAATTAGAACAGGCTTTACTTAGTAACCACCACCCAGACAGCAAACAGTTTCGGCCCAGAACCGGCCCAGAACCGGCCCACATCTGGCCCGCGTGAAATCCATGCAGGGCAAATGTGGGCCAATACTGCTTGCTCTCCGGGCAAGAGGAGGGTGGGGGAGCACTTTTTAAAATTGAATATTTGGTATGTGAGATTATGAAGGCAGATCTCAAAAATAGGACACAACTCTACAAAGTACACATTTTTGAAGATTTGATTTGAAGGCTATTTGCATAGTTTCAGTGTCATATTTTGTGTAAATGCATTGTAGCTATGGATGCACATGTATTAAAATTACGCCCCCGGGGCTGATATACTGCTAATTATTTTTGTTATATCTGACAGTGGTAGCAATTTTTTTTTTTTTTGTAATCTTAATTATAAATAAAGCTATAAAAACTAAAAACAATAACTGAAAATGCTATAAGATAATTTAGGCATGATAACTTAATAATTTACAGTATAAAAATGTGTATTCTTTTTAAAAATATTATATATTATATAAAATATTATTATTTACCCACCCTCATGTTATTCCAAACCTGTATCATTTTCTTTTTATGTGCAACTCAAACAGATAATAATTCTTTTTGGATTATTATTATTATTATTATTATTTTATTGTTTTGAAAGCAAGAGATATCCAGTGTAGTTTTGGACACGACTGATTTTAATTGTGTATATATTAAAGCAGTTGAAACAATCTTCAAAATATCTTCTTCTAAGAAAGTAAGTCATTCAAGTTTGGGAAAACATCAGGACAAGTAAATGACAGAATTGTATTTTTTGGGCCAATTAGGAATTAATTACTAATCATTATCAAAAATGTTTTTATTAATGATATTACAAAACTGACATTTGGGATTTTAACATTATTCAATTTGTTACTTCAAACACAGTGACATAAAGCAGAGTTATAATCTTTGCATAGTGGCTTGGTGATGATAAACTCATGGTCTGACTGTATGTGTGTCATTCAGGCTCTTCTGAAGATGGACTGTCAGGGCCTGGTGGCACGGCTGGTCATGGACTTTGTGCTGTTGACTACAGCGGTGGAGCTGGCGGGTCGCTGGAGGGAGCTTGCTGAGAGACTGGCGAAAGTTTCCCGACAGCAGATGGAAGCGTATGAGGCTCCACACAGAGACAGTGGGGGACAACTGGACAGTGAGGTAAAACAAACACTGAAAGCATTGAAGGATATAGTTCACCGAAACCTGAATATTTTCTCAACATTCTCTCACCCTCATTTTTCCAAACCTCTATGACTTTATTTTTTTCAGTGGAACACAATAATTTTTTAATGCAATGAAAGTGAATGATGTCTGAAACGGTCAGTCTGCCTAACATCTCATTTTATGCTTCACAGAAAAAGTAATGTCATTTTGGTGAACTGTCCTGTGTTTTGTATGATCTGCTCATGCCCTACTAACATTTAGAGTTGAATTAGAGGTAGACTTTCATGCTTACTTTTTAAAAAACAATTTATATTTTATGTTTTTGTACGAATCACATCATACAAAAAAAAAAAAAAAAAAAAAAACGTATTTATGCCGCCTTGTAAAATACTTGTTCTCTCATGTGGACAGGTTGATAAGAAGTATCAAGTCTGTTTGCACTGTTTACATTGCATTTAGTACACATTGAAAAGCTTATGATTTGGCTAAAACTGTAGATCCATTACAGTACAGACAACTGTGCAAACAAAACACAGATTATGTAAACATGAAGTTAAGTAATATAAAGTATATAAAAACTATAGAATAATTTGCTCTATAAGACTGGATAAAGAACAATGTCCAAGTGAGATGGACGAAAGAGATGGTAACTGACACTTGTAAAATGTATAACTGGGTTTTAAGCATAAATGGCAGGAAACCCACAAGACATGATTACAGTGTTTGCATTCAGCTCAGAAGAGGAAACTAAATTTTCTACCAACGATTGATGAGATTATAAACGTTCTCTTGGGCTTTGTTTCACTGGCTTAGAATGTTTATGCACAAAATGTTCACTCTTAATGGAGAACATACAGATTGGCTATAATCTTTTTAGGAAACTAAACTGAGGGTGCATAAATGTCCCGTTCATGCAGGTTTACATGTCAAACTTAAATCTTAATTTTTTTGTGAAGGCCATGTGGAAACCTGCCTATGACTTCCTGGTCACGTGGGCAGCTCAGATTGGGGACAGTTACAGGGATGTGATTCAGGAACTTCACACTGGATTGGACAAAATGAAGAACCCTATTACCAAGCGCTGGAGGCACATCACAGGCGCCCTCATCCTTGTCAACTGTCTGGATCTTCTACGGAGCTCTGCTTTTAGCCCCTGCACGCAGGATGACTGCGCCATATAAAGACTACCTACATCGCCTGTCGTTTACAAGACCCAGATACACCTGATTTCAATTTTATTCATTATGTTGTTTTTCATTTTCCTAAATGCACTTATATGTTTGCAAAATAGATTTGTTGCAAAGTAAATTGTACATTGAACCAAATTACTGAAATGTGTAGGCCTATTGCTGATGTTTTAATACTTTAATGTAAAATAAGTTTTTTTTTTATTCATTGCATATCATCATGATTTTATACTTATACTAAATTTTGCACAAAGGATTTTACATGCTTCTACATTTTTCACTAATACTGTAACAATCTTACTCTTTTATGTTTTGTGATGCCAACACTGTATGCTGAACTGCCTGTTTTACTTTGCTGTAAGTATACATGTGCGTCTCAATGAATTAGAATGTCTTTGGTTCTTTTCATTGTGATTTAGGCTCACATTTAACAAAAACTCACCAATTCATTATCTCAACAAATTATAATACTTCATGAGACCAATAGAAAAATTTTTAGTGAATTGTTGGCCTTCCTGAAAGTATTTTTATTTACTGTACATTTACTCAATACTTGGTAAGGGCTCCTTTTGCTTCAATTCGGTGTGGCATGGAGGTGATCAGTTTGTGGCACTGCTGAGGTGGTATGGAAGCCCAGGTTTCAGCTCATCTGCACTTTTTGGTCTCTTTTTTTCTAATTTTCCTCTTGACAATACCCTATACATTATGGGGTTCAGGTCTGATGAGTTTGCTGGCCAGTCAAGCACACCAACACCATGGTCATTAACCAACTTTTGGTGCTTTAGGCAGTGTGGGCAGGTGCCAAATCCTGCTCATAAATTTAATCAGCATCTACATAAAGCTGGTCAGCAGAAGGAAGCATGAAGTGCTCCAAAATGTCTTGGTTAACGGGTGCAGTGACTTTGGTTTCCAAAAAACACAAATGGACCAACACCAGCTGATGACATTCCACCCCAAATCATCACAGATTGTGGAAACCTAACACTGGACTTCCAGCAACTTGGGCTATGGGCTTCTCCACCCTTCCTCCAGACTCTAGGACCTTGGTTTCTTGATTTGCTGATTGGCATATTCTATTTTGTTGAGATAGTGAATTGGTAGGTATATGTTAAATGTGAGCCGAAATCATCACAATTAAAATAACTAAAGACTTAAACTACTTCAGTCTGTGTGCATTGAATTTATTTAATACACAAGTTTCACAATTTGAGTTGAATTACTGAAATAAATGAACTTTTCCACAACATTCGAATTTATTGAGATGCACTTGTATATTATGTTGTTTAGTGTTAAGTAGCCTGATGTTTTTATAAGTGAAAATAAATGTTAGTATGAAAAGTTAAATGAAAAATAAAACATGAGCTTAATAAAGAGATATTAAAGTAATGGGATCACTCTATCCAGTTGTAAATAAAACGTAAAACTCAAATTCTTTCATCAGCACATGTTGGCCTATGACTAAATCATCTAATCATCAGTTTACAAAAATTAAAAGATTTACTCACCATTCATTTGGGACGCTGAAGGCGGAACATTAATAAGTTCCATAAGCTCCATTTATAGCTGCATACGACTTAAAGCTGCAGCGGAGTTTGGTGTGTTTTGATAAGAATGCTGGCCATCTATCAAAGGTTCCTGATTAAATGACGAGTGATTCTTGTTTGATATTGATGTCAACGTAAATGGCTTTAATTTGTGCAGAATATACAAAGATAGCAGAAAAACTTTTTTTTTTAAAGTCCTTTTGATTGTTACGATAAGTCCAAACAACTGTCCATGCCCCCCAATGCACATTATTCTCATTAGATTTAGTATTTATGTTCCAAGAGATGGTCCATGTAAATTCAATGCAAATTTACCAGTAGAACACTTTTGTTCATTCAATGTTAAAATAAATATATCATTGAATTTATATATTTTCACGTTTGGTGAACATTTTAAATTTAATAAATCTTATATTTAAGTATTATGTGGAAATTAAATGTTGAAACTATACCTTGTGGAAACAAAAAAGAAAAAGAAAAAAAGTCAAAGCTAGCGCAGCTGTGCTATTGTTTTTCTAGCCTATAGGTCTCTCTGATTTGCATCTTCCTATCATGCATTGTACAAGGTCAAAGCATGTCACAGTAGATTTGCTTACACATTTGCTGTGCAGATTCTAGGATACTCTCCTGTCTTAAATTTACAAAACATACATTAACCTCACTGACATGCTGAAAATAACCTTTCATTTCTGTCCAGATTTCCTACAAAGAGCTTATATATCAAGTTGACTTTACCTCTCACATTTGTAAGAGTTAGCTAATTGTTGAGTGTAGATGGCATATCCTTGATAGGATGACTTTGTGTGACAAAACTCACTCAAATATAATAATCTGGTCGCAGTCAAAGTGTAACATTAAACATTATTGTAAGTTTTAAGGTTTTCTAGCTGCTTACTGAGTTGTACAAGCTGTGTGAGAATTCCAGTCTTATCACTCCAGCATAATTTTTCTCACTGCTTGACAGGCTCTCCCAACAAAACTTATGAGCAGTGTAAACAGTCACCACTGTGGGTCTTACAAAAATATGCTTACATCTTCCCCTAGACATGCAAACAGCATAGTTCACATCACACGCCTTTCATCAGTACCCTCTCTCACTCTCTGGGGAGAACCCTGGACTACCAACAAAAATTTGAAAGATGTAGGGTGTGCATGCGCGCGCGTGTGTGTGTGTGTGTGTGTGTGTGTGTGTGTGTGTACAATATAATGAACATGCACAGTCAAGTGTGAAGATTTTATACAATTGTAACTGGTATTCTGCAGATACAGTCAAGCAATTGTATGTTTATGAATGTGTCTGTGTTTGCTGTTATGTCAAGTAGACTGTGTTCCTTCTCAGGTCAGTGAGCACTTGAGTTGTTTCTCCTCAGTTCTGTTAAGGAAGACAAAAGACAAATTGCTTCCCTAAGTTAAGTACATTGCTTCGTTTTTCTTTCTCTCCGTGCTAATGCTAAAAATGCAAATGCTAAGAATAGGGCTATGAAATATTCTATAAATAATACATTATTGTAAGATTTCAATTAGAGCAGTCCGTGATTGAATGTTACATTCTGAGTCCTTTTACTGCCTAAATAGGTAAATGGGAAAATAAGGCCAGTTCCCAGTAATTTCTCCTCTAACATTTCCATCACACATCTACCACCTAGTGGACAAACAGTTGACATAAAGGATCAAGTTTTACTTTTACTCAGTGTAAAGACAATCCCTCGAAACATCCGAATATGTGTTGTCAAACTTAGCAGAGGGTGATTGAATAATATGCTATATTTAAAACTAACATTAACGATTGTTGTCATATGTTTAAGATTAGACGTCCATTAGTTTTTGGTTAGTTGACTAGCTCTTATTCTTTTAACTGATTAAAGTGTGGAAAAATCTTGTAAATTTTCAGTCTATAATTAACCATGGTTTTTTATAGTACATTTTTTTAACGCATTGATTACCATTTGTATAACCATAGTTTTACTACAAATATCATGGTTAAACTATGGTTACTGTAGCAAGATCATGGTTGATTTGTGGTTACATATTAGGCAAGGTTTTTTTTGTTTTTTTTGTAAAACCATGGTTAAATATTCGTATAGGATGATAGATTAGCTAATAGTAACAGCACTGCTCATTGGTTTGGAATACTTTGGCGTATTGATTTGTCAAAAGTAGCTACTTCTTATGACTTTAACACGGATATAGAAAAAATACCTACTATGGACGCCAGGTGGTGATAAATAGATAGATTTAGATATATAGATATATAGATATATGAAAAAAAAATAGCCACATTTAAGTCAGGAATGACAAAATTTATCTGAAATATAACGTTTGAGAATTTTTTTTTTTTTTTTTTTTTTTTTTTTTGCCAGACAGTTTACCAAACTGCCTTTCGGGTAAAAGTTAGAAGTTTTGAGTTAGTAGGCTTTTTTAAGTATATCTGGTGAGGTGTGCACATATTAACCCATTTAAATGATTTCAGTGAGGTGTCAAATTGTGTGTCTAAAACTTTCATTTTTTCCTTACGTGTTACAGGTCAAATCGGTACAATTTCGTTGACGCACTCTGGCTTCTATTCGAATGCCTCTGGTTTTCCACAAAAATTAGAGAACACTATAACCTGTGCAAAGACTGCTGAGGGGGCTTGTGTGGAAAGCCATTTAATCATTTAAACTTACTACTATCTAGTAGTAGTAGTACTATCTTTTTTTTTTTTTTACTAGGGCTAAGAAACTGTAACTTCTTTTTATTACTTCAAGATCATTTTTAATATCACTAAAAGGTATAGCCCACTATAATTATTTCAAAACTACCACACTGGCCAGCAAGGATACAATGGGTCTGCTTTAAGGAAAATGTGCTTTTCAATATTCAGTATTACAGTATTAATTAAAAATAAAAAAAATACTAAAGCTAAAGTTAACTATAAGTTAATACTTGTTTGTAATATTTTATGTTTATTTTGGTAAATAAAATACATTTTGTCTGATAAACATATTGTCATTAAAATTATTTAATGCAGTATTTCACCAATTAAAATCTCTAATATTTTGCTGTAGTGTGACAGTCAGTTTACATGTCCAAAAGTCAATTTTGCCATTAATTATAATAATCCAGTGAGATTTTTGTTTGCACAAGAAGAGATCTGTTCTCATCATCTTCTAGTCTGTCTGGAGTGACATGAAGAAACAGAACACACTGAGACAGAATAAATCCAGAAGAACTGTGGCAATGTCTCCAAGATGCTTCAAGAATCCTACCTGCAAAGCTACAGTACTGTTAAAAGTTTTAGGCACTAAATAAAAATACTGTAAAATACTGTAAAATGAGGATGTTGTCAAAAACAATGTCATAAATTGATTTTCTTTATAAATTAACTTTTATTAACTAAATTGGGGAAGTTGTGGCCTAAAGGTTAGAGAGTCGGACTGGCAATCAAAAGGTTGTGAGTTCGAGTCTTGGGCCGGCAGGAATTGTAGGTGGGGGGAGTACATGTACAGTTCTCTCTCCATCTTCAATACCACGACTTAGGTGCCCTTGAGCAAGGCACTGAACCCCCAACTGCTTTATTTTTAAAGCAGCTTTGCCCTCGTTCACTGGCACATATTTTTTCAGGTAGATTTGCAGGTAGGCCTCTTGGAGACATTGCCACAGCCAATATGTTCTGTTTCTTCATGTCACTCCAGACAGCCAAAAATTATACGAGCTAGTTTAAGGAATACATAGCTTGCCATAAGAGGGGTTTGTTTTTTCACTTTTCACAAGAAAGCGGGCGGAGTTTCTCCAACGTGAGGAGGGCCACTGTTGGCTTCCATTCATTACCATACATTCGCTTGTGTCCATCAACGCGTGAGTAGACTTGTTCATCTTACACCTAGAATACCTTTCTGATCACATTCATTCATCACTTATGTGGACGAGCGCCGTCGGGAGTAATTTCCATCAGTTTGCGGTGGTGATGTTGATGTGAGCTGTTACTGCAGAGACTCTCCGCTCATAGAGGAGTGTTTACCGATCACCAGCACTGCAATGATCGCTTCATCACATCCAGTCTGAATCTGGACGAATCTCTGGTGTCGAGGGGACTGCATTGGTTTTACCCCTGCTAACGCGGAGATCAAAATGGGGAACAGTTTCTCCAACATATCTGCGTTTCAGTCTCTCCATATAGTGATGCTTGGCTTGGACTCCGCAGGGAAAACCACGGTCCTTTACAGACTGAAATTCAACGAGTTTGTCAACACTGTGCCTACAATAGGATTCAACACGGAAAAAATCAAGCTGAGTAACGGCACGGCCAAAGGAATAAGCTGTCATTTTTGGGACGTTGGTGGGCAGGAGAAACTCCGGCCCTTGTGGAAATCGTACAGTAGGTGCACGGATGGCATTATTTATGTGGTGGACTCTGTAGACGTGGATCGACTGGAGGAGGCCAAGACGGAGCTACATAAAGTCACCAAATTCGCTGAAAACCAAGGAACGCCGCTGTTGGTCATAGCTAATAAACAGGACCTGCCGAGATCTCTGTCCGTGGCGGATATAGAGAAGCAGCTGGCGCTCCAGGAGCTCACGCCTGCCACCACCTACCACATCCAACCGGCCTGTGCCATCATCGGCGAGGGGCTTCACGAAGGCATGGACAAACTGTACGAAATGATAGTCAAACGACGAAAAAGCCTCAAACAGAAGAAAAAGCGATAACTCTCTACAAAGCCTGCACCTGCCTTTTCCCATTGCTGATGGCCTGAGTCATTGCGTTTGCCATTTCAACGTTGCACTGTTGACATTCATCGGAATGGTTGTTTGTTGTCGAGTTGGATTCATGTTGCATGTGATCGTGATGGCGCGGGTGAACCAAAATAAAAATACAATTAAAGGGCTGGTCCCGATTAAGCTGCCATTTGAAGGAGTTCTCTGTACTGAAGCACTGTGAAAAAACGCTGTGACATTTCATGGAATGCTTGATATCTTATTTTGACTCTTATGGAATATAGAGTAAACTTCTAAGAACATTATCAAGAACTGTTGCTTCAAAATCCCAGAAGGAACTGGGGTTTGAGGACCTTGTAATTTACTAAATTACTGTAACTTCAGTGTGCCCAAATGAGTATATGAGGCCTCATGAAGACGTCTAGATTTACAGGAACTCTGAAGAACACAAGTTATGGACTACAGGCATTACCTCCTGTGACACGGTCCACCTCTAAGCACTTTTTTCTTACCAAGATAGTAGTGTACAACACTGTAGATCAGATATTAGACTGTCAGTGCATTACAAAGTGGAGATGAATCCTGAAGTATTTTTCAAATAAAATGTGTTAAAGCAAACACCTTATCTCATGTCCTTCATCAGGGTAAAAGTACAACATTGTCTTCTGTACTGTTTGAGTTATCGTTTGGGCTTTGTTAAAAGGGGAGGTAGTTTTCAATCTGCAAAGCTTTCTGTAAATATTGAAAGGAGCTAAATCAGACAGATCACTTTTCAATTGTTCTAGGTTGGGTGTTTTACCTTCAGCACACTTGAATTGAACAAATTATCTTTCAATTTTATCTAAATTATTATAGATTTTTTTTTCTTACCAAAAATATATCTATATATTTTACACATTTTTGTAAAAACAGTGTGTTTGGATAACCATGTCCTCTTTGTTATATTAGCTTAAGAGAATAAGCCCCCTTTCCAGACATGCTGACAATGGTGTCTTTCTATCCCAAATAACTCTAGGGTTTCATTACAAGAGGAGAGAGATGGTCAGTCTATACAAAAAAAAAAAAAAAGGTTGTGGACTTACCTGAAATTTGGAATTTTACTACATTTTAACTCTCCAGGAAATAATCATATAATATTATGTGTCTTGTTTTAGTATTTGGTCTTTATTCATCAAACCCATACATCAAGCCAAAGTCACACTAAATAAACAGACATTTATTGATGCCTTTTTATGGTTACAGATTGTGAATATATATATATATATATATATATATATATATATATATATATATATATATATATATATATATATATATATATGTTAAGATAATTTATTCCTAATTAGAGGGGGTAGTTAGTAAAAGACATTTGTCTTAATTTGATATGCGAGATGATAAGAGCCACATGAAACTTTGATGAAGATCAGGTTTCACATGGAGCTTTTGTGGAGACAGAAGGCAATTCCCTCAGTACCTCCAAATGGACAGCAACGAGGTCATCAGTGAGGTCATAAAGGCAATCTTTACATCTGTCTTGTCTAATAAAAACGAATGCAACATTTATAATCTCTAACTTCAGTACTGTGTTTTGTATCCATAGTGGATTATGAGTATCCAGTAATTGACATATTAAACAGAATCCATGATGCGCATTCGGAATATTGACTCACACATGTATAATACTTTAACTGCAAGGTAGACATTCAAGTCATAAATTCTTCATAAAGATAGAAACAATTTAGAACTTTTGAGTTCAGCAAAAGCTTTTCTTTTGCACAGTTCTGTTGGAAACTGTTTCAGCCAAGATGTATTTTTAACAGGTTCTTTCTTGGTCACACATGATTAAACTGAAGACTTTCCTATAACAAAGATAGAAATGGTGACAAAATTAAGCAACTGTTGAGTCAGAAGGAAAAGCTAAAATATTGCAGCAAAGCATTTTAATGTTTCCATATTGCAGTCCAGTCAGACACTCACATTGCTATTCTGCATATATGTTGTAACTGAAACTGTGGTGAAAAAGAAAATAATAATAATGCCGCAATGTGTCCAAATCAGTAGAAACCTAGAAATTATTTAGGAACATTTGTGATTTTGTGTTCCTCCACCTGTGGAATATGCTGATGGTCTGCTTTCTCAGCTGCAGCTTCTGTTGAATCTTACACTTGAGAAGCAAGTGTGACCTTCCTGTCAATCAAATGCAAACAAGAAAAGTGTGAGATGTGATTGAGAAACCTACGGAGGAGGGGAAAGCTGTTTACATTTCCCTGGAGAGGGGGATGGGGACAGAAACACATAATGGGTGAGAGTCAGTGCCGGGGGCAGGGGTTTGTGGGTGGATATCTCCAGGTTCCTTGAGGGAATAGCACAACAGAAAGAAGAAACCCACAGCAAATGGCTGCAAATCAATCCCTGTGTGTCCTCCCTCTCACAGGAGAGAGAAGTACAGAATGAGAGCCACAACCCAAGCCATGCCCATCAGGCCTGTTTCACCACAATTCAAGTATCAAGAAGAATTATTGGCATTTAGCTTTTTTAATTGAATTTCAGTACAGTGTCAGTAGAGCTGCAGAACAGTGTCAAATGTCTGAACAAGCATTAACAATCCTAAAACAACAGATTCCAAATCACTTAATTTGCCCATTACCTTTTCGGGCTCTGTGAATGGGAGTCTCCCATTGGATTTAGGGTCAGGCCACCATCTTTTCCCAGCATGCTTGGCTGCACATGCAGACTTTGTTCAAGGCAGTTGAGTCTGATTCTGTGTTGAATAAGAGAGGCGTTTGTCAAGATAATATGAAGTGAAAAATCTTAAACTCTGCACTTACTCTTAAAAATGATGCTTTTAAAATGCCATTAGATCACATGTCATCTAACATTTAAGCTATTATACCTTTCAAAAGTTTGTGTAATAATTATTATTATTATTAATACTTCACTTAGCAAGGATGTGGTTTCCACAAAATGGTTTCCACAAAAATATTAAACAGAACGACTGTTTTCAACATTGATAATAATAAGAAGCTTTCTTAAGCAGCAATCAGCATATTAAAATGATTACTGAAGGATCATGTGACATTGAATGGCTGCTGATGATTCAAACTTGCCATCACATCACAGAAAAAAATCTTTAAAAAAAATTCAAATCTTTAAAATAGTTAAATCTTTCAATATCATAAACAGTAATACGATTTAACTATGACTGAGTTTACTGTATTTTCAGTCTATGAAAGGCAGCATTGTCAAGCACAGAGTTCATTCAAGGCCTTCACTTGATTAACATGTCACTCTCTTTCTCACTGTAGGCTTCTGGAACACTCCATCCATCCCCCACCCCACAAAATATAGCATAATTAATCTATGAGAAAATAAAGTGTGTAAACAATCTAAATCACATTGCACCAGCAGTCATGTAGAGACAAATTAATTAGGTCTTTAATCTAATGACAAAGGGCACCTGTCAGACTCAGAATAAATAAACAGGCGTTTGACATCAGCGGTCCACTGCAACCCATGAGCAGAACTGTACCGCTGGAGATCCACACGGCCCTCTGGAAAACAGGGCAATGAAGAAACCATCTATGATACATGACTTTATTCTTTATTCAGAAAGCTGGATATGAAATAATAGCCTACGTGCATGCTTCAGGCATAAAAGGCTTTTGAAAAGCTTCCTTCTCTCATGTCTTGACTTTGTACCATCGTAACAGAAACCACAAATGGATGTTTGATAAGAGTGAAACTGCAGCTGCACCCAACAGACTTTTTGTTCTGGGGAGAAATCTGGGTCATAATCCCACAGCCACCTCTTCTAATGGTTTATGTTTTTAGGTCATTATACAATAATTTGATTGTTTGTGCTTAGTGAGATGAGGCTGACACTATAGAACAAGAAGATTAAGCTGAATTTATATGTTGGCATTGAATATAAAACCCTTGTGGAAAAAAAAGGAATATTTTAGCCCTAAATTAAATCATCGTCACTTTTATGTTGTATATATAAATATTTTTTATATGTCTTATTTTCTTTAAAAGAAAAAAAAAGAAAATATCTGGGTTACTGAGAGGTAAGTTGATGTGATGGGGCCAATCTGTAAGCATTAAAATACTCTGTTTTAACAGCAAAATATAAACAATATGTATGTTAAAAGGATTTAAGCAGGGGAAAAAACATGTTTACTATCCTTTGTATGCAGTTTTATCCAGTTTTATTTCATCACCATGGTGTAATGCCTAAAATCTTAAAATCACATAAAAAAGAGAAAGAAAAAAAATCACGAGCCCATCTACCGTTCAAACAAAAGTTTTAACAGAAGGATTAATGTAAGTACTTTTATAAAAATTACTTCCATTGTAAGTGCATCACTATAACATAGATTTCTTTTGCTAGTCAAAATTATTTTGTGTGATAATCAACATTTTGCCACAAATTCTGTCAATTTTTCTTCTTAAATAGACATTTCGATGCCACCTCAACTTTCCTTGAGAATGAGAGATGGCCACTGAAGTGAAAATGATTTTCAGCTTCAATTCTCAGCAGCCCAAGCTGGGGAACTCCTTTCAGATGGAAATGGAGTGACTTTCTGTTGCCCTGCACTCTATTGTTCCCTCTCTCTCTTTCTCTGTCCCACCCAATCTGACTCTCTTCTATTCTTGCTCCTCATGTGCCCCTGTTCTCCTTAATCAAACTCATTAGCTGGATATTTTCCTATCTGACACTAAACTAGCATTTCCCACCCAGTATTTCTGAACTCTTGTTAACTCTAGGTTAACAAGAACTTACTTTTACCTCTTACATTCATTAATATAAACTCATTACACAATGAACAAGCACCAAACCAATCAAATCTAGCTAGAGGTTGTGCTGGTCCGGTTTGTTATTAGATGATTACCCTGGTATAGTCAAAATATGTATTATCTTAGTTATTGAATGCTTTATATAAAATGCCTTATATATTTATACAGTGTCATTAAACATCCATTTACATTTTCCATTTAAAATAGCTTTTTATTGTTCTCTGTTCTTCTATTTCAATTGGAATTTATTATTGTTATGACCAAGCTGAATTTTCACTATAGCCATTAGTCCAGTCTTCAATGTCACATGATCTTTCAGAAATCCTTCCTTTGCATTAGCGTATATTTAAATTGCTTGGTTAAAAAAAGTGCTAAATATGATATAGTCACAAAGCATTCATAATCTCATGCTGCTAATTCATACATTCTGTCTATTCCAAGACAGTTTTAGTGTAAAGGAAATTGCAGAGTTGGGAAACTTCCCCATGATGACGCATGTCCATTGACGTGTTGCAACCAAACTCTGCAGAGGTCTGTGTTTAAAATTTGGAAAATAACATGACCTGACATTTACCATCTATCTGACTTGATATGAGTACATTAGAAAGTTATTTTAGAGGCTATTTCTCAACGTGTGATATTTCAACCAAAAGTATTGCAACAGTTCAACTGCACAATACAGTAAAGGTTCCAAAAGGGGGGTTTCGTAATGAAATATAAAAGAACAGCCCTGCAGTGAGGTCCATGCCATTTCACAAACACCATTGTGATAGATTTCTCACCAAAAGTCGTCTAGGTGGGGTGATGCAAGCCTGTCAGTTAAATCTCCATGACGTGTACAAGATTCTTTCAGATATTTAAAAAAACACAGAAAACCTGTCTTTCTTCTTTAGTGCATAACTGTGGCTATGAACTGTTCAGTATTGTATAACATGTTACGTGACATAATGCATTTAATGATCGTCATGACTTCTTCTCATTAACGGGCTCTTCTGGTTGGCCACATGCCTAATGTTAGTGTTCAGTGCCCATTCTCAGCTTCTTCTTGGAACTATAAAATCTGGATTTGAGTTGAGGAGGGGGATGGTCAGAGATCTGCACAAAAATGCCACTTAGTTGGGGGTTAAAGGCCAAGCAGCACTATTTGCTCGGAGAAGACGTTTGTAGAAAGTGTCACAGGTCAAAGGTTAAAGTTCTATGAGTCTGCGCATGGTTGAGTAAACAAACCGGCTTGGAGCACATAAGTCACACTAATGCATGAAAGAAAGACAGAGCCATGACATGACATCCTAGAAAAATATCATCATTCGTTAAGCTCAACGAGCCTCTGTTTTGAGGAAATACAAAAACAAAAGACAGTGATAAATTAGAAACATCTAAGTAGCTGACATGATTTTCGTTGAAATGTATTGCATAATAAGTGCTTTAAAGGTTTGAAATTTATTACATTTTATTTTAAGACAAAATAAGAAATAGTATGTTTTTCTTGGTCTGTCTTTGTAACAGAAATGTCACGACTGCATTATTTGCAACTATTTCCAGAGAATATTGAGCTTTCTATTGCCAGTGACTGAAACATAAAAATGTATGTTACTGCAACAATTGTTTTTTACAGATTGTTTTTCTTTCTTTCTTTTTCTTTTTCTTTCTTTTTTAAAATGTTTTGACTGGCTGAACTAAGAGAGCGATGGTAAGATGAAAGAAATACAAGACATACATGCAAAACAATATGTAATGTCTTCCACAGAAGCCAGGCCTACGTTTGTTACACTTTGTAAAACTTTTATTAAACTTAACAGACTTGAGGTGAAATGACAGAAAGGCGATGACAGAGGCTGAAATTCTAAGCAAAATGAAGCTAAACTTAAAAAACAAAACAAAAAAACAACAACAACTGGGGTTCAGTAGGTTTTAGTTCAAAGCAAGAAAATTAGCATTTTCAGGAAAAATAAATTCTTCTCTGGATTCTCCTCTTTTATCTACAGGCACCATATTTCCTTTCTAACAATTATTGGACTGTACCATACCAGATAGGGTCAGAGAATGAATAGAAAATTATTAGATAGAATTTAACACTGAAGATAACAAGAAAACCATTATAGTCATTGCTTGTTCTCTTGCAAAAGTGTTGACTCCATGTTATGCTGTGTACAGTGTTCTTCTGAGAAGAGCTCGGTTAAACACTATATACGCGCATCCCACAGATCTGTACCTCTTTTCAAAATCAAAAGATTTCAAAACCTGTTCATTGATAATTGATTGATAAAACCGTGTCATTGATGTTTTTCTTTCTTTTTTTTTTTTTTCTTTTTTTCCTCCTTAAAATGGAAAAAGAGGTCAATAAAATATTAGTAGGTTTTTAATTGTTGCGTTAACAAACTTGTTTACAACCATGGTCCACAATACACCATACCCAATGAAATTGTCATTTTTTATTAGTCGCCTAATTTATATCCACTTATGCTTATAAAACTTAAGCACGAGTATGAACTCTCAGAAAAAAAGGTACAACAGCTGTCAAAAGGTACATAAAGGGTCCATTTTGGTACCTTGAAAGGTACACGCTGGTACTTAAAGTGTATTAGAACCTAATAGGTACAAAAGTGTACCTTTTGAAAAGGTACCAGCCCAGTCACAGCTGTTGTACCTTTATTTCTGAGAGTGTGTAAACTAGATGTTTGGTGACCTTTTCTAATCTAGCATGGAGCCGTAAAGCATCAAGTCTCCACGAACTTAGTTATAAATGCGTGATTAATGACTGCGCTGGTCTGCCTCTTTATCTCCATCTAAACTCTTCCACATGACCTCACAGCGTGGTGCAAACTGAGTGAAAAGCAGTGCAAGTGAGCAAGAAAGGCACTTTGATACAGAAGACTTTGAATGTTTTAAAGGGGAGGAGAGATGTTGTAAGTAATAAAGATGATCTGGGATTTTTTCATTCACGGCATGAAATATTTCAAACCGCTCCGGCTAAGAACCCTAGAACACAAAGTATGTGTGGAGAATATCCTTCACATAAGTCTTATCCCTTTCTTTTAAAAACCACCCAAAAATAAATGATCAGCTCATTTCAGCTAAAGGACGTGCTAACATTTCTCAGTATGAGTGTCTCTGAAGGTGTGAAGCCTTTAAAAGCTGCTCCTGACTTACTATTCCTTGTATTTCTGCATCTAAACAATAACAAAAAGTAAGGATTTTTTGGTAACTGGCACAGAATTTGTTAAGGAGCCAATGTAATATCCAAATACTACTGTTCATAAGTTTGGCATTGGTAAAACTGAAAATTTTGTAAAAAATAAGTCTCATATGCTCACCAAGGCCGCAGTATTCAATAAACATTGTCAAACAGTAACACGGCTGTTTTCTATTTAATGTTAAATGTAATTTATTTCTTTAAAAACCTGAATTTTCAGCAGCCATTACTCCAGTCTTCAGTGTCACATGATCCTTCAGAAATCGTTCTAATATGATGATTTTTTATTTTGCTAGTATGTTTTTCCTATTATTATCAATGTTTAAAAAAATGTGATGCTTAATATTCTTCAAGATTCTTTAATAAGCAGAAAGTTCAAAATAACAGCATTTATTTGAAACAGTAACCTTTATAATTCATAATTCTTTGCAGAATAAAAATCATTTCAGAAATTGTAATGTATATAAATTACTTCTAAGTTGCCCATGCAGGGGATTGATCCATGAGTGGCATTCATTCATATTGACCAACTTGATTCCCATCAACCGAAATGTAAGAGAGAGGCAAAAGAATCTGGTAATGACATGCAGCTTTGTTTATGATCAGCCCACTTTCACAAGAGTGAGAGGGAATCAAGAGGTTGACATGGCAACCAGTCCATCTGGTCACACTCCAGCTGTCTTGAGAGAATCGTCTGGGTTTCAGTGCATGGGGGAAACTATTCACAAGAACGCCTTGAATGTGAAACTCTGAACTTCTAAAGCCACAGATAACACTTCAACAAAATAAAGACACAATGGGCATCTTGCAAAAACAGAATCTATTTCATGTAACCTTTTTCTGAAAACAGTTGTATTATAAAATAAATACATGTGGTTGTGCAGACTTAGAAATGAACCTTTTCTTTGTATTTCGGCTGACTGAAAGTCTTCTTTGTGAAGTCAGCTTTAAACTCCTAAATTATCTCTTCACCACAAGAAATTGCTATATAGTCTTCTGCCATTCTTCTAATGACTGTTAGGAAAGGAAAGGTCTTCTGTGGTCAACATCTGTCATGCCATCTTGCTTCCATGAGCACAGATTACATCTTCACAGGGATCTATTTGACTAACTCTCTTGTTTTTTTTCCCGTTTTCATTGGTCATGGTCAACAGTTGTCTCTTCTGCTCCATGCTGTATAGTTTGCAGTTGTTTCTTTGTACAAAGATGCATTCTGCATCAGCGATTATGTTTCAGACCAATAAAGACATAGTCTTATCCTCTCAGAAAAAAAAATGATACAAAAGCTGTTATGGGGCAGTACTCATATAAAATGTCTTAATATCATTTAGGTTGCATATTTATGCACTTTTATGTCAACTTTACAGATTCTATAATCAAGTAATGATCATGAACATGGAACAACTTTTTTTTTAAATTCCCTCTTCAATTAAACATTAGATCTGCAAGCACATTTTCTAAATTGAATTTTTGATCTTACATGAACAATCTATTTTTAGGCTCAAAACTATCTGCACTGTGCTTTTCCAACCATTTATTCTCCCCCACTAGACATGTTTTGCGCCGAGCATCATTTGTTATCTTTAGCTGTGACAAAATTGTGTGTGGGAATGTGATTCATTCGGCATCTTAAATGTCATTAGTCAAATGCTGACCATTCATCCACACTTTTTGATGACTCTGAACATTATTTAGCAAATTCTGTGGAAAAATAGTGAGAGTGCTAGGCTGTTAGCATTGCTAAATCAATAGCATGAGTCAGAGGTTCATTACTGGTGCAAGTACTGTAACTAATCTGTGTGCTTGAAAGATTTAGACGTTATGCAGTTGATTCAGAACATACGATTGGATAACAGCGAATGTAAGACAAAATTCCAAAGAAACCAATATAGGTTGATGAATATTATGGTGAATGAATTGATGAATTAACATTCTAACATTTAAAACTAAGAAAACTAAGAAGGAATAATGTCATTCCATAGAATGCAAGTAACATGGTCAGACTTATTTATGAGTCAAGCTAAATAGAACTTTTACATTTAATCAAAAGGGCTGAAAGGCATTTCTCAAGCATTATACAAATAAATATCCAAAACTACTGAAGTCCTAAATTGAAGTCTCCTTTACAGGCCCTCACAGGCAAACATTCCTCATGGAGAAAAGGACCAAGTCATTCATTGTTCCTTCTAAAGCAGGTAGAATGGCCTTTCTTTGCACAACTACAAAAAACAACAAGAGACAAATTTAGACAGACAGAGAGAGAGAGGAAGAGAGAGAGAGCGGCTCCTTGTACAAAGGTTGATTCATGGCTGAGACATTATTAGTCAGTAATAGAAGAACAACTTCACCCTGATGAAAGCTGGGAGGTGGTGCCAGGTAATGACACAGGAGCTCAAATTCATCTTTGTGTCCTCTTATAAAACAATATTATAGTAGAAAGCTTGCATGAGAAATGCAACTTAAGGACTTAAAGAGTTATGTAATATTTCTGTCCTTATTATATTAATAGGGAGCGTTGGTAATAATGTCTAAGCTTGAAAAAAGTCAGGAAACTAAAATCTACACCATTATCCCTGAAAAAACACGTTAGACATTGGCGAAACAGTATCTTGCCACATTAGATTAAATGATGGACGGTTTTGGGAATTACAACAAAGAGTTCTTTGTTCTTCTCTTTGTTCTTCTCTGTTTTCAACCACTCGTTCTCAGGAAGCAATTCCCACACACGGACAGCCTTACTGAGACTACAGCCCTGGTCTTTGTGTGACCGGAGGGTCAGAGGTGGTTTTGAGGGGTCCCCAGCTGGAGAGCGTAAATCCAGACAAGCTTTGACTGCCTGTCTTCTGGGCTTCTTGGTTAATTAGCTTTTCTATATTTTCGTTTGCTCTGGGCTACGTGTTCTCAATCAAACAGTGTTAAATATGCCTTAAAATGCTGATTAAATACACAACACATTACATGCTTTGACCTCGTAAGATGCAAATATGAATTGTAGAATATCTTCACGTCAGTGTAGTGAGATTGTGAGAGCACTCAGACATGTCTTAGCTTGCTCCTGTAGTGTTTGTGTTCTGAGTCAAACATTTTCCAGTCTGAACAAGCACTCTGGGTGTTTCTCAATAACAGGGTGTAGACATCATAAGAGCTTGACTTTCACGAGCACACGTGTTGTTTACATTTAACAAACAAGCCTGACAGAAACACACAGTTGACATTTGTTTATAGCAGCAAACAGTAACTAAGTGCAGTTTTGGGTTTCATGATGTACGTTATCATGCCTGTATGATTCCTGAAAAGATCTGCCCTTTTAAATCAGAAAACAGCTTTTTATTAAATAGCTTAGCTCAACTTTACAGCTATTTTAAACATAATTTACCATTATTTAGGGAAATTAGGTGCACAAGCTGTTAAGAAAAATAAGACAATAGCTAGCTAGCTAACATTAACATGTAAATGTACATCTGATGAAGAGTTTTGTTAGTTCAGAACATTTTTATTCACAAAGAATTATTGACACATATATTTGAGGTAAAGTACAGAAAACTCTTGCACATTTTCATACAAAATTGCATTTCCATTAGCTATACACCTTTTTTTCCACATAAATACTATTTGTATATTAAATATGTTGTCATATTTGCATAAAAGATAAGGGTAGGGATTTGTAAATCACATGTTTATGAGAATGTGGTTTATGAGATCATGTTGCAGCAGGAGATCCAACCATGATCACATCAACCCTGCAGCTGCTCCTTACTGTAAACCGTTCTTAAGCAAAGGCTGAATGATAATGTCTGATTTACCTCAACCTGCTGACTGTCCAAAAATAGCAAGTATATTTACAGATACGTATAAGTGATAAAGCTGATAAGCCCAAAATGGCATGTCAAAGCCTGTTTTGAAGGAGACAGAACAGATTAAAGACAAGGAGACATACTAAGTGATATATCCACACAAGCTGTTCTACAAATCCCCAGCAGGACAGATAAACTATTCTTGACTTCTTTGTATTTTTCCATTCCAGTTCTTGTTAGCTTGCACACAAATTCACTGTTACATAAATTCTCATGACTGGCCTGAAAAGAAGGCATGTTTCAATCTTGGTAGGATTGTACCAACTGGTTTGTCTTGAACAAATATGAATATGAAAGTTTAGACTGCTAATACTTTATAGTCAATTATTTCTCTGTTCATTGAACCATTGACGCAGTTATTTCAGTGGCATGTCGTAACACAAAAGTGTGTTTATTTATTGCGTATTATCTAGGCACAAATCCAGACCACGCCTGTGCTGTGTTCATTCATTATGTTTAAGGAGTTCTGTCTGTTGAGGTCAGACTGGAATCTTTGGGTGTTTGCCATACATTTAATTACTTGAATCTCTGTGTCCTCCCTTCATTTAATTTGCTTGTAAACAGTGCTTTGGAAACCAAGAGCTATGCACTCTAAGTGGCCATTTACACAGAAAGCATTATTGTATTCCACTATGCTGTTTTTCCCAATGATTTTCTTGGTAAACATGCGTTAGACAGATGTGCTTGACAATTGTCACTTGTCTCACGTTCCACTGTCTGCGTCTCTTGTTTTTAAACAGAGAAATACTCTCTCTGAATGGTCCCTAATTCTGGAAATGAAGGACGCTGGTGAAACATTTACTCTGTGATAAAGTTTACACATTAACATCCCCAGAGGTGTGTAAGGCCAGGTCTGTGGTCCTATTCCTCAATGATGCCTTCACACACCACCTCTGGTGCCTATATGAGATACAAAACTAAAATTTTATGACCTAAAACCCCATTCCCTCTTCGTTACTGTTGCTTTGTCTGACAAGCCATAGCGCTCTCTCTCTCACAAGGAGCAAAGAGGACAGTGGCAATTTGCTGACAGACAAGACGAGCAGGTTACTTTTGGTATGAAACAAAGTCTCAGCTTTCAAATTTGTCATTTTTATAAGATTAAAACAATAAATAGTGTTCTGTGGCCCACTGTAGCACCCCTGTTTAAGCGGCACTTGCATGAAATAGCATGAAATAAATATGCATGTACATCGGAAGGTATCTTGTTTCAACCATGGAAAGACATCAGTACACACTACTTTTCACGTTTAAATAGACTGAAGTTAATCTTCTCCTGTGTGGTTTGTTTGTCAGACAAAAATGGCAGATTATTGACCTGTAGCATCAGTTGTGTCAGTTCACTGCCATTCACAAACCCTCTCCCGTGGCCTCATGGGAATTCAGAATCTCACTGAAGGTAGCAGGTCATCCGCGTAATTTTTGGCACTTGTTTTATGAATGCTTTGAATTCAGACATACCAGTATGTACTGTATATTCGGAGGCCATCTGAATGTGTATTTTTTATTCCTCCCTTGCTTTCACTTTCTTTTATTTTACATTAAAGCTCAACAGAAATCTCCCAAACATTTCTCAAAATACTTCAGCAGAAATAAATGTAAACATCTGCCAGTTCAATTATTTTCTATTCAACATCACTTGTGTCTTCCCTTGTATTCAGCTTCATTTTTCTGACAGCAAGGCTGAACAGATTCAGAATACTGACAGTTCTCAAAATATACTGGCACTTCAGCTCAAAAGCTTTTTTCTGCCAGTTAAATAATTTCTCAGGTTTGTATATGTGAATGTTCCCTGTGGTAAATTGAGTCCATCTGCCAACACTGCAGACGTCTCCATCCACCGCTCATTGGCATTTATTAGCCTGTTTTCCCCCTCCTCCTCCATATGGCAAGCGTATGGCTGTTGTCATGGCAACAGCTGCTCCCCTCTCCTGTCTCCCATTGGCTGATACAGACATTCCATAAGCAGCAAATCCTGAGGTCTCTATCAGTCAGTGTCAATGTCAGTGTGTACTATCGTGCATGCATTTGTGTACATTGTTCATGTGTCTCGACCGCTGTTTATATTAATATGTATAAATTTGCTGCAGCACAACACCAGTTTCCATTAGCATGACCCTCCAGGCCTTTGAATCGATACAGTGCTGACTTCTGTCTGGGCTCTAACCCCATGATACCTGATTTTCATCAAGGAAACTGCATCGTTTGATTGTTTGGTGGAAGACAGACGACTTGACCTACTTCTGACAAAGCACACGGGGCAAGTGGCTGCAAAGACTGTTAAGCACTTACTAAAGCATGAGCTGATATCAATCACTACGCTAAAAAAAGAAACATGAATGCAGAATATCAAATGACAGTCATCTGCAAAACAAAATAAGCTGTGAAGACCTTAAATATTATTCTTTAATTTTATACTGATTGTAACCGCATCATGATATGACATTAAATGTGCATTCAGCATTCAGCAATGTTTTGTTTATGTTTTGCCGGTTGTCTTTATATTGACATCTAGTGGTGCGGATGCAACGTCATGTGACAGTTTTCAAGGCCATTGTTTTCAATGCCATTGCAGAAATACCTTTATACAGTCAAGATTAATTTAGAGTGTTCATAAATATCCAAAGAGGTGACCATGTAAAACAGATCATGAATTATTAGCCAACATCTAATAAAACAGTTAATCTAAGTCTTCAGTTCAACTTTAAATGTATAACTTAATAATAACAAATAGCTTATTGTACAGCTTTATTCATTTTATTAAGTGATAATAAAATTGAATATTTCACACATTGGCATATACCGTATCAATGTAATCATAAAAGACCCTGCATGTAGAAGCTGATACTCTTTTTCTCTGTGGCCATGGAGGCCAAAGCAAGGTCAGAGGAGACGAAGATCTGCAGCTGTGAGCTGTAGCTCATATGATCTTGTGTTGTGGTATGTTCACATCACCTCTGGAATGCTGCTCCATTCAGTGAACAGAGCTTCACCCCTGCTTTAAGGTTCATCCACCTCAGAGGGGAGGAGAGCTTCGAATATGTTCTGTTACTGGAGCAGACTGACCAGCCTGGGAACATGCTGGAATGAGAAATGTGAACCATCTTCTTATTAGTCAGATCCAAAAGCATGTACTACAGAACAAGAGACTTTGTCACCCATAGGCCTCTTTCTTACCGGTTCACATTTTTGTGTGTGATATGTATGTTTGTGTGTGTGTGTGTGTGTGTGTGTGTGTACATATATATATATATATATGAATATAAACATTTAAGAATTAATGCTTGATACTTAGCTTTAAACAGCAACATCGTTTCTAAAGTAGGTGTCCTTGACATGTAAGAAGATAATTCAAAGTCCATTTTAGATATAGTCTTAGAGTCTAAAAGCAACACTGAACAGCTGTATCTGTCATTTCAAACATGTCAGTCTGGGATTTACACTCGAGGCGGGTCTTGCGGGGGAGGAATGGATCAGGAGATTCCAGCCATTCCCTCTGGCTTTGGGGCAACATTTGAAAGCTCGACTCCCCTCTGAACCCCACTTTAAACTGCCCAAGAGAATTGGGCTGTTGTGGTCTGTCTGTCACCATGGCTCCAAGCTTGAGTTTGACTCTGCGCCTGCATCCAGTGTGAAATCTGTTCATTCAGCACAGTCTGACTCCAGGGTCTCGCAGTCAGAGTTTCTCTGAGCGCAGAAGTGCTCTGAAATCCAATTGCTGTCAGCTGAAAAGGCAGATGGTAGTTTTCACAATTGCTGTGTATTAGATTAATCTGAAATCACAATGAATCTGTAATGGAAATTAATTGTATTTACATGTGACATAGACAACGGATCTGACTCATTGTTAGATATAATGTTAAAAATGTAATATAGTAACACTACTTTAACTTTAGATTGTCATGGTTTAGCTAAACATCCCTGCTTCATCCTCCTCTGATTATCTTTCACCATCAAAAAGGTACCAAAATACCATGGCATTACCATTGTTTACCTGCAGAGGTAGCACTTTATTTTACAGTCCTGTTCCTCTTGTATATACTATGTACTTATTATAGTAATTACACTAACTATGTAATAACTAGGTACTAACCCTGAACCAACCCCTAAACCTAACCCTACCCCATGTAGTTACCTTGTGTTACCAGAACTTTCTTAGATAAATACACTGTAAGTACACTATAAGTACATGGAAGTACACGTACTGTAAAATAAAGTGCAACTTGTTTTCCTGCCTCCTACTGGTTGTATAGTATTAGTATTACAAATACTATTACAAAGTATTACACACATTCACTTCTCCAACATGCATCTAAAAAACTCAAACATATAAAATCGCCCCATAAAGCCCTTAATTACAAACTTAATTACAAACTCATCAACGTGTAATTGTATTACTTAATAAAATGAATAAAATAGTACTATAACCTACTGGTAATTAATAAGATGTTTATACACATTAAAGTTGTATAGCTTTTGTTTAGATGAAAGAAGAATAAAGAAAAAAGTAGTAGTAGTAGTAGGAATCAGTAGTTGTTTGTCAACAAATCGGTAGAAACACGGACACAAGCTTGTCGGTTGATCTGTTGTGTCCCGTTGAATTTTCGGTGTAACTACCTGTCACTGTAACAGCTCGCCATCTAGTGGCCATAAATTAAAAATGCAGAACACCTCCTTCTAAAAAATAATGCAACAATAAAAGTCACAGGGGCAAGTTGTCACACGTTTGACTTTTTTTCCTAATTTAGATTTAGTTTTTGTAACCACTTGTTGTAACCTAAACATGTTTATACTTCATCATACATGTCTAACAGATTAAATTATATTCACTCAAATATTCATTAACATAGACTGTTCAGCTGGTACTGTTACAGTAGTTATACCAAGTAATGTCACAATAAATATGACAAACTGACTGATAAAATGATAGGCCTACAAAATAAGTATAGCACACTATTGTACACAGTCCAAACTATGGACAAGACATAATCAAGCAGTGTTTTCTTAAGAGATTTTATTTTTGTACAACCTTTAGGTCAAGCCATATTTCACATGTTCTACAGAAATATAGATAATAAATGTACATTCAGAACCTCTTGTCTATGTGCAAGACATTAGAAATGTGTTGTGTATGTATTTGCCTGTGCTGTGCATGTGTGTATCAGTGTGTGTTTGTGCAACATTTTGCGGGAACGTGGTTGTTTTCATGCAAAGCGTAGCAGTGAGTAGGCCTAGGCTATTGCTTATGACTAAACTACAGCATAAGTACAGACTACAGGCCTGAGCCATCTAATACAGGGTCCAGCTGTCAGTTTGTCTTTGGAATATAGGCTGATTTATACAGTCATCACCACCTAAACTATGCTAATGTAACATTTGTGTGACCCTGATGATCTTTACAGTAATGGATAAGCAACTGCAGCCACTGAAGTCTATGAACAGACAGCGCTGTTCTCCTATGTGTCAGCTGATGGTACATTACAGCCTAACACAAGCGTAAATCTACAAAACTAGCACAATATGCCTGATGAAAATGAACGAATAAAGCAACTGCCTATATCTGGCAGATGTGACCTGACATATGAATATTATAAGTACTCAATACCAAATTTTGTAAACATACTACAGCATCAATTCGGCACATTACCATGGGCAGTCTACACACAAATATACAGTCTAGTCAGTACAGTTTATATATGAAACACTGAATTTGAAGAAATATTCAAATTATAACGCAAGGACTTCCACTATATACGTATATGGAATGACGCTATTGTGTTACAGCACAAACACACAATCACTTGAGTACAAATCAATAATAAATAAAAACAACTTTGCTGTGATGTAAAAGAACATAAATATAAAATGTCCTGCTTTAAAGTTTCCCTCTTCAGATCACATTGATCAGTAGACAAAAGGCTTCGGGAGTCTGTGCTGCAGTTATTGGTCGACTCGTGATTGTCTGGTAATATCGGTGAGATACATAAATCAGTGTGCAGTAGATGATCTGTGAACCGATCGCAGTCTTTTACATTCAGTTCCATTTATGTCCCAATTATGAGACACAGAAGCAAAAAGAAGTTATGTTTAAAAGTGGGGGAAATATGATAGCTGATGTTCAATTTTGATGATGAAAAAATAGGTACCCTTTGTGTGACACTGTGCTTGTGAGACAGTAAAAAGATCTTCCACTGAAGCTCATTTGCATAACACATCAAACACGCAGTTATTCTGTAACAGGAATTAGAGTTAATTATATTTGTGATGGTCAGTGAAAAAATTATAAGATTTGAATGCTTAGGAAGCAACTCAAATGTGCAAATAAATACATAATTTTAAAAAATGATGTGCATTTTTATAGTCACTGATGTGTTTTATATATGAATAAAATAAATGCATTTTAAAATGCACTACGGTTCACAAGGTTGGGATCGGTAAGATTAAAAAAATGTTTTTGAAAAAAGTATTTTGTGCTCAAGAAGGCTGAATTTATTTGATCAAAGATAACATAGAAATACTAATAGTGTGAATTATTACCGATTTAAAGGACTGTTTTCTGTTTAAAAATTTAATTTATTGTGGTGGCAAAGCTGAATTTTCAGCAGTCATTACTCCAGTCTTCAGTGTCACATGATCCCTCAGAAATCATTCTAATATGCAGATTTTTCAGGATCCCCTGATGAATAGAAAGTTCAAAGAAATAGCATTTATTTGAAATAAAAATCTTTTGTAACATAAATGTTTTACTGATTACTTATTAAATTAATTTACCGCATCCTTGTGAAAATATTGTTTTTCCAGAAAAATATAACATTTTATAAAATGTAGGTCATGTAGGTAAAGATTCGCAGGTCAGAAATGACAAACATTTGGATTTATGATTCAATCTTTGTGAAAACAGAAATGAAAGGTGAAACCCCCATTATACTATAGATTAGTTTTGTTAGTGCGGTAAGAAACTAAAATGTGCTTTGTTTTTCCAATGATTTGCGCTCCATTGAGGAATAAGCTGCCCTGCCCCACAAACCCTCCATAATACACCAATGATTCATTCTGTCTGCTGGAGCCCAAATCAATCATTTCTACATCAGACGATACTTCAGGCCATTCTAATCTCATTCTGTCTTGGCACAAAAACAATATCTGATAAATTCAATAGCAAGTGGCAAACAGACACAGCAATGCATGCCACAGAAATCAGCAAAGGTCAGATTAATCAACTGCTATTAAAAAAAAATAGTTCAGCTAAAAACATGAATAAAGATATTTAGCATTGAATTGCAGAGTGTGCAGTAAAATTGAAAAATTAAAAGTAGTAAAACACAAGAGTACATGGATCTAGGATTATTTCAGTTTTTGTATTTTTTCCTGGTTGTGGTGCTAGAAATAGCTAAACGGTCAGGAAGTTCAAGCTGCTTTCTGTTCTGGTTAGTCATTTTGACTATTGACAGATCACTGGTGCATTATGGGCCTTTCCTGTAAATACCTGAAGCTATTTTTCCAATATCGATATTTCATATAATTATCCTACTGACCCTGAACTGTGGTCTTTAACCTATAATATAGTTATGACTAATTCAGGACATTTCTGTGTGCTTTCTTCATTTAAATAAGTATCACCTCTACACTGGAAACGATGCTGGTCTCTAGCTCTGAGATATATACAATATTATACACTAATAAATAAACATACCATATAAATTAAATCATTCTGGTGGACAACAGGTGGGACGATGTGATGTAACAGAAAGATGATCTCTAAAACTGACCTAAAATGAATTATAGTCGTGTGGTTTCACATACACATTCACGTGATTTTTCATTAAACATAGAGTATAATATAGTATAAGTCAATGTCTTCCTCCATAATTTAAGAAACAAAAACATAAAATGTGGCATAATAAAATTTCATGGATGTGACCAATAAATGCTGATCTCTGTTTAAAACCAGTGACTCTCTTCAGGATGATATCTTGAGTGCTAGGAGTGACACGGATCCACTGATCAGCTCTTTCTTCTTCCTCCTTCCTTCTCTTAAATGTTGTGCTGAGTGAAAGAGGACATCAGGAGCTGGTCAGACTGGGGATTCTACAATACATGATGCTGAATTGGCTGCCAGCAGACTTCATTCCTGGATGTATTTGGGTATCGTGTGAGTTGAGAGAGCAGCAGGAGCCGAGAGGGATAACTGGATCCATATGATGCCTTTTTTGTTCTTCTGAACCAGCGTTACTCAAAGCGCTCATAGTTTCGAGTCTGTCTTACTCGCGGCACCATGTCGATCAACAGCCTGCAGGAGAAATGAAGAATGGAAAGATTCACATTAGAGACATGATAGTGTGAATGGCAGAAACTATCAGTATGTTCTCAGTGAATACACTTACTTGACCCCATAAGCTAGAATGATGAGTCCAATCAGGACCCCAGTGGTTCCGTCCAGGTACCAGATGGTGGGATGATGTTTAAACACCTCAGCGCTGATGAGGATGGAAAATCCCATGATGCCTCCAACCATAGAATTAAAGCCTTCAGAAAAATAAATGAACAGAGAGCAATTACATTTTATGTGTTGCTATGAATTTCATCTTCATGACACCCTCATTTAAGGTTTATGAACAGCAGTAAGATAGACATGTATAGTGATGAAAGCCAAAATATTAAATGTCATGGATGAATATTTACTGACTATTCCACTATTTTGTAGACGGGAGGTCAAAATGGCAGTTTTCACCTGAGATTCAGAGTCAAATTACAGGGGAGTAAAGACTCAGAAATATGGCAGCATCATAAGTTACTTTTACACAGAGATTGGTAGGTCTGTAAGAAAAAAAAACTGTTGACTTCTGTGCCAATGGTGACCATTCAAAAATGGGGAAATAGCACGTTTTTTTCCTCCAAAGTTTGCGTGCCAGTAAATCAAGAACTATTAAAGATATCTAAATGTCCTTTTAGATATTGGGTTTTAACAAACTTTCCTTTTAGCATATTTATTTTTAAGGCCTTATATGGTTCAGTTCCAGAGAAATGTGAATTTGGCTCCAGGAGTAAATCGTTAAAATGCACATATAATCAGTGGTCAAAAACTAAATGTTGGTCAGTTGGCAAATATACTTCTTTTTTTAAAAAGAGGAATGTCTGTAGAACAAATAATGTTGAAACATGAGATGTATCTTGTTCCCTTTCTGTCAATGACAACGTTTGCATGCCTATAAATCAAGAAGTACTAAAGATATCATAATTTTTTTTATAGATATTACCCAATTTCAGTGGTTGGAAACCAGATTTCGTCACTTTGTATGCAGCTGATTCTTAGTTTATTTAAAGAACAAAGTCTGAAGAAGAAATATTGTTAAAATTAGAATTGTATCTTATTTCCCTCAATCAAAACAATTGCACAGAACATATCTAAGCGAACATAAACAGGTGGGTGGAAACCGGGCATGTGTCAGTATTTTGCATTCTTACAATATTACAGTCTTAAAGAGACGGCAGCTTAATTAACTACCTGTCTGTCTCATTAATGTTAATCAAACAACAAAAGATGTTAAATGTATACATGTTAAAACTACTATATTAGAAAATGAGATTACTGTAGAAATGTAGCAAATTGCTACCTGTATTATTTTGCGTTTTGAACTTAAGTTTAACAGTTTTGAACATAGCATTTTAATTGGAAGGCTGGCCTGTAGATACACAGGCATTTGGTTGTGTCTAAATGAGAAAAAGATTTAATGTCATTTTAAAGATGTAGCCATAGAATGCATTTGGGGCCAAAGCAATAAAAAATGATCCACAGTTAAACCCACATAGATTGCTGTTGTGCTCACTATGTGAAGAGTTTTGAAAAAATGACAGAAAAAGTAAAAAATTGGTGCTTGTGATTCAAAAAAAAAAAGTAATAGTCACAGAGGCAGGTGGCACCATGACATTTTGAGATAATAATATGAACTTAATGAGAAACAGTGAAAAGGTACATGCTGTGTGTGTGTGTGTGTGTGTGTGTGTGTCATCATACCATCAGTGATTAGAGCTCTGCTGGTCAAAATCCTTCCCAGCATGAACTTGGCAACAGCAAGAATGACACACATGAGGCCACTGACGATAGAAACGCTGAACAGGAAGTCACCCTGGCAGAGAGACAGACAGTAACAGACAGAAAAAAGAATTGTTCACAGTAGAAATGATGCAGGGTCCATATGGTTGAATCTTACATTGGGAGGGGGGCACATGCAATACCAATATGGAGATATTAAAGCCTGAACTCCTGTGGAAGAGGGATAAATGTGTAAAAATATAACAATATCAGTCTGTCTTTCATTTATGTCTTGTCGGCTCTTGAGGCGATAGAGAGATGAAGTGCAGTTCATTTTAAGTACAAGCGAAAAGTATGCTTAATATTTAAAAAGGAATCGAAAAAGCATGATAACAGGACTAGACTAGATATAAGACTCACACAAACTGATTTACACAACAAACAGTTAACAGAACTATTCTAATATATATGAAAAATTAACGTTTGTACCAGAAATATGGACAAAAACTAAACACACAAGGTCAGTGAAACTGATCACAAAAGCATCACAATAAAAAGACATGACACGATGCAAAACCAAAGACAGATGAAAAAGGAAAACGAAAGGTACAAAAATAGCTATTATAAATAATAAAACTGCATAGTCTTGAGGACATTTTCAGGTGCATCACAGATGAACTACAGCTGTTTGTGTCTCTTTTGCTTTTCACTTTTCTCTCCAAACTAAGAATGTCTGCTTTCCACCCACACGACATCTAGAAGTATTTATCTTACATACAAGACAGTTTGTTCAGAGACCTTCATCTCCTAGGAACAGCTGAGAGACAAAGAATGTGTTTAAATTCAGACTTTCGTCTTTTAAGCTGTAGACTGGCTGGTTATGGATTAATTTGGATGAATTTGGATGAATTGGACCACACATTTTTCAATAAGGCCACCTTAGGGATTCAGAGCGATGGCCATTTACCAGTGAAGGGGCCTGACATGGAGACTCCAGGTCTAATGAATGTGGAACTGCAGGCTGATAGAATGAAAAAAAGCACATTAAAGAAGGTGAAAGCCCATTTCCGAATCATCCATCCTAATGCAATAGGAGAGGGCCGACAGAACCGATGGCTTCCGGCCAGCACCAATCCATCATTAAAGCTGCTGCTGTGATGTTTCTTTAACACTTGTGGGACTAAACAAGGCTTGAAAGCATATGAATAAATTAAACTGTCTGTGATGACAGTAAATATTTACATCAGAGGTGACATTCACTAGTGACTTGTTGAGTGATGACACGATACACACACACACACACACACACACACACACACACACACACACACACTTAGATATCAGTATAAAACGGAAAATCTCAATATAAATCAGCTATCATTATAAGTGCATCTATATAGATGTATTAGTTTAAGCAAAAACGTAAAACATGCCATTTACTAAACTCAAGTTTATTCGGTGCAACCAGTGTTATTTCAGTATTATTTATATGCCAATGATTTTGTAGCATTTGTGAATGTTTCAAATTTGCATTTATTTTTATGTTTTCATTTTAATTTCAGTTTTAGCTTTAATTGACTAATTGATTGAATATTGTATTTTAGCTTCATTTAAATTAACCAATTGTTTTATAGTTTTAGTATTAGTTGACTAGTTAATAAATATCTTGGGTGCAAGTAACGCATTCCACACCAGATTCTGGCAACATTTTTCAGCTAAAAAATCACATTAGAAATGCATCAAATAAACCGCGGAAGACAGTGATAAAAACTCAATCTTGACCCTCCTGCTGTGCTGCTGGAGTGAATCATAACAGACCTCTGACACCTATTATTCCTGTCAGCAGCATCTATGTGTGATTACTGCCGTTTCCTCCTGCTCATTAGCATTTTATAGTCTGGGAAGATGAAAAGGGTGTGATTTGCTATCTCCCAGCTAGAAAAAATAAACACTGAGTGAAAACACTGATTTACATTTAGATTTTCTTTGATTAGAGAGGTGCCTTTAGGCTGTCAATGGCAAACAAATGGAAAAATATATTGTTGGTTGTCATTAATCTTTTTATTTATTTATTTTGAGTATAGCCATTTTTTCTCTCTGTTATTCCTTCTCCCCTCCTTACATGTTTCCTCACGCAGCATAAACAGAGAGAGTATTTTGTGATGCACCGATAACTGCAAGTCTCCAGGCCTGGATATCAGTTAACATTTTGTTGGTACAGTAGATGATCATAAAAATAAAGTTCAGTAATGTTAGAGTAGGGATGTTTCAGTGCTCAGAGATTTATCAGCGGTGTGAAAGAGACTAAAACAGAGAGAGATTAAAATCGCAATCCCATTAATCACCACCTCTGAAATGATTATCCTGCAGCTCTTTGGAGTGGTGCCAGTCTTTGACTAATTAATGGATAAATAGTGAACACATTGCTGTTAGCTGTGACTGCTGTTAAAATCCACAACTGTCTGTGAGATGAAATACTGCAGTGAAGAACAAGTTTGTCAGCTAACCTAAAGTTATTTTTAAGGATCAAAATAGGTAGAACGAGGTCCTTATGCTAACAATTTATCATTTGATTGTTTTAAGGTGTGAAGATGATTGTATTCCATCTAATATATTAAATGTAGGAACATTCATCTTAAAATGATAAATATGAGACACTGCCATTGAACTCACCACTTCAGGAAGAAGTTTGGTGGCCAGATCATGGATGGCCTTCCCCAAAATACACATAGAAGACAAGATGAAAATCACTCCCAGGATCACACATGCTCTGTTGATGGAGAAAACCAGAACAAATATGCTGATAAAATAATACATTTAATCAAATCTTGAATTAGTTTACATGGTTTGAGTTTATATGATTTGAGTTACTTTATCGTTCACATGTTTGGGGTCAGTAAGATTTGTTTTAAAGATATAAATATTTAGCAAAGATGCATTCAATTAATTAAAAGTGACAGTTAATACATTTATAAATTTACAAAAGATTCACATATCAAATAAGTGCTGTTCTTTTGAACTTTCTATTCATCAAAGAATCCTAAAAAAACACATCATTGTATAAACTGTTTCAACATTAATAATAATAACTGAAATGTTCATTGAACACCAAATCAGGATCACGTGACACTGAAGACTGGAGCAATGACGCCGAAAATTCAGATTTATTAGCACAGACATAAACTACATTTTAAACATGTTCAAATAATATTTTAAATTGTAATACTGTTTTACAAGATTACCGTTTAGGTCACACTGTATTTTAAGGTCCAGTTCTGACTATTAACTAGCTATGAATTACAACTTTTGTCTCAATAAACTCCTAATTACTGCTTATTTATAGATAATAATGTAGTTGTTAAGTTTGGCATTAGGGATATAGAATATAATCCTGCAGAATATGTGCTTTAATAGTACTAATAAACAGCCAATATTTTAATAAGGCAGGCTAATATGCAACTATAGTAATTAGTGAGAATTGGTCCCTAAACTAAAGTGTTACCACTGTTTTATGCAGCATTGGTGAGCGTAAGAGACTTCATTAAAATTAAACATTTTAATGGTAGTGTATATGTTATTATACCTCTTCTATACTTCGTATATTCTTTGGTAGCTGATGTTGATTCAAGGTTGAAGCAAAAACACTGACAGTTTCACAAAGGGTTACCTGGAAACACTGGCCTCAACTGATTTACAAATGCTTCGCTTTTTATAGTAAACCTGCAGAAACCTGATCCACTTTGAAAAATATGAAAAGTGCCCACAATGCACGTTCAGATTCTCTGTACGGCCGCCGGTACACCTACAGAGACCTGCAATTCTTCTCTAGTATTGCACTATAAATCTCCCTTTTTGACACATCTACCAGAGAAATGAAATTCACAAGCCCCCACAGACTGAGGATGAAACCAGCAGCATAGGCCTTCATCAGCGTAATACGTCTCCAATAGAGACAGTCAAGGGGAAAACCTGAAACATGGCAGATCACTCAACAAACCTGATAAATCGAACATGTTCAGACCCTAAACGTGTTGCACTGAATGCTGGTATGATCTAGTCGATTACGTTTTCTACAATGCTCCACCACAATTCCAAATGCACTAGCTTTACTAAGAATAGAACTGACAGTGAATTGTTGACGCATATTTTAAAATGTTTGGAAGTTTTGTTTTTTTAGTGTTGGTCACAGAGGAAGCATTATTCATGCTTTTTAGTGTTTTGCTGCAGGTTTTTTATACTATGCAGTGCCCTACATACCACAGACAGCTTGGCTTTTGTTTACTTACATGTATTCTCTATGGGCAGAGTGCACTGCTGCAGCGTTGCTATAGCGCCACAGCACTATAATGGAGGAAAGAACATCTAACGATGCATCAAACTGAAAAACAACAGTGATTCATCAGTGCTACACAAATAATGCTCATTCAATCATCTCACTGTCACAAACTTAGATCCAGTGATACATTTAGTCTAATGAAACCCTCCCACGGCTGCCTTGAGCACTAGCATGTAATGAATGTAAATGTAATAAATCAAAAACAAAACCTGGATCATAAAAATATCCTGTTAAGCAGCTTGGTGTATTTTTTTATTGTCATTAGCAATCATCTCTCATATCCTACATCAGGTGTTGGGATATGCTTAACATAGACACCATTTAAATGATATCAGCACATAGCTTGACAACTGAACATTAGGCAAAAACAACTGCACATATTTCCAGAAAATTTTGCATAAAAATAAAATGTAGTTCTTTAACACGGAAGATTATACTTACGGCAAATCCAAAAGCTGATGCGCTGTGTCTCATGAAGGATGCAGCTATTGGGGTAAAACAAAACAACAGAAAAAAAAAGACAAAAAAAAAGACATTTAAAAATTAATGTATTTACATATTGCGTGACAAAGGATAAATGATACACAGTATAGCACTTTGCAGCACTGACTAATGTAAAGGAGCGTCTGATGGCTGTTAAGCTGTTTTTATTATTATTATTATTATTTTATTATTATTCTGAACTAATGTTTAGTAATAAATCATTAAAATAACATAAAAATAACACTATTATAATTGTTCTTGGAAATGTTACAGTGACAATACTTTGTATTTTTTTTTTCTGAGCAGCATATTTTCATGTAAATATCATCTGTATTATATAATATGTATTGTTCTATTCTATTCTATTCAG
Organism: Carassius auratus; assembly: GCF_003368295.1. NCBI lineage: Eukaryota > Metazoa > Chordata > Actinopteri > Cypriniformes > Cyprinidae > Carassius > Carassius auratus. The sequence goes on along the minus strand of NC_039251.1, from coordinate 16,040,104 downwards.
CTCCACATTATGTTTCATTTATCAGTAACAGAATGCACAGTCAACTCCCCCCTCTATTTGCATCTATTAAAATGTGAATTAAAAAAGGCTGCCCACTGTGTTTTGACTTTTTGACAAAGCTGTAGAGAAATGAGGCTCTCCATTTTACCGAGCGTGAGCTTGCATTGGAGAGGCTCTATTTGCTTCCCCCCTGTTGAGTGGAGAACCCTCACGGTTCTATTGATCTCCAACTTTAAAGACAGACTCGAGCACCACGTGTCATAGCAACAGAGGGGCTGCACATCGCATGATATCCCACACTGCCCTTGAAACAGAACAACACTTCTGCTCAGGAGCTGTTATTATGTATGAAAAAAAGATTTTTTTGTTTATTAAATCAAATGATAAAACAACTGAGGACTCTTCAGAGCCTATGACAAATGTTGATGCATTGTAATATATCATATCCAACGAGTCAGTACAAGTCTAAATCAGTGGTTTAGTTCAAGTTTGAACCAGATCGTGTTTCCATCACATTCTCTCTCTTCATTTTTTTCTCAACTCTCTCGATCAATAAAAACCAAAATTGTGGCTGAGGGGTCATAATAGTAAAACGGAGAAACAGCTTACAGTCTTTAATAACTATGAACTATAGATTTTGTGAACTTGGCAATATGAGCAGATAAAAAATTACAGATCTATCTTCCTGGCCTATATATATGCATATGAAATATTCCTCCAAAAAATTTAGCACATAAGAAGGAATGTGATGATCAAAGAACTCAGTGAGTGTAGGAAAAATGCCTGAGGAAGTAGGTCAAAATCAGTGTGAATGTCCTCAGTCCTGCATTATATCCATATTAGTATTAACAAGACACTTTTTTTTTTCTGTTTATGTAAATGCATGGTTTTGAAATGTTCAATAAGCACATCGTTTTGGTGTTCAGGTGTCAGCATACTTTGATTTGTTAAACCATTTTCTTTAGGCTCAGGTGGAAACTGGAGGTAGAAAGTGTAGGTTGGTCCAGATCTTTTGACAAACAGCAGATCTAAACTGGGAAAATTTATACTTAAAATTTCCAAGTCGGAGCACAAAACGAAAACTCCTTGTTGGGGGTTTGCTAACAAGACACAAGACACCTATTAACAGGGGAAAAGCTGCAAAGGAAGAAAAAGAGAAGACAGAGGAAGATGGGTGTCTTCTCTAAATTTGCACTTAGTCACTATTTCACTTTCAGTCTGTCCTAGCCTCGAGTGTATGGTTCAAGGCACCTTTCAATGAATCTCAGTTCACGCAGAAGCTGTGTTTACAATGTCTCTGGACAGCTATTTCAGGTAAGACCAACTCTTATCTTATTGAACAGGGAAATAGTAAAATCTCCAAAAATGCCTTCCTCACATTTAAATAACATCACAAATATCAATTTTCAACTTCAATTTCAAGCTTTTATTGTCATTGCATTGGAATGCAATGAAATCTCACTCTTAGGTGCTACAATATGATAACCACATACACATAGACCACAATAACATAATCAAAGTCAATGTAAAAAAATCTGAATGATGCAGGTAAGACAATAAAGTGCAGTTCTATGGGTACTGAGTGTTTGCAATGTCCTGTAGAAGGGGAGAGGGTCAGCCGGTGATATTCTGCACAGGCTTTATAACCCTCTGTAGAGCTTTTTTGTTAGCTCCTGAACAGCCCCTATACCACATCATAAGACAATTAAAACACTCTCTATGGCAGAGCGGCAGAATGCCACCAGCAGTTTTTGAAACAGACATTTTTTCTTTAGAAGCAGGAAGCGCAGAGGTTGCTGTTGTATTTGTGGACCAGGAGAGACTGTCACTTAAATCAGCAACAAAATCAGACATGAAATGTCTCATAAGAATGTTGTTTCAAATGCTCAAATAGTAAATAGTAGTATATAGTGTATATATATTACAGGTTGGTCCAGTCAAAACACAAGTGCAGTTCTAAGGGAATCTCAGGTTTCTCTAAGAATCAGAGTTTCTAACAGAATCTTCAGTGATGCAATGATTTTACCAATTTATTTAGAAAGGTGAGTTCACATTTAGCATTGTTTTCCGAATTTTCATGGGTGGAAACCAATCATTTCATTGGGGATCCTTGCAATTCACCCATTGCAGGGAGTTTGACTGTTAATGCAGTCTGACCCATCAAAATGCCAAATCTGCCATTTTGTCCGACAATCAAACTAGACATGAGTGTAGATTAACGTTGGTGTACTTAAAACTTGAAAAATTTTGTATATTGACATCTATCCGCACTTGAAACAAGATACCTTGTGATGTTCATTCATGTTTATTTCATGCTATAGAAAAGTGGAAGCGATGATAAGTTCACGTTCCACTTGAACTGAGGCATGACACATTAAAGAGCCACAAAACGTTATTTATTGTTTGAATTTCTCAAAAAATCATTTCAAAAACATTTGGAAATAGGAATTTCGCCTGAGGGTGAATGATTTGCCTGTTTTGAATGTGACTTCTGTGTGTTTGGTGCTTTATACATCTCTGCATGCCTGTGAAATGTGCATGAAATTTTCTTGAACTTGGCAGTAACTAAAACCACCACATTTGCACATTGAAGTTTCTCCCACACATTTTTTTAATGAGTCTTTTTTTTTTTTTTCAGCTAATCCAATTCACAAAAATTCTCTGAATGGTTTCTTCAGATAAACTCACTGAATCCGCGATCTTAGAGCAGTAGTTAAATGGATAGCTCACCCAAAAATGAAAATTCTTGTGTTAATTGCTCAACCTGTTGTTTCAAAACTGTGAGACAATTGTTCATCTTCAGAACACAAGTTAAGATATTTTTGATGAATTCAAATGAGAACAATGGAAGCAATCAAAATCAACAAAAGAGCAATGACATTCAAATACATTACATACATATATGCGTTGCATACGGTCAACATATATGATACTCTCCAAAATGGCGCCAGGGTGAATTGTATGGACAACTTGTATGATCATGTTATACTTTTGTGGCACTTAAATTTTTTTGTGGCACTAAATCTCATTAAACATAGCTAGTAATTGTAATTGCATGGAAAAATGAAAAAGGTAGTTATTCAAAATTTGTTCATATGTGTTCCACAAAAAACAAACAAACATGGGTTTCAAGTTACAAGAGGCTGTGTAAATGATGATAATATTTGTATTTTTAGGGAGAACTGTTTGTTTAATTAGATTGTCAATACAATGTCTTTGTAATGAATGGTGGGAGAACCCCTCTCTGAGAGCTTCGGGCTGATAATGGCCACCGCTCCTGCTTTTCATCCCACTAATCCCCGTCTCAGAGGAGACGAGCTGACTGAGGATGTCGTCCTCTTGTTAGACTGTGTGTGCTATGAATTTCAAAGGAGGACAGAGACGTCAGCAAAACAGAAAGTAGAATTTGCTGCTTCCTGTTGATCAGATTTCTAAAGGAAGAATACATTAAAAGCTTTGAACTGTCACAAATATTCGTCAAAGCGTCATTGCTTATTTAAGGTTGTGACTAGAGATGTCACAGGTAGTCCCAGGATTCTCTTTTCAATGCTTTATTTGTGGTGCAGTGCAGCTAATTTGTTGTTATGAAAGGGAGAATCTTCCATCCATTTTCTGCAGTGGAAATCCAGTATATTTATAACTGACTGGGTAAATCAATAGCCAGTGTCTCGCTAATTCTACTGTAATCTATTTGAAATCAATTTTAGAAGCACAGCAGAAATCATCACTTTTAAAAGAGTCAGTTGGCCTAAGCAGATATCAATACATAACATGCTCTTAAAACCTAAGTGACAAAGTCACCCCACATGTGTGAATTTAACATTAGTCTGTGTGCATAAGCAAAGGATTTCATCGCCAATTCCAATGGAAATTAATGCAAATTCCTTGACCTCGTGTAGCACATTAGGGGACGCTGGCTATCACAACAATGCTCTTCCTCAGCTCTGCTGCAATATGTTGTCTTTAATAATTCACAACCTACAGCGCTGAGCCATTTGCCACATGCAGAGTGGAGTTTACTGTACTCCCAACCCTCAGTGCAGCTCACCAGTGCTGCCATCAAATTTAGGGAATTTTGTTTGAGAAAAACGGTTGAGTTTAGACTTCATTTAAAATATGATCATCACACAGTCCAAGGGAGCTCAAGCCGTGTGCTCTATGGGTGAGACTAGAATTGAATAAAGAAGTTTAAAAGTGCACCTTTTTTTAATTATGTTTCACATAACGTGATTAGTTTCTCACCACAAACAAACATATAAACCAACCAAATTCCAGAAAAGGTATAAGGCACTTTGCACATTCATAAAGTAAGCTGTAATTCACACTATTATTGGACTTCAGTAGAATATTTGTTCTGCTACGAGCTTTAGTCAAAGGACAAATAAGCAGACGGAACAGTCAAGCAGTATATCAGTGACTCACTGCCCCAGTGGCTTGATGTTTTCTTAGATTACTGTTCAGCTGTGAGCTGGTGGAAAAGTGTGACTTTAAAATTGATGTGTTTACCCACAAAAGAATTTACACACTGCCTAGCACACAGCGGCACCTAAAATACTTCAATGCATTTCTAAAGCATTTAGTATAAGAAAAAAAAGGCATATTAGTCGAGAAGTCTGCACTTTATAAGACTAGAAACGAAAAAAAAACTTTAGTCTGCTTATAATGCCAAATTTGAATTTTATATGATACTTTTGATTTACTTTAATTAAGTCAGTAAATAATGCAAATAAATAATCAATTGTATTGTTTTATTGTTGTTGTTGAGATTGACACATCAGTTCTTGATTTTATAATAATTTGTTGTGAAAAAAAAAGTATTGATAGAGGAGATTTCTAAGGACTTTGATAGTCTGTAGGAAAAAAAAGGTTTGAAAGAGTATTAGATTATGACTATTAGATTAGATTATAAATCATGCTGTTATAATGTGGAGACGTTATAGACCTTTGACAACAACAAAATAGAATCTTCCACATATTTTTAGGAAATATTCAATTTCATGCAATAGTACAAAGTGTGACATTCCAATAAAAAATAGGCATTCATTTAATTATTTTAACAAGTTGGAGATAAATCTCTTTTAAGGCAAATATCAAGAAAGAATTCTTCTTATTCCCAGAATTATTCACAGATTTCTGGTATTCCCTCTTGTGGGACCAGTCACACGTCCGACCCGCCTCCTCACCCTCAGAACCCCTATGGTACTGCATCCAGGTTTCAGAAACCTAATCTAGGCTGATTTATTGAGGTCACACTCACAGCACATGCAGCTCACGTCTGAGCTCGGCTTCCAGGAGCCCCTTGAGACCAGAGACTCCCCGCCAATATGGCCGGTCGAGCAGATTTGCTTGGCTGCCGTTTCGCTGTTAACAGGAAGAGAGCTGCACCTGCTTTCTGCTGCAGAACACTTTCAAATACTGATATAGGCTTCAGGACATGCCAGATTGACACTGTTTCTACGGAAGTTTTATGGTTTGCATGTTTCAAGGCATTCCAATTTAATGTGGTATGTGTGAATAAGCATGTGACAGGATTGGCATGCCCACAGACACATCTGATTTTTCAGTCACAGCTCACATAAACACCCCAATGGCATTCGACTGACTGAATAACTGAATACATTCTGCAGGACTGAAAAGAAAAAATTACATCAGTACACAGAAAACATTAATAATAAAGAGATTTTAAATATTTCTGGAAAAAAAGAAAGCTGGAACATTAAATATTTTAATTGTTTTTTTGTTTGTTTGTTTGTTTGCTTATTATTTTTACTGCATGAAGCTGAACAAATTAATTCAATAGGCACTGCTAACAGATATACAAAAATTTAACTGGACTGAAGTAATCTATTATAATTGCTATTTTTACATATTTGGGTGGCAATAAAAACAGGGCCAGGTTTACCAAACAGGGCAAATTAGTGTTATAGCGCACTTAAATAAAATTACTCGGGTGATTAACAAAAAATGTGTGCATTAAAGAACACAGACGCAGCCAGATCATTTCCATAATGACCAGCACAATCTACCAAGAGCAGCGCAAATTACCGCCTGCTCTAATACATATATTTTTATGGGGGTGTTAAATAATGGCACAAATACCAGTAATTTGACAAGCACAAACGTTTGTAATTTGCATTGCGTGAATCATTTAAATACGCTCCTCCCATAAATTTTGTGTGTGCAAGGGAAACTTTAATGGAACTCTAAACTCTAAACTCTAATGTCAGGCGCAAAAATAACTGTCCATGCCTTTTCAGTGCCAATTCTTCACTGTGCAATTTCAGTAAATCTTGACATAACTATTTTAATGCCAAAGGATGGTTTGCTATAGTGCAAGCTGTTAGTAAATATGGCCTGCAGCCTTTGATACTAAAGATTTCTGTTTACAGTTTTAACCTGTTTAAAGTTTAATCAGAAATTACCTAAATAAAGAGGCCTGTTTTATTGGTATAATGACTTCATATTACTCAAAAACCTCTCTGGTTTCAGCAAGTCGTCTTCACCACATCTACATGCCAAATGCATTGAGTTGTTGCCATGTGATTGGCTGATTAGCAATGTGTGTTACCAAGCAATTGAACAGGCATACCTAATAAAGTGGCCGGTGAGTGTATTTGCACCATCTTGGAATCTCTAAAGTCTTTGGTCAAGCTGGATGGGATGCTAGAACTGGCATAATAATGTTTAAAGTGCAACAGAACTACAGTGTTTACACTTTTTCAGTGGAATGATCATACAAATAGCTTACCTATGGCTGTATGTTATAGACAGTGCTTTAACATAAAAAATACACTTTTTAGTTTTAAAATATATTTTTTCCTCTACATTACAGTTGCCTACAGACTGTGGTACAGATTGAAAGCTGACCTGATGAGCTGACATGCTCTAGGGACACCTGCTAATGCGTGTCTGTGTGCTGTACATGAACACATGTCTGAGGCCCTGACAACAAGATACCAGAGCAGCAGCTGTTCCTGTCCATATTTTAACATGAGCAGTACAGGAGTTCAGGTGAAATAGACTGTAATGTCCTAGAGTTCAATATGGTGTCCTTTCATGCATTCTAACATGACATATCCAGTTATTTTAACCACCATTTTTTTCAGGGGCAAAATAACTTTTAAAATTAGGGGCTATTAAAATTAGTTAATTATAACTTAATCCAGGCTTTCTAAACGGTAATAGCCAGGAGGAATTCAGGACCATGGACAGCATCAGCACACCAGGTGATTTTTACTACTTTGAACAATACAATGAGAACACATAGACCAGAAGATCATGCAGCTGGAATACATGTGCCGGCTGATGCCACTGAATGCTGACAATAGCAGGAACATAGTGGATAAACATATTCTTTCAACTTACATATACACAGCATTAGCATATTTTTTCAGTGTATTCTGTGTTTGAGTGCATACATTAAAGCATTATAAGAACCAGTTGTTGCTGTAGTGCAATAATTCTGAATTTAAAAAAAAACACACACACACATAAGGAGCAGGCAGAGAAATTAATTTAGAAACTGAGATATTATATGTACCAAATAGACCACCCCACTGTATTCCATCAACAAACATCTTGAGGCATTACTAGGGATAGAATGAGGAAAGGAGAGTTTATTTTTGTAAAAAGAAACTCAAGACATTACATATATTTTAGAAAGAATTCAGAAAGAAAGAAATGCAGAAAAGTAAGAAATGCAGAAAGAAAGAAAGAAAGATGTATTGCAATTTTGTAAAGAAACTCAGTAGACAAATGGTATTTCAATAAGGAAATGCAGAAAGAAATGAAGAAAGACATGCAGAAAGAAAAGTACGCAGTATAAATAAAAGAAGGGATTATTGAAATTTTTGTAAAGAAACTCAATATAGACAAATTATATTATTTCAGATGGACAGATAAACACATAGACAGGTAGATAGAAAAAAAGTGCAGAGTTTCAGAGTAACTGATGATGTGTCCCATAAACACCAGCAGCATGGCTGCCATCAGGACGCTAGTTCCATTATTAGAGAACAATTTTGTGATGCCGATCCTGCCTAAGTGGACTGGAAAGAGAACTCAACACCGAGACTTAATGTGTTTAGACAGTTTCCTAATGGAGCTGAACGGCAGACGTCTGCAGCGCTCTGCTCAGGTTACAGGGCCAGTAAAATACATGCAACTCATTTAGCCAAACCTTTCTTGATGTTTTAAGTAGGTCCTGCAGAGGAACAAAAACATAATCAGTTAACAACAGTGGGGATGACAAAACTAGGACTAGACAATGAACGATCATCATCTTATGACAACATGTTCAAAATAGCCCCAGGTAGCAGAACACGTTGAGAAGATGAGAGAAGAACATTAACTACTGTATGTGCAGAAAATGGACTGTGACTTTAGTTGAAATGTGTTGCCACACTGAAGATGTCACCAACCACAGTCTTTTAAAGGTGATGTCATATCTCAGCGATGATTCACAAGTGAAAAGGGAGTGTCTAATGATTTTAAAGAAACTGGGCTTACATGTGAGAAACCAGATTAATCATAATTGCAATAAAATTGAAATAAAATCTGAATAAGTAATCGCAATGCATCTGAAGTGAAAATTTTCTCCTAAAAGCTTGGTTGAACTTGATATAAAATGCCTGTCATCAGGAATAAAGACAGACAGCCGGGAATAAAGTTCAACTGCAGTGAATAAATCTTCTATGTCTTTTGGCACTGTGTGCACAGATATAATACATTATACTGTGAAACAAACAGCTGTAGCACATGTCAGGATGAGGCAGATAAAGACAGTCCCAGTGTAAAGATACAGCACTAAAACAAGACCCAACAACCTCTCAGTGAAGCTGCCCTAATGGGCGATATTATATTTCACACACACACGCATACACACACTATTTTCATAACTATTAATTAACTCTGACCAGTGCTGCATGTATCTGGAGAACTTGGCCTCAGTTGGCTAAATGTCAGTTCAATTAAACAGTTCTAAATTTGGATCTGATGTTGCCTAGAATCCCATTTGAAATGTAAAATTAATATCATGAGATATTGGATCTTTGTAAGTAATAAAACTGAAGACACTGATGAGGTTGAAAAGCAGAGTGACTGCTGCAGTGATAAAGCACTGCACGTTACTTCAGTTCACTAAAAAGGCTGAAATTACAAGCTAATGACTCCTCATTATCAATTCTCATTTACAGGATTATTTTGGTAGCAAGAAACATGGGTTCGCATTGGAAGGGCTTAATTAAAATAGAAGTCTCAAGAATCTAGTTATTATGCCACATAGAATGACTTGAAAGCTAGAATACTGATTTCCCATGAGGGCTACATTCCACCACTGTCTCATTTTTGACTATGAATCCTGTTCTTCATGTAAAATCATTAAAAACTCAATTGCACACCCTACAACACATATCCACATCACATTTTCAGTAATGAAAATGATGATCACTAATTCACGAGTATACTGTAATTCAGGTGACATATGTCATTATACATATATAATACATCTGAATTTCCTCCCTGCCTGCTTCTTAATTAAGTCATTTATAAAAAATGAATTAATTAATTAATTAAACATTTATTTATTAGAATAGTTCAACTTGTTTGCTGTACTTTATACCATGAAAACTAATTTTGACTTTTAAAGAATATTTTGAAGATTTGGAATATATGAATCATGAGAAATACTTATATGATAATACCATCTATTTATGGCTTTTTAATCCTTTTCATAGAGTCTGCTATAAACCAGTAGACAAGATTAACAAGTAGTAATTTGCAGCTCTTAAAGTGACACCAGTCCAATATTCCTGCCATCTGTTATTCATCTTAATTAAACAACAAAAGAGAAAATCTCTCACCGCTCTTGACTACATCAAGAGTATATTGGTGATGTAACAGTCAGAAAGACCATTACTGTCCGGGTCAACCAGAAGCCGTGAAAAACAGGCAAGTTCATTAAGCGCTTTAAACGGCTAGTCATGCACCATATCTGCTCGACCGATGACGCCATCGCCACTGCCCTCCACTCAGCACTCACACATCTAGACAAAAAAAGACTCATACGTCAGAATACAGTTCATAGACTTCAGTTCAGCATTCAACACAATCATCCCTCAACAGCTCATTCACAAACTGGTCCAGTTGGGGCTCAACACTTCACTGTCCAACTGGCTGTTAGACTTTCTGACTGGAAGACTTCAGCAGTACGGTTCGGCATGTAACACATCCAGCACCATCACACTGAACACTGGGGTACCCCAAGGATGTGTGCTGAGCCCGCTCCTCTTCACTCTGCTGACCCATGACTGCACACCATCACACAACTCCAACCTCTTCTTTAAGTTTGCAGATGACACAACTGTAGTGGGTCTCATTAGCAACAGAGATGAGACAAACTACAAGAGCAAGGTGAGCCGCCTGGCCAGGTGATGCAGTGACAACAATCTCTCTCTGAATGTGGAGAAGATGAAAGAGATTGTTGTTGACTTCAGGAGAGTGCACACTTAACATGGTCCTCTGACCATCAATGGTGCGATTGTGGAGAGAGTTAACAGCACCAAATTCCTGGGTGTTTACATCACAGAGGACCTCTCCTGGACTAACAACACCACAGCACTGGCCAAGAAAGCACAGCAGTGTCTCTACTTCCTCCTCAAACTGAAAAGAGCCAGAGCCCCCGGCCCCCATCATGTGCACCTTCTACAGAGGCACCATCGAGAGCATCCTGAATAGCTGCATCACTGTGTGGTATGGCACCTGCAACGCATCCTGCCAGAAGACCCTTCAATGCATAGTGAGAGCAGCTGAGAAGATCGTTGGTGTCTCTCTCCCCTCCCTCCAGGACATTTATGGAACCCATCTCACCCGCAAAGCCCTCTGCATTGCAGGTAATCCCACCCACCTGACATACAGCTCCTTCAGTCTACTGCCATCAGGGAGGACACTGCAGTGTCTCCAGGCCAGAACCAGCAGACTGATGGACAGCTTCATTCATCAGACTGTCAGAAAGCTGAACTTCCTCCCGATCTTGACCGCCCCCCCCCCCCCCTCTTTTGCCCGAGGCACCACTGAACTCTGAACTCCCTGCCCTTCTTTGCCCCCAGCTCCACATCCCCAGGTCCTTCCACTCCCACTAACAAACTGTGACCTGCACCAGACACTTTGGGCAGCATTGGTCTGCTCACTAACTCATTCAACATTTTATCTGCACTGTTTAATTCACTGATTCACTATCTGCCATGTGCCATTTGCTGCTTTATTTAATTTTCAATTTTTAAAGCATTTTTATTCTCTGTTTTTAGTGTTATCTGTATGCACTAACGGTCTGAGAGTAATGTAATTTAAATTCTATGTATGCATGTGTTGTACATGTGGAAGAATTGACAATAAAGCAGACTTTGACCTTTGTTTAATAAGAAGAAATATATATTTCATATACATAGTGAAAAATATGCAGTGTTTTTATATATTTGATTACTTTACAGGCTACAGTGTACAGCGAAAATAACAGAAATAGAAGAGGAAATGGTGAGGTGGAGGGATGCCAGAAGAATTGTGGTTGAGACACACAAATACTGCTGCTTATATACAGTAGGCTCATATGATAATTGACAGGACTAAATGATAAGGTTTTAACCAGTTTTTTTATTTGTGAATATAGTGAATGTAGCTACTGCAGTATGAGGAAGGTGACATTGAAGGAATGAAAGAGATGATAATTTGCATAAAGAGCAAATGTTCTCTGAGCACATATCTGGCATTTAGTTAGTGTTAAAATCCAGATTTCATTTGTGCTGTGTTGTTATGCTTCACCTAAAACCAAATGCAAAATATTAATGTTGCTATGTCATGAATAAATGGTACAAGGGGTTTAAAACACAAAGCATGTATCACATCACCAGCTGAATTATACTGACCCTTCATTAATAAGCTCTTTTCACCTTCTAGTTATTTTGTCAAGCTTTCCAACAAGCACTTGATCTGCTGTCTGCACTGTAAGTAAATGAACTCAGGAATAAATGAATAATGATTTCATAATCCTGCCTTCTAATCATTAAAAGTAAATGACATAACAGAATAATAAGAATGATAATAGGGTAATAGGATAACCCTAAAAAAATACAGTGCAAATGAACATCCTGACTTTCAACATTGACCTGATTGAATGAAAGCCTTCACAGATACAGATACATTTCTCAGTACACATAATGGATTGACTTAAGTCAATGTAAAGTACTGAAAGGCACGCTGAAATTATATCGTTCAAAAGATTGGAATCAATACGATTTTTTTTCAAGAAATTAATACTTTTAAATATAATATTTCTAGCAAGGTAAGGCAAGTTTCAAGACATGCCCTTATTGTGAAATCACTGCTGGGTAGAGATACAAAACCACTAATCATGACAGTGACTGATAAGAGCAGAAATAAAACTATTTTGCTGATCAGTGCATCACATTGTAAAACGTAATTAGATAGAACTATTAAGACATGGAGTTATGGGTACATTTTGCTTAATGTTCACATAACATCCATCTTATGAAAAGGTATCTGATATGTTGATAGTATGCTTCTTTGACAACACAAATCTTGTACACGGCATCTAATTATGCAGTATCTGACCAAAGAAACTGTGCAAATATTAAATGCAGACACCTCATAGTATGGCGGTAAACCAGTGTCATATGCAGATTCATTATTTCTAACTGCCAATCAAATAGATTTTTTAGCTTTAATAATCCTTTATGTCAAACATACAAGTAAAAACTTGCACACATATTGTATGTTAAGGGAATGTTAACAATGCATTTTCATGCTAGTCTATTCGGCTGAACTACTGAACAAGACTGGACTGGAGAATACAATTTCCTTCTAAGAAATATCATGTATATATTACACTGAATCTTAAATAACTACAAAGGAAGACCTTCATCTTTTTCACAGAAATACTACCCTAGATGAGAGTTTATTAGCTCTCTTTAAAAATATATTAGAACAAATCTGACATTTAAGCAGAACAAAGGGCTTGTGCTGCTGTATATTTGTTTTACTTAAAAGATCAGATGAATCAGTCATGGAAACATCTGTAATAAAAATTATTCAAAAACACTGTTTCAAATAGTGTTAATTAACTGTAAGTAATTTAGAATGATTTGAGAGAAACATTCTGAATCAGACCAATTCATTGCTAAAAGTCATTTCAGTGGTCAACAACATATCTCACCAGAAAAGAAGGTTATGAGTGAATAACAACTATTCATCACACAAAGCTACTGTATGGTTTTAGAAGACTGTATTTAAGATAGGCCACGTTAATGATTACGATTATAATTATGGTGCTTGTGCATAATTTTTGAAGCTTGAAAGCTCCAGTCCTCACATCACTCAAATTATTTTGCAGATATAATAAGGTAATTCTGATTATAGAGTTTTCATTTTTGAATTAACTATCACTTTAACAATTGCTGAAATACAGCAATTACAGTTACAGCAAATAGAGTTCCACTAGACTAGAGAATATTCTGACTTACACTGATTGAAAAAGTCAATAGAGCAAGCAAACAGTTCCTGCTGTTAGACTCAAAAAATCTCTGAGCTTTCCCAATAAGATGCATTGCCTAAACATATTTTCCCATGAGATTCTGTAAGAATGTTTTCAGATTCAGCATATGTTATGAATTCCCAACTCACTTGCATGAAATATCTGGAAAAGTATTCAGGCCAAATCACAAAAACAAAGCTGGGTGTTGTTCATCTCCTCAGAATCCAAAGATGGTCACAAGCCCCACACTAGTGATGCGCGGGTCGGCTTTATTTCCAAACCGGCAGGTCCCGCTTTTCGGAAATTATTTGGCCCGCCCCAACCCGCCCCGCAAATAAAGTAAAATTTCTTTACCCGCCCCGACCCACCCCACGCATCAGGGACATCATGGAAGTTACGTTGCTACTCAGACATTCGAATTGTAACCTTATCAAAGAACCCAATAAAATATGAAAATATTCCAAATATTTAATATAGGCTACAGGGAATGACACTAGTGATGGTTCGTTCGTGTTCCATTAGTTAATGTTAGTTAACTACTTTAGTTAACATGAACTAAGCAAGAACAATCCTTCTACAGGATTTATTCATCTAATGTTAATTTCAACATTTACTAATGCATTATTCCAATCAAATGTTGTGCTTGTTAAGTAAGGGATAATGTACATCCAGCCGGTTGTTTTCGCAGAATAAACCCCGACAGGGAGATCAAAACCCCGACATGAAGCCTAGGGGTCTTGTATCAGCCTGAAGGGGTTTATTCTGCAAGAACAACCAGCTGGATGTACATTACCCCACTTATTACATGGCTACTTTCCACATAAGTAAATAATTAGATGCAAAATATTGATTTGAGTTGAAATATTTGAATGCAAAGCTTCTGTAAAGACGGACATTTAAGGGGAATGGTGCAGTCAAACCATTTATTACACAACATTTCACCACAAAATAATTAAGACAATAAAATAATTAAGTCAATAAAATTTTAAAACCTTACCAGTTTGTTAGTTCTCTTATAATCCATTACAGCGTACAAAACAATCGTAGCAAAATGGCAACAGCTGCGTTTGTATGAAATGAGAGTTAGTCCGCAATACCAGGAAGACATAATTAAACAATTGTACACCAATTTTAAGTGAGTTTTAATATTTTATTAGCTAAACAAACACAAAACTTCCAGCTTGAAAAAAATTGTTCCAACAAGAGTACAGCACCAACTGCTGTTACCCGGATGAGCCTGTGTTATTAGCTTTTACAGGTTGTTATTGAGAGATAACATACCTTGGAATGACACGACTGACCAATCAGAATCAGGTATTCCACAGAGCCATGTAATAACATTAGTTAATTCACTGTGAATTAGCATGAACAAACAGTGAATAACTGTATTTTCATTAACTAACATTAACAAAGATTAATAAATACAGTAATAAATATATCATGTTAATAAATACATTAGCTAACATTAACTAATGGAACAATATTCTAAAGAGTTACCATTATTTACATTGTAAGTGTGACTGTGCTATAGAGAGAAAGTGTAATTATGCCACATCATTATAGGTTTCAAAACACAGAGGACACATCAAACATGCTGCTTCAGCATGAGACATTCAGAGTGCTCACAGACAGCTGAGCTATGGGCTTTACATAAATTAAGGGTACGGAGGCAAAGAAAATCAATTGGTACAAACTGAAGTCACAGTTAATGTTCAATTGAAAACAGAAATTTTACGGACTCTGATAACACACTGTCATGTCATACTGTCATGTCAGATGTCCAACAACCATACACTTTATCACTGCAGACAACTCGTGATAAACACACTGTGTGCTTCATATGGGCCAAATGCCAACTTCCTCTTCTCTGTTAATCATCATGTTACGACATAAAGATTACAATAGACAGAGATGGTATAATGAAAGAGCATGTGGAAATATGTTTTGTGTGTGTGTGTGTGTGTGTGTTTGAGAGATATAGGTGAATGTAGGAAGATAAATATAAAAACATTAAAGCTACAGGGCATGAGAAATTCCTTTTCTTAATTTCAGTGCCGTAGCATAAATCTTCATTTCTCTCAGCTTACATCCTCAAATAATTCCTTCTCAATTTAATTTACACTGCTCTTTCCACAAGATGTATGGCTCCAAAGCAGCTTTACATAGAATAATGCCTTACAATCTTTAATGACTGAGACGAAGGCAAAATTAAGATGATTAGTCAGAATGAGGAAGAAACCTTGGCAGGAACCAAGACTCAGCTGAGTCATCGTCATCTGGTAACCAAATACTGAAACATCCTGTAAACCCTTCACACACTTCATCTTTGTGCATGTGCAAAAAAACTGTGTATCAATTTGATATATTGAAACCACGTTTATTATAATGAAGAACTGTGGAAGACCTCTTTGTCATAGTTATCTCTAAATCAAGGTGTGAAGACAGAAAAAGCATCAGAGAAGCAAAGTTGGTTATAAATTCTCAGATCTTTGGCATTTTAAATGAGTATCTGCTGCACAAATGTTAAACCTCTTTTAAAATTAGCAAAATTCGTTTGCTGCAAATTGCCTCATGCTGTCTTGTGAGAAGTTATGAAGCTATTGTCTAAATGTTTTAATGCCAATGAGCCTATTGAGAATGACTCTCTCCTATTTTAAAGGTATAAAGCTATTTATTTAGCAGCTTCACAGAACATAGAAAAGGCAAGATTGACAAGAAAAAAAAATCCCTCTAAAAAAAAATCAATGCAAACCATTACTGAATATATGTAAAAAAAAAATAATAATAATAATAATAAAAAAACATGAGATATACATACCAATAAACAAAGAATAAACACTACAATATCAATCTTTTACAATACGTTGTGTAATGTATTTCTGAGAATGCCAATGCTGGACCGCTCAGACCGCTTAGTTGCGCCATACTGCCACAACTTCAACTCTATTGCGATTCAATCTATGAATCTATGCTTCATTAATAGTTTTTCAGTTACTTTATTGCATAACATTTAGAAATACATAAAAATACATACAAATAAATAAATAAATTTGTAAATGAAATAAATCTTTAAAATTTATATATATATATATATATATATATATATATATATATATATATATATATATATATATATATATATATTAAAGATATGTAATTGTGTCTATTTCTGACCAAAAAATACAAAATACAAAAATGTTTAACTCTACTATGGCAGCAAACACCTCTGACATCTTTATCATGAAAATGTCTTCTAACATTATGAAAAAAATGGAAGAAAAGTTTCCTGTAATTACCAAAACGTACCTCAAATACTAGCAAAACCTAAAATATTTAAGAACTATGACTCAATAGTGCCAACCATTCTGACCGCCTACACACCACAGTGGCCAGTTCTAGCCCACACTTGAATTTATTAAGGACCGTCTCTGCCAGTTCTAGTCTCAGCTAGCTGACCATCCTGATGGATGCCACTGGCAGTTGAATCAAGTATCACAAAGCCAGGGCTTTGACTCAACAGCATAAGGTCCGGTCCACATTGCAGCTTATTTAGGCCAAAAATGGCCCAGTTAGACAGGCAGGGATTCAACTGAAATGTAATACGTCATTTAGTCCATTTCATTTATCATAAATACTTTAGACCAGAGTAAAAGACTTAAAACTAGACATGAATAAATTTACTGCAAATGGTTGTAAAGAAAATGTGTAATCAGAGTAATCATAATTGAGTCAGCCAATCAGACTGAAGCTTGCCAGACTGAGAAAGTAGTATTTTTCAGTTTTGTGTGTAATATGCTCCAGACAGTTAGTGAACAGACTGTGGGTGGTCTGTGGGTGATTGAATATATTTCTAACTAAAACTAGCTGAACATCCTGACGGCTGCCTGCCACAGACAGGAAAAGAATCACCATGGACTTACTGAAGCCTGCCACAGCCAGGATGAGTGTCACCACAATGGAGATCCAGGACACCCACAAAGCTTTCTTCCTGTAACTCTGAGCTTCGTGAGGCTTCAGGCGCATGCTGCTCTCCAAGAGTCCTGTCAAAAGAGTAAATAAAACACTAGTTAAAGGCCATTATACAATTAAATTAAGTGCACTAGGAGAACAAACAACAGGGGCTGATTATTTACTTACTGGACCGTGACAGGCATTGAGCCTGAGGGTAGCAATATTAAAGAGCTTTGTGTCAGACGCAAAGATGAGCAGAAATGAATCTGCACTGTCAGAGGGGCATTGGATCGGTTTAATCAGCAGAGCAAAATGGTTTCAATAAGATTTAGATGCCACTAAATTATGTTTATCATGTATCAAGTCACAAAAGATATGACTTTAAATGCTGTTCGCGAGTGGCCCTGGGAGATCTTTAGCTATTGGAAAATGAGACAACGATGAAAGCCTGTTTCCACCTCAGAGTCAAATAACAAAGAGTCAATTAAACATGTAAAACATGTATTTGGGACGTTATATATCAGAATGACTTTATATCTTGCTGTTTGACTTCATATCACATGCCAGTTTTGTACTAAGGTTTGGAATTGGTAAGATTTGATTGTTTTTGACAGAAGTATGTTATGCTCACCAAGGCTGCATTTATTTAATTAAGATACACTGAAATTCAATATATATATATATATATATATATATTTTTTTTTTTTTTTTTTTTTTTTTAATATGTTTTATAACATAGATTATTCCAGAAACAGAAACCTTCTGTAATATTATAAATGTCTTTACTGTAACTTTTGATAAATTTACCACATCTTTAAATAAAAGTATTAAATCTTACTGACCCCAAAATGTTGAATGTCTCAATATTTTAAACTTTGGCTCTCACTTATCTTTTTATTTTTCACTCTGAGGCATAAACATCATGTTTATGTTAGCTTTGCTGTTTAGCTTTGAAATGCAGTTCCCTGAGTGTGGGAAACTACATCTGTGTCCCTCAAAACAGTCTTTATCAAGACTTTATTAGAGATAAACTCTCCACGACAGGTCACTAATTTAATCCATGAGTGTAATTATGAATAAGTGAACAGAATCAGCAGAATCTGATGACTGTCTATTGTATAGCCTCCAATCAATGATTATATTGTGCTGTGTTTGCCAAAGAGGTGAAATTCAAATATGCCTCTGTCATCTGTTCTAAATGAATGGCAGCTATGTCATGGTGACAGTGGGTGGCTGTGTTTATCTTCCCCTATGCTCACCAAACTGATCTGTCGGCCTGTGGAAGTCACATGTTGAGGGTCATGAGCACAGAGTCAATAGGTGGTCAGTCAGTGTGATTGTAGGAACTGAAAAACAGAGCTGGGGAATGTGTCCACTCACATGATTTATTTCATCAGTCAGGATCGCAAGCATATTTTGCTCTCACACAAATGTAACCCATAAGTTCCAAACTATTTTAATTCCGAACCAAAAACACACTCCAGTTAAGCTGAACTTTGTTCTTACTGATCTATTAGAAACCTTTACACACAGTGCTCAGTTTGTATTTTCCCATGCAAACTCTAGACCATAGACACATAAAATGAGCCACAACTCAACATAAAGGTCTTGCCCCATCTCCGTCTGTCTGTTAATCATGTGGAAGAAGGACATCCACATGACCCAGCATTTCACCCATGCTTAATAGGGTTTGCATGAAAGAGAGAAACATTCTTTTTAGTGGATTAAAGGATGTCGGCTAAAAGATTAGCTTTTGATTCAACTTGTAGGAAAAGCTGTAAGTGGAATTAAGCCATTTTTGGCATTAATGATGTTACTTAGAAAAACAGGATATGCTTCTCTTTATAAACAGATTTTTTGGACAAAAGGGCTGCATGTCCAAATGCAATGAATAAATATGAAGAAACTGTTTTTAATCCATATTATTTTAATAATCAATTGTGACCCCCTTTGTTTATCATTGGGATTAAGTAGAAAAATTATAAAAATCTGATTGTGTTCATAGAACATAAGACAGCACTGCCAACAATTGTGACTGCCAACTGGCCCTGGCAGCCTAAAGTTTCTACTTGCTTTATGTGCCAAGAATTCACTGAAGGCTGCCAATTCATTTCTATCCTAAACTAGCTGTCCATCCTAATGGCTGCAACTGCTGGTTTAAGTAACTGAAAGTCTTGAGCAGACAGACCTTATTTGAAATGTAGACATGATACCAAAATAGTAAACTAGCATACATTTTCAAAATATAATTAAATAATCCAAGTGCTGAGAATGTAAACTACAGACTGCTGCTTTTAATTAAAACTCCTGTTTTTGCTTCATCTTTAAATTTTATTTCTCTCAGGCTTCTTAGTCTCATTCTAATGCCCTCACAATTTCACCGGAATTTAAAGGTTTTATAAATTATTCAGTGGCTCAAACTGATTGCACAGGGGGTGCTGCAGCATACAGTCAGGCTCAGATCCTGCAGGTGCAGAGACTAATGCTGCTTCAAAAGTAGAAGTGCTGATATGAGATCAGATGCACCTCTGAACAGCTCCACTGGAGGTAATGAATCAGTGTAGATCCAGCTTGAGGAGTAGCAGAAACAAAGTTTCCAGTCTTTTACAGCAAAGACATAACCATCATAGATGGCCAGATAGTAAACTACAATATTTGTTTACTCCAAATGGTTAGAGTTTTGTCAACATGCAAGTTAACAAAAGCTTAAACGGTTGTGTTTTACTCACCCTCGAGGCATCCTAGGTGTATTAGACTTTCTTCTCTTTAGACGAATCCAATCTCAGTTATATAAAAAATTGTTCTGGCTATTCCAAGCGTTATCATTGCAGTGGGTGGGTGTTTCTGTTCAACAGTCACAAGACGTCAAATAAAGCATGCGCATCCATAATAAAAAGTACCTTTGGGGCATGAATAAAGGCCTCCTGTAGCAAATCCATTCGTTTTTCTAAAATATCTATAAATATCTTCCTAAAATATCCATATTTCAAACATAAAAAACACTTTTCTTCCAGGCGGATGATGCAGCATGTATGCGCAGCACACACCTCAGAGATATGTTAGTTTCACTGGTTTGTTTTCAGGAGCAAAGGAAGCAAAGTTTCCTTACTTTAGCAAAGTAAAACCAGTCTCCTCTTGGCTTACACTGAAATCCTGCACCATTTTTCTTTACAAATCTTAAGTCTGTACTTCTAGTTTATGACCGTCATTTTGTGTTGTTCTCTCTCCATGGTCATCATTAATCACGTAACGCCGACGTCCATCTGCAGAACGGCTTCCGCATACCACAGTTAAACCTAACCCTAGGGTTGTGAGTTCAAATCTTGGGCCGGCAATACCACGACTTAGGTGCCCTTGAGCAAGGCACCGAACCCCCAACTGCTCCCCGGGCGCCGCAGCATAAATGGCTGTCCACTGCTCCAGGTGTGTGTTCACAGTGTGTGTGTTTTCACCGCTCTGTGTGTGTGCACTTTGGATGGGTTAAATGAAGAGCACGAATTCTGAGTATGGGTCATGCTTGGCTGAATGTCACATCACTTAAGAATGCATACGTTTGTTGCAATAATAAAAAAAAAACATTTTGTATAAAATTCTGAGATTTGATGAAAATACACACACATACGATTTTCATTCACTTGAATCCTGACTACAACTATTTTGAACAACAAATTTCTAACCACGTCAACACAAACACAGTAGCCTAAACAAAGGTATGAGAATATCAAATAAACAACTTCTTATAAAGATTCATATGTATATATACTAATTAGTTACACAGAAATTGATAATAAATAATTTTGTCGTAGCCAAAGGATTGTCCGAAATACTGGAGAAAATCGCACCGTGACGCAGCCTACAAGCATGCCAAGTCAAATCACTGCTGAAGACAACATTGATTTATATAGTAACAAAGTTTATGATGATAACATAAGGAACGAAATATAGTCTATGCGATACATTACAATATCCACAAAAAAATTTTTTCCAAACATGAAACTTATGGAGCCGCTTGTGGTGAAGTGTCAAACAGACTCAATGAGACACAGAGCGCGACGACGAAACTGAATGAAACAAATCAAGCCGTTCCATTGAAACAGACAGAACAATATTTTATATAATAAACAATGTCCATCTATTCCCTTACGAGCTAAACCTATTTTGTTGTACTATAAGGATGCTTAGTCTGTCTCTGTTCTGTTTTTTAAGTTAAACTGCGAGTGTTTTGTGCTCACCTGAATTATTAATAGGCTAGCTTCAAGAGCGCGCGCCTGCGTGCTCCACTGGACCGCAACCTTCTCCAGCCTTTCAGTTTTATTCACATGCATTCCAAATAAATTACTTTAAAGAATCTCATTGTGTTTTAAATACATTTCTCAAACAACTCCAAAAAAGTGCAGCTCGATCTGTTGTATGTTAGAGAGATGAGGTGCGTTTACCTTGGCCCTCAACGCTATCTGTGATTTTCATCTCCTGGTCCCGGTCCATGTTAAAAGGATCGTCCTGGCTCCCTCTTTTGGGTAGGTTCGGATCCTGGGCAGCGGCGCATTGTCCGTTTCGCACAGCCGACGGGTCAACAATAGTCGGATTAGGAACAGGGCATGGATCAGAAGTCGTACTGTCTGTCATGTTTGTTTGCATTCTCTAATCAGATGAAGCCCTCAATATATGATCTCACGTCGAAGTGCGACGCGCAGCCATCCAGTGGCAGCATTAAGGGTAGTGGAGCAGAGATGCGGAGATAAACGCAATCTGCCCAGCATCAGCAACGGACCCCCACCACACCCTCCCACCGAGAACAACTCCAATCCGAGCGCAAGAATTGCAGCCACCCAAATGTAATTTGACGTGCGGATGAGGAAGATTTTTTTTTTATCGCTGTCTGGTTTCAACATATGACTTTTGCACAACATCTGATCGAGGAGATAAAGCTGCATAGCCTGTGACTTGAGAAACGATCTTGTCAGGTGAATTTGACAGGGTACCTGCCACAGCCTAGCTGTCTCCAACCTTCAGTCAGATAACCTTATATTATAGGCTAATGATTTTATTTTTCCGTTTTATTCTA
The DNA here is from genome assembly GCF_003368295.1 of Carassius auratus. Classification (NCBI taxonomy): domain Eukaryota; kingdom Metazoa; phylum Chordata; class Actinopteri; order Cypriniformes; family Cyprinidae; genus Carassius; species Carassius auratus. The sequence continues at coordinate 16,017,545 of NC_039251.1, read as the reverse complement.
TTCATTCAAATCTAACAGCAATATCTCCCACGTGTTTTAGGCTAAATACAAAGCGTGATTCAATCTGATATCTATAACACAATTGTGATACTGATTTACAGAAGTAGTATAACAAGTTAATATTTTATTAACTTAGGTGCGTTCAACGTTGTTCCACATTTCCTTAGCCCACAATGGGTTTGAGTTGGTCTGAGCAGTTGACCAACAGAAAGCTGCTTCGTTTAAAAGTGAATTCATTTCCCCCCCGAAATTATGGAGAAAAGTTGGCCTCGCATATTTGCTATATTCATTCACAGCGAACGAAAATACCTCCTAAAGAATCCAAAGCGCCAAGTTTGGCAGGTTACCAAGCAACGGACAGGATTTAAATTAAGTGGAACGGAGCAACAGTAACTTTTTCCCTCTTTGCTCAAACCTTCTGTAAGGCTCATGATCCAGTCCGGGATTTCCATTTTCTCATTAGTGAAATAAACCCGCTCCAAACGATGAACAGGGTTCGAGGGACAACTGATGGTAGTTCCATTATCGCTCTCTGGTGAGATAAACCCGCTCCAAACTGCAGTCAACAGTCACACACAACTTCGTTTCCAATTCCGATAGAAAACAATAAATCTAAACAAAATGACTCTGTGAAAAAAGACACTATGCGAATTCCAAATGGTGTTTTTGCGCACTGAAGGACACCGCCAAGACTTTATAGCCCCGCCCTTTTCAGTGTTCCACTCGTTGTCTTTTGTCTTCCACACAGAGGTGGGTCGAGTACCCAAAAGCTACTCAATTAAAAGTAAAAATAATCGTCTGAATAGCTGCTTGAGTAAGAGTAAAAAAGAAAGGTGTGTGTATGCTGGTCATATAATTAGAATATCATCAAAAAGTTGATTTATTTCACTAATTCCATTCAAAAAGTGAAACTTGAATATTATATTCAATCATTACACACAGACTTGTATATTTCAAATGTTTATGTCTTTTAATTTTGATGATTATCACTGACAACTAAGGAAAATCCCAAATTCATTATCTCAGAAAAAAAGAGGCTGGCTGTTCACAGAGCTCTGTTTTCAAGCACATTAATAGAGAGGCGAAGGGAAGGAAAAGATAGGGTAGAAAAAAGTGGAGAGGATTGTTAAGCAAAACCCATTCAAAAATCTGGGGGAGATTCATTAAGAGTGGACTGCAGCTGGAGTCAGTGCTTCAAGAATCACTACACACAGACGTATGCAAGACATGGGTTTCAGCTGTCGCATTCCTTGTGCCAAGCCACTCTTGAACAACAGACATTGTCAGAAGCATCTCACCTGGGCTAAAGACAAAAAGGACTGGACCTGCTGCTGAGTGGTCCAAAGTTATGTTCTCTGATGAAAGTAAATTTTGCATTTCCTTTGGAAATCAGGGTCCCAGAGTCTGGAGAAAGAGAGGAGAGGCACACAATCCACGTTGTTTGAGGTTCAGTGTAAAGTTTCCAAAGTCAGTGATGGTTTGGGATGCCATGTCATCCGTTGGTGTTGGGTCACTGTGTTTTCTGAGTTTGTTGCAATAATAAAATGCAGTCGTATACCAGAAAGTTTTAGAGCACTTCATGCTTCCTGCTGGTGACCACCTTTATGGAGATGCAGATTTCATAGAGTGCCAAAGCTACCTGGTTTAAGGACCATGGCTTAATTGGCCAGCAAACTCGCCTGACCTTAACCCCATTGAAAATCTATGGGGTATTGTGAAGAGGAAGATGCGATATGCCAGACCCAACAATGCAGAAGAGCTGAAGGCCGCTATCAGAGCAGCCTGGGCTCTCATAACACCTGAGCCGTGCCACAGACTGATTGACTCCATGCCACGCCGCAGTAATTCAGGCAAAAGGAGTCCCAACTAAGTATTGTGTACTGTACATGCTTATACTGTCATGTTCATATTTTTCAGTTGGCGAAGATTTCAAAAATCCTATCTTCGTATTGGTCTTAAGTAATATTCACATTTTCTAAGATACTGAATTTGAGATTTTCCTTAGTTGTCAGTTATAATCATCAAAATTAAAAGAAATAAACATTTGAAATATATCAGTATGTGTGTAATGAATGAATATAATATACAAGTTTCACTTTTTTTCAGTGAAATAAATAAACTTTTTGATGATATTCTAATCATATGACCAGCACCTGTATATATAGGCTATATACAGCCTAGAATACACACACAGCCTTTCAAAATATTTGTAATTTTTTAAATTTTATTTATTTCAGTGATGTCATTTTCAACAGCCTTCACGCTGGTCTTCAGTCTCACATAATCATTACAATATGATGATCTATTATCAATGCTATTCTTTTTAGCTTTCTATCATCAAAAAATCCTGTTTGAGAAAAAATCCTGTTTGTTTGAGAAAATGTCCCAGCCACAGTATCCAAAAAAATATTAAGTAGCAAAAACTGTTTCCAACACTGGTAATAAATCAATATATTGATATCTGATCATATTACTCTGAAAGCTGGAGTAACAGCTGATGAAAATTTTCATTACTGAATTTAATTATATTTCAAATAGGGCTGGGCCAACGCTATATCATGACCACTTCGTACATAGCCTATTTTAAGGAGGTGGCTAATTCCTCACCCGTACAATTTTGTCTCTCGCAGTGACTGGTCGTGTTGCCTTCACATCGATAATATCTATCATTTTTGTGTAACTTACCACGAATAACTGTAATAACTGAACGCGACTGAAACCAATGCTCAACATTTTGCTAATCATTAAACCATTACTCTGCCTCAGAATCCTGTCCAAAATTAGTTTCATGAGGTGCCTTCGTGCAAAAACGCTGCCTGCAAAGTCAATGCCTGATGCAGCAGCAAGGCGACAAGTCACCTGCCTAAGTTATCGGATGCAGCCACTGTATAAAATCCTAACCCCACCCCTAAACCTACCCATAACTAGGTTTAGGGGTAGGGTTTCTGGTTTTTATACAGTGGCAATGTATCTCAAACCCCTTGCACACTGCTGCACACCGTTTCCAGGAAACAAGTCGTTCAAAACGTTGTGCACTGGTTTGAGCTTGAACTTGACCCTACTGGCTTGGGATGGGTGTCATCACGTGTCTTAACCAATGAGAGCATTTGGGGTGGCAGGAATAATATTCCTCTTGCTCTCGCTCAGCCCAGTGGAGTGCTTCATTTTTTAAAACTTTTTTGGTTTATTATTTTGAGTCGTCTGGGACACGGTAACACACGGCCCTCCTATAATATATTGGTTTACAAATCTATCACTTTTTGACGGTCAGAAATGTTCACTCAATCATGCTGCATGTATCAAAAGTTCAGCGCTGCAACACTTCATGCGTATCACACCCGAGCCCAACTGGACCGTGCTCTGGCCCACCTCTTCCAACCGAGCCAGGGCTGGCTAAACAAACCACGCTCGAGCTTGGCACGGAGCATCACACTAGTCAAACACACTTGGATTTTTAGTTTATATATTTTAAACATTATTCATTATTATTCGCATATGTGTAAATCAATAAAACTGAACAGACTGTCAACAATGAAAAGGTTTCCAGCTTGTAGCGTCTGTTGCCATACCCCAAGTAACCGCTAGAGGACACTGCTGTGAAGGATGTAAAGTAAATGGATAAGGCAGGGCTGATAATTCCTGAATTCATTGAAATACTCCTGAAAGATTGCATGCAGCAGTCTCTCCTTATGAATTTTCAAACCTTATTTTTGTGTTTATTCATTTTTAACCATTGGTATTGCATGCAAATGACTGCCATATATTTCTTAAGTTACAAAGACATTAATTTGTTCTGACAATAAGCTCTTGCAGACAAGCTAATACGGGTTGGTGTGTCTCTTCTCAGGGGTTTTCATTAGGCCATTTCAGAAGACAGGACAGGGGTGGGAATATTTGTCTTCTGTTTCACACACTGCTGAACATTCACAACTACACAAGGGGTGAAGATTTCATTAACAAGGTTGTCAAATCTTCAGGCCTACAATTTGGGCTCTCATTATCAGCAGACTGATATTCATAATCATATTGTACCAAAGGAACGGTCTGACCTGAAACAGGTAGACTGCTTAAGGAGAGAAAGTTATCTTTATATAATGTGCTATCCAATGTTAACCGAGATTACCTTGCTCGTAACATTTTTCAACAGTTTTTCATTATTTAACATTTCCTTGTTTCTTCAGACAAGCTTCTAATTGCCCTGCTGGATTTTAATATATTTTGGTCAGTTTTAATGTGTTCTGTTTCCCCCCATCATTTAATATACTGAAAACGAAGAAGATACCAGCTGGACACAAAGAGTTCTGCATGGTTAGCCATAGATCCAGCTGGTATGAGCGCTTACAGACAGAAAGCGTGAGTGTGTGAGAGTATGTTACGACCTCCATGAGGAATGAGTGGGCAGCAGAGACAGATCTGATCCTCCACTCAGAACAGGAGGATGTTTAAGCATCTGCCAGCTTCTTTTATACCTGCAGGCCTTTAGAGTAATTGGATTGTTCTGTACTGCGCTTCAGCTGGTGTCTCAGGTGGTTTCAGGTCTACTCGGATACTCAGCTTATTCTGTTCTCCAGTGCAGTAGGAAGAACTCTAAAATGGATCCACTGAATAAGCATAAGAATAATGCTTATTAAAACATTTTGATGTGTGTCACTGTAGCAGCCCAGTTTTTTGCATTAATTCCTCTTCAGGGTCCACTGCTTTTCTTTTCAAAATGAGCAAGACTTCCTAGAAAGCACGCATTCTTGACAATATTGGCAGGAAAGAAGTGCTTTTGTGTGTGGAAAAAGAGGACAGCAGGCCTTCCCTGCACTCCCTGTCTGAGCAGCTGTAGAGCTCCACATGGGCTTTAGCTTCAGTAAAATGTCAGACTAAAACCCATTCACCTTGAGCGCGATAATACGGCTGCTGCATATATAAACACACCCGAAGCTGTGTCTTAAAACATAATGTACCTTGTAATAAATGAACAACAATATAGACTAAATAAGTGCAATAATTTTCATCCTAATTTACCACTCTTATTCTCTGCACTTCAAGATGAACATTGACTGCTGATGCTTGTCATGCTAAAAACTTTGCACCTCCTTCCTGACTAAAGTCCACTGCATTGAATTACTGTATGTATTTGACCTTTTTCCACACTGCCGCCAAGTGGCTGAAAATACATAGTGCCATGTGGCTATGTGAAAATCAGTCCATAGGCACAGAAATGTCAGATTTGGCTCATTTTTACCTTTTAAAAACACAGCATGGATTTGTGTGTACAAGGGAGAAGCTAAAATGATGGAAAAGGATGGTATGTGGAAGTGGATGGAAGTGAGCAGGAAAACTGCTGGGATGCAGATGCTTGGATGGACAAGTATGGTAAAGACAGTAAAGCGGTGGTTACTTCTCAGTGATTTTTTTTTTAATCAAATAAATAAATATTTTATATCTAAAATACTTATCTACATTTACATTATCTTCAGACCACTTAAACTTTAGTGTATTGTTATATCTATTACCGAGATTTGTTTTAATTTTTTTTAGGAGTGACAGTACATGCCCTTTCCACTTACCACTCCACTTTTCCATGACGTTCAGCTACTGTAACAAAGTATAATAAACGATGACGTATTAAAGGATTCTCTTTCTTGCAAGATAAAATAATGTTAGGCACAGATTACCCATTTCCACTGGGGGAACGGGAGCCATTAATTGAATCCATGGATGAGTTTGATAGTTCACTAAAGGTAAGATAAACCGCTATCCATCTATCCATGTCTGTCTGTCCATCCGTCCGTCCGTGTTAAACAGTTGTCATAAAGCCCTCATTTATTTTCTGAAAAGAACAAATGTATATAATAAATAGTTAACAATTTTTTTTTTACTTATTATTATTATTATTATTATTATTAGCATTTCCCTTGATATCATCGCCTCACACTCCATCCCACTAGGTGGCAGAATATGCACCAAAAGCTGGTTTGCCAACCACCACAAAACCTCAAAATAAGAAAGTAAACTACAGTTCCCAGCAGAAACTTGTGAGACGTACGTCAAAGACTTTACGTCGCGTGCACGTGACTTATGTGAAAATACGTGACCGTCGTTCTCTGTTCGTCTGCTGGACGGTAATGGCGGCGTGCCGGGGTTCATCGTCCAAATGGTTTTTTACCCGGGAACAGCTCGAAAACACCCCGTCCCGCCGCTGCGGAATGGAGCCGGACAGAGAGCTGTCTTATCGACAGCAAGCCGCGAATCTTATTCAGGACATGGGCCAGAGACTAAATGTGTATCCTTTAGACGCGCTGATCAACAGCATCAGGCCCGTTTCTGTATCTCGCAGTGACTTTTCTGTTTCTGTATCTCGCAGTTTTTTTTTTAACTTACCACGAATATCTGTAATAACTGAACGCGACTGAAATTATTTGAGGTTGTCAATTAAACACCCTTATGGTAGTAGAGCGCATTTAGTCTAGGACAGGCGCTCGCTGATTAATGTTAATGTTGTACAAGTGTTTAAAGTACGATTTGTATATTTACATATAATATATATGTAGCATAATAATGAGCTAGTTGTACCTTGAATTTATGTTGTTTATGTTCAAGTAGCTCAGGCGTGTGAGAGCACGCGCATTTGTGATGTCAGGGGCACGCGAGCAGGCCGGTTACCGTAAAAATTAAATCCGCTCTGCACTACTAAACCATGTCAAGGTATGATTTATGTAAACATTTTGACGTTTGTTTAAAAATATTAATATTGGTATTTCTGGCAAATGGTATCGGTACGAAATGCGAATACGTAAAGTGTTCGTAATACGTACGGATACGTAATACGTTCAGTCAGTTAATGGCTGAAGTTACGTAACTACGTTTTCCTTAACCCTAAACATCAGTTCTCAACTCACAATAAATACTGCCATTGTTTACATGCACAGATTTTATATGAACCACTCTTTCACCAAATTCCACAGAAATGTAAGTGTTTCCATCCACACTGCTTGCATCTATTACACATACCCTTCTCAACCATATGAATATTCATGAGCCTGTGCTTCCCCTGGAGTGTGAGAATGGTCTTTCGGTGCAACCGTTACTGCGGTTTCCAAAACGAAAATGAAATAGATGCGTTATAGGACTCTGTTAACCACCGCAATAAACCGGAGAACAAAATTCATTGGTTCTATGTGAATAAAAGCCTAAATGAAATCTGTTTATTTAAAGCAATTGTGTCTCTTCAGAAGACTAAACTGCAGAAATAGGCTCATTTTTAATAATCATTTTATGAACTTTAAGAAATCTTTCAGGCTAAATTAAAAATATCTTCATTTGTGTTTTGAAGAAGAATTAAAGTCTTATGGGTTTGGAACATCATAAGAGTAAATGATGACAGCATTTTCATTTTAAGCTAAATAACTGTTTAAAATATGCTTACATCTTTTGACATGACCATGATATTTTTTTCCTTTCCTCTCCAGACCATCTCCCCAACGACATTATTTCTGGCTGCAAAAGTTGAAGAGCAACCACGGAAACTCGAACATGTCATTAAAGTAGCGCATGCGTGTTTAAACCCCCAGGAACCTCCACTGGATACAAAGAGTAATGTAAGTCCTAAGTATTATTATTGTTTTGTTATTTCTTCTTCAATTTCCTCAACCTTTTCATCACACTGGATAATTTCAGCTACACTTGCATCCATAAGAGTGTTTAGCTCCTGTCACTACAGAATCAGTCGTCTCACTAGTCAACTCCAAACAACTTGACTTTGATTAGTTTCAACAGTTTTTAAAAATCTTGTCCTCTTTTATCATGTCTGTCACACACAGTGATTGCAAGTTTATTTCATCCCCAAAAAAATTAAAATAAAATGTCATCATTAACTCAACCTCTTGGGTTCCAAACCCATAAGATTTTTGTTCGTTCAAAACACAAATGAAAATATTTTTATGAAAATGACAGTTTTTTTTTTTTTTGCCTCTATTTCAAGTATTCACCTAAAACTTTGACACTGCAAAAAGTTGATAGAGTGAGCATAAATCCATATGAAACAAATTATTTAATCCAAGTCTCGGACATGATCATATAAATGTGAATACATTTCATTTTAGCTGTTGTGCACATATAAGCGTTAATCGGTTAAAAGAAGCTCAAACATGCATGATCTACCAATGAATGAGGTTTGATCTTGTGTGTCATGCAAGTTCCCCTGACCATATTTGAAAGTTTTTAATGAATTAACTTTCACTTGAGGGACAGAGATCCATTTCAAGAAATCCAGAAATATTGATCTACATTTGTTCTGAAGATAAACTAATCTTATATGGCTCTGGAACAACATGCGGATGAGTAAATGATGATGCAGTTTTAATTTTTGAGCAAACTATTCCTCTAAGAATGACAGAGGGGAGACAGATTATATAAATGCCTCTGCTATTTCTTTCCCGTTCATGTGAATCTCACAGAACCCTTGACTCCCTTTGATTCCCAGGCAACACTGTAAATGAGGCTTACAAGTGAAAATAGACTAGTGAGACACTGACATTAGACATCCAGCATGTCAGTGCTGGGACAGAAATCTCTGTTGAATGAGAAAAATTGTCTTGAAAAAGACAAAATAGAAAATAATTGTGTGGCAAACAATTAATGTTGCCTGTAATTGGAAGAGTGCAGAGAATTCAGTTTATGGGTTGAAGATACAGAAAGACACATTACAAGCCTCATGTAATGATTGTCTATTGAACTTCAGGCATACCTCCAGCAAGCTCAAGAGCTGGTGATACTTGAAACCATAGTGCTGCAGACTTTAGGTAAGTCTATGAAAGGAGGTTTCTCTCAACTGAATATTAGAGTGGACATAGAAGACTTGCTGACAGTGGGTCACTTTTAGAGAAAAAGCAAAAGTTGTATCATCATCACTAAATTATGATTTTGAATGTTGTTGCAAAGAAACCAAATTGGTCTAACTAATGCATGGTTATCTTTCATGATCCACAGGTGTTGATAGCAGTGTGATTCAGCTTTGAATGAAATTCATGTGCTTTATATTGCAGGCTTTGAAATAACAATTGAACATCCACACACTGATGTAGTGAAATGTTCCCAGCTAGTGCGAGGTATAGATTTTCCTTCATATGCTCTCTGCAACCAACTTTAGATATAAAACAGTGCTTAATATTTGAATCAAACTATTGGCTTTTGAATTATGGCTAAGCATGGAGTTAAGGGAGAGGTAAACCTCACTGTATTGAGGGTAAATGTGTCTCATTCTTACTTGCATGTATAGTTTGACTTACTCTCATTCTTTTGCCATTCTCTCTCCCTCTCTGTTTACTTTCACAGCAAGCAAGGATCTGGCACAGACTTCCTATTTCATGGCTACCAACAGGTTGTTATCCAGAACCTCATTTGTTGCACTGTGACTGCACACTATAGCTTCCTTTACTGCAGGTTACCCTACCAGTGTCCAACGCCCTCCTTGCACCGGTGGCTACTGGGACGCCCCCCCTCTCTCAAACATGCCCTCAGAGCAGGGTGGGGAGGGGGTTCGGTGGCACCGGCCCCGGTTGCAGTGCGGTGTATTGTACGGGGGATCATTGTTGGCACAGAGGGGTTGAATGCACAATGTGAAGTGTAGTGGTGCTCTTGAACCTCACGTTTGCTCGGTTACAGAAGTGCATTTGTCTAAAAAAGACGCTTTGGTAGCCTGAATAGCAGCTAAAGATTACACAGATGTAAACATTACATAGAAGTCCTCACGGTAAGTACCCAGACCCCTTTGTTTTTTCCTATGATTTTGTTATTCTCAAAGTGATAATTGAACCTTTGTTTTGGTATTTCGTATTCAGACTATTTAGAAGGTTTTTTTTTGTTTTTTTTTTAATGCCTGAATTGATTTTGAGATAGACATTTGTTGTGGTTCCGCTGTGATATACCTTGTTTATTGCAAATTAACCCATTAAGGACCTGTTTGGTTTTCTTATTTTTAAATGTATTTTTATACCAATTATAATTTTGAAAAATTGTTTGTATCAGATGTGTAACAAAAGGTCCTTAAAGGGTGTAGTCGTCATTAATTTAATCAAATATAATTTTTTAGTTGTTGTTGTTTGTGTTTGTCCCTTATTGTGTAGTTATTTTTAAATCAGGTTAGCTGTCATTAGTGTTTGCCCCCTTGTTTGAATAGGGATACTTCAGCATTGTATACGATGTCTGAACATGGGACTAGAGTGGCATATGCTCAACACATGGTCTGCGTATTATATGGCCATCAAGGTTTTTTTTTTTTTTTTTTTTTTTAAGTAGAGGCTGCTTTTCTTTTAGATCCTGATCGCCTATTGCTAATGCAGCTTATGAATGTTGCAGTTATTATTTGTTTGTCTTTGTTGCATTAGGATTTATAGTCTCCTCTCGCCCCATGTCCAAACATTGATTCTGTTCTGTAGCACAGGGTTACCATCCAGCTTTGACTGAGGCTTTAGTTTAATGCTATTTGTCTCAAATGTCAGTACAACACTACTATGTTCAATGTAAGATTGTTAGCATATTTCTTCAGGGACTAATGATGTAGTTCTTATGCATTCCCTTTTTCCCCATAGTAGAACAAGTAACTACCTTTCACATACTTTAAAATAGTAACATTGTTTTTTTTTAAGATATAGACAAGTTTACAGAGATTAAAGAACAAGCTCTTGATGAGGCCAAACAGACAGCCCTGCTTTGTTTTTATTATGTGGGCTGCGATTCTTATGTGGTAAATATGGATGGTAACCATATGCTTGTTTGCTTTATAGTTCCATATGATTGTTGAATGCAGGCTTTTATGGCTGTTATTGAATGTACAGTAATATGTCAATAGTATCAAATTCATCCTTGATTATGAGTAACAAACCTTTTTTTTTTTTTTTTTTGCTTGCACAGATTTTTTTTTCACAAAGTAAAACTCATTTTATAGAATGGTTTTATGCTTTCTACTGCTATTCTAAATTTAAAGGGGTCATATGACATTGCTAAAAATAAATAAGTGATTGTGTATTTGGTGAAATGGAATGTGTTTATGCAGTTAAAGATAAATTATCATCATTATTTTCTACGTACTGCCCCACCTTTCTGAAACGAATTGATTTGTACAAATCTCATCGTTCTGAAAAGCGAGGCGGATGCTAATTGTCCTGCTATGCAGTACGTTGTGATTGGCCGAATACCTTAAGCATGTGACAGAAATGTTACATCCCTTTCCATACTGTGATGCCGTGTGTCCCAGTGCTATGAGACAAATCCAATAAAACCCAATGCAAACGAGGTATTTGTTATAACAAGTGGGTACATAATTACTGATTACATAATTAATGATTTATTAATGTATTTTTATGCATTGCATCGTGCCACGTAAACATAAAACTATGCCTACATTTGTGATCTCAGAAATGACAAACAAGCGCTACCCTCAACTGCTCAAAACTCGTGTTTGAATCGGCAGAGGCATATCTTTTAAATATGAAAACATACTTACAGGCTATGAGTCAGTATTATTTGTCAAAACACTGCCATTGTAGGCTACTGGTTCAGAAAACCAGTCCCTCCAGAAAAACGCGATTATGCGATCGCGTGATTTAATGCATAATCAGCCAAAGGCCACATATACGGGGTCGCATTTTTTCAAATACGCTGCTCTTTTGCCGCATAAATTGCCGATTTCAGGAAGCAAAATATGCGGGGCTAGCATGATTTCATAATCCCTGTATTTTCGTTGCAAAAAAATACATATATATATATTAGCAGAAAGTTGAAAAATGTTGCGTTTACTTCACACAAGTAAAGCGCCATTTTCCCCCTATTGCCATGGGAACCTTATGAAGTGACGTAATTACGTGATGTGAACATCATCTGCAAACCCTGCGGTGAAACTTGAAGCGCGCAAATCATTCTTATTTGCCAACAAAAATAAGCACAAAAGAACGCGCGAAGCAGTTTCCCGATTTGTTACATGACAGTGGAGCCAAATTATATTGGGAGAACTTGCGAAAACTGCGGTTTGATGAAATAGAGAAAAAAAGGTGATTCCCCCAACACCCCCTTCTCACTAGGCTACTAACACTGTTGTAGTTTCATTCAGAAGTTTACAGTTGTAAGATTGCACTTTTTTGTTACAGAACAGTACCCAAAAACTTACAGTTGTAATTATATTAGTAGTATGTAAAATAATTTACGTTGCAGTAAGAGATTGCAACTTAAATATTCTGTGATTTAGTATGCTCGCTTATCATAGGAAGTAATAAGAAATTACTCTTTACATTAAGGTAGTAGCCTAGTGAGAAAAGGGTGTTGGGGACCTTTTTTTCTCTTTTTTTATCAAACCGCAGTTTTTGCAAGTTCACGCAATTTCATTGCAAAAATATCCCGCATATTCCATCGCATTTTTTAAGAAAACGTGCCGCATAATCAAGTATTTTTGCCTGCAATAATCACAAATAAAAACACATGAATATTTGGCTTGAGCCGTTCTGGAACAGTTTTGCAAATACAACTTAACCACTAATTTGTAGTTTGTGTCCTCTTTTGGAAGAGCAAACAAAGTAGCTTCACTTTCATAATGAAACACACAGCGTCTCCACAACATGGCGGCGGCGACAACAGCGAGGATAAAATTTATGCCTTTTTTCTTTGCGTGAACATTTGGGTGGTGTTATGCAAATCTTCCCACAAAGTTACGTAGACATGTGGAGGCATGTTTAAATGAAGTGTTTTAGGAGGCTGTGAATGAGTCTCAACTTTTTTAAAGAATATATCTTTGGTTTAGAGACTTAAGTCTTTGCAACTTTAGGGATTTTATCTATGCACAAACGGCTTGTAACACTCCAAAGAGAAAGGAAAACATGATATCGCATCATATGACCCCTTTAAAATATAGGGATGATGCAATTGATCAGCTACTGATCAGAATTGGCTGATTACACTCCAACATTAGGCCTTATAGACCATTTCCTCTTATGCCAATCTGTGTATCTTTACATGGATAACTTTAGTGTCCTGCTTTTTAAGGTTAATAAAAATATTGATTGGCGCTTCCCTTCTATTGTTGGCTTTTGCTCTTTATCTTGTACCCATTGTAAACTACTGAGCATGAACTGTACATTTTTAAGGAAAATACACTTTTTTTTGTAATGTCTAAAATGCAAAATGTTAATAAATCACATGGTGCTAAATAAAGTAGTTTCTGAACTGTGCAGGTACATTTTTGAGTTGTTACTCACAACTGGGAAATATATTAGTGGCTTCAGTGCTTCCATAATAGCATTCTCTAGATCAGTGTTTCTGAAACCTGTCCTGGAGCCCCCCCTGCCCTGCACTTTTATGTGTCTCCCTCATCTAACACACCTGATTCCACTCATTAGTAGAGACTGCAAAAACTAAATTGGGTGTGTCTGATTAGGGAGACATACAAAATGTGCAAGGTGAGGGTGTCCTCCAGGACAGGTTTGGGAAGCACTGCTCTAGATGTTCACCAGTGCCTTCTATCTGCTTAGTGACTGATCGTTTTGTGCTCTTTCTTTTTTGTCTCTTTTCTTCCTCCATAATGTCCTGCTCTTGCAGTCTGCACCTCACCACCTTCTGCTTGCAGTACAAGCCCACAGTCATTGCCTGCGTCTGCATTCACCTGGCCTGCAAGTGGTCCAACTGGGAGATCCCTGTTTCCACCGATGGCAAGCACTGGTGGGAGTATGTGGACAGCTCAGTTACACTTGAACTGCTTGATGGTAAATGGATATTCCTGTACATTATAATGTTAGTCTCATTTTGTGCTATTTGCTTGTCACCCATGATTTATATTCATTCAAATTTTGTTGTAGAACTGACCCATGAGTTTCTGCAAATATTAGAGAAGACACCTAGCAGGTTAAAGAGGATTCGTAACTGGAGGGTAAGTGATTAGATAAGTAAAGCAATTGGTTTCTTTACATTGGTTAATTTGGATAACACATAGTTGTTGATGTTTATTTCTAGGCTACACAAGCTGCTAAGAAGCCCAAATCAGATGGTCAAGCCTCAGACAGTGGCTCTTTAGCGGGACCGTCATTAACCCAGGACATGGCCTTGATGGATGCCCTTCCCGGAGTTTCTAGAAATACAGCATTCTCCAAAGCCTCAACATCTTTCCCAGTGACCCTGCCAAGCAACTCAAGCAGCACTCTTTCTCTTGATTCCATTGCCAACATGCAAGGAACCTCATACACTTACACCGCCCCCAGTGACTGGCCTCAGGACCAAGTGCACTCAGACCAGTATTCTGTCAAAGAGCTTCCCCCACACAGTTCTATGCATCCACACCGGCCTGATAAAAGTGTAGAGTTCAACCCTGCTAAACACGAACACAAGGCCAGTGGTGGGGTGAAGCACCAGGCCATGGCCCATCCTCCACCTGCAGCACCCACACAGAAAATGTCTCTGGACAAGTACAGGGAGAAACACGCTGCTGAGCTGGCTGTGCTGAAACGCAGGCAAGAGCAGCAGAACGTGGAGACGGAGGTCTATGTTGCTCAGACAGATCACCGCAAGCACCTGCCCCAACTGTCTCACGGGCAGCAGGGAGCAGGAGCCACCACTGCCTCGCCCCTGAAGATGAAGCTGCCAGTCTCTGGGCAGGACAAGCTCCAGGACAAACGCGAGAAAGGGAGCTCTTTAAAACTGCGTCTTCCGGTACCTTCCCAGAGTGAGAAGGGGGGATCAAGTAAGGAGGAGCTAAAAATGAAAATCAAGGTCTCCTCTGAGCGGCACAGCTCCTCAGATGAGGGTGCTGCAAAGAGCAAACATTCCAGCCCGCTTGTGATCAAGGAGAAACACAGAGACCACTCAGCCCATCGTCACCATCACAAACACGGCCACTCGCACACACATAGTGGCAACGGCAGGAGCAACCTTGAGGCACCCGCATCTGGTTCGGCCCTTCGGAGCCCAGTAGGTTCTGGCGGCGATGACACAAGCTCAGCTTCCAGTTCCTCACGCAAGAGAGTTAACCCCGAAGCCAGCCACAATCACCACTCCAAAAAGAACAAAAGCTCCAAAGGCAGTGCAGGTAGTTCCTCTCATTGTTCCTCTGTTCAGCAGTGTGTGTCTTCTCACAGCTCTGTTCTTAACCTTCCCTTCCCCCTCCCCCTGTCACATACCAGGTGGGCTACGAACATCTCAGCACCCTAGTGAAACTGGACAGGAAACCAGTGGAGAGCCATGGCCCTGAGGGCGCCGGCCTAGCTAATGGCCATCACACAGACAACAAAGATACTTTTGACACGCTTGAGTCGCTGTTAAGTGCCCAAGGAATGGACTCTTGAACGATAGGAAAGAAAATAAAATATAAAAGAAAATCAAGCATAGATTTCATTATTAGGAAGAGGAAAAAACAGGAATGTGAAGATTAAGAGAAAGGAAATAAAAATGCTTCCCGATCTTCTGGCAGTTCGGTTCAGTCTCGCCATCTCTGAATAACTGCTGCTTTCCTCAGTATTCCCTCACGAGCAGTCTGTATGAATGCTTGAGCCAGTATATGAATGTCAGGGCCATTATAGTAAAATGAAAAAAAAAAAAAACTTATCATGATAAAAGCGTAACGAGTGATGAAAGTTTTTGCCACAAGAAAATTTATAAGACTGAAAGCACCCTCTAAAATGACTTGACGCTTCTCTCGTTTGTTAAACAAAGTTAGTAGAAGGAATGCAGAATCAAGATTTAAGTTCCATAATTCCTTGAATGTTTATTTGTTTCCTTTTCCCTCATCTGATACCTTCTATGTGAGCTGCATGTTAATAATGAAAGGGATGAGATAGTTGTTTACTGATTGTGAAGAAAAATTTACATACATTCTCGTATGTTAAAAGCTGTACCATAACTTCTCAGGTTTGGAGCTGCTTGTAAAAAAAAAAATATATATATATATATTGGGGTAGGGGGGGTTTTGTGACTCAGTGTTAGAATTTATCACATTGGGAATTCTAGCGCTGCCTTCCAGTGATGTGCTCTAGAACTGGTGTTCCATGTTGCTATCAGGAGAGGGTAAACTAGCAGGCAATCCACACCCTGCCAATTACCTGGCATGTTGTCAGGGGCCATGCAATTTGTACCTTTTTTGAACGTCAAGATGACCTTAAGCTGGATGCCAAAGGCTGTGCCTCAAAAAGTATAGTTCTATGAAGTTTACATAACCTTCGCTGTGAAGTGCATTTTATATATTTCTTGGCTTGAAGCAGTAGCCTTTAATAAATGACCAGAAACATACGTGAGTAAAAGGAGATTGAGTTCATTATCACAGTACTTACCCAAAGAGATCTGGGCTTTCACAGGCCCTTAACATTATTTCTGAATACGGATGAATGGTTTTCATTTTTTTTTTTTTTTTGATACTTTTTAGTGTGAAGATATTGGTAAATGAGGCCAGCATTGTAAAATCATCATTTTACTATGGATCGCTGAATTGCAGTTGGATAAGGCAAGTGCAAACCCTGGCACTACTTTTTTTTTTTTTATTATTTAGATTTAATAAAAAATTCCATGGTTTCCACTACCTTAACCTCAGTCTTTATGTGATCATTTATTGCATTAAGAACTTATTGGCACATCTGACTATTTCCAGTTCCAGACTAATTCACTGTTATAAATTACATTTTTCTCCATGTTAAATTGTTGCCTCACAATTGTTTTTAAAAGTCACTTTTTGATTTGGTGAATTAAGTTTTCAGTTCATTTGCCTACTGCAGGCTTGGCTGTGATGAGAGAGGAATGCATGTCTTAACAGTTCCTCTGCTGAAGGTCGTTGCTTTGGATCTCTGCAAAGAGGAAAATTGTTTCACTGTTATATGAAAAAGGATAGTGTGTGGAGAACTTACACCATGTCTACACCGGATCCGAGCAGCACGGTGCAAAAAAATACCGCAGAACCCATTATAATCAATGACACTGGATGCGACACGACAAATCCCCCACAGTAAACTGATGCCTCGTTCTATTTATGATGTACTGAAAACAAAGTTTAACTGATGTTTAATCGTCACTTTGTCGCATCTGGTGTAGACACAGTATTAGACTAATAATATACTACGAAAAAATTATAAAAAAAAGCATTAGCACAAAATATCCAGAGCAAACCTTTCATTTCTGAGTAAGAGAAAATTACCTGGTTAGGCAAGCCTTGACAAATCCTTTTGCATGTGTAGTGAAGTCATCAGTCAGAGATGGCATTAAGCCCTTTTGAGCCCCCAATGTAAAAGAGGGCTGCTATCTTGTTCATGTGAGCGAGGGGTGGCTTTCCTGTGGCCATTTCATACACAGTGCAGCCAATGCTCCAGATGTCTGATTTTCGTCCATGACCTGTCTCACTTATCACCTCTGGTGCCATCCAGTATGGAGTACCATGCACAGACTTCAGAAGGTCACTCTTACTTCCAGCTGAAGTCTGAAGACAGCTAAGACGGCGAGCACAACCAAAGTCGATTAGCTTGACCACTCCGTTGGGCATAAGCATAATGTTGTTCCCCTTCAGATCTCTATGGATGACCCTGTTGGCATGAAGATAGGCAACACCTTCCAGAATTTGTCGAGTGTATAGAACAAAGACCTTCTCTGGCAAGGGTCCAAACTGGCTCAAGATGTTTGAGATGGAGCCCCCTGGAACATACTCCATGAAGATGCTAACAGCATTCTCACAGAGAGCTGTGCCCAAGAAACCAACAATGTTAGTATGATGAAGGGTCTTGAGAAGATCCACCTCTCTCTCCAGGCGTTCATACTCTTTTTCTGCCATCTCTGAAGTTGAAGCATCCAGTGCCACTTGTTTTACTGCAATCAGCTGACCTTGACTGGTTAGCCCACAATACACCTATGAATAGTAATATAAAATAAGATGTGAAAGCTTTACATTGGATTATACATGGAGAACTTTTTGCAAATCATGAATGTTTATGTTAAAGCTAAGAAGGGTGCTTTAAAATTATTGCATTGAAATGCTTACTGTTCCATAAGCTCCTTTACCCAGAACCTCTCCTTTTGTCCATGTGATGGCATCATCTGAGCAAGATCCATTGGTGTAATGCAGTTCACCTGAGGATGAACCCTGATGGACAACAGAAACTCAATGTAATGGCCCATGAAATAGCGCAGGGGTAGCCAACCCTGCTCCTGAAGAGCTACCATTCTGGGGATTTCAGCTCCAACCCAGTCAAACAAATCTAAAGCAGTTAATCAAGGTATTCAGGGTTAGTTTTACGGTTATAACTTAATAAATTACAGGTAAGCATGTTAAAGCAGGGTTGTAGTCTGAATTCTGCAGGAAAGGTGCTATCTAGGAGCAGAGCTGGTTGATGAACAAGTGGAATATGTTAGAATGTTACCTCATTTAAAAACATTCTAAATCTTGAAGGCAGATTATGTTTGAACTCTGTGCTATATTCCTTTTCAGTCTTGAGTGTTTCAAAATCTCTTCTCTCGAGTGAGATCAACTCCTCTGCCAAAGACCTCAACAAGTCATCTGTGAGAGGTCCATCGCCAACCTCATCTAGAAGGCTTTGGTACACTGGTGAGACTGTTCCGTCACTTGTCCAGGTATTGATAAGAGGCTGCGATGGCAATTTGGTTTCATGTAATACTTCAGGTTCACTTTTGGAACTTGCATCAATTGGAGTTTGTTCTTGATGTATTATTTCCTTTATGAGAGTTTTGGATACAGTGTTGGAAAGTACTTCCTCAATCACTGATAGTATGGAAGTATGTTGTCTCTCTGCGGTTGATAATTCCCTTCCATCTCCCTCGATGTGCATTTTGGATATATTCAGCTGGACTGCTGCACGAGCAGAAGTTACAAGGACATGGCATTTATTCTCTGAAAAAGGTGGGTTTTTCCTTATTCCTTTGTTAACAGTATCCCTCCGCTTGAGTTGCCTGTGTTTAGCTCGACTGGATCTCTCTGATTGAGCTTGTTTCCTTCGGTTAACCTCCACTGTTTTTTGGCCCTTCAGTTTTCCATTGGTTTGTCTTTTAACTTGAAGTGCTGTATGGACCTGTCTGGTTCTCTCCGCAGAACTGTCTACTCTAAGATTTTCATAAACTGGAGTCGCAAACATTTCGTAGATTGCTGGACCTTCATCTCCCTGACTGATCTTCAGAAACATGTCGTTGTAAGTGACATAATCCACAGCAGACCTTGTTCGCTGTACTGGTCCTGTTCCTGGCTTTTTGGATGCTTTTGCACCTCTTAGATCTCTGTGAAGTTGGTTTTGGCTGTTACCGCTTACTTTCTTGTCATCACTCAACTTCATGTGTTGAAAAGGTTCAGAGACCCCCATTGCTGTTGGGGCTTCATGTGCAGTTTTTTTACAAGGTGCTCTTGGCAAATATTTGTTGTTAGACTCTCCTGTAATAACTAGGCTGGTCGGTTTACTTTCTCGGAGTTGCACCTTTGAGTGAATTGGTGAATTTATCCTATTCCTTGTGGTTTTAACAGAACAGAGCTGTTTTCTGTGTGCCAGAACATTGAATGACTGATTTGTCTGAATAGATGTTTTGCCTTTACTGTCATTTCTTTTGATAATCTTAACAGGTTTGTTCTTTTCATTTGGAGTGTCTTCTGCTACATCAGTATCCACAGTAGCGCGATGCTTCTCACCTGAAATAAAATGGGATCCTCTGTCTATAGGTTGTGTTTGTCTGATTATGCTTTGGGGCTCTTCAGAGACCGAGCAGCAGTCCATATTTGGGGACTTCCTCAGAAATTCCTCTGAGTTTTCAGTTGTTTTAGTAGACTTGCATCTTATTTCATCCTCGACTTCCCTGGCAGTCACTGATTTGATAGATGTAGAGCCTTTCTTGTTGTCTGAAGTTATAACTTTTCTAGTATTTTTTATTACTGAACTGACAAAGTCCTGAAAATCCAAATATGTCCCCAGTTCCAGATTAAGAGACTTATCTATGCCCCCATGAATCTTTTGTGTATCTTGAGGCACTGTCTCATCCTCTTCTTGGCTACTACTGCTGCAGGAGTTGCTCTCTTCACTGCCTGTTCTGGTGCCTCTGGATCTTCTGGAAGATGGCCTGGAGATCCTTTCCAGTCTTCTCCTGGATTGTGATGAGATGGGCAATATGCTACTTTGTTTTAAGAGCAGTGGGTGCTCAAGACTTGAACGTGCAGAGTCATTCCTATATATATTATCCAGCGGAGCAAGATGTTTAGGTGACTTTGAACATAGAGTAGGTAGTGTCTGGAAATCCCAGCACAAAATGGCATTAAAGGGCATGAATTTTTGTATTTGTTGAAATTAGTTAAAAAAAATAAAATAATTCCTCACCTTTTGTCTGCTATTGTCATCCCCTGTGTTAACACCTCCAAGTCCTGTAGTTAATTGAAAACTTTTATTAAATGCCTCTCAAATGACAACCTTCTCAACAGTGCTTTTCAGTCATTACAATCAGTTGAACACAGATATTAAAACTTAAAAGTTTAGTTACTTCCAGATACCTGTACTAAGGGAATGTGTCCTCGCTTTTGGTGACACAGCTTTAGGCAAGAGTTTTAGGCATACAGTATGTTTGTTTGAAAACTACCCCTTGAGCATCCTGTAAATAATCCTCTCCCTAATGGATTTTACAAAGTATTAGTGAAGGTCTCTTCTAATGCATGGTCTTCTGATGACAAAATACCCTAAGTTCCCACACGCATTCTTCTCAGACACAGCTGATCAAGTGAGGAGACTTCTGGGGTAAATGTAGCCCTGTCAGGATTATGTTCTCTAAAATGGTGAGTTCTTTACTCTCTTATAATCAATTAAGTTTTTCTAACTGAAATGCAAGCTCCTGGCAATATGAGTAGATGTATCCCTGATCACAGACTAACCTAATAACAGACTCTAGATAGCAAAAATGATCAACACTGGCACTACTTCCCTTCTTGCTTCTTATGTTACTTGTATATTTTTGGAAACTCTTACAGTCTCATCAGAAAGAGCAATTAATGCTTGATTGCTTTGGCACTGGGAAACCACTAGGTACAGGGGAAAATAGTGAGATATTTGATTATTTAATAATAAACTAGTGTTTTCTGAGTCTGTGTCGCAAAGATGAAGTTGCTGAGCCTGACTTGTCATCTCCTCATTCGACGCGCCTTTAGAGAGAAGTGCATCTTTACAGATTATGATTATAATTAAAGAGTTTTTGTTTTTGATTTGTTTTATTTCATTAAGTAGTCGTTTAAAGCTTTCTATAGATATATTTATCATGTCTGTGAGGTATGTTTTCATTGAGTTTGTTCATTTTTCTAATCCTGTTAAAGACGAGATGGCAGAAAGCACATGTTTGTTTTCTTTATTTTATAAAAGCACAGCATTTTGTTGATTTATTATGAGTGCACACAAATAAAAGTAGACCCTTTGCAATTAAGAATGATGTATTACTTTTACCTTTAAGAGCAAAAATGACGGCTTATACACTGAAAAAAATGTAAGTGATCAAGCTGTCCCCTCCATGTCCTCAAGCATCTAGGCAGAAACTATTGGATACAGCGCATGTTTATCTGGGACTAACGTTTAAACGTTGTTATAAGTTTGAACTGTTTTAGATCTATAGATTTTATTTTAGGCAAGTCGTGATGATTTGAGAAAGGCTAAATTTATCAAATATAGGCTCATTGTCTGCCGCTTGATCGTTACTTAAAAAAAAAAAAACGTAAAAATCCAAATGTTTTTCAAAATTAACTTTAAAAAAAAACGTAACGATATATAATCACTTCGCTATTACATACAAAACTGAACTATTTTAATAGCTGAAACAGTAGTATAATCTGTTTAGGGACTGTTTAGCTGTTCAAATCAGACACTAGAGCATCCCTTTATTCAGAGACTGTGGAAGATCTGATAAGAATCCGTGTAGAGCGGCCAAGTCTGGATGATTTTGATGCTAGAGAGAGTGTGGCCAGCTGGTTTTGCCAATGCCAAAGATCAAGAAGGCCAAACTACAGGAGTTAGCCATCTGAGGGGCATGTGACTGCAATAGAGGATATTCCATAAGACATTGAGCCATGAGATGTTCAGTTTGAATCAATTAAAACACTTAATTCAGATTTTCTTTTTATTTCATTTATCTTGTAATGTTTTAAGTCTAAATTTTAGCTCAGTGAAGCACTTTAAACACCAACACTTTTTCATTAAGTTACCTTATTGTGCTTCAAATAAAGAACTTTGTTAACCATATTGTTAATTCATCTTTTAGGCTACAAGTAAATATTGCCCATATCGACAGCGATTATAAAAAAATAAAAAAAATTCACTTTTGTGCTAGTGCACCTAAGGAAAAAGGTTAGGCGCACTAATGCAAAAAGTTAGTCTAGAGCCCTGAACATGGTGATTGTGGTTGTGAATCCACAAACACTTTTCTACATCCTCGCACACCCAGTTTAGATATCATGCAGTTTTACTAAAGGCTAGTTCACAATACACTGGTAGACGCAAACCAGCAACGAGAAACATCAGATTACAATAGAGCTTAGGCATTCTGTGACCCACAGCAACAGATGCCGACAGGGGAAACTTTGATTCGACTAAACTTGACAAACATGTCTGTTGCATCTATCTGTGCAATGTGATACAGCCTTAACAAGTGGACCCAGTTAAATTTTTTGGCTTACTGTGTTTGCTAATTCACTAAAATATGTCAAACTGCATTACAGGAAATGCATGTATGTGCATATTTCTGTATGTATCTATTCATCAGTGTCATATTTTAAATAAAAGCAAATTCTTTCACAATAAACAACTGTCTATACTTACTATTATGAATGTTAGTCCGTGCTTGCAGCAGCACACTTGCATCAAGAAGAGGGTCCATTAGCACTGGTGCTGACTTACTGAGCTGAGTGACATGAGCAGCAGGAAGAACAGGTATTGAGGAAGAAGTCAGACTGACTGATGGATGCAAGGACCTTATTTTGCCCCAGTCTTTTCTGTTGTTCCATAAGCTAGGCAAGGATGATGTCCGACTAAGTGAAAATTAATTTACATTAGCATGTTCACATTGTTCAAAGCATTTAAAAAAAAAAATTCGCTTTTTCTACATGCTGAATGTTTATTTGCAGTAAGGGCAGTTAAATCTTATTTGGACAAGTTCTCCTCTCTTTCTCTCTCTGGATAATAGGACAGCCTGGAACCGTAGTATTATGCTGACAACGGCTCGATCCTGTAACTGTACTCCTCTGTACAGTCTTTGTGTAGAAATGAGAGAGAGCCACTGAATGGACATGAGGTTCCATGCAGGCAAATTGTTTGTGAGGTCTGTTTGTGAATGTTATGTTTACACAGCTGCTGCAGTTGGTGGTGTTTAAGTGTGATTTGTTGACTTGTGATTGGATCTCTTGTTTATCTGTTTGCTAATTTTTATTTGATGAGGAAGCGATGAATGGGTGTGTATGCAGTCAGCTGGCTAACCTGCTTCGCTTCCTCTCGTCTCTGCCGTCTTGGCTGATGTCTATCTTTGGCTCCATCCAACCCTCAAAGCAAATCCTGTTATCTGCAGACACACAGCCAAATACACTCTGGGTGAGAAGGGTAGATGTAAAATGGTCATGTAAAAAAAATGGTAGCACCTATATTACTGAAGGAGAATAAAATAAGATGAAATGAGAATTATGGAAGGAGAATATGTGCACGTATGTATGTATATGGATATATATACTTTTTTTTTTAAATGCCAGAACATTTATTCATTTAGCTGATGCTGCTTTTTTTTTTTTTTTTTTTTTTTTTTTTTTTTTTTTATTTATCCAAAGCAACTTACAATTGCTATATATGTCAGAGGTTGCACACCTCTGGAGCAACTAGGAATTAAGTGTCTTACTCAGGGACCCTTTGGTGTCTCACAGTGGATTCGAACCCAGGTCTCTCACACCAAAGGCATGTGTCTTATCCACTGTGCCAACACATTTTTTTTTATTATTATTAAAAAAGAAAATTTGGAGTAATGACTACTTCAAATTCTACTTTGTCATCAGGAATAAATTACATTTAAAAAAAAGAAAAAAAAAAGAAAAAGAAAACCGCTGTTTTGATTTGTAAATTGTCTTTCAAAAACATTTTAAAAATCTTAAGGACCACAAATCTTTGAACTGTGCATATATACAGACACAGCTTGTAAACTAAATATATATACAAAATGTACCTTTCACAAAGTCAGTCCTCTCTAAATTAGCCCGAGCTTCAGTGAAACCAAATGTTTTACAGTTCCTGCGAGTCTTGCATAATCCTTATCTGTGAGAGTCAGAGGTTCTCTGTGGATGACTTTTGTGTCGTCTGACTCATTAGAAACCGAGGAGCCCAAAAAGCAGAGTCAGACACACCCCTCCGATTGTCATGGATTCTCTGAGGGACGGGCTGAGAGTCTGCGACTACTCTTTGTGTGTGTGTTTGAGGGTGGTGGAAAAGTTTGCCAAAGCTTTTGAAAGCCCGGTGGACACAGAGTGTCGCTGTCTTGAATGATCCTGCAGGTGTACCACTAACACTGTATTCTGTCTTCTAGGTTTAACAATGCACAAGTCTAGTTGTTTGACTGACCTTGGTGGATATCTGCATGATCCTTTTGTGCCACGATAATCTCAGCTAAATCCTTCTGCAAGAAATAAAGTTCAGTAAAGGAAAGGTTATCAATGACACAGCTGGTATACAGCAAGAAACAAAAGCTTTGAGGTTGGGCGTCCCTTACAATAACCTTTCACAGAATCACACATGACTAATTCACCTGTTGACTACTGACCATCTGGAGACGGTCTATTCAGTCAGATAACACTATCATTAGCCAGCTGTGATGCCTGTGACCAAGACGCAGCCAAATGAAACGCCATGAAGGGTTTAATCAAAACATTTCAGAGTAAATAAACTACATTTAATTGGCTTTGCATTTACAGTCCCACTGAGCCTTATTTATTATTTGACTCGGTTTATGCTGTTGTTATGTTTGAATGTGCAAATGGATTTCTGCAAGACACACTGCCAAGATTCATTGTATATAATGTAAGAAGTGTGAGAGCACCTGACCTTCATCCCATCTGAATCTGCTGTGGAACAGCCACGTGTAGGAGAGAAGCTGGGGAGTACTGAGGGACTCGATGGCCGATAAGATGTGTCCAGACACGTGAATATTGTTTCTCCAAAAATACAATACAAATACTAAAATAAGTCATCGCATTATAAACATAAACAGGTTTCTAATGAATTACACTACAAATAAATGAATGCTTTTTCTTCTAAAACTGTTTAAACAGTGTTATGAAGTTCTATTAAACTGGTATTGCTGCTTGTACCATTGCATTCACATGCTTGATAATTAACTTCAGTGAAAACACTGATTGGACTACATATAAAATATGAAATGATTACACACAATGTAGATCTAGTCCATGATTTATGAAGATAAAATAATTGTTTTATCCACCTTATTACATTTACCATTTACTGCACTTTCACAGAACAGCTTAATTCCACATTTCAAAATAAAATGAATATATAGTATTTTACCTGTTTGCATTGAAGAATCCATTATATGGAAGAGTTCTTCTTTCTTGGTGCTCTTGATCTGAGAAGCGTACCACAGAGCAGTATGACCTCTTCCATCAAGGATCTTCTGATCACTGGAAATCAGAGCAGGTGGATTCGTGACTGTTTTTGATTTAAGAGGCCGATTAAATCAACATTCATCTTAAATGACATTTTACTGTTTTATATTTTGCATTTCCAATTAAAATTACAAGAAGGGATTGACCAGATTAAGTTGAAATGTTTTGTTTCCTTACACTGGAAAAGACATAAGTTCCTTCACCACTTCCACAGGTTGATATTCCCATGGTGTCTCAAATCCTTCAAATAGATCCACATCCTTTACAGCCAGCATCAGTGGGGTCAGTCCATCTCTGTTCTGTTTATTTAACTCCAACAAGTCTGCCTGGACCTGCAACAGACAAACAACATAAGCTTTATTTGTTGTAATTACTCCAGCCATTGCCTGAGGTGAGTGTAAAAATATCTCGCTCTCACATGACAGGTGGCCAATACTGATCCATCAGAGAACTCCCTATGGAGTCTAGCCTGCTTTGTGTGAACCTACGGTTGATATCGCATTACTAACAGTCAAAGTGCAAGTGGAAGTTGAAGTCTGAGCTGCTCACCATAAGGTCCTGTAGACAGCAGAGGTCTCCCCTCCAGGCTGCTAGTGAGAGCTGCCTCTGATGGGGTACGTCTCTGATCATAGCCGTCAACAGCTCTCCCTGGAGTGCTGGTTGACTAACATGAAGAGCTGTCTGATTGCTATTGTTACACAGTGTAGCGTCGGCTCCTCCTTTCAGAAGGAAATGCATAACCTGTGTTCAAAATATGTTAAAAGCAATGTATCCAAATTATTACAATGTTAATGAACCAGGTGAATGTCAGAACTCAAACATTACGATTTCAAGTGTGATATTGCTTTTATTCAACAATTCATTAAAGGGGGGGTGAAATGCTCGTTTTCACTCAATATCCTGTTAAGTACCTATAGAGTAGTACTGCATCCTTCATAACTCCAAAAAGTCTTTAGTTTTATTATATTCATAAGAGAAAGATAGTCTGTACCGATTTTTCCCGGAAAAACACGACCGGCTGGAGGCGTGACGTGTGGGCGGAGCTAAAGAATCACGAGCGCCAGTAGGCTTTTGCGTTGAGAGCATTTGGAAGTTGTGACATTACCGTGAGGGAAAACCCATCATCCAAAACAAACCATGGCTTACAGTCAGATTCAGCCGTTTATTTATGATCCAGAATCAGATCCCGAGGCTGAAACTGAAAAAGAGCAGCAGCAGCAACGACTCGCTCCGAGCGGGGCTCGAACCCGGGTCTCCGGCATGGGAGGGGACGCACTAACAAGGAGGCAGAGATATTTGAAGCAGTTTTACTCACCGCCTGCGGTTCCAACACACGATCGTGACCCTTTTTCGTTGGGATTGCATCATCCTTAAGAAATAAACGATACGCAAATCCCTCGTCAAACTGGGCCTTGTTTGTAAAACAAGCATCTTCGAAATCCAGGGAACAAACAAAAACACTTGCACAACTCCATTGATGCTCTTTTTTTTTGGTAATCTGTGCAGGGTTGTCTTGCCCTGGCAACCAAAAACACACTTCTTTTGTGACTTTTCGCGACGCTCTCGCTCTGATCAGTGAAATGTCTGTACTCAGCCTCGCTATACGGGAGCGCGCGCTCTTCCGGCAGAAGTTCCCTTAGGACCCATATAAGGAAATTCCGCTCCATCTAACGTCACACAGAGCCATACTCGAAAAAAACTTTCCGAAACTTGTGACAAACCGGAAGAGGTATTTTTGGAACAAAAATACTCCTTCAAACGTACAACTTAATTTTTTTAACTTTGTCCATGTTTAGCATGGGAATCCAACTCTTTAACAGTGTAAAAAACTCAGTATGCATGAAATAGCATTTCACCCCCCCCCCCCCCTTTAACTTAATACCGAGTAATCTACATTTTAGACAGTATTGGCAGTTAGTTTGTTTTTGCTCTTCTTGCAAAAATAATTCCAAAATAATGTTGCAACTTCTGAGCGAGTGCTATTAAGCTGTGAATGAATCAGACATTTTTAACCGATCGATTGAGTAAATGATTCAATGACTCAAGAGAAGATGTCCCCTATAAGTTCATTCACTATTCCTTACATTACTCCACTATTATAGTCTACTGAATGAGTTATTAAATAAAAAATAAACAAATTGACCAAATTCAGATACTGAGTGTATTGGAAGTGCTACAGACATGGGAAATTATTTCGTGGGACACTCATCGGATTATGGAATTGAATGAGTGCACTTGATAGTGTTGTCGCCACATAGTGGTGAAACATTGTAACAGGAAGGAAGATTGACTACAAAAGATTCCTCGTAGTACAGACACACACAAACAGAGAAAAACAAACAATCCAAAGCCCCTGTTGGACTCTATATCATTACTCTTAAAACTAACTGTTGTTTGATGCATAATGCAGCAATTCAATCAAGAAAGCAGGAAGCAGTAGAAAGTAGCTACTACAGTAACTGAAACATTATGCCCATTATTGTAATCAATATATTAAACCCCTGTTACACTACATTAGCTTTCCTACACAGAAGTCAGCTATAGTTTCCACTTAGTTTTGACCGTATCACCCATTTGTCTCATACCCTAGTAAGACCCATCCTGCAGGCAGTGATAAGAGGAGTGGAGCCCTGTGAATCATGAGGCAGGTCAATCACTTCCCAGACGTAGACTCCCTGCTCCAGTCCCAGAGCCACAGCCTCAAGCTCGTCCTTCAACAGCTGCTCCACAAATCTGCTTCTTTCATGTTTACTCATGCTCCAGAGTTCTGGCAGATGCACAAACACAGAAAATTAGCTGCCGTTCTGATGCACTAACTGTAATGAATGCCGTCTTCAATATTCACAGCATGCACAAGAACTACTTTGTTGCCCCCATGTGGTTGTGTTTATGTTGAAGGAAATGCATAGTCTCAGTACTGTATTTTTAAAGATATTTGTATAGCTTTAATAAATTGTCAATGTTTGCTTTTGAAGTTATTGATTAGGACATTTTCCCTTAAGCAACTTTCTGCATAATTTACTAATAAATGTAATATTAGTAGACAGTAGAAATTACTAAATGACCATGCATTCACTGCGTAAGAAAAGCAAGTCCCTATAAACTAATAATCACTATTCATAATGCATATATCAGCATAGAACTTCCCAAGGAAAATAAAATATTTGTTAAACAATAGTTACTAAATAAGGAAATGAAAAGTATTTTCTTTTGCTTATGTTTAAACAAGCAAGACTCACCTGTGTAAGCAGTTTTTTACTTCTCTGGACTGAAATGTTTGAGTTAAATGAAGTTAAATTAGTTCCTGTGTTTGCGTCCTTTTCTTTTTAGGGTCAGTCCTTTGTCTTCATTGCGCATTTGCCTGAAGCAGCTTTGAGTTTACAGCCTGTTGCCAAGGAGACGACAGCTTTGGCATGAAAACAATGAACTCACCATGAGACCTTTGTTTTGGTTTCAAAGGGGAAGTGTGCAGAAATGTCCACATGAGAATTTGCATTTGGTTGTTATGATAAATATATATATAATAATTCTATGATTTTAATTCATTCATTTATAGTGTTTGCCAGACACCTTTTTTTTTTTTACAGATTAGTGAACATAAGATACTAAAGCAAAGGAGGAATTTTAAATGCCTATTTTATTATGTCAGTATTTTACACCTTCATCACAAACCTTATATCCCAGTCAGCATATAAGTTGTCTCTTGTAACCTCTTTGCACTTGTGTTGAGCCGAAGCTTGTCCTGGGAGTCATTCTGTGGGAGATTCGGTTGCATTGATTGACCTTCACTTGAACCAGAGTCCTTCATAGACAGAATTACACAGCAGTTTTCTAAAGAATCACTGTAATGATCCACATAATTGATCGTGATCTAAATGAATCTTTGCTATACCTTTGACAGTACTTACAGGAACTCCATTCAATTTTACAGTTGGCTGTAATACTTTATATTTAACATTTTAGTTTAGACAATATAACAAATACAAGACTTGAACAACCTCGAAGAACTTCACGACCTCTAGTGTTCACTGCTGATATACTGCTGATGTTGTAAACAATAGCTTTGATTAAACTGCTTGAGGGAAAAAAGTTAAACATTATCTAAATGTGTGTGTATGCGTGTGCATGTGTGTGTGTGTGTGTAGAAAACCAACTGAATAAAAAAATGTTATTCGTTTACAATCGCACAATTGATATACTATATAACTGTTGAATTCCATTTAAAAAACTATCACTGAATGCAAAAAAAATAAATAATTAAATAAACAAGCGGTTTGTTTTATCACTCCAGCAGGAAGTGTTTGTTTGGAAAATATTCTTTTCCTATCAGTATCAATATACATTATTTAGACTAGTCATTTTATGTTTTTTAAGTCTAGCATTTGCTTTGTTTACATGTAAAGTTATATGTTTATGTTTTATAAAGCATCTTGATGACATCATGATGGCGCATGTAAGTGTAGGACTACGTCAAATAAAATATATTTTGCAAAAGTGTTGTTGATTTCTTAGTTTTATTGCTTTTTTTTCGGAAGGTTGATATGTAACAAATACAACATTAGCATAATTATACAAGGTTACAGATTTTTTCATGCACCATGTAACAAAATGCACTACAAGACAGAACACAAAATATGAGACTTGTCACAACAGACACAATTTAGAGGTTAAAGATATTTCGCAGCCATAACTTGTTTCCAGAAAGGTTTAACAAGACTACATTCTCAAATACGTTGTAAAAAGGTACCTGTTTCCAACTAGCATTTCCAACATAAATGGTCTTTCATCATAAAGTCTTACCGGAGTGCGGTAATAGCCCATCTATGAAGAATATTATACGGAGTGAACTTCCCCCTTGCTTCTTTTATTAATTTACCGCACCTCACCAAGATTCTGGGTCAATTTCTTGGCCAGTGTGTTCTATTGATTTATTTGAGCAAATTTGTGATTAGTTGCAGTCGTGGGCAGCTCTGCTGAGAGGCGCTGTTGGACAGCAGAAGCGCGTGCGGAAGGAGCGGCCGCCGTCAGTCAGAGCGCGTGGAACTGTCCAGTGCTGACGCTCTTCAAACACTCAAGGTGCACTCCGCTTTAGCTCCTAACAGCGAGCGCCAACGACAACAAAACTACACTCGTCTGAAATGATTATGTGATATGTTACGTGCTGTTTGAAACGGTGTCCAGGAGTTTATTTGATCTGAGGTTGTTTTCCGTTTCAAAGCTTCTTTCAGTGGGACTGGACTGTGCGGGCTGAACGACTGGCAAGCGACGAGACATTTTGATTGTTTGATTGATGCATTCCTCTGCAGACTGCGTGGACGACCAGATCTGCTGACCGGAGAGAAAGTTTCCTTGGATAAAATCATACACGATGATGGATGCGGCTGAATGTTGTGTGAAGGTGATGTGCCGATTCAGGCCACTTAACGAATCGGAAATCACCAGAGGTGACAAATACATACCGAAATTCAAAGGAGAAGACACCGTGGTGATATCGGTAAGATGTCTTCAGAGTCTACAGATGTTATCAAGGCGCGCATTTCTTCTTCTTTTTTTTTTTTTTTTTTTTTTTTTTTTTTTTTTTTGAGCAGGATGTTATATATGATGTAACTTCAGATAAATATATCTATTAGTCTAACTTGACTCATCGATGTGATCATTTCATATCTGTCTGGGTGAATCATATTCGTATGGTCCTTTCATAAATTTTAACCTTGAACTGATTCTTAGTAAGAAATGAAAGAAATTATCTTTCATTTGAAAATTAGTTGCGCTTTGAGTTATTTATATTGCTATGCGTCTGTTT
The DNA here is from genome assembly GCF_003368295.1 of Carassius auratus. Taxonomy (NCBI): domain Eukaryota; kingdom Metazoa; phylum Chordata; class Actinopteri; order Cypriniformes; family Cyprinidae; genus Carassius; species Carassius auratus. The sequence continues at coordinate 15,986,127 of NC_039251.1, read as the reverse complement.
ATTTGTATTTTTTTTTTTTTTTTGCGACACTCGCCCCACACAGTGCTATGTTGAACATGGTTTCTTTTTACTTAAGCGAGTTTGTTTCAATTTTGTATTTTTATTTTATTTTTATAATTACATACATTATCGAGTTGGGTACATAGAGCTGTTGAACATTCCCCTTATGGCAGTAAAAAGATGTCTCACGATGACCAGTGCTACGTGTTGAGACCGACCATGAAATAGTTTATGATAGGCTTCTCAGCAAAAATTTAACTGCAAACCTGTATGTAACGCAAAATAAAAATGTGGAAGGTAATGTACAACAACAACAACACATTGTAACTGATAAATTGTGCACATCACATAAAACACGTGGGTCAAAATGTCCAGAGATCACAGATAATAGATTTTTCTTTTTTTCTTTTAATTTTAGGCTACCTTTATTATATAGTTCAAGTTGACTCTTGTCTGAATGTACTTTGTGTTCATACGGAATAGATATAACAATGATATTTTATGTTTTAGAAATTTTAGTATGGAGGGCAGAATTTATAAAAAAATATTCTCAAATTCATTGTGACAAATTTCCAACATGTTGACCTTTGAGAATGTCAGTGTTCTCTGTATTCTCACCATCTCACCATAATATCTTTGTTTACTTTAAAATCATAATTTTCTTAATGACCACCAGTTGTGCCGGGCTTTTTTAAAGAATAAATGGCAAGTTACCTGTCACGTATTTCCTGTAATTTTATTAATTTCACTTTAACCTTAATTCAATCACATCAGATTTATTTATTTATTTAGCTATCTAGCTACATTAAATCTGTCCTCTTTGTTTTGAATGCAGATGTAGAGTGTAGAATGATTGTCGGCCATCTGCACTTTTAGGGTTGGAATTATTTGTGGTTACTCAGTCTGGAAGATACATGCTGATTATGGGTCAGAGCCTTCATGTTTCTTTTAAAAACACAATATGATTTATATTTTAGTAGTGGGATCAAATTAAAGAGCATTTGATATCTGGAATGAGAGTCTGAAAGAGTGTGGGTGTGTTACGTGCTTTAAATAAGCTGGCCTGTCGACACAGTAAGATACTGATGGTTTTTATGTTTTACAGTAAACCTCCAGAAATCCCTTGTGCAAACACAATAGCCCATATTATCTGACCCATTGAGATGGTAATCGACATTTCCATGCCTAATCTGCACACAAAATGGAGCGTAGCAGGTATTAGACTTCTGCTTCTAATGTAAATTCTCTTTAATGGTACCCTGCAGGCTCTGCACAGCCTGATGGTCCTTATCCCAGACATTTAGCTTTAGGATACAAGTGTGACTTTGAATGGAAATCTAGGTAATTTATGTACATTTATTACTGTCAATGTTTATCTAACTGCATCTCATTAGAGAGTTTTTTGGTAGTGAATCTTTCCATGTGTTGCTTTAATGCAATAGATTTTAAACCCTTAATAAACTCAAATTCATTTGTGGGGGAAGGGGGGATTTCACACCTCCTCCTCCAACAGCTCTAAAGAACTGGAAATAAATAGAAATGAAAATCTGTTTATCTAGCTATCTAGCTATCCAGTGATCTATCTACAGTATTTTTCTAGTGCTCTATTTGTATTTTATGTATGAATCAAATACTAACTTCCACAGAGTCACAATGACATTTTTTTATTTTAAATAAATAATTTTTAATTAGCCTTTGAATTATTGATGAAAATGTAAATGGACTGAAAATGTGAAGAGTATACTTGTGTATTTATTTATAAATAGCACAATTCTATAGTTTTGTAAATGTATTTGAATAGTTTGTTATTTATTTATTTTTATTTTCTTTATAGCCTACTTTATTTACACTCTTTATTTAATTGAAAAATGCACCAACGTGGCAACAATTTTGCTAAAAATATTCAGTAACAACTTTGATAAATAGTTGTTTTTTTTTTTTGCAGTATAATTATTTAATTATAAAAAAGGATACAAATATAAAAATATACATTATTTTCAAATGATTTCTTTCTTTCATTGTTTATTCATTCATAGTTTAGCATAAACAACCAGCAGTAAAAAGATTGCATGGTTTGTGTTTGAGAATAAACTCCTTAAATTAATATCCACCACAAAACAATTGCAGGAAGATTTATAGGACAGATTGTGACAGTGAGAAATTACTGATTATTTGCAGCTTGTCAATACCAGGCTGGGTTTGATGTTTTGCTTTATGAGGGTTATCTGGTCAGCAGTGTTTAATGTGGGTGCTAACATCTTATTATATGTGCAAGGCCACAAAGAGGCCCAGGGCCCCTGTGAGTAATTTACGTTGCCGTAGTGACAGAGGTGCTGTTTGAGGGGCCAGGACTGGAAGGGAACGGTTAGGCTGATTTAGTGGAATATTTAAGCCAGTCCACTGAGGATTGGGACAATTGTTGTTTGCCACGCACAGTCACATGCACGTTGCTTGTATAAACCCCCTTCTTGTAGCTGTATTTCTTATTCTCTTTAATATTTTGGCATTATCTTCTGCACCACCTTACAAACAACCCTTACATTTACTGCATTATTGGATTTATTTATGATGCACATTTGTTTCTATATAATTTCTCTAAATACTGTATATGTGCTATTTTTCTTCAATAAACCCATCTGAAATGGATAGAAAAACATGCATTATCTTTTCCAAGTACTTGTTCAGGAAGTAAGCGATATAGATATTTGATTGAATGTGGTAAAATCCTGCACTCTTGAAAAAGCCTTGATGGTCCCCAGATAATATGCATGAATTATTGACTAAAAGAATACATTGTCCCGAACACATGCGCTTTTATATACAGCCAGTGTTTGTGTTTATAAAAGACTGTGTTTAGATTCCAGCACATGGATTAAATGTGGAGTGATACATGTAAATATCCTTGCCTATTTACAGACTACATACACGCTATATATAAAATACTTGTTTGCCTGTTGACAGTGGCTTTCCAGTAGTTATTAATTTTTCTGTATTACAAGAATTAATTTCAATCTGCAGTATTTATTTGACTTCTAACATAAAAGGTTGGACCCATAATGAGAGCGATGGAAGGAAGAGATGGTTTTCATCATGTTATTCTCCTCCTGTATTGGCCAGGAGACAGGTGCTGACTACCAGCCAATCAGTGCTTTTCTTTCTGGGCGAGATGTAGTTTCCGTGGTGACGGTCTGGGTTTGAGCAACTGCTCTCATTTGAGTCTCGGCAGGGATGCATGACCCCGACCAGCTTAATAAAACAGAGACAGAAACATTGTGTGTCTGTGTGAACACTGTCAACTCTGATACAGCAGTATTAGCGTCTGTGTGATGTCTTACACTGATAGTCAACAGGGCAAATGCATGTCTGTTTTACGTCACCTGATGTGCATATGGGCGAAAGAGGATGTGGAAAAATGAGCTCCCCGTGATCTTTGTTTGCATGTGTGAACACAACACTAATGCTAATTCTCACATCTCAGTAAGTTGAGATATACAGTATATATACAGTAAAAGAAAGAAGCATGCTTAAATATTTATCCAGCTTAACATTTTTTATTTCTTATTTATACGTTTTTGTCTAAACTAAAGTTTAAACATAAGGGTTAGACAAAATACATGCAAAAAATATTGTAAAAAATAAAAATGACAGAGAAACAATTAAAAACAGAGGAGAAAGGGGGAGAGAAGAAGTAATTTTTGTGCCAGTAGGATCATCAGACTGAATTTCCAAAACTTTTTTCTAGCTTAGCAGGATTAACTTATAGTTTAAAGTCTATATTTTGCACGTAGTTCTTTCTTTGGGGAGTTAATTTTCATTTCTAATCACAGTTATAGATTTCAGCAGCAGGTTCAGGCTCCGGCTCAGAGAATCAAAACAAAAGAAATGGATTTGTTGAGGCTCAATAAGATCGACTGGCAGCTGGGGGTTGGGCTGCATTCAACACAAGGTCCTCTTATTTTCTCTTCAACAATGTAGAGCCTTCAAATCCTCTGGGGAACTTCACAAATAGCCGTTAGTAGAATCTGTGCAGCATCACCAAAACAAAGAGGTGCTGGGGCCATTTATGAGAGTGACCTCTTGATAAAAAAAAAAAACAGATTAATTCTGAAATGACCATGATATATAATGAAATCAAACGGATCTGTTTTGGGCTAAATCATTGAAAAAGTTACACAGAAACATACATTTACGAACACATTTATTATTGTGGATATTAAAGAGATGAATTTATTGTAGGGTTTTAAAGGTTAAAACAAAACATTAATGATATTTTCTGTTAGAGATGTCTTTTTGAACTATTTTATGTTTTAAGACCTGTTCATTACAATGTGTTGACTAATGTGTTTGTCTTTTTAGGGCAAACCGTATATCTTTGACCGAGTCTTTCCTCCAAACACAACACAAGAACAAGTATATGATACCTGTGCCAAACAGATTGTTAAAGGTGGTATATACTTTACGTGTAGCTGCATGGAAGGTTAAATTATACAGGCCTTTAAAGAATCTTTTTTTTTTTTTAACCATGAATCTTGCATTTCAGATGTGCTGGATGGCTATAATGGGACAATCTTTGCATATGGCCAAACCTCATCAGGGAAGACGCACACTATGGAGGTAAGGGGAAAAAAAAAACTATTATAATCATATCACGAATGGTATCAAGTTCAAACATTTTTGTAGTTCAATAATAGAAAAACCGTTCATCTCATGTACGGTGAGAAAATGTCACTAGTTGCTCAGCCAGAAAATGCTCTAGATGGATGAATCTCTCGGCATCTTTCATGAAATGACTGAAATGCCAAACTGCTGCAACAGCTGCAAAATGCCACTTGACTGCAGGCGTTGCCCTGGAAACAGTCTGCGATTTCAGCAAGTGTTTTGAATATAAAGTCAATAAATTCAGTTTCGGAAATGAATCACTCTGTAACCATTGAAAGATGAAAATGATCCAAACTGGATGTCCCCATACATACTTCAGAGGAAATGCTTATATCTTTCCAGCCTGATCTAACACCAATTCGTACATATTTTACGAGATGGCTAATTCGTATGAATTTGTACGAACTCATTCATACAAATTCATACGTTTTGTGCTAAATCATACCTAATTTACGAATTGCACAATTCGTATGATTTTGTACGAATGAGCTAGATCTAACCCCGCCCCTAAACCTACCCGTCACTGGGGACTAGACGAATCATACAAAATCGTACGAGTGAGGTCGTATGAATTCCTACGAATTAGCCACCTTGTAAAATATGTACGAATTGGTCAGGAGATAGCGTTGTATCTTTCTTATTCACATTACACACATAGTGGAGGGAAATAGAAATGATACACCTTTCTATAATGCAGTGCTTAGGTCTTACACAAACTGTCATTAGTTGTTAGAAATAAAGTGGCATATTATCAGATATTTGCTGTAAATATCCTCTGCAACATGCACACAGGGGCAGCTCCATAACTCCCAACTGAAGGGCATCATCCCTCGCATCGCCCAGGACATCTTTGACCACATCTACTCTATGGATGAGAACCTGGAGTTCCATATCAAGGTGAAAACATTCAGCTTATTTTCACATGAGAATTTGTTCAGTATTACATTGATTTGAATGTGCTTTTTTTAAATATTTTTATAATTTTTTATTATTATTATTCATGGCCATCCCTTACCACAGGTCTCTTATTTTGAAATCTACATGGACAAAATTCGAGATTTGCTTGATGGTGAGATAAAAGCAATATTCTTCATATTATTAAGATTCTTAAAAAATATATATATATTAATAGATTTTTCAGGGTGTAAAATAAATTTTTGTTGTCCGATTCTAAAGTTTCCAAAACCAACCTGGCTGTCCATGAAGATAAGAACAGGGTGCCATTTGTCAAGGTAGGAAAGCTAATACACATTGAAATACAGTGTTTTTATGCACCAGGCATGAAGCAAACCCTTCCTTGATGTCTTGTGTCTTTTGATGCTGTTCCTGTACCAGGGCTGTACCGAGCGTTTTGTGTCCAGTCCGGAGGACGTCATGGATGTGATCGATGAGGGGAAATCCAATCGTCACGTGGCTGTCACAAGTAAGTGACTGACTATTCCTTATTCCCTGATATAATACATCACATCTTGAATCAAACATAACTAATATACAGTGTTATTATCTTGACCTTGTGTCACACAGTTTTTACCCTAACCCATGATCCTTTGATGTTACACTGTGTTCCAGACATGAATGAGCACAGCTCCCGCAGTCACAGCATTTTCCTCATTAATATTAAGCAGGAGAATGTGGAGACAGAGAAGAAACTGAGCGGAAAACTCTACCTGGTGGATCTGGCAGGAAGTGAAAAGGCATGCTTTTATTGATTTATATATATATATATATATATATATATATATATATATATATATATATTGTTGCCTTTAAATTTATCTCTATTTGTTTCTTTTTAACTTTGTATAATATTTGTGTAATTATAGAATTATAGTTAAACCCTGACATAATCATAATATAATGATATAATACCTCCACTCTTTCTCTCTCGACCTCTCTGTGGCTCTTTCTCTTTCACAGGTCAGTAAAACTGGAGCAGAAGGATCTGTGCTGGACGAGGCTAAAAATATCAATAAGTCTCTGTCTGCTCTGGGGAACGTCATCTCAGCCCTGGCTGAAGGAACTGTAAGTGCTCAACTCATTTCAACTGCCCTGATGGTTTCTTTTTCTCTTTTCACTAAAATGCCACTCATCTCTCTGCCTCACACAGTAAAGCAATATTTGCTTTATACATTATTTATAGTTTTGCCTTATCTTTCTCATTACAGAAAACCCATGTGCCATACAGAGACAGTAAAATGACCAGGATCCTGCAGGACTCTTTAGGTGGGAACTGCAGAACAACTATCGTCATCTGCTGCTCTCCATCCGTATATAATGATGCTGAGACCAAATCCACACTCATGTTCGGCCAAAGGTGAAGCCATTTTATGCCCTAGAAGATTTCTCTTTCACTGTATAAAGACTGAAATTAAGAATAGATAGTCACAAAAAACATATACAAATGCATATACAAATCCACCATGCTTTATTCACACAGGGCCAAAACCATCAAAAACACAGTTTCTGTGAACATGGAGCTTACAGCTGAGGAATGGAAGAAGAAATATGAGAAAGAGAAAGAGAAGACCAGAAATCTGAAAATCACCATCCAGCGGCTAGAAAATGAGCTTAAACGATGGCGGAAAGGTAAAGCGACAAGATGGAGAATAAACATGGGTGTTAAAAAAAAAAAGCTGACAAATATTTAACTGATGAAAATTAGATTTTTATTTTGTATCGTGTTCAATAGTTGTGTCATTGTTATGTGGTATTATATATTTGTTATAGATTTTATATATACTATTATCACAGAGGAAAATTTCATTGAAATGATGCTTGACATTTGAAGTGGTTGCTTTGAAAATACTGTAATGGTTGAGATGATGCATATTATTTTGTTTGCTGGGTCAAATTTGCAGAGGCCAGTCAATTTTTGATGTAATTGTCTTAACAAATGCTTTTTGTTTGGATTTCGAGTCCTTAAAATTGACTCTATGATAAGGAGCCAGTTATTTCAACTTCCCCTGTTTGTCTAAGACTTATTAAAGTCAGGGCCAATTTATGTTGTTTAGTAAAATAATGATGTTCAAAGAGAAAATGAAGTTATTGAATAGTTTATGAAATTTTGTTATATAGAACTTGACAGAAATTGGTCTTCATATAAACCATGCATGTGCTGATGACAGAAATTCACAATAATTGACAATGATAAATACCAATTAGCAATAATTACACAGATTGTGTAATGGTACAGACATAATGACTCTGAACAAACAGGCCTGTCTTTAAGTGAAAGCATGTTTGCTACATAGTACTTACAGTATGTATGTCAACACTACTGTATATGACTAAATATATTTACTTTCCTTATTATAAGGACACTAAGCCTCCGACATGTCCAAACCTTTTCTTTTTTCCTTTCTATGAATCCTGCTGTTTTTGTCATTCCCTCTGTATGTATTACTTTCTCTCTCCTGCATCCCATGAATAGGTTTTTATTTCTTTGTCAGTGTTATCAGCTCCCTCCACCTCTTCTGCACATAAAACACACAGATGCCATCCCAGCTCTATAAAGCCCAGAGAATAACTGTGCCTCTGACTCAGCTGTTCTTTCCTTTACATCCAATCAGTCGTTCTCATCTCTGTCTTTATCATCAAGTCTGCAGGACTTCCTGGAAGCCTTGGTCCTTCTTTTAATTAATAATCCAATGCCTTTTTATTTTATTTTAATTTATTTTATTTTATTTTGCACAAAAATAACTCCATACTACAAAAAAGAATATTGCATAAAACAACAGCTTTACGTATTTGACCTCTATATCATTAGGTGAGAATGTCCCTGCTGATGAGCAGCACAGCAGTAAAGAATTAAAGAATGCTGAAGCCGCTCCCATAATTGAGACTTCAGCTCCGCCCCCTGAGCCGCTTTCTGATTCAGAGAAAACCCAGTATGAGGAGCTGATCAATGACCTGTATCAGCAACTAGACGACAAGGTGATAAATACCTCTCACACACTGTTAGAAAAGTGCATCAGGAAGTGCAACCTTCACAATTCAGACCCTCCTCTCTCTCTCACCACAGGATGATGAGATCAACCAGCACAGTCAGCTGGCAGAGAACCTGAAACAGCAGATGGTGGACCAGGATGAGGTCAGTCTGGCTCAAGAGCAGCAACATAGAGCAGAAAACTCATGCCCTCCGCAGTTTATGATGTCACACACCTTCCCATGATGCCTTACTGTATCTGCAATGCATCTGAAACTGAAACAAGACGTAACTATGACAGAGAATGAAACCGTTGCATGTCTTAATTGCAATGTGTCTATCAAATCTCTTTAATACAAATATTATCTTCAGTTTAAAAAAAAAAAATTATACTTAGCTCTATCATTTCTTTGCCTGTACTTAGAAATTCCACTCATGTACAAAGAGTAGCAACAAAGCAAAATTAGTTCTGGTTATACAGGTGGAAGTGAAAGACATTTAAATATAAATGTTGCTCCTATGGAAACAGTTCCACAGGATCTCTTTTGAAACAACCTCATGAACTCAAAAAAGTCCCATATTTCTGTGTCAGTGTCAATCTTTCTGAACAGCATTCCAGTGACCACATTCTGTAGCCTACCCTTTACTTCCATCTGAGATCTGATAGTTTTGCTGTCTCTGAGTTAGTTTGGGGTTAGTTAGTTTTTTTATTATAATTATGTTCACTAAAGCAGCATCTATTTGATCAAACAGACACAAAAAATGTCAATAATTGTAAAATGCTGATTTGGTGCTAAAGAAACTATTATTATTATTATTATTATTATTATTAGCAGTGTTTTCAACAGTTGTTCTGCTTAATTCAACCTTTACTGTTACTTTTGCTCAATTATTTGTCTCCAGACAATCTGCTGACTAACATGAATGTCTGATTTCTCCGTCCTGTATTGTTACAGTTACTGGCATCCACACGGCGTGACTATGAGAAGATCCAGGAAGATCTGAGCCGTTTGCAGCATGAGAACGAGGCAGCTAAAGATGAGGTGAAGGAGGTGCTCCAGGCCTTAGAAGAGCTGGCTGTGAACTACGACCAGAAAAGCCATGAGGTGGAAGACAGAAGCAAGACAAACCAGCAGCTCACAGAGGAGCTTATGCAGAAGAGTGTAAGCAGAATGAGGAGGAAATAATAAAGCTCAAATGAAGGAGTAGTGATGGTGATTTTGTCCTGTTATCTGGTAGGCAGCTCTGGCTGGTGTGGAGAGGGATCTGTCTGCCCTGCAGGAGCACAGTGGACATCACAAGAAGAGATCAGCAGAGATCCTCAGTCTCTTGCTCCGGGACCTCAATGAGATTGGCAGTGTTATTGCCTTGAATGACCACAAGGTAAGAATACACATCTTCAAAAAGAAAAAAAGTAAATGCACAACTTATTCACCTATCAAAAGATACAATTTTAATCAGTTAAAAAGGGGCTGTTATTTGTGCAGATGTTTTTCCATTTTTTATATAATTTGTAAACTGCACATTACTTTTCATCATTGTAAATAATGCATACCTCACAACTACTTGCATATAAATGTGAACATGCGATTATTTACAAATGTGTTTAGACATTTTATATGACTTTCCATTCGAATATCTCCTATGCTAACAAACAATGTAATTTGTTAAAAAAAAAAAAATTAATATTATGAAATATTAATGCAAGTTAAAAGATTCAATATATTTGAATTATGTTGAAATACCATTTATTACTTTTTTACTCTGATGGCAAAGCTGAATTTTCAGCATAATTCAGCATAATTACTCCAGTCTTCAGTGTCACTTCATGATTCAGAAATCATTCTAATATGCTGAATTTTTTATATATTATGTGATAAATTGAAAGGTCAAATTAAACCACATGTATTTGAAATAGAATTTATTGTATATACTTTCACTTCTGATTACAAATATTCAAAGAGCAAATGACAGGAGTAGTATTATGCCATTTATTTGGTTTCTCTTTATTCAGATGACAGAGATGAACGGAGGAATGGAGGAGGAATTCACCATGGCACGGCTCTTCATAAGTAAGATGAAGTCAGAAGTGAAGTCTCTGGTCAACCGCAGTAAACAGCTTGAGAGCACACAGGCCGACACGATGCGGAAAATACAGGCCAACGAGAAAGAGCTGGCTTCCTGTCAGCTGCTGATCTCTCAGGTACTCGCAGTGATTTATTTAGAGCAGCAAACAGCGCCCTCTAGTGTTGGTTTTACATCAAAACACTGTACATGGGCGATTTTTCACGTCCATTTAAGTGATTTTAATGAGTAACATTTAAAGGTGTTAATTCAAGCAAGTTCACTTTTACTTTTGAAACCACAAAGTAAGGGATTAAGAACAGATATGCAATTAATGTCCCTAATTGAAGAGAAATACTAACCTAGTAGCCTCCCTGCAATACCAGTCCTCAAGCCCAGTAATCTCAACATTGTTTTTGTGTCTAGCATCAAGCAAAGATCAAATCCCTCACCGACTACATGCAGAACATGGAACAGAAGAAGAGACAGCTGGAGGAAAGCCACGACTCACTGACGGAGGAGCTCGCTAAACTCAATGCGCAAGGTCTTTGTGATGCACACACATTTTTTTGAAGCATTTACATGCAACGTTGTCACAAAACACTGTGATATTATATTATATTCAAATTCAAACAAGCACAACCTGTTTCATTCACAGTGGTTTTACTATAAATGTAAAAATCTTCTTTTGGTTCATACAGAAAAGATGCATGAGGTTTCAGTCATGGATAAGGAAAAGGAGCACATGAGCAGGATGCAGGACGCTGAGGAGATGAAGGTGATGAGCATGAACAGATAGCAGAGCAACGTTACAGAGAAATCAATCTAAAAACGACTATTTTATACAGTAGTTGTCTCTGCATGATAAACTACAATTAATTTTGATAGTTCAAGATATAAAGATACTCTGAAAGGCCAAATCTGCTGCGTAGAATAGGAAAATATATTTTATTATTGAAACCAAATCGTCCTAGAATATTAACACTGTGTCATTTATATTGAATCTATAAATCCCATATACATCTGCATGTAGAAAGCGCTGGAACAGCAGATGGAAAGCCACCGAGAGGCTCATCAGAAGCAGCTTTCACGTCTGCGAGATGAGATCGACGTGAAACAGAGGATCCTTGATGAGCTGAAAGAGTAAGTACTTTATTTCTGATTACTTCTAATCACTTCTGTTGTATGTCTAACATTAATTTGTAATACTTATTTTTAGACTGTTAAAAAATCTGCTTTTGACTGGTATTACTCCAAATTAATGAACTCATAAAAATAAAAATCACTAATTCCCTGCTGTCAGTGTGAACCAGGCTCTTCAGCTTGAACAGAATCAGCTCAGGTCTGACTATGAAAAGCTGAAACAAGAGGAACAGAAGAAGGACGAGAGGCTGCAGAAGCTTCTGTGAGTCAACTGCTCATATTAAAAAGACATATAAATGATCTGCTCATAGAATAAGTCAAAGATTTTAAGAGCGACAATCTTTGTAAAACAGCTCTGTTCTGCTAATAAAGCTATTTTGAACAGATATGATCATTTTTGTTGTAATCAGCTTGTTGAATGAGAAGAGGGAGCAAGCTAAAGAAGATCTCAAGGGTCTGGAGGAGACTGTGGTGAGTACTATTACATTACCTGGCATTCTTACAGTTTGTCTCTGAGCACCACTATCTGCTATCTCAGAGTCGTTCACCTTGAATATTAAACCTGCAAAGGTGTTATTTTTGTACAAAGTATTTTTAGATCACTTATCATGCCATTTGCTTTTCAACAAGGCCAAGGAGCTCCAGACTCTCCTGAACCTGCGTGTGATGTTCATCCAGGACATCAATAATCGCATTGGACGAGTGAGTATGCAGAACAAACACTGTTCCCTTCTTTTTTGATATTTTTATTTTTATCTGAGTGGCAATGTGCTAGTATCCTCTGACCAACAACTGCTAATTACTGTTTGTAGTGATGCAAAACTAGACAACAGTAGGAATGAAGTAACGCGTTAAAGCTTCCATAAATTGTCTTCTTTCGGACTAGTGGATAGAACATAGCCAAACTACACAATTAAGTGTTTAATTTAATAATCTTTCCTATGTGCATCTGTAGATATTATTTCAACACATATCTTTAAAGGCTTATTATCTTTTAAATATCATAAAAATATAAATAAAAAAGTTCCCATGCACTGAGCCAAAAATCTCTCTTTCACTATTGTACGGAGCCCTGCACATGACATGCAAGAAAAAATAAATAAATAGTGCACATGATTTACTAATTAATTCCCTCAATGTAATAAAACATGCGCAAGATTACGATTTTGTTTCCTCGATTTGTTAAATCATACGCACAATTTACTAATTCGTTCACTACACTATTTAGCAAATCAAGAGAACATATTAGTAAATCGTGCGGACAATTAATAATTTAAGGGAACTTAATGGTAAATTGAGTGCACAATTTAGCCTATTTTTTGGGCTCCGTATTATTCCGAGCTAAATTCTAAATAAAATTCCTGTTTTATTTGGTTGACACCTTAGTTAAAGTTTTTTTAACTGAGGGTTTTTACATTTTAGATAGGTATTTTTATCAAATCATAAATCAATAAATACTTTCAACAGTATTAAAAACTATTAATGTTTTTAGGGATATGATGTTTTATAAATCATGTAAAATGACATGAATGAACAAACTTGAGTAAACAAACCTGTAAAAACCATTAACTCTAATATGTCTACAAGAACTGAACCTGGCTTTATCCAGTGTTCAGATTTCTGTTTTGGAGACATTATGCAAATTAGATCTAATTTAAATTGATAATGTTTTTTTATATATATTTAAACATAACTTTTTAGAAAACGTGTAATACAAAACGTCAGGAACTATGGTGATGTCTGCAGTATTAGTAATAATATTTTTACCTATTAAATTACGTTTTTAAAATGGTTCAGATAAATACAGTGTAACAAGCCACTGTAACAAAAAAAAAAAAAAAATCCATTTCTGTTTTATAGAGTGTAGAGTTGGACACTGATGAATCAGGGGGAAGTCTGGCTCAAAAACAGAAAATAATTTTCCTCGAGAATAACCTGGAGCAGCTCACTAAAGTCCACAAGCAGGTTTGCATTTCATTTTTATTTTTTTCACTTTCCACAGTAATTCCACATATAACGAACTACAACAAAGTAATAGTAATATGTATTGTAATATAATATAATATGGATAATTCTGTCTATATATTCTGTGATTTTCTTAGCTGGTACGTGATAATGCAGACTTAAGGTGTGAGCTGCCCAAACTGGAGAAGCGCCTGCGTGCAACTGCTGAGCGAGTGAAGATCCTAGAGTCTGCTCTGAGAGAGGCCAAAGAAAGCGCCATGAGAGACCGTAAGAAGTACCAGCAGGAAGTGGACCGCATCAAGGAGGTCATCCGAGCCAACAACCAGGCCAGGATGAAACAAAACGCACAGATCGGTCAGAGCTGCTTCATCTTCAGATCTCACTGTTGCATTATATCCAGTAGAGGGCACCACATACTCAGAAATACCTTGTCTCCGGTTACCCAAATGCTCTTATGTATTGGTGCATGTTTCCCATGTATTATGCATGTTCCATATATCTATATATGCATGTTCATTGAAGTTAAAAGTTTTTTAAATATTTTCCATTTAAACTACACTGTCTCTTATAGCTAAGCCTATTCGTGCTGGACATCATCACTCAGCGGCTTCTGCCTCACTGGGCCACAGTATCAGAGGGGGCGTCCCAAGCCCACGACGACGCCACCAGCACCAGCCACAGCAGCAACAGCAGCAGCAGCAGCAGTACCATCACAGGAGCAAGTGAAAAACTCTCCATGTATGTTTGGTTTAGTGCCTTTTCTGCTACAACTATATGAATTGCTTCATTTTAACCCTGTAAAAACTGGCAGGTGAAATAACAGTCTGTTTTTTTTTTATAAGTATCACATTTGATACATCAGGCTTTTATGGCTCATATAATATATCATGAGAATGCAGAGCTCATAATCAAGAAGGGGGAAAATCACCTTGATTTTATTCAGATTCAATAAAGTGAGCAAATTTAGGCTAATGCATTATAGCAGACTACTCGCATACATAAAAGATATTTATATATCAATTGTCACTATGTCTCCTAATAATATGTCTTTGATAGATAATATTATACATAATTTATGGTCAAATATCTGTTTTAATAGTTAGGGGTGAAACATATAATCCAGTGCAATACAGAAATGATTGAGAGATATACAAATAAAGGTTCCTTAAAACCTGATTAATCATATTTTACACACTTACATTTTAACATGGTTTTTCTAGAAGTGTATTAAGTAAACCTAAACTGCTTCAATATTACTAACAATATAGAAGTTATAGATACATTTACTTTATACAAATCAGTAAAGATATAATGGAAAGAAGACAATTTTATAAAATTTTTCTAAAAGTCATGGAGTCATGTCATGTCATGTACCTATAGATACATGCGTTTTCTCATCTTAATTGGACACTGGAACAAGCTGGAGTGATTTTGTTTGGCTTAATGTTGAGATGAATGGAAATGCTGCTGATTAGTTTTCCAGCATGTGATGCATCTGGGAAGCACAAATAACAGAAAGTTGTGGTGTGACATTAGTTACTGTGCCAACTGTTTGACAAAGATGGAGCAGCATGGTTATAATAGCTACAAAAGACTTGTGCCCGAATGCTTGGGAAAGTCAGTGAACTGTGGACAGCGTCTAGTGCCATCTGGCATTCGCTGAAATGTTGTCAAAGTTTATGGATCTATTTCAGGGTAGGTCATTTTCTTTTACCCAGTCATGAAGATAACATTCTTCATGTTCTGTGTGACAAGAAAAGCTGTTTGTCAGTAATTTGGTTCAACGATTCTTGCTAATATTTTTTTTTTCTGACAGGTTGTCTCCCAACACAGTGTGTCTAACTATTTACACTTCCAACAGGGGACAAAAAATGACCGGTCTGACTCCAGTCTGCGCATTCTTTCCATTCCAACTATGTGTGGCAACAAGACGACGTCTTTTCCAATGCAGTCTTTTCTATTCAGTGAGGTGCGGGGGAAGAACTACTGTCATCTTCAAGTTCATTTCCTGTCCTTACCATGACCTCCTTACATTCATCCTGTTTAAGTGGAGATTTGTGGACTCAACTATCAATAAACAAACCCAGACCCACAAAGTAAGACTAAAGGATATTGGATTTTAAAGTCATAGAAGTGCTATTTCACTGAATTTCTGTTTTTCTTGGCTTCTTTCTGCATTGAGTCATTTTGTATTTGAAAATATCGTCAGTGTTTCTGTCAAATTCAACGTATCTGTCATAACTCACACCAGGTTAGTCTGGAAAGATGAAAAGTATTCACCAAAACCTACACTGGAAGTTTTTATCCCCTCAGGAGATTCATTGAGACCTTTCTGTTCTTTTAATTGGCACTAATTCCTTCTGTCTTAATGGCCATTGAGAACATGCAGTGACATGACTTGGGAATGTAGCTTAGGAATACACACATTGCTTCAAGCTTAACTCATCGTGTATATAGTCAATATGATATTACTAGATGTTAAATTAATTTTATTTAATTTTATATACATTAAGTATTGGAATTGAGTTTTTTTATGTTTACCTAATGTCTTTTGTATATTATTTTTAAGTTCCTTTTATTAGATCCAGGTCATCATGTGTACATGTTTTTATACAGAATATAGGTGCTTTGAAAATGCATTAATTTATACCGTAAGGTGCTCTGGAGCAAACAACAACTGTAAAATATCAGTATTTATTACCACATTAGTTTTGAAAGGAATGAAATGCAGTCATTTAGAGAAAGTCAAAGTCAGAGATATTACAGCATATGAAAAAATTCAGATAAATTCAAGAAAGCAAAAGTGGAGAGTTTTTTCAACTGTTTGTTTATTTGCCATTAATCTGCTGAATTTAATTTGACTTATTTTTGTGTGATTATTTCTTATTCTTGATATCATTATGATATGAATTACCAATGATTCTTTAAAAAAAGAACTGTAAGGAGAAATATTGACTCAAGAACCACAAATACTATTTGAACAGGTAAACCATGCTATCATGCCATAGCTATTTACATTCTTGTGCTAATGCAAAAATGTTGCCTACTATCTGTCTTGTGTTAATTGTCTCTGGTACGTCTGTATGTTCAGCACTGTTTTATCAGCTGTAACAAAGTGATCAGTACATGAAAATGTCAGTATGGTGACCAACTCCATGATAAGTAATGTGAGCACTTTCTTGCAACTTTCTTGTTGGATGTTGTGAGCTGATGAAGAAAAACACAAATGATGGAAGTTCATCTCAGGTTTCTATTTGATAACCTGTGCTATCAAAAAGACTTCCTTCATCACTGAAATAATTAGTTAAGATCATCTAATGCAGGGGTTCTCAAACCTCTCCATGAAGTACCCCCAGCACTGCACGTTTTGTATCTCTCCCTATATCTGACACTCACACTTCAGGTCTTGCAGTCTCCATTAATTAGCTGATGATTTGAATCAGGTGTGATAATTGAGGGAGACATACGAAATGTGCAGGGCAGGTTTGAGAACCACTGATCTAATGTAAAATATAAAACCCCATATCCTAACAAGGTCTAGTGTTTTTGTATACAGTATGTGTCCTCTATTGTGGTGAGTTACTGTATTGCACACAGAGACCTCATCGATTTTGTCTTGTTCATCAGTGTTTCTGAAGTTTCTGAAATGTGCTATAACTTTACCTCAGCAGTGTATGAAGCTTTTGAGAAATTAAACAACATGGAATTTACTTCAAATGATTCAGTTGTTTTGTAGGTGAAGGAAGTGCCACAACAAGGATATGAAAAGGTTTCTAGAGATTGTTTCAAGATAAAGCACATGTGTTATGGACAACAGGGTTTTACCTACAGAGTGTGACACTCAATTATCAGATGTAGATGTGGAATAAAAAAAGTTTACTAAATGTATCTTGCATTTACTTTGTCTCTTATTGGCAAACAAGTTTGTATTTGCTGTAATTTGCTTTGAGGAAAGAAAATGAGCAGGACTACATATATCGTCAGTTTGATGGTGACAGTAAAGAACAGTAAAGGCGAGTAGCCTACACCTTTTCAGTGAATCGATTCTTTTGAACAGTTCGTATCAAAGAACCAAAGTTAAATGGGTTCAATTTTCTATATAATTGTGTCATCAAGTGATCCTGGCTTCCCAGTCAGAACTCAGAATATTACAACATGGGCTAAAATTATCTAATAAATCCATATGTACCAGGTACATTACTTTTTTTTTTTTTTGAGGTTTCAAGGTTGTTGTTGTTGTTTTTTGTTGTTGTTCTTTTTAAATCACGTTAACGGATCATTTAGTTAAGTGAACTGTTTCAATCGATTCATTCAAAGATTCAATTCAAAAGAAAGAAGAAAAGGACGGATCCGGTCGACCAATCAGAGACTCTGTTTATGTGAGCGGCGAGACGCGAAAACCTCATTGAAGTGGACTGTGGGCGCAGTGTATGTGGGCTGGTCCCGCTTCGCAGAGGGGATGCGGATGACCTTCACATAATACAAGGAGACGTGGTTTTATTTCTGTTATTGTGAATGAAGTAACACACGTCGACGGTGAGTACGCTTTGAGCTCTCTAAGTTTGACGGTTTAAATTCTACTTACTCTGGGAAAAACGCTAGATTTCTTTACTAACACCAAACTCGTGAACGAAACGCCTACACAGCGTGACCCATTATTTCACGTTAGACACTTTTACATGATGTGAGTCTAAATATTTTATCCAACCGACTTAGACCTAATGGAGCAAGATCTTCGCATCAGTTTAAGTTCCCTGGCATTCACAGCTTTAAACGGGGCAAACCGGGGCTAGTTGTCACACGTTTTATGTAATTGAATATAACACTCAGCAGCATGATGTTATGTTATAACAATCTTTTTTGACGCACCACAGTCTTGTCTACAAACAAGTAAATGCAGTTCATTGAAGCACGTTGGGATATGTTCATGTTGACACTGTATTTAAAATCAAAATGCCATTATACATTATACAAAGTAGACAAGTTAATGATTAATGAAAGTTAATTTCTCTTCATATTTTGATCTATAAATAAATTATGAAAAAAAACAGAAGAAATGAACAGAATTACAAAAAAAGTCAAATAATTATAATGTGATAATGTAATTATTTATATTTCTGACAAATGCCCCTGTCCTTCATTATAATTATTAAAGCAATATAAAAAAAAAATGACTGGAATTTTAGTTTGGCTGATAATTCACTTTTTTAAAATTGTTATTACTTTTAGTTTTTACCTGGGTTTTTGTAACCACCTTTCATTAGCATTGTTTATATATATATATATATATATATATATATATATACACAGTACAGACCAAAAGTTTGGACACACCTTCTCATTCAAAGAGTTTTCTTTGACTATGACTATGAAAATTGTAGATTCACACTGAAGGCATCAAAACTATGAATTAACACATGTGGAATTATATACATAACAAAAAAGTGTGAAACAACTGAAAATATGTCATGTTCTAGGTTCTTCAAAGTAGCCACCTTTTGCTTTGATTACTGCTTTGTACGCTCTTGGCATTCTCTTGATGAGCTTCAAGAGGTAGTCACCTGAAATGGTCTTCCAACAGTCTTGAAGGAGTTCCCCGAGAGATGCTTTGCACCTTTTGCCTTCTGTCTGCGGTCCAGCTCACCCCTAAACCATCTCGATTGGGTTCAGGTCCAGTGACTGTGGAGGCCAGGTCATCTGGCGCAGCACCCCATCACTCTCCTTCTTGGTCAAATATAGCTCTTGATGCCTTCAGTGTGACTCTACAATTTTCATAGTCATGAAAATAAAGAAAACTCTTTGAATGAGAAGGTGTGTCCAAATTTTGGACTGTCCTGTATATATATCCAGGTTGATTCATCAACCAAAGTTATCCGGATTACACAAATGCAAAATCAAAGTTAATTAAAGTTGAAATGAAGTTTTTGGTGAAAAGAAACATAATAGCCTATTTTTTATAAATTTGTTCATTCATCCTCCCAGAGACTGAGAATATCAGCTGCACTTCATTTTGACGGTGCAGGTCCAAATGATTATATTGTGATTAGAACCTCTGTTGGCCCTGACTTCCACTACATGTTTTCCTCTGCATGTCTTCCTCCATGTGTAATTTCTCATAGGGTTAAGGCTTGCTCGAGAGCCCCTCCTCTCTTCTTACCTCAGCCGTCACTCATCTCCGCTCTCATGTAGAACTGGAAGACACTAGCAGATCACAGGCAGGATTGTTGTCTTTGATGTGGCCCTCAGCTCCTAAAGATACCATCGAGGCTCCCTCTCTAGCTTCCATTAGCCTGTCAGGGAAAGCTCACTTTTACCCAGGGATCAGATTCTGCTGTCAGCTGCCATGTATCTGTGCAATCAAGAGTCAGACTGTCATTAACAGTGTGTTGAGGAGCCCACAAGATAGAGATGAACTGGTCACATCCTGTCATTCAAAGCTACGCACCAATAACCCAAAGACTAAACAACTAGTTAGTATTGGTAATTGAGCCTTAAAATAAAGTGTCACCACTAGCTCTAAAATGTTGTTTTCAGTGTTGTATAAATGTAATATCATGCGAGTATCAGTGCGATATGGCTGGACATCGGCGCGCTGTGAGTACCTATAGCTGTTTTGACAGTTGTTTATATACAGCTTCCAAAAAAGAATAAGAATTTAAAAACATGCTCATCACAGAAGAGGTGTATTAGAGTTACTGTTTGTATGATAAAGTTGTGTTTATCATGTATTTTTAAATAAATTAATAGAACCAGACAAAAAAAGATTTAGAAAACCAATTATAATTTAAAGAGTAATTGTAAGAATGCTGCATCAATTCAGTTGAGTCCTTGTCTCAGATTTTTTGTCAATACTTTGCTTAGGATGTTCTACATAAAATTGTTCTGATCAAAGTCACATGACTCGGCTGTTTTGGTCCTGATTCAGACCTTTGCAATTACTGTGGAATTTCAGGAGTGGCTGCATAACACGCCAATTACATTTTTATCACTTGCATAGAGAGTAAGAGCCTTGTTTGCTTGCCCTATTTGATTCAGAGGGACTGTTGTGGACAGATGAAGGGGGACAGAAGGCACGAAGGCTTGGTGATCTTAGAGGTCGCAGCTGCTGTTGACTGACTTACACGGCATTGTGCTCGATGCCAAACTACGTCTTTTTATGTTTGCATAGCAAAGATACTGTAATTTCAACTCATGTTTACTATATAATCAGGAGAAGATTCATCTCTTATTTGTTTCAGATGCTCATGTCGTTCCACATTTTTGAGTGGGTCTGTTCCTTTATGGATGACATGCGGAGATCTTTTCGTTTAATAGGTGTTTGGATGTACTTTAAACACAGGGTTGTTTTACTCCCTGAAGTGCTGCTTACGATAGCTAAGAGCTCAGCTATTTTCCTGCAGTCTATCATTAGAATGAGTCATGAATATCAGCTCTTTACAGTTGACTTGAGAGGGAGCTTAGAGCTCACAAGTGGGTCTTCATCAAACCTTAAAGTACAAGCTCTTGACTGGTATCATGACTCTAGAGTTATGTCATGTTCTAGCTCAAGGAATGATGTAAAGATGTCATTTCAGTTCATAGAAAGGTTCTGACTTGTATTTTTTGTGCCCCACTTCTTAACGACTACCCTGACAGGCCCTGCCTCACTGTGGGCATGTTTAGACCAATACATTCAGGTTTAAAGAGGTTGTTTGTAGTAGTTACTACACTATATGATTACATCCTGAAGATACCAATTCTCTTTGTGCTCCAGAACAAAAAATCAATAAATGGAGAAGCAGAAAATGTGAACGTGCTTTAGCTCAGCTGAGAGAATCCCTCTTGAATGACTGGGGATGGTCAAGCGTGGAGATGGGCCTGACCTGAGTATCGCAGTGACACCAAGTAGAATGACAGAGGAGGGTCACCAGCTCTTGGCCTCAAGGTCATGATAATAACAGAGGTCCCCGGGGTCATGGGTGAGAAACACATACTCTTTTATCTCCAAAAAGTCAGAGGAAGCATTAGTAGAGTATCTAGAATAAACTCTTTATATACTGTAGTTGAAGAATAGGTCCTCCCTTATGAGGTTTGTTCATTATTTACTATGTACTGTATTTGTAATTTGGTCACAGTGTCTGCACCATCTCGGTCTCTCCGCTCTGCTGGTTCTCTTGCTCTCTACCAGCCTCGTTGTAAACTCAAAACTATGGGTGGGAGATCTTTCTCTTGTATTGCTCCCAGGTTGTGGAATTCTCTGCCTTTTCCTAATGCTCCATCTTTTGATTGTTTTAAGAAATTACTCAAAACATATCTTTAGTGAAGCTTTTAAGTTATAATCTTACAGCTGTTCTTGCCATTGTTATTACTATGTTGTCATTGTGATTGTTATCATGGAGTAGTGTTGTTTCTTTTATTTGTTTTTTTATATATATACTGTTGTAGCGCCTTGAGTGTACGAGGCACATTACAAATAAAATGTATTGTAATGTAAAATATATATATCTGTTTTATTTATTTATTTTCTTTCTTAAACTAGGCACTACATGAAAAAATATAGTTTTTTTTAAGTTTGAGCACAAATTGTCATTTATAACAGGATCTGGTTAAGCCAACAGTCCCAGTCTGCAGTTCAGGGCAGGGCAGTCCACATTATTCTGCTGTATTTCCACCTTTTTCTCATTCTTCAGGTAAACTGCACATGACCTCTGCAGTATTATGGCACTTAGCACAGTCTGCATTCCTTCTCATTGCTCTCTTCAATAAGAGCACTGTAATCCTCATCAGAACCTGAGAATGCAGGGAGACTCTCACACAGAATAAATGTCCAGGCATCTCTATTCAGTTACCTTGGCCACAGTCCAGGTGAGACCGTTAAAGGGTCTATTTAATCTTAACTTGACGAGAGCACTTTGGAAAAGAATCTCTCATCATCTCCGGAGATTAGATCCGCACACCCACAAATCAGATGCGTGGAAAGCAGTGGCCAGCGTAATAGGCACTTAGGTCTGGGTTTCTGAACCCAGTGTGTTTTTGGATGAAGCACTCTGACCGGTTAATTAAGCATGAATAGAAACGTTCCAGAAGAGTAATAAGCAGCTTTTGACAAAATTAAATTATTCAGACACATGAATTACTCATTTACACCCAATTATCAGCACTAATGTTAAATTTAACTTCTCAGGTTAACTAAATTCCAATGTTTGCAGATGGAGTTGTATAGTCTTATGATTAGCAAATGCAAAAAGAAGTGCATTAATTCATATCTTAGTGATTACAAAAGCAGCACATTTTAGGGAAGGGAAGTGTTACGCCCTTTGGGGCGTATCTGTTTCTCTGCAAATCTCCCGATTACTCTTCCTACATACCATTCATTGCCAACAACCGCCAGCTATCTATTCATCATAACCAAACACATATACTGTACTGTTTTTTATTTTTTATTTATTTTAATTTTTAAAAAGAACGAGACTAAGAACATATTTGTTAGACCCTTTTACTGGCAAGTTTTGTTTACAATCTGTTTTGTGAGTCCTTTGTGAATTTCAGACCTACTATTGTGTGCAGGCCTGGCCCACTGCCTTCCTTGCTGTGTGTATGAGTTCTTGTGCTGGATGTGAATAAGGGACCCATCACATTGTGCAGCACAAAGACTCATTTATTTTGTTTACTTGCCTAGTTTAGGATGTCAGTGGATGTTGTCTTCTGTGTAGTCAGGTTGAGTTGAGACTATTTTAGTCAGCTTCCCTTTTCTTTTGTTAGTGTCTTTGGCAACACCTTTTCTCCTTTTTGCTCCTTTTGTTTATTAATTATTGAGTCAGTGAATAGACCATATATATGAAGCTCATTTTTTTAATTGGTTTTTGGGATAAAAGTCTCTGGTTGAAAACTCTGGCCTTAGACCTATCAAAGTGCAACATGCAGAAATGTTTTTAATTTAATAGATGATTATTAAAAGAGATGTATGAAAATTCTATTATCATTCATCATCATGTTGTTCCAAATCCTTAAGACTTACTTTCTTTTTCGAATAAAAAGAAATCTTAATTTGTATATATTTTCTCATAGTTTTTTCCCCCATCCATATAAAGTCCATCAAATATAGTAAACAGAAGCTCAGACCAGCTTGCCTGACGCACAGAAACCAATGAAGTTTGTTCAGCCAAGTATGTTTATGCAAGTATTGTACATCATGCAAGTACTGTATATGTGCACTCATATATTTCCATAATATTCTGCTGTAAAAACTAATAGGACTGCAAGAATTTATATAAAATTATAAATTGATGCTTCACCAAATTCTAACTGACCCTCTGATGTCACAAATGATGTCACAAAAGCTATTCTTTTTAAAATTTTATCATTAATCATTTAGTTTGTGTGTGTGAAAAATGTTATGGTAACACTTTAGTATAGAGACCAATTCTCACTCTTAACTAGTTGCTTATTAGCATGCATATTGGCTGTTTATTAGTACTTCTAAATCACATATTCTGCATGACCATATCCTACATCCTTGTCTAATACCTAAACTTAAAAACTACCTTACTTACTCTAAATAAGGAGTAATTTGGAGTTTACTGAGGGGAAAAGTCGCAATTAATAGTTTGTTAATAGTGAGAACTGGACTTTAAAATAAAGTGTGACTGATATTATAAACTTTAAGAACTTTCTTGGATCCAGTGTGAGCCAAATCATTTGAACATCTGTAGTCTGTAGTCATGCTGGATTTCGCCAGATCTCATTCAGTTAGATATCAGTTCAGAGCCATATGCTTCACCTGCAGTTCGTGATACCTGAGCCCATGTTTCTCCCAGGGCCCCATCCAGCCCTCGCTGTGGCCTCAGAAGCAAATGGACAAACTCATCTCCATTTCCCAGCCCAGTGAAGCAGACAAAGGAAGCCCTTGTTGTGGGGCTCTGATCTCTCTGAACCTGCGGGCCAGAGAACAGGAAGGCTTCTGAGAGTCTGCAGGAGAACGGGGCGAGCGAAAGAGCGTGTGCGCTGTAATCAGTTGGCCAATTAATCAGACCCTGGTCTCTCACCCCCATGTAATGAGCGAGACTGACACTCGAGGGTTCCTTTCTCAACATACGAACCTTGGGAAGGGATACTTCTTCTTTGTATGCACAGATAAGCTATACACATTTGTTATGTGCTGGTTACCATTTAAAATTTACCAATTTTACCAAGATTAAAATAATATTTGTGTTAATTATGAAAGGCAGTTGGTCTAAGTAGTCTAAAGGTTTTGGGACAGAAGACCAATTTGCTTCTCAGTTCATGATGTACTTTTGACAGTATTCCTTTAGATAGACCCGTATTTTAACTTGGATGGACTAATGAAGGGTTGAGACACCAAGTGCACATTCTCAGAATTTTTTTAAAGCTTTCTAAGCTGCTTTTAGGTGTCATGTACCAAAAAGTAATCATAAGAGCCCACAAAGAAATTTAACGCTAAATATAAGAAGCGTGTAATTTTACCAGGGTGGCCGTTGAGCCCTTAAAATTGCTGTGGAAAGAGACGTTCAGCTTCCCTTTCTGAAACCTTTTTCATGGTTCAGTTCAGGTGCCAAACGGTGTGGCTCACTCCTCTGATCTTTACAATCTTATCGACTCCAAACTTTTAAGAAGTAGTTTTTGTCAGATATGTATTAGCTTTGATTTAGTTTATTTTTAAAACATTGCCTTGAAAATATATCCTTTCATTATATTAGAATTTGCCTTTGTTAGCCAAGATGCTAAGTATTACATTTACGTTTTCTATAATCATTGGAAGTTTGTAGATTTGTTAAGTTATTAATTATTGTTTAAGTAAACTGAACTGCAGGTCACAGCTAGTTCAACTTCACGTAACTAAGACGTTGTCACAAAAGCACTATTCTGAACGGATGAGCAAGGGCAAGATTATTTTTCATAAATATCAGTTGTTTGAAGAAGTTGCCACATTTTAAATATTGGAAATGTATACATAATTGATTGAAATATATAATTGATTGATTACATTTAATTTTTTTATGTTTGACTTTTTTTGCGGTTTGCGGCAAATTAGCGACTGATTTATTTATTTATTTTTCAGGACAGCAACAGTGGGAATGTTTGATGGCTTTTTGTAGTCAGGATATTAAGGTACGTGCCTAAGCAGAAATTGACTTAAACTTAAAAATTAAGACTAAAATCTTCACTAAATGTGTAACAACTAGTGCTGGTCTTCTCATGTCATGACACAAGTGAGAATTATCTACTACAAGTTTCTTTTTCTATCCTAACTTACCATGACCCTCATCTTCACACACACATAAATACACACCTCAGGGATTTTCCACACAAATCTCTCTTAGGCACGACTAGACCTGATCGGATAACAGAAAGGCATTATCCTGAATTTATGACTGTACGTCACCTCCGTTATCCACATGACTTAGCCTGAAGGAAATAATGGAAATCTTTACATGGCAGTTTTATATAACAATAAACAATTGCCATTCTGATGTTTATCTGTTGATGGAAAAGATTGTGCAAGTTAGTAATAGATTTACAGAATGAACAGATTTAAACTATTAGCCTACATCCTTCCCTAACAAATAAAGACGGGAATAAATAAATTACCACGATCTGCTCATTTTCTTTCTTTTATTCTCAGTACTAATCGATACTTAGTACTATTTAATTAATTTCAAATGCAGTTGTGAGTTAATTTATTATTTAAAGTGACTTTAGAATATAAAAAATTTAAATATGACTTAAATGTAAAGCACAAATAGTTTTTTTATTAAAGGGGGGGTGAAATGCTATTTCATGCATACTGAGTTTTTTACACTGTTAAATAGTTGGATTCCCATGCTAAACATGGACAAAGTTTCAAAAATTAAGTTGTACGTTTGAAGGAGTATTTTTGTTTCCAAAATACTCCTTCCGGTTTGTCACAAGTTTCGGAAAGTTTTTTTTCGAGTATGGCTCTGTGTGACGTTAGATGGAGCGGAATTTCCTTATATGGGTCCTAAGGGAACTTCTGCCGGAAGAGCGCGCGCTCCCGTATAGCGAGGCTGAGCAGCACAGACATTTCACTGATCAGAGCAATTCACTGATCAGAGCGAGAGCGTCACGAAAAGTCACAAAAGAAGTGTGTTTTTGGTTGCCAGGGCAAGACAACCCTGCACAGATTACCAAAAAAAAACAGCATTAAGGGACCAGTGGATGGAGTTTATTTTTACAGAGCATCAACGGAGTTGTGCAAGTGTTTTTGTTTGTTCCCTGCATTTCGAAGATGCTTGTTTTACAAACAAGGCCCAGTTTGACGACGGATTTGCGTATCGTTTATTTCTTAAGGATGATGCAATCCCAACGAAAAAGAGTCACGATCGTGTGTTGGAACCGCAGGCGGTGAGTAAAACTGCTTCAAATATCTCTGCCTCCTTGTTAGTGCGTCCCCTCCCATGCCGGAGACGCAGGTTCGAGCCCCGCTCGGAGCGAGTCGTTGCTGCTGCTGCTCTCGTTCAGTTTCAGCCTCGGGATCTGATTCTGGATCATAAATAAACGGCTGAATCTGACTGTAAGCCATGGTTTGTTTTGGATGATGGTTTTTCCCTCACGGTAATGTCACAGCTTCCACATGCTCTCAACGCAAAAGCCTACTGGCGCTCGTGATTCTTTAGCTCCGCCCACACGTCACGCCTCCAGCCGGTCGTGTTTTTCCGGGAAAAATCGGTACAGACTATCTTTCTCTTATGAATATAATAAAACTAAAGACTTTTTGGAGTTATGAAGGATGCAGTACTACTTTATAGGTACTCAAGATTAACAGGATATTGAGTGAAAACGAGCATTTCACCCCCCCTTTAAAAGATGTCTGCTAGTCCACCAGAGTACTAATAGCCCCCCCGTATTGTCCTCAGGCCTCTGTGTTTTACAGCCTACATGTCTGTGTGCTGACTTGGTCAGTATTGATAAATGAGTGGAAAAGGCACCAATCACAAATGAGCAATAAAATGAGTCACACAAAGCCCCCTTGAGTTTATATCCTTGACCTGGTGTGTTTATGACGGTCTGTCTTCCTGTGAAGGTGGGCTCACGTACCTAACCAGTAACTGACCAATGGAAGACAAAGAAGATTGTGTAGGAAAAATCCTGAACTCTTTCAGTCCAGAGAGGAAATGAAGATGTTTGTCAAGTAAGCAGTCTGGATAGATAGATTTAATTGTGTGGTTACTCTAATTGTTTTCCCTTTTTATCAGCTGTTTCTTAAGGAGGAAAGTCATTTAAGAGAGAAAGTGGAAGCGATTTATCCATTTGAGGATCTCAACAGGAAGTCTCAGGTAACTGGAACATTTGAATGTTTGAGTTGTTCTTTCAGTGTTGCTATGCCATGATGATTCATGAGCTTGGTAGATATATACACACTTGAGTGTGTGGCGTACTTGAAATTCTGCCAGTGTTACTGTGTACTGAGCAACATGGAGGTCTTAGAAATATTGCTTTGATGTCACAAAAGAAATCTGATACATCAAAGTGTCTTGGAACCGGGGCGTTTGGGTCTTTAAAGCTTATTTTTCTAACACATGCTAAGCTTTCAGTTATGACATATTTCAAGACACATGACATGTGGGTTTAAGTGTTTTTCACTTGAATGCTCAGGATCTGGGTCGTACCTATGCAGGTGCCTCCAAGTGAGCTGTGGGAATGTTTTTTTTTTTAAATCTTTATTTTCAGACAAATTGTTTTTAAATTGCTAGACTTAGGATCACATTTACGAGAAGGTTGTTGAGGAGCATTAAATCATGCCAATCATAGGACAAAAAGCTAGATTGGTCCAGTACATCTGAAGATTGGCCTTAAAGATTAGATTTCATGTGACATCACATTTCTTCCCCAGTTTCTTCACATTCCTCTTTTTTTTCAACTGTAACCTCAAACAAGTAGAAATAGAGCACTGTATAATGTAATGAAATGGATCCACCGGCCCTCAGGCCATCAGAAAAGCCCTCCGGCCCTTGAGACACCTATAGAAGAGCACGTCATGTGTCCTGTTTTATCTGTCAAAAGACAGAAATCTGCTGGTTTCAAAAACAAAGTAGTAAATCTGTCAGCAGTGTCTTCCAGTATAAGAGATGACAGAGAAATATAGTATTCCTGGACATATACTGTACATCTTGTTTTGGCATTAATGTTTGCAAATCTCCTTTGAGTATGAACCCAGTCTGACTTTTACCATCCCTAAAGAACACAAGATAAGACATAAATAAAGCATGTGGCTGTAAGTGACTCTTAATAGCTACAGAGTCTATTTCTGAAAGACCAGGAAGAAAAGTCATATTAATTACATTTCTCTGGCTCATTGAAAATAGTGGATTAACTCATTCTAAGATTAACTGAAGAAAGACCCTGAAGTCACAACAATTTGTCCTTGATTCGTTCCTTTCCAATCCTGTTGAGCCTCTGTTTTGAAATTGTCACTGTGGAAGATGCTTTCCCTGGAGGCAAGACAAGACACTGGCTGATTAGCATTCTCCACTAAAATGTGTTTAAAGAACCGTTTCTTATTTTTATAGAAATAGTGCCATGACATAAAGCATAAAGCGTTAAACCTTCACTTAAAGACATAAATGGGGAAAAACAAACTGTCTATGGCCAAAAGGCAGTCGTGAAATATTCAGGAATGTATTTGAGAATATCACCAGTGTTTTATTTGGATATTCAAAGGATAATCCGCCATTAATTTTTAGGGATTTTTAAAAGCCCTGGTTAGTCTGGGAACATTCCTGTAATTCTAACCCTGTCAGCACATCAGGCTTTTATAAAGCTCAAAGGATGCACTAAAACTCACGGTGGTGTGATGTTTACACAAGACTTGAAGATTTCACAGCTGTATATTTACTGTGACAGCCGTGAGGGACAGCTAGAACTCAAGCTATCATATGAGCAGTGCTGTATCATATTTCATTGATATTCCACATGTAGTTTTTTATGGGGACTGGCAGAAGGCTATACTGTAATATATTTTAGTACATGATATTCATATTGTATCAGAAAGTGAGTGGTAACACACAGTATGAAGCCTGTATTTCCTGTTATTGAGGTGTTGATGTGATTTGTACACTCAGCAGTCTTTTCCTCACTTCACTCACTGATGATCTCACCTCTCAATGGCAGCTCTCCATAGATGAATAACACGTACTGTACTGCTAACTGTTGCTGCTGCTCGCAGTTATACTGTAGGTCAAATTATTTTATAAGATGTTATTTAATTTGTGATTTATTCGAAGTATATCACAGTAGGTAAATTCCCCTTGAGGAACTAAAGCCTAAATAACCTGCATGCCACAATGGTAAAAAAAAAAAAAAAAAGAAGAAGGCAAAAATAATTGGCGATCCCTGCTCATTTCCATGTGTTAGCAGTCCTGGCTCAAATTCAACTGTTTATTTTCCCCATGCAAGTGCATGACAGAAGGTTTAAACATGGTGATGCTTGGTTCTGAAATAAAAAGCTTTATTTATGATATGATAAATAACCACCTCTCTAAGTAGGTGTTGTATAATGCACTACCATTAAAGTGTGAGTCTTTTTGTTTTGTTTTGTTTTTAAAAAGGAAATTAGTAGTTATTACTTTTTTTAATGAAAAAGAAATAAATAAATAGAAAAGTTATTTTAAATTGTAAGATGTAAGATCCTCATGAATAGTTTTTACAATACAAGGAATTAATTGAATCTCCCTGCTAGAGATTTCTAAGTAATAAAGCAATCGACTTTGCAAACCCCCAAAGATTATCAAGTACCTCTTATCATTAGTGGGTTTTAGTGTTGATCTCTACAGATTTAGCAAAAGTCAATGCATGAATCACTCATGTAGTGTATTGAGGAAAGTACAGTTCATGTGTTCTGGGTGTTCCAGAGGTTAAGGAGATGGGGTGTGAGCTAAGTGTGTTTGTGTGAATGCTAATTACATGGACTAGACTGGCTTGACACCACACTGTCACTGACTTCACACAAAGGCTAGAGGCTCCACCCCCACAATGCACCTGCCGTCCAATCAGAAGCCTTGGTTTTCAGGAGGGTTGGGGTCGGTGGTTTCTTTTCTGTTGTTGGGAGAGAGAGCTGAAATGGAAAATGTCTTCTAAGCTTTCTCTTTCCTTTTCCTTTTCCTTTTCCTTTGAAAGCCTCAGTCAAGACAGGAGCCTCTGCACATTTATCAGGGAATCTGTCTACTTGGCCTGTTAAACCTATAAGCTTTCCATACAGACAAAAGGTAAGTCTTTTTTGTATATATATATATATATATATATATATATATATATATATATATATTTCAAATTTATGCATGTTTTGTGTAAATATTATTTAGTGTGATATTTGTATTGGATGAGTAGGTATGTGTTTTTAGTAAGGCATCAGTTTCTGTAAATTCTAAATATTAATTATCAGATTCTAACAGATGTTATATATATATATATATATATATATATATATATATGTTACTATGTTAAAAGTCTTGGTTATTCAGGTGGCTTCACAGATCACTGAAGCAATCAACAGGCCTCTGAAGTTCTCAAACCAGTCAGACATAACTGGCCTCTAGAACTCATTTACATTTTCATTTCACTTAAAGACATTTACTGTCAAAAAATGCATTTCAATATCCAACTAGACTACGGTTTTGATTTAAAATCCAACCATGTTTCAGATTGCAGCCTTTGTGTATGTAAGAATGAGCGCATGTTTGTGTGGTTTTGAATTCAGCATAAAAATGCCAAAATAAAGATGCATGCAAATGGCCATTTTATGCTCTTCACTCTTAATGAACTGCTTTTAAGACCCTACATGTGCCCTGGCTGGTTTGTGACCTAAGAACACTTATGTTTGGAGCTGAAAAGCTTCAGACTGCAGGCCCCTGTGTGTGTTTTAACCTCTAGGTCAGTGGAGCTGATTGCTGTTGTGCTGTCAGTCATTATATATGTGTGATCTCTCTTTACTCTGCTAGAGACCTTAGGAGAAGATTGTCACTGCCACAAGATTAATGACACTCGTCTGTTTGCTTTTAAACCATATGCTGTCTGCAGATGAAGGAGAGCCTGTGGAATTCTGTGTACTAAACTGATGCTGAGTGCTTGATTTAAGTCATTTGAAAAGTAAAATATATGTATTTAAAGAACTTGCCCACAGCATGTTTCGCTGATGCACTCTCATGTTTTTTTCAAACAGGAAATAAGTTATGCAGTAGGCAAACGTCCATCACACACAGTGAGATTGTCAATGCTGTGTAACTAAACTCTGATGGAGACAAGCACTAGAGCATGTTAATGTCCTCAGAGAATGTGTTCAGCCTTAATCATTAACCTCTGAGGTCACCGTGCCTTACTGCTTCTTAAAATGCCAGGGGCAGGTGCAAGACATTTCAAAAATGGGGGCGGAAGACGTGGATGGGGACTTTAGTCCCTCGTCATCAGTTATTAGGCTGGATTTTGGTTTCCTGCTTAAAAATGTAGGTACTTGCAATTGAAGTACTGTACCTGAGGGCTTTATGTAAATGGTCATGAATCCAGCTCATTCAGTTAATTTAATAATGCATGAAATTAATACTGTTTGGATGATTAGAATTCATAGGTTGTGCTTCTTCAGAGTATGAGCCTTTTGCTGTAATTAAAAGAAGTAATGTGTGAATCCATCCATCCATCACCTCTATTTCTGTTCTGTTATTTAGGCATTTGTGATTAGTGGTTATTCTGTCATAAATATAGTTCAATTCTGTCATTAATTACTCATCCTCATGTCATTGCAAACCCATAAAACCTTTGTTCATTTTCTGAACACAAAATAAAATATTTTTATGTAATCCGAGAGCTCTTTGGCACTTCATAATGCAACCCTACTCTTTTGAACGTGCATCAAAGACTGAAACAGAAAGTCAGATGTTCAGAGACTTAAACTTTATCTTCGACTGTTTATTTTAGGAGTCACTATCAGTGTTTTAAACATGGCAGCAGATCTGGCCTTAGTCACTGTTCTCGTCCAGCTTCTTGTTGATTTGGTGACAGGTGACAGCATTGACTTCTACAATATCATGCCTGCTGTAGAAGGTGAGTTTGTTTATTCTAGGTCATTTAGTTGTTTTCTTCATTCATTTTAATTTTGTGAACTTCCAGTGACTTTATAGCGATAGTATAACACAGTGTTCATGTCTGTGCAGCCACCCCGTACCCCAAGAGTTTCAAGTGCTTCACATGTGAACAGGCCTTAGACAACTACAGCTGTAACCGCTGGGCAGAAGATGTGTGGTGTCCTCAGAGTGAGTTTACTAAACAAACCCACCGCTGTCAGATCTGCACAGTTGTCTCTACATTTACTTTGTAAAGCAAAACCTGTTTTTTCATTTACAGATACTCAATTTTGTATGACAATACACCACTTCAGCCATCATGGAAAGACAAAATTAGTTACCAAAAGATGTGCTGTGCGTGAAGAATGCCAGTTAGCTGGCTGTAGACATCACAAAAACACACACCATGTGAGTATTCACATGCACATTATTCCACTCATACCCATGTATAATCTCTTACATCAAAACTATTCACTTGCAAAATGTGTTTCTGTCTTGCAGGAGTGCATTTCTTGCTGTGAAGGGATGGTTTGTAACGTAGAGCTGCCGACCAATCACAGTAATGCAGTGTTTACCCAGAGACAAACCCAAAGCTCGGCAGCACCCACTTTCAGGATCTGGGATTGTGTGACCCTGCTGGTCCCAGTTCTCCTGGGACTGCTACCATTGTGATCCTCAGTCATAAGAACCTGTTCGGTGATGAACAGCACTGCAAATCATTGAGACTGAGGAGACGTCATCCACACTGGAATATTAATACAGTCAGATGGATGTTTTCATTAAGGTCACACACAGTAATATCATGCAGGAGAAAGCTAGCGTTCCCATTCATCTCAGTGGCAGGATGTCGCACTCGCAGGATTCTCTCTAAGAATGTGATTGGCATCTTTGCTGATGGGCTCGCAGATGTTCTCACGACTGATCAGTGACTAATCACCCTGGAGCCGCAAGAAAAATTACATCATGGCTTGGCTGATTGGGTAATGAACCACAAGAAGAAGAACACTTACTAGTGACTGTCTGGAGCTGTAATATAAGTCAATTTCACACTTGGAGGCTCCCTTCAAAAACAGTTGTGGACACTGAATAATCTACAATAATATAATGACATGTTTGTGACTTATACATTACTTACAAATTATTTTATTCTCTTAGAAAACACAATGACTTGGAGTGGAGACAGATGCATTTTGCAACCAAATGGTGTAGTGGCAACTCAACTATGCAAATTAGCAAAACCATATCTTCATTTTTCAGCGAGGAGACAACCAGTCGGCCAGTGGTTGAGGAACTGTGTGCACAGGAAGTTGCTGTGTCAGGAAGATCTGTCAGTGGAGTAGTTTTGCTTCTAATCACTGCTTACTAATGACGTGCTAAATAGGACAGAGAACCAGATGGGCATTTAGCAACTAAAGCAGTGGAATTAACTTATACTGCCTCACTGGATTTGTATTGAGCAAATTGAGGCTCACACACTGAGCATTAGAAGTCTCTATGTGGGATGTTCCTGTGGCTCTGGTCCCAGATTCTGTCTCACAGGCCGAGCACAGCAATGAGAGGACGCGGGATGTGTTGTTCTAGTTTTCTAAATGGTGTGAATGTCTCTAAAAGAGATCTGGATTGCTGCATAAATATCAGTGCTTTAAGAAGGTGGACCTGCATCATGTAAAAGCAGTGATTCATTAATTACAATTAAGTATATTTTGAATTATTCAGTCTTGACTATTGCAAATGCTGTCATGTTTTACTTTCCCGAAAAACCAATAGAAATAAAAATATATATATTTTTTTTATTTTTATTTTTTTAACTAATGCTAAGGTGTCCATGCACAAATACTCTGTTATTTTGCTACTAATATTTCCCTTACAGCTGGCATTACATGAAAATTCACTTTCATCTATTTTCTAAATATACTTTATTAATTTTATTGTGTGTAAAAAAAAATTAACCTCATAATTTTTAACCAAAATGTCCTAAACCACACCCCTGACCTACAACCTAATGCAAGTTTGCATTTAGCTGATTTGCCTCCATCAAATCAAGAACTGATAAGTAGAATTGAGTCCTCATCCTACATTTTTATTTTCTTATTCGATAGTTTTCACTCGGAATCAAAATACTGAAGAAAAGATTTTGTCATCAAAACTTTGAAAATGTAAAAACTAATAAAAACACCATTTTATATAGCCTATATCATTTTTGCAAATTGCAAATTCAGTTAATTTTTACATTTTTAGTCATGGCATATAAAAAAAAGTATAAATACGAAATTCTGTACGTATAAAACCTAAGAAAACCTAGTTCTAAAAGCGTTTTATAGATGTTAATGTACAAACCTCACAACGCGGCTGTGTTCCTTCCCATGAAGGTTGAAGTGAGTTATGATAAATAGTCTTGTTTACGTTCATTGGGTTGACTGAGTGTGTAAACGGTTTCTCATCTCTTTAATCTATAACATACCGCTGTGCTTTTTGTATAAGAGCAGCAGGGCTACGTTTTTAAAATTCCTTCCATGCTGATCGGAGGACAGTTTCTGTCTTTTCACGTGAGAATGCCCAGGTTTAAATTTTGTGGAGGGAGCTGAACCTCAAACAGCACAAAAGAGCAACTTCCCCCCCAGAGCTCTGAGAACAATAAAAACATTCCCAAGAGGATCTCAGTGTGGGACACAAAGCCGTGGACCATTAATATCATTGCTGTCTGGAATAATGAGGGTTTTTCTCTCTAAACCAAACATGACATATGGTTCTTCCTCTAAAATTGTTGCAGAGGAAATGAGATTTGCTTTCCGTGTAGCTGCTTTATACTGACTTATGAAGTTAAAGTGTGTGTGTGTGTGTGTGTGTGTGTTCCTGCTCCGCTGACTGTCTCGTCGTGTGTGCTGTTTGCTCTGGCTGCTGGCTGTCTTTGTTCTTGTTTTATTAGGCGTGGAGTTGGAGTCTGTCACTTTCAGGCTTTGGAGAGTTGTTTATCTCCCTTTGAGGAAAACCGTATCAGCGCTGTTGCTCTCATCTGCACCGCATGTGTCTCTACTATTCAGAACCTAGTCTGTTCAGATGAGGAGACAGAAAGCTCATGTCTCTTCCATCCAGAAGCATTGCTGTGAGAATGTTAGCCAACCAAAAGACATTGTAATTAATTAAAACTTTTCACAATATGCTTTATTGTATAGTGGTGTGCATAGGTTACCATTGGATTTTTTTTTTTTTAAGAAATAAATTGTTATAGATAAAGAGAAAAATAAATTCTTATAATAATAATAATAATAATAAAATGTAATGTATTTTAGCTCATTAAAGGGATACTCCACCCCAAAATGAAAATTTTGTCATTAATCACTTATGCCCATGCCAAACCCGTAAAAGCTTCGTTCATCTTCGGAAACAATTTACAATATTTTGGATGAAAACTTTGTCAAAAGTCTCCTCAGTGTCTCTCCACATCACTCAAACTGCCTATGCTCCTCTGTATCAGCCGCGCCACAAGGATGCGCTGTTTTCTTTCCAATCAAGGCATAAATACCTGTAGAAACAGCACATCCTTGTGGCACTGCTGACACAGAAGAGTGTAGGCAATTTGAGTGATGTGGAGAGACAAAGGAATTGTTGAATAAAGTCATTATTTTTGTTTTATTCACATACAAAAAGTATTCTCGTTGCTTCATAATGTTGCGGTTGAAACACAGATGGCAGATGGACAATTCTGAGTAACAGTGTAACTTACTTGGCAGTCTGGGACAGTCACAAGCCTCCTGGTTTTCATCCAAAATATCTTAAATTGTGTTCTTAAAACAAAGCTTTTACGGGTTTGGAACGACATGAGGGTAAGTGATTAACGATAAATTTTCATTTTGGTGTGGAGTATCCCTTTAATACAATAATCCAATTAGAATATTGATCATGTGAACGCCACATGATGTACAGATTTTCTTGCATCCATTGTTGCATGAGATTTTAAAAAATTCTAATGCTGGAGAACATAATCAGGTTTTACACATACAAATTGATTTATTGGATTATCCAGTGATGCATTTGGTAAGAAGAGTCACTGCAAAACTTTTACGTCATAAAAGTAGTACAAAAGCAACATTCATTTACTGAGAGGCATTTGATACCCTCAAACAATGAACAACCTTCATTCCTGCTCTTGTTTTTATGGTGGCGCCATGTAAATTTGTGTTTGAATGAAGTCTGGTGATTGATGATGTCTCCTCACACAGGCTTCTTCAATAACTGTGTTCTTCTTGTTAAGGAAGTGGCTTGTGATTGGCAGCACTGTGCACATACATCTTTAGCAAATGAAATAAAAGTAATCAATAGTACCTTATCTGGAGAATATGGAGATTTCCTAATCTTTGTACTGTTTCTTTTTTTCTTTTTCTTTTTTTTATAATTCATCTGGCTTTTCATTATTATTATTATTATTGTTGATCAGTTTGGGATTAATTGATTAATTCATTCATTCATACTGCTGGAATCCGGCCATTAACGCTTGGCAGCTACTCTATGTCTTTAGATGTTTAGAATTAAATTGTGAAAAAAACAAACATGCAAATACATTGGGAAAAGCCTTTCCCTACTTCAAGGGCTCTTGACGAACAAGAAATGTACTTTGAACACAAATACCCTCTTTGGACAAGCCTTCTCTGGTAATCCCAACACAGCACTGGCCGTATTTGATCATGTGTGTATATGCTCTGTGACGGCCAGCCGCTGCAGGGCCAGAGATCACCGAACTAATTGGCAGCCGGCGGTGTTTTCAGAGGGATTTTGTTCTCCATGAGGATTGGACCTCTCTGAAACCTGGTTGAACCGGACCTCAAAGACGGCTCTGTACCCTCAGTGCCACTTAGTCATTGGACAATAAAAATACCAGTGAGCGAGAAGTTTTCTGATGGATTGCAGAGTAGTGGGCCTCATTGTTTATGATTCAGAGATGTAGAACATGGGCCTGTGACCTTTTAAATGAACAGTGCAAAATAGAGTGAATTTCCTAAACATACAATCAGAAGTACATTGTAAAATAAGTAACAAACAACTGCTTTAGACAAAGTGAGATGAACCCACCTTATAAACTACATAACCTCTTAGAACAAGTTAAAGTTTGTACAAAACCCAGAGCCTGGTCTAAAAGTAGAGACTGTGCTACAATCCTGATGTGCAGCTGATGGAAGAGGACAGGTGTATCTCGCTCTGTGATCTTTAAGCACACGTGAAGAGCAGTTTCTGTGAAGTCTGAAGACTTGCTGAGATCTTACACCCCCTGTGTTGCCTACAAACCTTTCAACATGAAGAAGAAATAACTTGGGGCTGATGGAAAGTACATACTTGGCCCCTGTTGACCCTCTCTCGCCAAACATTTAGGGACCAGAAATAGAATTTAGCTTAACTTTTCATTATCCCTCCCACATTAAGAGGTATTAAAGAGTTAGTTCAGCCAAAAATAAAATTGTTAGCCAAGAGCTAATCAGTATTACTTTCCTGATTCAAATTAACCTTTTTGTAACCAACTTTAAAGAGTTAAGACGAGCCTTGAGGAAAACAAATTAGATTAATTGCTTTTCAAGTCTAGTGAAGTGGTTTATGCAACCAGCCCAATGTCTCTTCAGAAAAATTGGATTTAACAACTTGATTAATATATTACTCTGCCTTTTATGTACTTTTTAAAGCTTGAAAATGTTGATTACATGGACAGAAAGTTAGAAGAATATTAAAAGTTTAATTTTTGTTCTAAAGAAGAATGACATGCTGATGGGTTTCATAGTGACATGAGGGACTAAATGATGACATTTTTTTATTTCTGTCTGAACTAATGCTTTATGAGTATATGACCTGAGCACAACAAAAATTGCCTAAAGCAAATGTCTTGAGATGCGACTCTAGATGAAAGCAGAATAAAAAGAAGTGGCCTAAGTCATTAGAAGGAGGAATGCAGAATTGCTACCAGCATTTCATCTCTAAATCCTCTTTTGCAAATGGGCATTTATCTCGTTCTGTACAAATGATTGACATGTTGTGAAGAAGGATTGGTGCTCCTTGAAGAGACCAGAACGGATGATTGAAGTATGCCCGAGGCAGTCATGCCTTCACCAGTGTCCCTGTAGTGCACATCATCAAAGCCAACCCGTTCATTCAGTTTGAGATGATTATGTGCCTCTCGCATGCCAACCAAATCAACTAGACGCCTGGTGACAGGTAAGAGGACAGACCAGGTGTGTTATTCCCTTCTGGAGGTAAAAAAAAAAAAAAAGCATAACGACTGTGATGAGTAACAGTCAACTCATCAATGTGTTTTTTACTTTGGCACGTGGGCAAATGTTGAAAGTCATGGGTGCTTTTTTTCTTTGAGAAGCAGATTATCTACAACTGAGATGTTCCTCGGAGCGCATGCAGGCCTGTAAGGACTGCTGGTGTTGATTTGCAGCTGGACAGCCTGAGGCAGAAATGACAATGGCAGTTTAATCTGTTTCTTACCTTCTACTCTCTGTCTACAGTAGCTCTATTTTCAGACAAGACTGTGGAATTTAGAAGTTATAGAGCAAATCCTAGAATTATTTATGTGGTCTTACTAAAGAGAGTATTAACATAGTCTCAGACCCTTTCCTTTTAGCAGAGCCTCACATAATACCACACATTTGTTTAATTCTGTTAATGTTTAAAATTGTCACAGCTGCCATAAAGAGATCATCCACCTTATTTTTAAAGTATGATGCCATTTGTAACTTTAATGTGTGAGGCTTCTGGTGTCATCCGCTTTAGTTATTTTAGTTGTACAAAGACAGTCTGTTATGCTGCTTGATTATGCAAACTGGTATTTGACATTATTATTGTATTCATAAACACTGTTTGCAGCACAAATATTTTAGCATATTCACAGAAAATAGCTTATGTCATGTTGTAAAATAAGGTGGAGAGACACCATCATGTTTAAAGAAAGGTCAGACTATGTGCATTAAAGAACACCAACAGTATGCATTTTCTTCAGTTTGACTCAATAAGATGTCCCTCGTGCATGCAAATGACATATTTTTATCAATATGATGCCAAAAGCATGCTAATAATCGAGACTGAACTATTTGCCTTCGTTTTGTTTCTCCAGGATCTTTGTGAACTCCTCTTGCTCTGCTAATTCACTGTTCGTTTCAACCTGTAGTAAAATTATCCTTATCTCATGGCTCTGCATACCAGCGAGACCCTGCACCTCCATTACATGAAATCTGACCCCACGGGAGGAGGTTGTAATTATGGCTGAACGGCTGATTTTAGATTTCAACTTCAAGTGGAATCCAGTCATGCACAAAATTTGTACATGGTGCTGATGCTCTTTTCTTCATCCCGTCGGGCCGATCCAGTGATATCTGCCATGCTGTGTGGACACTATCTCAGCATGTCAGACGGGAAACTCGTGTGGAGATGGAGAGGAAAATTTTCCATTTTTTTTTACAGAACAAACTCTGAACATCTATTTCAGATGTGTTTGAATTTGGGTCTGTTCATCAAGCTACCTATTGTATTCTACTCAGAGACATAGGAGTTGTACAGTGAGTAAACCACATGAAAACACTGTATTTACATGGCTGATCTCACCTCATGATCTAGTCCTGCCATCAATCTCTCTGCACTTCTCTAAATCCGCTCGCTACAAATCAAACTCTCATCCTGTGCAAAGATTCTCTGCTTTGAAGTTGATCTTTAGACACAGGCTTTTAAGTAGCTACGATGGATTTATTTACACTTTAACTTAATGTTTTAAGGGCCCTGGAGTTTTTCCAGAGGAAGCCAGTTTTCTTCAAAACACTAGATTTTTTTTTTTTTACATATTTAATTTTCAATATTATGCAGTCTATAGGTTAATTAATCTATTTATTTAAATTATTATTATCAATTTAATTTAATAATAATAATAATTTAAATGATATGTAAATTATATTATTTATAATAAAGAATATTTAACATGTAAAATGTATTATCAATGATTCAAAATACGTTGTTTTTTTTTTTTTTTTTTATTGACTAAAAGTGTGAACAGCTTGTTTTATGGTTTTACTGATGCCACATATCTTCATTCCTCAAGAACATGCCACTTTTCATCAGGCTCTCTGTCTTTAAATTGGTGATTGTTGCCTTAGGGAAACATTTTGGATTTTTGTGGCATGGAGCATTTTACAACCTATTCATGACATCAGTGCATATAATATTTGGAGGTTTAGCACATAATTAGATAATAACAAGCTAAGTAAGGCATATTTACTGATTGCATACATGATATAGTAATGTGTGAGGTTGACATTTTTAATCAAAGTGATTCACTGTGCACTAATTACAGAGACAGTCCTCTTGAAGCCACCCGGGGTTTAGGGTCTTGCTCAAAGGCAGAGCAGTGACAGGGGGGTCTGTGATGCTCCCCGCTTTACGGGTTACCTCCCGCACAGCTTTTAACTCACCCTCACAAATAAGGTTTGCTTGCAGGTTTACGTGACCCAGGATATACCAAATTGGACGCCATTAAAGACAGTAGAGCTCGATATTAAAATGCTTACAGCAGGTAGATCTGTTGCACTTTTAACTTACAGAATTACTTCTGTAAATGTGAATTATCTGGCCATAGATCTGTTGTCTTGATAGGGTACTTTTTCTCCATGATAAAAGGCCTATTTAGTGTTTCTCCCAAAACAGTTAATAGCAAAAAACCAAAACTAAATCGAAGTGCATGTTTGCCATTATGGTACATTTTCCATTTTGATTTTCAAGTCAATTGAATATAATATTTTGTCATTTTTAAAATGTTGCAGATTTATGTAGCCAGTGAGAATCTATGAAAGTGTAACAAATTTTTAGACAAAAAAAAATGTTTTTTATTCAAGGTGCACCTATACACTTTGCCCCATGTGTGCAGGAGCCTTTTACCATAAATGTGTCGTGATTTTAAATCAAAACAAACTTTCTTTACCATTTCTAGTCACAAGTGTCTCCATTAATATTCAGTAGAAAGAAATATATTTTTGACTGTCTAGCTCCACTGTGAAGAAATGAATCATTTCAGACATTACAAATATATATATATATATACACACACACACACACACACACACACACACGCACACATATAGTTTGTGAATGTTGTGATTTAGTTGTTGATATTTATTTTAACTAAAGTAAGAAATAGGAATGCTGGATTATATCCATTTATAAGTCTCATTTTGTCAACATTTATTCGGTTGTGGTTCACTGACAGGAAGTGTTTGATTTGACATTTCACAGTCAGTTTTATCACCAGCAGAGGGCCCATTGAAAAGACTTCAGTAAACTGCCAATCTAAACGGCATTTTTGTCAAATCGTTTTTATGAACCATATGCTCACAAGTCAATTCGCGTTCGTATTGTGCACAAAAAGACTATTATTATTAGCTATATGCTTAGCCTATAATGTAAAGCTTATAACATACTTTACCAGATATTTTAGCCAAGGCTTCAAGTGGTGCGAATAAAACCCAGTACAGTAGGTGTGTGTGTGTGTGTGGATCCATCGGGACGCGCCTCCTCTCGACCTCTGATAGGCGCAGCCGAGCGTCTCATCCGCCTTTTAGGAAGCTTCGAGTTCACAGGGATTCAGCTCGGACGTGTCATGAGTACAGACAACTGAAAGGACACTATTGATATACATGACTCTCTTCGGCTCTTGCCATACAGGGATAAATCTGCCGTGCTAAAAGTTTGACTACAGTCGTTTGAATCATTCTCGGTAAGTGGCCGTAATCTTTTTTATTTGACCTGCTGCGATTGGATTAATGCATGACAGAGCACACCCTTTAAAATCTGAATAATGTCATGTTTTCATCTGTAGAAGAGTTATTTTTTTGTGTGTAAAATGTAAAATGTATTCACTCCACCTTCTGATCCAAACCACAGCTGAAAGATAGTAATCATAGTAAATAACAGCGGCAGCTTGTTTGACAGCGTTGCGTCAAAACTAGAACGCTTGCATTATAATCAATTAGACTGAAGCGAACGCTCGCGCTACACGCTTCTGATTATGGTGATTTACGTTCTGAAAATGTTGGGGATCTTAACACATAAAAATAATAATAATAATTATAATATTTAAAAAAATATATAAAAAACAAACAAACAATTGATTGTGATGACAGAACTATTACATTACCATATAGGCTACTACGTTTCAAATTTTGCTTTTAAATATTGTAACAATGTTTGTGGATTTTTATGTATGGCTTTAAAAATGCAATATGTATATTTTATTGGTAAAAAATTATATTTTACAAAAAAATTATTTATGGGGAATTTATGGCCTTATAGGTTATTTAGTTAATGTTCCTTGCATTATTTTGGTGTTTTATGATAGCCTGATGTGTTTTGTCTATGTGTGAATTACACTGTGCATTTTGATAAACTATAATTTATCATGTGGCCATTTATTGTCCTCCTGTTTCATTCCAGTAAATTTTACAGTGACAAA
This sequence comes from Carassius auratus, assembly GCF_003368295.1. NCBI lineage: Eukaryota > Metazoa > Chordata > Actinopteri > Cypriniformes > Cyprinidae > Carassius > Carassius auratus. The sequence continues at coordinate 15,942,824 of NC_039251.1, read as the reverse complement.
CAGATTAAAATATCTTAAATGGGTGTATATATTACCATTATATAGTTTATTGACATATAGAAAAGTATATATTATAATTGTACTATAGAGTGCAATTTACAGTGAGCTGAATTTCAACCCCTTCGTATGTTTAATTGAACTTATATAATGTAAAATATCAATCAATGACCTTTGAAAATGGCATTGTGTCTTACGCTCCTTACTAATGTATATATATATATATATATATTGCAGTGTAGTTTGTTGCTTAACAATATAGATGTGGTTTTTTAATTTAGTCTACATTAGTAAGGAGTGTAAGACACAATGCCATTTTCAAAAGTCAAACAACATGGTCATCCTGTCAAAAGTCATCATTGATATTTGACATTATATAAGTTCAATTAAACATACGAAGGGGTTGAAATTCAGCTCACTGTAAATTGCACTCTTAAATCTGTTCATATCTTTAACACAGTGCTGGCCAAAAAAGCAAGTTATATTCCATTCTCATTAAATGTGTGTATTGCATTTATTGCATTTATGCATTTATAAAAGGTCAGCAATGACCCTCCCTGCCCACCATGAGTTTATGCCAGGAATGTGTAGTGTCATGCATTTGTACTATATTATATGGAACTAATAAGCAATGAAGCGCTCTAACATCTATTAGTGTGAATGCATGCACAACAATGGATCTATAATATTTCATATTAAAATATGCAGCAGGTGCATGGATGCAGCAGTGCATGTTTTTGTTGTTGTATTTTTTTTTTTTTTTAGGAATGAGGCAGATTTTATTTGATATGGGTCGATCCCTTGGCTTGATGGAGCGTTGTGTGCTGCTTTGTGTTTGCCATGCTTGTAGGAGTGGTTAATTCAGTGTCTATGTATACACTGCTTCTTTCCATTTGTTCTCTGCATCAATACAAATACGTAGGCTGCTTATTATACAGAATATAATGCAAAAATGTTTTGATTAATGTTTTTTGGCTCACAGTCAATGCCTAATATTGACCAACCATGAGAATCTCATCTTCTCTTTTTAATGACCTTTTTATGAATGTTCCCGGGCCGTTTGTTTTCGCTTTCTAGAGCCGATGCTTAATCTCATTTAGTTGTAATGCACCTGCGTGGGGCTGGAGAAGATAAACGACTCCATGCTCATTTCCACAGTGAGATTTTTCAGTGCAAAAAATAGTCTGAAGCGCTTTTTATCTGTAGTCTGTGCCGAGGTTGTGTGTGTACAGACTCAACACAAGCAGCCAAGGACACAACGGGAAGGAGCACTGCAAAATATTCTCACTTAGCAGACAGTGAGAGGAAATCCACAGAGTAATTTATGAGCCAAGCTTCCTTTGAGATTAGACAGGAGAAAATATTTCAACTGAGGTGGAAAGCCCTTTTCTTACCGGTAAAGCCCTGATGACAATTTCAGACAATGCAAAGTCAAAGTACTGTTGGAAAGCGTAGCATTCACCTTCAAATTCAAGAATATCATGGGAATGATTTGCAGTAATATGCATTAACATTAGTTGATGCTTTAGGCTTTAGGTGTAAATGTTGATCACATTATAATTTTTGTTGTTCATGCAACCACTATTACGTATTTTATGTTTAATTAATTTTACTTTGTATTTTTGATCATTTATACTTAGTATTAGATTATAATGCTTGAAATAATGTTATCATTTATAATTTAAATGTTAAATATATATATATATATATATATATATATATATATATAGTGTATACTGTATTTTGATAATAACCATAACTGAGGTTAATATATGATGTGAATGTATAAGTTTATGTTAACTATTGCATAATGTTGATCTAGCAAGTACTGGTTTAAAATCATATAGTACATCTGTAAAGCCATCTTCAGTGTTAAATACACCAAAGCCTATAGTCTCGTCCAGTCAGAAGCAAAGGAAATGCATCGTCTCCTGCAAACATGCATAGGAAGAATGGAATTATAGAGTGATGTGTGTCTAAAGCCCATCTGTGGACGGTCTGGTTTTGTGGTGGGGCTGCAGTCTTGGTTGAAGGGACACGGTCAGAACAATGAATTCAAGAAGAAAATGTTTAAGAAGTGAAAGGGTCCTCACCAGCGTGAAAAATGCATTTGTCTTCGTTTTTAAAATCCCAGTACCCACGCATAAGATTTATCGTCCATTAGTTCTTGGTTCACTTTATCTGGATGGGGGTGGTGTAACTCGAGACAATCTCACGCATAGGCTTATGTGATATTTTCTGTAAATATTAACTGAAGAGATTTGCTTCATTATCTGTTTGCAAAGCAGTAAAGCTTAGTAAATATGAGATACAGACTGTAGTTGTAGTTTGTGTTATAAAATAGATGCTCAGGCATGTTTTAGTTTTCAGAAAAGGGTCAGACTTCTTTTATGATTAATTAAATATGCAGCTAATTAGCAAGTTCTAAGTACAAGGCTTTACTGAAACAATTACAACACTATAGTGACTGAAAGAGTGACAGAAAGAGAAACAAGAGTGCAGAGCTCTTTTGCAATATACATTATTATTATTATTATTATTATTATTAATAATAGTAGTAGTAGTAGTAGTAGTAGTACTATTTTACCCTGACTATATGTCCACTGTAACCTCACAACAAAAGTAAAATATAATATAGGTCAATATATAATTTGTAGTTGTATTAAAATGCTTCATATATATCCTATATATTTGTGAACCTCTCTGTGAAATCCAGGCTAAAGTTTCAAAATCTAATTATGAGATACAGTAAAAAGCATCAACGTTTGATTTCAGCCATTTATTTCACTATGATTTCAATCTTTGACATAGTCTTACTCAGTCAATATTAAAGATATCAAGGTTACATTTTCACAGAATGTTCTTTACCTTATGAAGGATGATTTTATGTAGAAATACTTGATCACAAAAAAAAATGGCTTCAGGGTTTTCACAGATAGGGTCAAATTTTTTATGCAAATATCGTGTTTATACATTTCCACAACTGGCCTGAAACTCTCTCACACTGGCTCTGTTCAATAAGGCCATCTGTATTATCCAGCCCTGCTAATAATTGTGATGGAGAAATCTGACATCTTGTTAGTTTGGGTTTGATGGATTAGCTTTACCTGTCGACCAGTTTGTGGATTCCACTGGGTTTGAGTGAATATTTTCCCTTATAGACACTTGTGACAGGAAGGCCCACATATTTGCATGTCCTCTGACCCCAAGAAACAGTTGATCACCTGAAAACACGTTAGAGCCGGGGCAGGTGTTTCTCCAGACAGCCAGCCGGGAAACTGAAAGGTGTTATTTGAGACCTTCTAATGACAAGGGTATAGAAGCATTTCGAGTTATATGGGTCTTTATTACTGATGTATGAGGGTGGTTTTCTGACGGCATGATGCAGGCTGAGGAATGCCACAGGAATGTTTGATCTGGTCGTTCCGAACCATTGACCAGCTCATTACATGTAACGATGTTACTGTGTGTTGTGCATGAATTTATCTATTCATTTACTCTCTTTGTATAATTAAACACATGCTAGATGTCAGGAGCATCTTTTTTCTTTAAATAATCTTGTAATACCCACAATATATCACCTTTTTTACCATTGCGTGACCATCAGAGAAGCGTTGTAGTGGGGGAGGGGGTTCAGTGCTCCATGTGCTGATCGGACCCTCCATTACCCAGAGTGCCATCTCAATGGGGACGGTGAGGCAGAAGACAGAGCGATGGCTTCATCTGACCCCTTTGTTTCCCCTCACCATGTCGAGGAACTTGACAAAGGCTGATGGTCTTTAGATAATGATCCTTCACTTTGGGCCGAATACATAACAAGCGCTGTTCATCGGGGCATAAGGGAGAATCCCTCAACGCTGGGCATTACTTATGCTCTTTTTGAATTATTTAGCAAAGTTTGTTTAGCGTTAACTGCATGAGTGACCAGGCAAAGATCACTATCCCCGAGTCAATGCTAGTCTGCCTGAGGCGCCTGGCGCTCTTAATGCATCTGTTATTTTTGCATGTTATGCCCCATTATTCCATTATTTACATTTTCAAGTCTTTTTAGCATTACCACATGATATATGTATTTTTATAAGTCACTATGGAGAATATCCTGGTCAAAGAGGACAATGTAAAACTGTGTGGTGTTAAGGAGCTTTTGGCAGATTTTGATGCTAATTAGCTGCTCTTGAACCCCATTTGAATGCTTTACTGAACAGATGTATCCGATTTGTCTTACGGAGGCCTTTTTGCACCCTGTAGTGAAGCTGCTGCCATCTTTTGTCTGCATATGAAGATTTATATGCAGTCTGTTAATACACTTTGTACCAGGATTTGAACAACAAGGCTCATTCAGCTCAGTCAGTGTGTAGTTCAATATCAGTGTAATGAGATATATTTTGAAATGAATTTATTATGAAATCAAGCATTTCGTTCAGCACCTCGTTCATTCATTTATTATTCAACATAGACAGATTAACCTGATCAAAAGGGACAGTGCAGACTTATAAACTGTTCCAAAATATATATATTTTTAAATAAATGCTATGCTTTTGAACTTTCTGTTTATCGAAGAATCCTGAAAAAAATAAATATAATAAAAAGATTTGATTTGTTTGATTTGATCATGATATTGCATTTAGTAGTGTAAATTTAACTACTGCCTAGTCTGTTATTTTTGCCATTTCACATTATTTTATGTGTTGTATGTATATGTATGCAGTCGATCCTGGTGTTGTCTTGCAGGGTACATTTCTCCCTCCTCAGCATCAGCAGCAGATACTTTCTCAGCATGCCTCCAGAGCTTTTCCATTTCCTTTGATCTTTTTTTCTTTCCATGAGAATGCTTGGTTGAATTCTTGCAGATAATTGATATTGCAAGCATATACAAAAGCATATAATTTAAAAGTGCTTTTAACCTGATCCTTAATAAAATTTTCTGAAATAAATAAATAAATAAATGGTCTACACTGATTTGTATATTCTTGTATATTTCTTTGATATTACTCAATGACATTTTAAAAGTTGAGGTGACTGTCCTTATTGTCATTCCTTGTAAATACAGTCCTGTCATCCCGCTTTCACTGCAGACACGAGATTCAAAACCTCATGCCTAATTGTAGAGGTTTTACACTGGTATGTTTTTGATTGCCATCTCAAACCTTTCATGTTTACACAACAAAACCATTTCTTTCTTCATGGGTGAATTCTTTCCACAGGTTGTCTGTTTTGCAAAAACATAGGCATACACTTTTTTTTTATTCATCTTATTCCCTTCATTTAGACCTTGAACAGACATAGTGGTGTTATGTTTGGGCAAGTTATGTTACTAATGTTCTTTGACATGGTATTTTGACTGAATCACCAGCACCTCCAGAGTCAGGTGATCTGAATTTCAATGATGTCTGAACTGTAGATGTTTACATGAAAACATGCACAAAAGCCTTAAAGTTGAGAGCAGAGCTGATTAAACTCCCGGTGATCACGGAGTGTAAATGTCTTGTTGGGAGAATGTGAGGTTTTGCCATCTGAGCCCCAAAGACAAAAGAGGTAGCAAATCCTTTCATGAACATTCCTATTTAGCCCCCATTTACCCTTATTCTGTTATGGTTTTGCTGGCCCAAAGTTCAAGGGAATCAGACTTACCCCACCCACTTGGTTTTCTACAGCTGCCACAAGGATATTTTATCCCTTCTTCAGTCCGACCCCCCCCCCCCCACGCCAAGACATTATTGTATCTGCCCTGCCCTACAAAGAGCTCAAGTCTTTTTCCTAGTTTCAAGCAGTGGATTCACCGAACCCAAAGAGAGAAGAGAGACTATTGCAGAGTTCATATGATCTAGCAGAATCAGTTAATCCCAAATCTACACAAGCAAAACAGATGAATCAATAACTTGTTGAGAAAACATATCAAAATAGAAAATGATTAAAGGCCTAGTTCACCCAAAGCTAAAAAATCTGTTATTATTTACTCATCCGGGTTATCATAGTTAACTACTGTGCATCTAAAACCATAAAAAAACATCATTACTTGAAATAAAATAAAATAAACATTAACGGAAGTACAGTAAAATATAAAATGGCAGCATTTCATATTTTAATTGTTTAACTAGATATATAAAAATAACTACAACTAAAATAGAAATAAAATGAACAAAAACAATATAGACATTATGGTAGCACTTTAGAATAGGTAACACTTGTTAACTATTAACTATGACATTTCTCTTAATATTTACATTTATTAATAGTTAGTAAGGTAGTTGTTAGGTTTAGGTATTGGGTAAGATTAGGGATGTAGAATAAGGTCAAGTAAAATAAGGCATTAATATGTTCTTAATTAGCACTAATACATGGCTAATAGTCTAGTAATATGCATGCTAATAAGCAACAAATAAGTGTTACCTATTCTAAAGTGTTACCGAAATTATAATAAAAGGTAAAATCAAACTACTATTTTTTTTTAATGTATTTTTTATTCTGTTGAAATTATTTTTTATTATATGAATGAAAATGTATTCCCCCAAACTTAAGCATGCAGCATATGACATTGTGTCATATTAGTATTGTTCCAGCAGTGATCTTTTTAAACAGAGAGCTGATTTTCCATTGTGTTACTCTGTGCTACATGACCGATTCCTTGGATCTTTGAATGTGTCAAGAGACTGAAGAGGGGATTAAAAATTATGCAGCTGAACTGGACCACTTCAAACGAATAGTGCCGGATTAGTGCGTGTGTGTGTGTGTGTGTGTGTGTGTGTGTGTGCATGCTTGTAGGATTTCAATTAGCTGGTGTGTGATTCTGATCCAACGTGACTCCTTTGGTTTTGGCCGGGTGCACTATAGGGCACAGGCATTGCTCGATGGCATTTGGCTTTGTTGAAATGGCACTGTGCTCTCTCAAATGAATGGAGATGTGCAGCTTCATCTTTGTTATTGTCCGTTTTTGTCGTATTGTGGCTTTCCAAGGAATTTAGCTTTACAATAAACTGTTTTGAATAAGTTATGCAATATTTGTATTTGTTTTCTATTCATGGCATAGATAAGGATTGTGCTATTGTAATATCAACCTCTTGTATAATGTTTTCCTTCTAGGTGAATTACTGAGATTCAGGTGTTTGTGGCAGGCTACTCTTCTCCTTTCACTTCTCAAACCTGTGCGAAATCTGGTCCAACAAGTTCTGGAAGTCACAAGAGAGGATTTGCATTTCTTTCCCTCCATTAATGGGAGCGACTGCATTCACAGGCCAATTCACAACCTGGAGTATTGTGTTTCTGACCTGAGTTAGTCTTACTCACCTGGCAGTGGCTCAGGCAGCAACTCCAGGGCCCTTGTCCTGCTGCGAGCCTCTTTCCTCAGCCGTCAGCCGGTGACCTGCAGTAATGAGATGACATGAATGTGACTGGATGTGTCATGCTGTACAGAGAAGAAGTCAGGCTTTCATTGAGTCATATCACAGGTGCTAAACACTAAAACAAGCACTTTTGCTTTAAAAGTAGAGTAATACATGCAGTCGAACTACTAATTTTGCATGAATTGAAGTGAATTGTTCTTTGTTGTTTTTTCAACAATGGCTCAGCCAAAACATCAGAAATTGCGATATAGCTTTAAGCATTTCTTACAAAATAGACCAAAGAAACTAAACATCACTATGCACATTATTTGTACATGCAATTAAGTGATCAAAAGTGATAGTAAAGACATGCATAATATTACAAAAACGTTCTGTTTTAAATAAACACTGTTCTGTAAATATTAAGCAACACGCATGTTTTCAACATTGATAATAATTAGAAATATTTATTGAGCAGCAAATCTGCATATTAGTATGATTTCTGAAGGATCATGTGACACTGAAGACTGTTGTAATTACCTATGAAAATTTTGATTTTATTTCCATCACAGGTTTCAATTGCATTAAAATATATTCAAATATAAAATAGTAATAGTATTTCACAATATTACTGTTTTCACTGTATTTCTGATTAAATGAATTCAGTCTTTCTGAGCATAAAATATTTAAAAAATCATACCCACCCCAAACATCTAAACAGTAGTATATTTCAACAAATTCAGCAAAGTCTTATTTGTTTCTGTTATTTCATTTGAGCAGAACACATCTGAGACTGAAAGTTTATGCTTAAAGGAATAGTTCACACAAAAATGAAATTTTTTTCATCAGTTACTCTCCATCATGTCGTTTCTTTTTTATGCTGAACATAAAAGTGCTTTAATGCAGCGTGATCCTCTTCAACCCTCTCTAAACAACAGAATAGTCTGCTTAAACAAACCGACAACCGCAGTTTCCATTTTCCAGAGCGACTCGCAGGCGTGTAGGCTTTGATGACAGCTATTGCTCATGGCAGGCACCTGGCAAAGCTTTAGAGGAGATGGGGCACTGAAGTTCAACCTCAGGCACTTCCTGATTGGTCTGGAAGGTTGCCTTTGAATGTCAGAGTAATTATTATGTGCCCTGTTTGGAAACGGATGTATTTCAATTAAATATATTTGACTGGCATGAGTTGCAGTTGTCATTATTGTGATTAGAATGTCAACGCTTGAAATAAAATTATTCAAATAATTATGAAGAAATTATGATCTCTTATCAACCATGTTCTGTTCTGAGTTGTGGCCTGGGATGAAGCTTAATAGTCTTAGACAGACTCACAAATAACAGATAAAGCTGAATAAGACGACTCTGGCCGAGGACACCTGTGTGTTGAAACCAAATCCATGTTTTTTTATCAGTAGGCTATGATGTATTTTTGTTACTCTAGGCTTCCCTCACTTAACATATTCCCTCTTCGTGTCACAGTCTCATACTGGGGTGATTTTATCAGAGATTCAGATTATTTCACCTGCAGGCATTCTCTATTTTAGCTAAAAATGCAAATACAAATGCAATAAACCGCTTTGCATTGGCTATTTACGTGTAGATTTTGTTAGTTGGCCAGATAATATATTTAACGTATATATCTATCTTTATAGTTATATATAGTAGATATAGTTAGATACACTAAATATATTTCACTAAATAATTGAAATAGTTTAGTCTTTTTTTTCATTTCTTTTGTGAAACAGTGAGCAGTTTTTTGTGCTGCTCTGTTCCATAACATTAAAATGAAAGCAGAGGCTGTCAAGCTCCCAAAATATAAGTAACAATAAAAAGTAACAGTAACTTATTTATTCTCATAAATAACTTATTATAGAGGTCACCACATTTATCAAAGGTGTCTCAGATATTAAAATATTAAAAATAGCACAGAGGTCATATGAACTACTTACTGTCAGTGAGTAATTCATATGACTTCTGTGCTATTTTTTATATTTATTGTGAACTGGATTTATGGTGTTTTTTGTTTCTTTCTTTCTTTTTTCATTTATTTATTTATTTATTGGCGCTTGACGGACCCTGACAGAGTAGCATGAACTCTTATCACCTTTTGTGTTCTTCTGAAGAAAAACGTTTTACAGGTTTGGAACAACATGAGGGAGAATAAATGATGTCCCAACATCCATTTCTGGATGGACTGTCCCTGTAATCTTTTCTTCTGTAGAAACTACAATTGCACAAATGTGTCATTAAGTTAATTACTTTTAAGTAATTATAACACCTGGCTTTTTCATTTAAAGATTTATCACCGTGCATCTGCATCTCTGTTCAGCATCCACATGAATCACATTTCCCCTTGTTATATTCTTACTAATATAATACTGAAAGCCCAGGGGAAAATCCAATTTATTATCTTCAGACTTAACTTATAATAGAGGTCACCACATTTATTAAAGGTGTGTCAAAACATTCTTAAATTGTTTGTTGTTATTCCCAGTTGACGAACAGCTTGTGGGACCAATCTACAGCTAAAAACGAAAACCGATATGTACTTCTGTGTTCCTTTTCAATACCGCTTTAGACCTTCAGCAGTGAAAGCGGATCACTTTGAGGAAACCTGATGCTCTCTAACATGGCTGTGCTGTGCCACTCTGCATTGTCTGAGAGGTCAGGAGCTACACAGCAGCAGGAGCTCAAGGCTGCCCGGTGCCGGTCTGTTGAATCATTTTTCTGAAACCAGCATGGCTAACACAATAAACACGAGGAAATCTGTTTTTCCCGCCTTAAACAGGAAAGCCATTAAAATCGTACTGGACATGTATCACTTTAGGGACTCCTATCAGTTACAGTCTTTAATAGTAGCCTTCTAATACATTGATTGCACCGATTTCTGTTGACTTTGAATTGATGCAGAGAAAAAAAAGATTATTGTTTACTATTATTATTATTTTAGTTTTTATATAAAATACAGTTCTAAGGGTTTGGGGTTTTTTTCTCATCTGTGTTCACAGAGATATGCTGGGATTGTTGCTCTTGATTAAAGGGGAATTACTTGCTAAATCAAAGGAAGGTCTAATCCTTATTAATGAAGCACAGAAAGTACCAAAAATTGGCTATGCTTTGAAGATGTGCTTTCTTGCCTTCCAGGTTCAGTTTTGTAAGTGAATGAACTGATGGAGATGGGAAAAAAATAAAAATTGTGCTGGTTGTCTTCATTTTATATTAAAAGTCAATGAGCTGCTTTGGTCTGGTATGCTGTAAATTAAGTAAATGTCTTCTGAAAAGAGTGCTCTGGTTCGCTGATATACCTGATGACTAAAATATTATCTAATAAACTTTACAGGAGTTCATTTACAGTTTTTTTTTTTTTGGTTGTTGAAGGATATTTTTTACTTCATGTTGAAAGTAAATTGAATAGCTTTCTCATGCTTGGATTTATGAGTCAGCTTTTTTTCCCATGGGGAATTCAATTTGTGAGTTGTAAACAAAGTTAGGGAAATTGATTCACCAAAATGAATGGATTGATTACTGGCTGGCTCGCCATCTGACTTGCTGAAGAAAGCACACAAAGCGGTTTAGTCAAGCACTTCTGAAAAATGTGTAATCTGCCCCAGCTTTCGTTTCAGTAACGTAAACCACACAGCTCTGTGTTTAAGCCATGTGCTTTTCTCCAGGCTTATTTTAGGATTTCTGTTGAACAAGTATCACACCAAAAAACAGCATAGATCCTTCTCATATTTCAACCTTTGTAAATTTAAATATTAAATTTTTAAACAAAAATACATAGTGGAAATGAAATGTTATTATTTTTTTACTTTTAAGTAAAAATGCTAAACATTTTTTTTTTCCAAATGTTAAATAAAATCTATAAAAAAATATGCCACGTGAACATTCTTATCCAATAAATCTGATCCCATTTAATAGACTATAAATATATAACTATCCATTTTGTGGTGTTCGTCAAAGATGTCATTGTGAGCATGGCATTCAGTAATTGAAAACAATGGATGAGTGTTTGTTCTGCTGCCAAAAACCAAAGCGAACGGCTAAGAGGGTCACTGTTGCTGAGGGCAGGACACTGGCAGACTGCTGACATTGTCACTGATATAATGAAGCACTTGCTGGAATAACAAGCATGCCTCTTTGTGCCCGGTGTTCTGGAGAGGGATAACACTGCTTTTGAACTGATTTAATCCTATAGAGTTTCCTTTCTATCTTCAGCAGCTGTTTCTTTAATCCCTTTAGTGCCTATAGTTAAGTTGTTCCGTATGACCCTGGTAGTATGTTTTCTTAAGAAATGGTTGTTTTGTTCATCAGGTGCCGTGTTGGATCTGGATACCTGCTCATGTGAGTTTTCCTCCAGCTATGGAACCCTGGCCTCTCATGGCCTGGGGCCTGATGCTGACCGCCATCATCAAAGTGGTTCAATCGAGGGACTTCACGGAAAAAGATATTATTTTTCTCCATCCCTCAAGTAAGTATTTCTTCTTAGATTCTGCCAAAACCTTGAAGATAAAATGGATATAATTGATGTTTTTCCTGGGTTATTTGGAATAACAAAAGAGTCAGAAATCAGTTCTATAGATCCTTTATGGGGTTCTAGATTTTATATTGTGTCCTAATAGTTGGCTTTCCAGGATGTATCAGTGGTTGAGCATCAGGACAGTGATCCGTAGCTAAACTCAGTGTCTCAGCTGTGTTAAGATCCCCCACCCTGACACTCATGGATTGCCCATCATCCCTCCTGATGCGAAATTAGTTGTTTATAGCATGTGGCATCAGCCATGGCACCATGGGTCAGTGTACTGTAGCCTATTCTGCCCGAGATTTTCAACTTTGAGCCTCATTTGATTTGTGTCTTGAAATGCTTAAAATGGCTGTTATGCTCATTAAATATACATCAAATAAACTTAATCAAGTAATTAACAAACATGAATGTGGTAGCACTTTAGAATAGGGAACACTTATTCACTATTAACTACAACTTTTCCCTCATTAAATTCCTTATTTGGTGCTTATTAATAGTTATTAAGGTAGTTGTTAAGTTTAGCTATTGGGTAAGATTAGGGATGTAGAATAAGGCATTAATATGTGCTTAATTATGACTTATAAATGGCTAATATTTTAGTATATATGCATTCTAATAATCAACTAGTTAAGAAAAAGTTTCTTATTCTCATCAAGGCTGTATTTGTTTGGAAATACAATAATAATATATATATATATATATATATATATATATATATATATATATATATATATATATATATATATATATATATATATATATATAAGTGTTGAAAATAGCTGGGCTGTTATATATTTGTGGAAACCAAGATGCTTTATTTCAGGATTCTTTGATGAATATAAATTAATTCATGTATTTACTTTTGATCAGTTGACCAGTCTTTGACTTAAAACATATATAGATATACAGTATTTGGATATATACAAATATAAGTTGTATAATACAGCACATATATACAACTTACATAAAAACAAATACTTTGGAATGTATATAAGTGAAAGCAATAAGACTTTCTGAACATTTTTCCATTTCCATTTTCCAGAATCATTACATTCCTCATGGTTCCCATTCCTAATCTTCCTATATATATACATATATATATATATATACAGTACAGACCAAAAGTTTGGACACACCTTCTCATTCAAAGAGTTTTCTTTATTTTCATGACTATGAAAATTGTAGATGTAGATATGCATTACATGTTCGTCAATGATTTATATTGATAGTTACAATAATTTGTTACCAGTTCCTATTTAAATATGTAATATCTCAGAATCAGTTGGTTACATGTGGTAATGTTCAAGTACAATTTGGCTATGATGAGAGAGACTGGAGGTTGGTTTCAGTTCTGTTGAATGAATTAATCTCTGAAATCCCAAACTCTTTCATCACAGTGAGCAGGACCTCCCAAAATCCTTTTAGCTGTGTGCCGGCTCACCAGTGTGCAGCTGGAGATATCCGTATCTGCTCAATGTCCCAGCGGGGATTGAGAGAGAGAGAGTGTGTGTGTGTGTGTGTGTGTGAGAGAGAGAGAGGTTAAAAGAAATCAGTTCTTATGAGATCCCAATATAGTTATGTACCAGCAGCGATTTTGTTACCTGCTGATATCTAGCTGTTGCATATTGATGAAGAGGATTTATTATGATGATGCAGTTCATTTTGTTTTATCACTGCAGAGCGCAAGTGTGGATTTACAACCACATGAGATCATTCAGAAAACAAAACACACTCCAGCTGCTTAGCATAGTTAAGACCACTTTACAATGAGTGCTCACAAACACAACAGAACGCTATCAAAAATAAGCTCATTATAAAAGCTGAAAAACTCAAAAGCATGTTTGCAATCAATTATGTAACAATTTTTTTTGTTTGTTTTCTTCTTTTTTGACATCAAAAAATAAAAAAACAAGACATGCATATTGAATTAGCTGGGGGGGGGGGTAATGTATCATTTTATAATTACATATTCACCAGATGGCTGTAAATGTGTCTCTGACTGTTTATGTCTCGCTGTTGTTTTAACTAAAATGTTTCTCTCAGCTCTTTAAATCTGTGCTGTATCTAAGAGAGGTTATAGTCAGTTGTATCATTGTATTAATTATTGAGTGACCACTTTTATAAGAGTCACAAGAATTTGGGGGAGTTAACAGAAAAAGTGTAGGTCAAAAGCTTTGCGTATACAGAGCTATTTAGAGACTTCAGAAGTAATAACAGATCAGGGCTGTCCGGATGAATGAATGAATGAATGGTCTGTTTGAAATGGTCACTTGATCAGATTCTCAAATGTTTGCTGGGTGAGGTCAACACGAGGTTTTTCTTCTTAAAACTTTAAAAAAGAGACAGATTTTTCTGTTTCTATATAATCAGATTGAGGAGCTCCAGAAAGAGAAAAAGCACACTATTCCCAAGAGCTTTTTTCACCTAAGAAATGACAGCAAAATGCTTGTGAAAGAGCACTTGATTAGATTGTGTCTCGTTCAAAATATATTTTTAAAATGAATTAATACAATTAATACAATTAAAAAGTGCCACCTTGGTGAGAATAAGATGCTTTCAAAAACAAACAATGACACCAATAAAAAAAAAAAATGTTTCACATAATAATATGCAAGTTTCACCAAAAGTTTTGCCATTACCAATAATTTCTTTTAATGTTGTTTATTATACATGTTTCCCCAGCAACTCCATATCCAGGAGGATTTAAATGTTTTACTTGTGAAGATGCACTTGACAACTATGAATGCAACCGCTGGGCTCCAGATCGCTACTGTCCACGAGGTACCAGCATCTCCATTACATCCTCTGACAGACCCATCATTTCATTTCGTCTTGCACTGTGTATCCTGAAACAAAAGTATTTCTGTCATTCTGTGAACCAACAATTTTTATTAAGACACAATCTATCAATCTATCATGAATCAGTAATGGTGCGTTTAAATAGTCACAGCACAGTGCTTTTGAAGTGCATTCAGTGATTGCTCAGATAATAACTGAATAAGATGCAGCTGGGTCAGTATGTTTCAGGACCTGCTTTGCCCACAAGTTGCTCCATATGTATTCAGTTCATGTTTTTGCCGTGAATAGCCTTCCATATAAGGAAGCTCTGTGCTGTGTCATGTCTGATTTACAGGAGTGTGTTAATGACCCAGGAGCTGTAACCCCTTACAGACATTCATTCCTTCAGTGCGCATGCTGCTGCAGAACATCTGCACATTTGCAGGGAATGTATATATTTCCAGGAATGCTCAAATATGGTTGTGTTCAGTGTTTCCACATAGTTCTTAAATATGGTGCAATATTATGTTACTGTAAGACTCACACTTCAAGGGCACTTTTTAAAGATTTTTAAAGTGGCTGAGGGCGAGTTCTGCAAATAAAAAAAATCCCTTGAGGAATATTGCTTTTTCACTGAAATCTGACTCCTTTATTAGATAGAAGTGAAAGCTTTCTTTTGTGATGTATACTGTATGTCCTTGAGAAAACTAAGTAAAGCCCATTTGTAACTTTTAGAGAGCAGATATTGCTACACACAACATAAGATGAGCTGGGATGGAAACACAGTGTCGGTGACAAAGCGTTGTGTGGCGCTGGAAGACTGTCTTGAAACAGGCTGCTCTGAGATGGACCATGAAGGAAACAAGGTGAGATATAACTCACATCACATCAAGAAACTTTTGTTTCAGACCAAACACATCCAGTTTTTTTGTTTTGCTCGCAATGCTGAAATCCATCCACGTTTATCTTCTCATCTCACTTTACACAGTGCACTTGAAGTGATCTTAAAGAAAGCACATGTGGAGGGGTTGATAAACACATTTGTGAATGGTTCTGCTGCCTGTAAGACACTAAACTCTTTAGTTAATCCATTTATCCTCTCAAGTGATTTCGCTGCAGATGCGATAAAGTTGTGCATAAAGTTATGCTGCCGTCTCTCAGTAATCCTTCTTTGAGTAATCCTTGCTGAAAGGTGCGCCCGGTCACTCCCTGAACTCTTTGTGTCTTACCTTTTACCTCTAGCACAGGACAGGAGTTATGCAGAGGGCAGGGGGCAGATGTGAGAAGGCCAGATTGAGAGATAAATGTGCTGTAAAGATGCCACAGCTACACTAAAAGGGAAAATTTAGAAGCCGAAGGTTCATTCTCAGGTTAAAAAGGTTTCATTTATTTGTGTTTGTCTGAAGTGATTTTTTTCTCTGTAGGTAAACTTGAAATAATGGCTGTTTAGTGTTTATGTTCAGACGGGTGATGTTGAGCCTTTTATTACAGTGCAGCACTGTACTGACACTCTGGCCTAATCTGAAGTATGCTATTAAACTTCAGCAACCGATTCAGCCCAAAACACTTAACACTGAGGAGTTGCTGTAAATATTTATGAAACATTAAGAAATTTGAGACTAAAATGTTTCCCATCTCCAACGCGAGTTCACTCCAGAATTAAACTTTCCTCAAGATTTACTTACACCCCATGTCATCCAAGATGTTCATGTATTTCTTTCTTTGGTTGAAAAGAAATGGAAGATTTGAGTTTGAGGAAAACATTTTTTCTTCATATAGTGGACTTTAATAGGGACCAATGGGTTGAAGGTCCGAACTGTAGTTTCACTTCAGCTTCAGAGGTCTCTACACGATCCCAACAAAGGAATAAGGGTCTAGCAAAACAACTGGTCAGTGTTAATGTATATACTGCTATTATATACACCACAAATGCTCATCTTGCACTAGCTCTGCGATGCGTGTCCTCGACTTCATGCATTAAGTCCATAATTTGTCAACAAAACTTCAGAGGAAATGCGCTTCCCGCAAAACAGTTAAGAGATATATACCCAAATTTGTGGCCATGTTTTATTATTTTGTTCCCTCGTTTTAGTTAAATCATGGCCATTATATGTACTAATTCGTCCACTTGTTTTAATGTAGTTAAATTTTGGCCGACAAAATCATAAGTTGTTACAACATCATTTTAATTTGTGGCCACATTATTTTCTTTTTCCCTGCTTGTCATTAGAGTAACGTATTGTTTTTCATTTAACACTTTGGCAAACGATCACTTTCTTAATCTCTGCTTATTTATCATTTGTTTTTTCTTTATGCAGGTGTGCACATCCTGTTGTGAGGGGAACATCTGTAACATGCCCCTCCCACGAAACGAGACTGATGCCATCTTTGCCACCACGTCTCCTATTAACGCCAGCATTCAGCCAGCACAGAGTCCCACGCTGCTGCTCTCTGTCTGCATCATCAGCCTGACGCTCCACAGTATTAACTGAGACAATCATCCGGAGTGGAATAAACCTTAACAGCAGTCAGTTAGGAAACCGTCGTCAGCTGTGGGCTTTACCTTTCTCAAAATGAAGTGTTAGCTCTTGGACTTTTTATTTCCTATGAATACATTTTTATGAATCATATACTAATGTTTGGTTTGGCTCAAGCTGAGTGGTTTTTCGTGATGGATGTGGGATGGGGATATTTATGGCAAAACTGACACAAACCTGCACATTTTCTTGTTTCGCGTTTTATACGTTTGTATAGATATATTTATTTTTTTATCATCCGTTTTTGTAGGAAGCTGAACATATTTTCTGGGGGGGTCAGGCTACATGAGTTTTCCAGCCAGGCCTCTCATTGTTCGAGTATTCATGTCATCATGGAAAAGGGCTTGGCACCTATAGGATCCAAGTTCAGCGTGTCATCCAGCATTCCTCGCTCCTATAAAAAGAACATTCTCTGTTTAGTTTTGCACTGTGTATTTGTGTCATTATGCAAGCACTTGTGTACAGATTGCCGTGTGGAAGTGGAGTGACTAGCATTGAACATCCATATAGCCTACAGTGGAGGGCTTTAATATTATGATATAGATATGTATATGTTCCAACACATTTGTCGGTCCATTGTTGTGTACTGTAATATTTCCTAATCAGAATTCCTGGCTGACTGTGTAATCAGCAAAAAAGTGTTGAGTCTGCAGCGACAGTGTTATTTTTTTCAGGCGTTATGATTTGTTTAGGCGATGTGCCCGGCTGTAAATGAAGCTATTTCCCGTTTCTTCCCTGTCTTTTGTTGAGTTATGAAAAGGATTGTAACATTCACTGAAATCATTTTGTTTAAATCAGAACAACGTAAAGGGCAAGGTGATCACAGAAGGGCTGAAAACCTTTACTCAGGTAATTATGGACCAGTTAGTGCCAGTTTAGAAACACCTTTATCCTGAGTAGACCCGGCCGAACAATCTGAGCTTATATGCATTAAACATGCCTCTGAATGTGCTCTCATTAGCTCCGATTTATAACATTGTGTACATAAAAAGGTTTTTTAAATCAGTTTTTACTCTCATCTTTAATATAAAAAAATAATAATACAGATTTGTAATAGGGTTGCATGAACTTTTTATACTTACAAAATTGTGAATGCTGCATGCCATCGTGTGCCAAGGCTTCTTATAAATGTAGATATTTTTTTCTACGCTTGTTTGTAATATCCCTGTATATTCTTGTGTACATAATTTTGGATGTGTTTTTAAATCACACCTCTGGAGTACATCGGTAACACTTGTGTGGTCTCTTACCTGTGTTGTATGTATTCAGTTGAAATGTTTACTGATGTTTTGTTTACTGATAATAAAATAAATATTAATTACGTTTGCTTTGGCTAAAATACACACGTCATGATTCAACAAGTAAAATCAAATGAGTCTGTCAGTGTTCTCTTCAAATAATGCTTGCATTCGCTATTCACACAAAATATATTTAAGTTTTCTTACATTTTCCACTCAACCCTTACATCCACTGTCCATTTTCCACTCAAAAAGGAAAGGTAAAGATAAACTTTCTCAATTTGGCACACAGACACAAATAAAATAATAATAATAATTATATATATATATATATATATATATATATATATATATATATACATACACTATAACATTTTTAGCATGTTTTTTAATGTTATCATGTATTTATATTACGTTATTTTTTAACCTAATCAAAATATCCCAACTGCAGTTTGAGATTAATTGCAATGCACAAATAAAAAATAAAAAAAACATTATATATATATATATATATATATATATATATATATATATATATATATATATATATATAATCTAGACCATATTTTATTTATATTATTAATTTTTTACATTTATTTTTAATATTAAGTCATACCCTAAACATTCACCACAATTAGAGCTGGTATATGTATAAGTATCTAGCTCCAGTGGTTTATGTCACTCAAATATTGACTAGACAGGTTTACGTCTTATTTTATGAGTCTTCAGATTTATGTTGGAGTTGGGGATGTTTGAAATGGGGCAGAGAAGAGGAAACACAACTCTCATTAAACCCAGTGCCAGAGGTCAAATGTGAACACCCACTGACCTTTTGGGCACTTCTTGTTTCACAAATGGACATGTTGAAAATGAAGTCAACCATATGGAGGTTTTTAGTAACAATCAGCTGTTGTGATAGCAGAAAGTTGGCTTTATCAGAGAAAAGTGATAATACAATACAACAGAGTAGCTGCAGGGTTTTAAATGCATTTAGAAGGAATTGAATGAAAACAAAGAAATAGAAAAGACATTTCGACAAATGTTCAGATAAGTTTCCAAATCCAAACAAAAGCTCCCTTCATCTTCTTGCTTTAGTAATCCAGTTTCTCGGCTCATTCCCTGCCGATACAAAGTCGAATTTCCGCTCTAGAGCTGACTTTCCAGATGAGCAGTAACATGTTTTTAATGATCGAGAGCTGTTGCAGGTTGGGTTTCAGGTACCCGGCCTGAAGTCCAAAGAATGACCCTCATTGTTGGAGGGCATGGCAGCATATCCTGTTCAGTACGGCCATGCCGAGCTTTGGGATAGATTGAGCAGCAATGGAAACAAACGCAGGCCTTTCTTTACTGTGGGAACATGCCAACTGTCTGTGTTCTGCATGACTGAGCCACATGTGAAAATATAGGTTTAATATTGCACCAGATAATAAGGCAGTTGTTTATAGTGATTTTAGAATAGACTGCTCATAACAATGATTACTGGTACAGTTAAATGTATACTGGTCAAAGGTTTTGAATAATAAAGGTTTTTATTGCTTTGTCTCATGCTTACCAATGCTGCTTTCATATTTTGGAATATTACAATTTAAAATATCATTTTTTATTTATTTATTTATATTTAAAAGTAAATGATGCCTTTTCAGCAGCCATTACTCAACATGACCCTTCAGAAATCATTCTAATATGCTTTTTTTAAGTGTGGGAAGTTAAAAGAACATCATTTATTTGAAATATAAATCTTTCATAAAATTATAAATGGCTTTATTGTCACTTTTAAACAGATGAATGCATCCTTGCAGAATAAAAGTATTTTTAACCCTATACATACCCCAGCATTTTGAATGTTAATGTATCATGGTGTTCCCAAAGATATTAAGAGGCGAAAAAAAAAAAATTCAGCATTGATGATAACAAAAAATATTTCTTGTGCACTAAATCAGCATGTTAGAATTGTAACAATTTTGCATTATTACTGTCTTCAAAGTATTTGGATGAAATAAAAGCAGCTTTGGTGAGCATAAAAAATAAACACATATTGTACACACACAAATGAAGTTTTGACCAAATATATGATTTCATCAGGCTTTCATGTAGAAGTAATTCATATTTATTTAACAATCTGTGACTGAATAAATCATGCATGCTGGACAAAATGTAACTTTTGGTGTGTGAATACGCTATGAGTTTCCAGGACAGAGTGGAGACAACAACAGATAAGTGTGAAATCTGTCTTCAGAGGAAGAAAATCTCACAGGACAGACTGCTGCAGTGTGATGGGAAGACCTGAGAGAAGCTTCAGCTTCACCATGATGACAGACCCAGGGGAATAAAGACTCAGGATACACCAAAATAGGAATTATCAATCCTAAAAATAGCTTCTGGTTCAAAAACCAGCACTGCAAGAAGCACTGACAAAAAGAGTGACCAGGGCAGAAACAAAAGGACAGATCTAAAAGAAAAACTTTTATATCAAATTATAATTATTTGTTCTAAAAAGTATAAGCATTTGAGCCTAATCATTAGTAAGCCCATCAACTGTTTGCTAAAGTCTAATAAGGTTGTTTCTGAAGATCCAGCTGTTTTGTGCATGTAGCTGCAGCTCTCACTCATTAAGAGTTTTCTAATTCATTAAATTCTGATCCGAGTCTAATTCAATGAAATTCCAGCAGAGAAAAGGATTAGGAGTCAGAATACGCAGCGCTGAATGAACATGCACACATTATGTCTGGCATTAAACCAGTGGAGGTTCGGTCCAAATACACAGACTCTGAGCTTCTGAGTCAACAAAACTTGATCTTTAGTTTTGTTGAACAGGTCAACTTGAAAAGTTATGACCACAAGAGATACGGTGCTAAAATACCTTCCGTTGTTTGCCCAGTGCAGAGAAAAATCTTTAACGGTGTGCATCTCTACATGACCAAGCCAATGTAAATCTGAGCAGTTTTCTAAAAACAGGAAAGTGTTGGCAGATAAGAGTGGGAATGTTCCATTGTCTGAACAGACCTCTGACACCAGGTTTCCCTTTGCTTTACAGTCCTGGCGCTGCTGTCACTTTACTAACAGGAGACACAGCACCCCCCACCCAACTCACACCGATTTTCATTTATGCAGATATACTTTCATTTCTCGTGTTTGACTTCTTCGTCTTGACTCAATTTGAATTGCTTAGTCCTTCCTTGTCATTCATGCTTCAATACATTTTTCAGCATTACTCAAAA
Source organism: Carassius auratus (assembly GCF_003368295.1). NCBI lineage: Eukaryota > Metazoa > Chordata > Actinopteri > Cypriniformes > Cyprinidae > Carassius > Carassius auratus. Next base: position 15,921,209 of record NC_039251.1, on the reverse strand, counting down.
ATATGCCTTCTCGTTCTAGTTATTTGGTGGGAATTTCCAATTCAATCAATCATCTGACAATTGTCGTTGTTGTAATTACTAATGCACATATATATTTACCAAAAATTCCAGTTCACATTTCTTAAAAATCAAGGATTTATCTTTCAGATATAACAGGACCTTTATCAAATTCATAGATATAAACCAAATATAATTTCTTCAAAAAAAGAAGAAACCCTGTTCTTAGAGGACGTGGGGTCGGTAGGGCGGGGGTTTGTTTGAATAATTTATTTCTCATGAAAAGCAACAAGATGGCTGACCTAGATATCTAACCCCAATTAAAAATGTATGATCCTGACTTTCTCCTTTGATTTGAATCATTGCCCCAATGCAAATGCTTTAGTCACGCATAAAGTTTATGAATATATATTTCATATTTATGCCACAAGAAAATTATTTTATTTGATTATGTAAATAAATGTATTTAATTAATGTGTTATTTTACCCTGCTTAAAAAAAAAAGTTCAAGCAGTGTGAATGTTGCCCGATTTGTTACCTCAACACTCAGCTAAAGACTAAAAATACATTTTGGGCATATTACTAGGATAAGAGTTCAACGGTAGCTCACATTTAGCAGCAACAATAAAAGAAAAGCTGTGAGATCACTGTTTCAAATTTGATACACTATTTTTTGGTTAACAGGCGAGTACTTATACAGCAACCAAAAAAAAAACTTTGTTTTGCATTAAATATACACATGAAACACAATGCTATGCAATTTTGAAACAAAGTTGAGACATGGAAACAGATGCCTCACAACACAAAGTTCATTTATAAATGTAAACTCTGTTCTTTTAGAGTGATAAAAGGACAAGCTGACATTATAATCATATCATTAATGAGTTGTTCAGTTTGACAGTTTGAATTCAGTGAAACAGGAAAGAAACCAGGAACCAAGTTTTAGCAAGACAATTACATCTAATTGATAGCAGTGTCAATCAGACAGACACGGGGTGATGACTGCTGTCTCTAAAACATGTCACCATCCACACACAGCTTTGATCAACCGCCCTCTTTGATTCCTGCACACATCATGACAGGACTTAAATATCTTAAACCAGATCAGATGCTGCTTACCACTGGAAGAAAACCACAGTACAGTATATTCAGATTCAATGCATGCACTAAGATGTTCTATGAAGGACTGAAAAACGATGCAAGCAAATGATCATTTCTAATATAATGCAAAATATTTAAATAAACACTTTATAGCTTTTATAGAATTTTTGTGTGACTTTGTGTCAAGGAGAGATGAGCGGTAAGAGCCACATGATTCAATTGACTGACAGGCATGTGCTAATGAAGAGTGAAGAACTGTCTGCAGTAATGCTAGTGTCAAAGTTTAAAGAAGAATGATTACAGTCCATCTGTTGTGTGTTTGAATGAATTCTAATGACACCCGTGAGACACTGACAACAGCAGCTGCCAGCTTTGATCGCTTTAGGCTAATAAGGCCAAAATATCCACCATATAGGTTAGAGACTAAAATCCAGAAAGATAATTCACTGAACTTTTTTATTGACGCTACTACATTTTATGGTATAGTTACAGAAAGTTATAGTATGCACAGAAATCATCGTTGTTGTTTTTTGTTTTTTCGGTGATTATCAGCAGCCTACACCCATAAAAACATAAGATGCATCTACTTATATTTACACGCATACTACAGTAAAAAAAAATTAGGGTCAGTATATATTTTTTTCATTTAATAGAGCATAAAAAAAATCTGTCAAACCAATTATCAGTCTAACTCTATTACTTGAAATGCATGTCACTACTGAGTGATGAAGGCTTTATATCTCGGTAGCTCAACCATTCAGATTATGGGATGGTTGTCAAGGTCATCAGGTCCAAACTGGTCACACAAACAATAAGCCAACATAACAGCCAGTGATACTCTTAATTCTTTATTGTGCCTATTGTGAAGCTATGAAGAAATCTGACAATACTGCTTTTAATCACTACTGAAACTTTTTAAATATAACGTACTGACAAAATACTAAATACACATTTAAATGGAGCAGTGGTGTGAACATTTTTAGCCGTCACATTTTAGTTCCTTTGAGGTCTGTAGTAGAAGAAAGGCAACATAGAGGAAGAGAGCGACTGAAAGATGCTGGACATGTGACACAGGACTTCCCTTTGTAGCAAAAATAAAAGTCACACCAAAAGTGTTTCTCGATCTACAAAAATAAATACAAATTTCCAGCAGCAGCTGATAGGCAACTTCTCTAAGTGCATTATGGGATGTAAGCGTGTTTTAAATGTGCCAATCATCTCAAAGGTGAGGTTTGGTTTTGAAATGAATAGTGTTCTGACTTAGCATCTTTAACTAATTCACTTTAGTTCCCTTGCAGCTTCTTCATGATCTGGCTGTCGGCTGGCGCTGTGGTGAAAAGTGTGCCCACAAAAACGTGCGTCCCCCACAAGACATGCCGAATCACTTTACAGCAGCCCAGGTCCTCGATCTGAAAACCTAAATGGCGATACCTTTCATCCGTTTCAAAGAGCGTGTTGTTTGTGTATGAACCAAAGAACTGCAGAGAGAGAAATGCAATAGAAATACATAGGGATTCAATGTTTTTAGATTGAAAAAAGTTTAGCAGACATGTATATCACTTACTGCAAGTCCAGACGACGGGTCAATGAAATCAGCCCAGAATCCTTCTGTTCGGAGAGCATGGCATATCTCCTTTGCCCCTGCAACGAACTGCATACAACACAATCATCAACAAAAATGAATGGCTTTAACCGTGGAGCTCCCATTCAGTTCTGGCACATGCTTAGTTATAAATCTTTACTTTTTGAATGCAGCAGCTCACAAACAAACAACAGCATGAGAATAATACAGTGCCTGCAGCACGGCTCCACATCGATTAGACAGGAACTCCAGTGATGTGAAGCAGACAGTACATAACACAGAGAGCCCAAGGCATGAACTGCTGAGTCACAAAGCTCTGCCTCTAGTACACACACGTTCTGAGCGAGTTTTACTGATCTAAAGCCACATAACTTTGCCCAAGGACAATACAAAGCCATAGAGAAAGGCTATATATGATTAATTAATCAGGAGGTATGTTGATACTAATTGACAGCTGCTGAAGTAAGGCAAGGTGTGTACAGAAATCATATTTTACATGATGTTTATAATAATATTATCATATAATCTAGAAGAACTCACTTTATCGAGCAGCTCTTCTCTCTCCTGGTCCACTTGCTCAGTCCAGGCCGTCATGTCGTTCTGTGTTTTCTGAGTCACTGTGACCACCATCATGGCAGTCGACGGGGCCTCAGGGAACATGGACTTTAAATCTGAATGAGATGATGAACATTAATGAACAATAACCACAGGATAGCTACAATGCATAAAAATATCTGTACGGTAATTATTGCTTACTACAACACTGTTACATTTTGGGATATAGAACACAACCACCACTCAGTGCCTAAATTAGGGATGGAAATGCTGCCCTCTTGTGGTCACATTTTACATTGAACATTACAAATGAGCTCAAGCACACTGCAGATAACCTCAGCAGAAGGTCACAGTGCTTTATAGCGGTCCATGTTAAATCTGAACAACTCAAATGCTCTAAAACAACAACATGCAGACCTTTCTTTAACGATTCCGGGCAAGACTGAATGGCACACTCCACGCTGGAATGATCGAAGAAGTGCTCTGCTTTATCCAGGTTCTGTTCTGCGGATGTTTTATCACTTTCCTAAAAAAAATAAAATAAATTAAAAATAATAAAAAATAGCAAATCAGAGAAATGTTTGGGTTAGTATGATTTTTTTTTTAAGCTTTCCAGTGATGTATGGTTTGTTAGGATCGAACAATATTTGGCCAAGATAAATTATCTAAAAATCTGGAATCTGAGAGTGCAAAAAAATCTGAATATTGAGAAAATCTCCTTTAAAGTTGTCCAAATTAAGTTCTTAGCAATGCATATGATTAATCAAAAATTAAGTTTTGATTTATTTACGGTAGGAAATTTACAAAATATCTGCATGGAACATCATCTTTGCTTAATATCCTAATGATTTTTGGCATAAATGAAAAATCTATCATTTTGACCCCATACAATGTTTTTTTGGCCATTGCTACAAATATACCTGTAAAACTCATGACTGGTTTTGTGCTCCAGGGTCACAATTATTAAACAGAACAACTGTTTCCAACATTGATAATAAGAAATGCTTCTTGAGCCGCAAATCAGCATATTAAAATGATTTCTGAAGGATCTTGTGAAACTGAAGACTGGAGTAATATCTGCTGAGAATTCAGCTTTGCATTACAGGAATAAATTACATTTTAAAATACTTTCAAAATAGTAAAAAAAAAAAAAAATATATATATATATATATATATATATATATATATATATATATATATATATATAATTTTTTTTTTCACCATTATTATTGTTCTTCCTGTAATTTTGATACAGCCTTGATTAGCAAAAGAAACTACTTTCAAAATCCTAAAGAAAAAAAATCAAACTGATTCAAAACTTTTAAACAGTGGTGTAGGAACAAGAACACCATTGCATTACATAATATTTTACATTTTAATATAAACAGTATTAGTTTACATTTATTATGAGATAATACTTAGGAGCGAGCATGATTGTACAGTCTTTTGTTTTTCAAATTCACATTGTTAAGTGATTATGATCATTAATAACTTCACAGCAATTAATACAATTATTATTTTACTACTTACTATTATTTGTTTATTCTGTTTATTCTGTAATTCAAGTTACTCTGAAAGCATCATACATGAAGCTCACTGATGAACTGGGCTAGGATGAAGCCGTGCCTCTCGCTGCTGGACTGAGCAGTGAGCACATCTGGCATCACGCCGTCCATCGCTGAGGTCCTCTGCTCCACTGCACCCTCCAAATGACAGTCAAAACCCATGTTACCCGGCAACTGGAAATGTTTATCCTGAGGTCCGAACGGGCCCATGGTCTCGTCCGGCCACACTGTCCTTTGTGCTACTCACAGAAATACCAAGCACACATCATTAGAAAACACCTTGCGAAAACACAATCAACTATAAATACAAGAGCAAATGTTGTTATTATCCCATATGTAAAATATGCTGTATTCAAGTCTTAGTATTCTACAGAGGAATACACTCATTTACCAGTGTCAGGGGTACTGCTGTGAAGGTGTGTCTCATCTGAACAGGACGCACCAGAGAAAGTCCTGGCTCCAGCAACACGATGAACTAGAACGTGAAGCCCTGGCAGGTACGTCACCAGCCGAGCTCTGCTGCAGAGCACCTGACCAAACACATCAAGCACTTACATAACACTTATAACATGATGTAAACATCAAACATGTAAGCAAAAAAGTTGTAAATGAGAATAGTGAATTATATATGATGTTAGATTGTGTTGCGTTTACATAGATCCACCTTAAATAATACAAGGCAATTATCACACACTCACACTGGTCATCCTGTTGGGCTTCTCCTGTTTACAGTTCACCTGTGGGTGGAGGAAAAACAAAGCATTAATATAGCCACAAGGCTATGCTTATTAAACTAAAGAGAAAACTGCTATTTACACACAACAAATGCAAATGTTAATTAGGCACCTCACAAGAAAACATGGATGATTGCAAAATATGTCCAAAACTTTGTTTAGAGAAGAGCTAAACAGCCCAGTAAATGCGCTTTAAAGAAAGAGAAAGTTTTGTTAGATCATCTGAAAAAAAAACACATTTCCTCATATGAAACATGCTAAGGACTAGACAATAACAAGATGATTGTTAGAAACATGCCAGGTGTAATAAAGCAGCTTCTGTCGTGTTTTTAACCAAAAGAAACAATAATAGGGACAATAAAGCAATAAATTACACAACAATAAATATAACTACTATATAAAACTAATCCATTCGTCTACAAATGAATCCAACACGTGTAACAACAGAATGAATTAAAATAAACAGTTAATGACTAATTTCTTAATATTTATGCATGTCTCACTAGCACAGTGGCTAAACTAAGTGGAGGTCACGTTTAATAATCAGTCGAAAAATGCTGAGAGCACGCTGTGTTTCGCATCATCTGGAACTCTGTTTGTGGATAGTCAATAACGATATTCAAATGTAACAAAATTGTTTGTGATTACCTGAATTTTGTGAAATTGACGTTAGGCTGTTTGCTTGCTAAAAGCTAGCCTTGTTTAACGTTTGAGTACGTAACAACGGCAGCTTGTAAAGGACAAATAACGTTCATGAAATTCCTCAGAGATACACTAGATGTCAGCAGAACATAGAAAACATTTCTTAGGACTCGAGACTTTGGTTCCATTCGACTATACTACAGCTTTTCACTCTCTTTTACCATATATATATATATATATATATATATATATATATATATATATTAAAATACATTTTTATCTGCTGGTATCTGTTATACTCTTTTTGTTTTATTTTGCTTTATTATTTGACTTGATTTGATTGGATTTTTTTTTTTTTCATTACAATAATTAAATAATTTTCATATTTTTCAAGAATGCAATGACAGCACAGTAAATATTTGATTTTGTTTAGGCTAACTATCCAAATTATAGAACCTCTAAGGCTAAAGACCTGGAGGTGTAACAGAGAATATAGCGTTATATAAAAGCATCAATGTTTAAAACTATTTATCTTACTCTATTTTCTGCCATGCACCAGACTGGGTACAGACCTCATTACTTTCAGCCATGAAGAAAATTTGACATTTGAAATACAAACATATTTATATTGATTTTTCCATTTCTTCCAAGCGTGTAAGACCAGCTAGAGAATGTGATTTATATAGTCTGTTAAAACTGTCTTGGCATTTCTTCCTTTATTCTGCTAAAGCCAGTTTGATGGAAAATATGGCTTTTCTGAAGTACAGCATGCTTTCAAAGTTCACATACAATGACAATAAGTGATTTAGATTGCATCTTTCACAGTTGTATTTATAGCAAATGTAAGCTGCACACTAAACTGAAGAACATCACATTTGCTGCATTGCAACTGTACATAAGCCTAATTTTCTGATTACTTTTACATAACTATAAGGCAAAGATAAGCAAACATAATAGTGTCCCACTGCACAGACTTTTTTATGGTCTTCCCTTTGGGTCCTTTTAAATCTGTTTTCATACATCTTGGGTCAGTTGTGATATGTACCAAAACTAAAAACAGCAACAGTCTCCATTTCTGTAAAAGGACAGAAGGCTTTTTGTTGAGGCCTATTAAGGCTTTCGCTGCCTTGTATGCTCTTCTGAAACTCTGAGGATATTTCAGGTCACCCTGAAGCACTGAATTGCATTACCGGGCTCCGTTTGTCAGTCCTATCAATGAGCATGTGGCAACTGAACATCTAAAAGCTGTACTAAAGCTAAAGGGTAAAACTGCAGCACTGCACTTACTCCAATGAGGTGTAATGAAATTAGAGTAGCTTCAGGTTTTCCCCCAATGGTCTTTTAGTGGCACTTGGCTGCCTTATTTCTCATGATAAAAGCAGAAAATATGTCCTAAGATGACTTGTTCTTTCAGTGATAAAGGCATGTGCTGAGGAAAAACTGTTATAAATTAACATTAACCTTGAATTCTGTAAACATTCTGTAAAATTAACAAAAGCATTAATATTACTGAATTTAACCTGACTGTGAAACATATACATGTGGTCAAACAAGATTTCAAATATGTAAAATTGCTCCCTACCTCAATATATCTATTTCTTAAAACCATAAACCACCATGATGAAAATTTAAATGTCTTTCTACAGGCTCTTATTATGTCTTCTTTCTTGGAAACAGTAAGTTATTTCCTCTTCTGTAAAACCACAGTCATGAATCATTCATATGACAGCACACGACTCTGTACCTGACAGCTTCTCAATTAGGCTACATCAAAACTGGACTGAAGAGAAACGTGTTTCTGTTAGATATGAAATCAGAAAGAGACAGAGCCAATCTGCAATGTGGCAGGATTTCCTCTGAAATCTAAATTTGTACGAGGTCATCTTTTTTATATATATATATAAATGTTTTTGGCTAGGCCTCTTAATTCCAGTGAAGATCACTCTTATCTTTATTTATGCCATAGTGACTCTCTTTCTGGAGAAGTGTGTGCTTCCAACTTTTGTGCAACAATTTGAGGAGGAGTTGGAGGCCCTTTTCTTTTCCAGCATTACAATGGCCTTCATTCTCTGATGATTGTGTGGATTAATCATACTCAAACGCACAGGAAAACTTCTGTCTTATAAGATGGTGTTTAGTTGAACTGTAATGCAGCCTCAAGGGGGAAACCAACCATCTCCTTATTTTCATATTGGAGGAGGAAATATCATTGGGAATTCAACATACTACAATGTGCAAAAGCAACAATTGTCAACAGAACGTACACTACATACTACAACAATATTACATTGTTATTAAAAAGATAGTTCACTCCAAAATGAAAATTCTGTCATCAGCGGTTCCAAACCTTTATGACTCTCTTTCTTCTGTTGAACACAAATGGTAATAAATACAACGGAAGTCAGTGGCTACCTGCTGTTTGGTTATCAATATTCTTCAAAATATCTTCTTTTGTGTTCAACAGAAAATAAAGGAAATCCATACAACCTAAGGGTGAGTAAATAGCTATTTTTTTTCTTTTCTTTTTTTTTACTCCACAATTTAATTTTCAGTTCAGTTAGCAATCAACAATTGTCCTTTGATTCCTGTTGATTGTTGTTTGGAATCATGGAGAATTTATTATTTTATTACTCCCCAGGAATGTGTGACTGAGGACTGGAATGGCTGACAGATTCTATATTCAACTGATGGATTACCAAACACATACAGCAGTTGATATTTTTCATCTTTACAAGCAGTGGAGAAGACACATGCATACATAAACTATGAGAAACTGTTCATCTCTAGGGTTTCAAAGACAAAACTTTCTGAGTTACAACAAGCCACTGCATGCTGTCCTTTCCTATATCACTAGATCAACCGGTCGACTCTGAGATACCTTCTTTCTGTGCATTGCAGCATAGCCAGAGGCAGAAACTATTTATTAGAGCATGAAAAGGGTACCAGTAGTGGTGCGATTTTAGTGGATAAGACTTGTTTTCTGATGTGTGATAGGTGTGCTATCTTCCCACAAAACAAAAGCTTTCATCCTTTCAGTGCTTCCTTAAACCGCCTGGCACTGGCTCACATTATGAGAGCCATGTCGGTCCTGCAGCTAATAAGTAATGGTGACAGTACCATAAGAAATTTTTTTTATTTCGTTTAGAAATGCATTATACATATATTAAATGACTAAAATAATTGCTGCTTGATACATATGCTGCTTTGAATGCCAGTCAACGTTACATTTGATTCAGTTACATGATGCAGAAGATACTGTATTAGATGAAAACAGGGCAGATTGTTCTCTATTTGTATTTTAACGCTTCTTTCCTATATAGTGCATATAATGCTAAAGTTAAATGTTTTCTCTTCATTTTTAAGAAAAACAAAAGGTTGTCACATAATATAACATTCTAGATTAGTTTGCGCAATTACTGCACGGTGTATACAGTATGTACTAATATATTGCAATAAAATATTTTTATAAAATTGTATTTCCTTGATATAACATGTCATATATGTTTAAACCCTGGTCCTGTTGCACACTAAATGAAGTGTTTATATTATTTTCTTTGGTAATTTTTTTATCTTGCCCGGAGCACAAATCTAGGACAGCGACTGGTGTACCCTAAAGAAAAAAGAAAAGAAAAGAAAGACAAACATACATGATGACCCTGGGCTTTGCCACAAACTTTCAATCACCCATATTCTCTCATGAAATGGTTACAATCTAAATATATACCCTCTTCTTCTAGACTGTCCTTGCACTATACAGTAGTTATTTTAGTTTGTTTCATGTCTCTATGGTGGGAACAAGAGATTTCTGGCAAATTGCCTCCATCTCAGAGTCTTCTTTCCTTCTTCACTGGCTCAATCTAAAGCCAGAGAGCTCTTTTATCATGTGAGGAGCCGCCTTGTAACAGAAAAGGCCAATGCCTGATTTTTAACTTTCACATTCCTCAGACTCACAGTTTGTTATTCTATATTCTGGTGGTCCAGAGGGGGGTTGTGAATAACTTCTTCGAAAAATGATGTTATCAGATCCATATGTTTCCACACACAGTGAGCGACTGCTACCTCTCAGACTTTTCAGTTCTGTGTAAAGCACATGTGGTATTTCTGCTCAGTCAGCACAAAGCTTCACCAGCTGGGGCCAATAGGGTTTCTAGGGACAGAAAAGGAAATGACACAAACATACATGACAGTGATGCTGACAGACATGCATACAGATACTCTTCATCACATGAGAACATGCTAGCAATTCTGTTACAGTATATACAATGATCAGAGCTGTATTTAATAAAATAAAAACAAATATTGTACTCGGTCGCAAGGTTAATAAATTCACAAGTGGGAAAACAATCATCAAGTATTTCCGTATTCCTAAAAGCATTTCACAAGTATTTATCATGATTTGCAAATGATCCCGGAAGGAGACAGTTCTTGTTTGTTGACTGTGAGGATGTGGTATTCATTCAGTCATGGAGCAGCTTTTTGCTCTGGATGTTCTCCAACATGAGAACATTCCTGCTCTGGGTTGTGCTCCTAAACTGCTGCTGACACAGAAAAACAGGAGGGTCCTCACTAATATTTTCAGCATATAAAACTAATAATATATATATATAGATATAAATATATATATATAAAATAAGGCTTAGTCTGATGTGTAAATTATGTTTTATTTGTATTTGTATTTTTAAATGTTTTTATCATTTTATTTTTTTTGGTTTATGAGATTAACACGTTTTTCTTTAGATTATTATTGAAATATGTTTACAAAAATAACAATATAAATTAATGCATGCAAATGACACTGTTAAATGAAAAAGGGAATATGATTTCATTGTTACTGCTTATTATGATCATGTTTTAAACAAGAGTGAAAAGACAAAACAAATGATTCATGTGATTTCTGTGTTAAGACGCAGGCGAGGGGAGCCAACAATATTGCGAAATTGTTGAGAAAATAGGACAAACCAACCACAAGACATTCTTCTCACATTTCATCAAAAGCTTAGCCTCCCCATAAGTTTAAAAAGTCCCCCAATGGCTGTTTTCTTTTAAAATATCATGCATATTGACCTCACGGTGAGTGTCCTTTGGGACAAGTGATACTTTAGGAAGCATAGCTTTTTCATATTAATTGGGTCAGAACATATCATAAGATCACAGGACATTCAACCTATTTTCAACTTTATTTCATTGTAAATACTATCACAGCTGGACTGAGGCTTTTGTGATTGTTGATATTTGACATAAAATCCAAACAAAACAAAATGTGCATATAGCTGTAATTGCCCATATTTGCTCTTTTTGAGAGCTGTTGTAAATAGGCTGACTAAACTTCCTTCTTGTTGTAATTTTCTAGAGAATAACACCCTTAGAAATTGCTCTCTGAAATACACTTCCAAGGATTTCGAAACGTTTTCTTTTCACCATGTGTTTTCTCAGGGTCTGTTGATGAATATCTTGATAGACTAAGGTCAATTCAGGCAAAATTTGCCACATTTTACTAAAATAAAAAACATATTCTAGAACAGTATTTAAATATGAACTCTTAAAAAGCATCCCAAGAGTCATTTAAATATCAATATTCAAAATGCGTGGGTTCAAAATGGATCAATGAGTCCAAACCATCATTATGAACAAATGCCTATATCTCCTGACAACATCCTATAATTTGGTTAGCATTTTAAGTCAAGACAGTTCCTGAAGTTTCAGTGTTGAGTCATAATGAATTACTATTACATTTCAATTTAGAAAGTTATTTGCAGAATAGGGGAAAAGAAGACGAAGCCTTAAAAGGGAAAGTTCACCCAAACATGACAATTCTGTCATTAATTACTTATACCCTCGTGTATTTCCAAACCTGTAAGACCTTCATTAATCTTCGTAACACAAATTAAGGTCTTTTTGATGAAATCTGAGAGCTTTCTGTTCAAGACAGCAACAGAACCGACACCCAGAAAGATAGTAAGGACATCGTTAAAATAATCCATATGACTCCTTTGGCTCAGATTGTATGAAGCTACAAGAATACTTTTTGTGTGCAAAGTAAACAAAAATAATTACTTTATTCAGTGATTTCTTCACTTCTGGGACAGTCCGCTGCCATTAATGAGAGTAAAACAATGCATGTGCATTGCTTTCCTCAGCTTGTAGACGAGGCATGTACAGTATTTGTGTTCTAGGTCAGCAGCAGAACGCGCATGTATCATGGGACTCTCGATAATGGTAGAGGACAGTGATGCAAGGGAAAAGAATTGTTGAATAAAGTCTCTTTTGTCTTGTTTTCTTTTCACACAAAAAGTATTATCATAGCTTCATGAAATACGGTTGAACCACTGATGTCACATGAACTATTGTGATGTCCTAGGTTTCTGTGCCTGGGAACATTACAGTTGCATTGCTGTCTATGGAGGGTCAGAGAGCTCTCGGAATTCATCAAAAATATCTTAATTTGTGTTCTGAAGATGAACCAAGGTCTTACAGGTTCAGAATGACATGAGTAATTAATAACAGTAATTAATGACAGAATTTTCAATTTTGGGTGAACTATCCCTTTAAATGTGAGTGAGTGAGTGAGTGCACTAATGAATGAATGAATAAACATATAAACATATAAATAAACAAACAACGGTTTTCACAAAAATATAAAGCAGCACAACTGTTTTCATCACTGATAATGAGAAAAAATATTTACTGAGCAAGAAAATCAGCATATTAGATAATTTATGAAACATCATGTGAAACTGCAGACTGGAGTAGGTTGTTAAAATGTAACTTTGTCAACACGAGATTAAATACGTTTTTTTAATATATATATATATATATATCCAAGTGCAGACAGTTATTTTTAATTGTAAATGTATACTATTTTATAATATTACTGTCTTCATTTTTGTTCAAATACAAGTTGCCAAGGCGAGGCTTCTCTTATGGACCACACGGTGTAACTTACAGTTTTTAGTTAAAAAGGTTTCATATTTAGACTACTGGCTGTTTAATTGATCACTACCCAGTCGTATGTCATATCTGTGACTACATCTGTGTTCTCTTATGTTATTGACAAAATCACATCTCTATAGCAGAGTTTGTCTCTTTCTCTTTCTCGCGTTGGAGCGCGCAGGAATGTGAGCTGACGCGAGGGGCGGTCTCGCGCTGCGCTCATCACTCAAGTATGTGGATGTTTCACAGAGTTGTCCAGATCGACGCGAGAAGCGCTTTACTTCTCAGAGCAGCGGACAGACTAGAGGATGCGCGTGAGCCTGTACTGAGAGCCGAGGTTCAGCTTTACACATAACTCACCTTTATCACAACCTGAAGAGCACTGAGGACAACCAGAGTACTTTGAGCAGAGAGTAGTGGACTATTTCTCTCATACTGTAACATGGACCGACTGCAGACTCGAGGTCAACCGGTTGATGTTCAGCGACAGTGACTGAAGATGAGGTTCAGTTAGTCCATAATGGATCACCATCACGATCTGAAATGTAAAATAGTTGTGGTCGGAGACACTCAGTGTGGGAAGACGTCTTTGCTGAATGTTTTTGCCAAAGACTCCTTTCCAGAGGTTTGTAGAGAAAAGCCTATGAACATGAATTCGATTTTAAATGTCATTGGTGCAAAACGTACGTTAAGTTTTAGCCCTGAATTAATAGTTTTATTTTGTTAAATATCAAACTTTTGCTTTTCTCTCTCAGAACTATGTTCCTACAGTGTTTGAGAACTACACAGCCAGTTTTGAGGTGGACACATTGAGAGTTGAGCTCAGTCTTTGGGATACTTCAGGTAAGAGGAGGAAAAGCCATTTGATGGAGCTAATTTGATGTCTCTGAGGACATTTTATCCAAGCTTCCATCGTATGCCTCCACACACATTCACATAGGCCTATGTATTTCTCAGTCGTTATAGAAACTGTAATGCATTTTTTGAGGTTTTGGGCTTTGTGGGCTATGTGATGGATTTTTCTAAAGGCCATGAACCTCCTCCCATTTCTGGTGGACTGGGACTGGGTGAGGACCACAGAGATTTTTGTTAGAGTTATATGATTCATCTGTAGGCGAATGAAATTCATAAGTAGAAATCGTGCATATGTGGGATGATGAGGTTGAAGGAGACTGAGCAGTTAAGCGAAGGAGCAAACATTTAAAAGTGAGTGTTAATGGACAATTTTCATATTTTATTAACATAGCTACAAAAATGAAGGTTGTAGTTTCGACTTGGGTTCAGGTTTTCCTTATCAAAATAAATGTTTGTAAGGATTTTAGAGGGTATAGTAATCTAGCCCAATCCAGTTGATACAGACTCACCGTGGATTGTCCATGATGTTTTTCACAGCAGACTCACTCTTGTCTCCCACACTTCTAGAGTGACTCAGATGAATGTTGTTAATGTTAGGTAATACTATTCTCAAAATAAACTACAGATCTGTAGGTAGTATGTGATTGTAGCACGATTTCTTACAACATAGTTGTTTGTATATCGTGAAATCTGTTTATATATGTAATCTGAATTTACAGTTATCATCTTTTGCCTCCTCATCTACGTTTTTGTAAGCAGCCCATGAAGCTGCTCGCCATCCTTTTATCAGAAATCGCCAGACATTTCAAAATGAGACCTTTAAATATTTCAGTAATGATGGCTAATGATCTGAGGTTTGAACTCATTTCAAGCCCTACAAACTTTCTAGAGCAGATTCAACACTCCTCCCAGAATAGCACTGTAACCTAATTTACTGGGCTTGGATCATGAGAACATGTGCTGTCTTCCTATAGCGGGACAGTGACTTGCACAGGGACCCCCGCAGAAAATCAACCAGTGTCAGTCACTCACAGTGACACTTTCAATAAATAAATAGATAAGGAAAATATTCTTTACTTTTCACTTTTAATTATTAGACTTTATTCAAAGAGTTTTACTGTCAAACAACAGCAGTGTTTCTACAATATGCATGCTATAAATGAACATAAAAGAAAAGAGAGAAAAAAAAGTACTCCTCACTGATGACTTTCCATGGATTCTGACACACTGCACTGAGTAGCCATGTCTGCAAGAAGCTTTTATTTATGATTTTAGTTTTATAAAAAAAAAAAAATTCAACCTAAAATTATTTTGGTAATTGAAATAAAGCTTAAATAAAATAATTAATCAAATAAAATAAATTAATAAAACTTGGATAAAAACAGATTAAAGCTAAACAGAAATATAAACAAATAACTAAAATGACAAGCACAAAACATTTTTTTAAACTCAAAATAAAATCACAATTAAAAAGGACAAAAGAAAGCTATAATATAAAGGAAAAATGTATGATAAAATTGCATAATACTGTTAAAAATTTTGATAGATTGTGAGTTTCAATAAGAGTTAATTGCCATGGTTCAACAAAGTGGAATAAACCTAAAAGCAATATACCTTAAACAATTCAGCTGGATAAATATATCACACTAACACGCTGATTAACTTAGTAATTTTTTTCCATTGTACTGTTATTACACACATTTAATTGTTTATGTAAAGTAATAATTCATTTCTTAGTACAGTGTTTTTGTGTCTGTTTGCAGGGTCTCAGTACTATGACAACGTGCGCCCCCTCTCTTACCCAGACGCTGATGCAGTCCTCATCTGTTTTGATATCGGTCGGCCGGAGACTCTGGAGAATGTGCTAACGAAGGTAAGCTGATTTTAAAGACATTTATCCATCAGTGCTGAATGTTTATAAACTGTTGTAGCTCTGAATTGTGGTTGGATATTATCACAAGCCCAGTCTTTGTAGCAATGAGAACAAATCTCCAGACATCTGAGAGAAGAGTCCAGTGAATGTGTGGGAGGGCTTTGATCCTTTGACTATCACATGAGGGGGAGAACCACAACCAGTAAGAGCTTGTTTACGTTGGGTCTCAGAATCAGAGAGCCTTTGTGCCGCTGAAGGCTTTGTAACCTCTGATGTCATTGGTAGACGAGAGTTTTTGAGAGAGCAAGAATGAGCTGTTTTGGGGTGCTTTGGTGTTGGTGCTGACTATAGTGATCTCTGCCGACTCAAAGCTGATGTCACCTGGAGTGATTCTAGGACTGCAGTCACTATACTGTATGCTAGGGTTCTCCACTGGCTAGAAGGGAAAATAAATGTGTGTTAGTATCTGGTCATGTCACGGAGTCATGAAGAACAATCATGGCACTGCTGGGATAACAAACATGGTTTAGAATCACTGGATATCACATAAACATTGGAGAAAGGAATTTGTGGGGCTTGTCATTTTCCAAATAAACAGCTCAATCCAGTATAATACAGAAAAAAAACACTTAGTATTACTGATATTATATTATTTACTTGAATAAAATTGCAATATACTGTATATTCAGACATATTATTTAAAAAAATATTATTATTATATTTCTTTTTTTAAGATTTTCTGTTTTTATTTTTAATACTTCTTGTTAAACTTATATAAACTTAGATGCCAAGGCAACATTTCAAAATTTCTATAAAAAAATTATATATTTATATTTTATAATTTGCTTTATTTTATATATATATATATATATATATATATATATATATATATAATAGTAACAAGTAAGATCAGAATTTTGTAAAGTACATATGCTTTTATAATTGTCATCAATCTAACACTACGTTTTAAATCCTGTAGTGGAAGGGAGAAATCGAAGAATTCTGTCCCAATACTAAAGTACTTTTGGTTGGATGCAAGTCAGACCTGCGTGCAGACCTGGCTACATTTGTGCAGCTGTCCAATGACATTCCTTCATCGTATGACCAGGTGAGTAAAGAATATTTTTTACCTTTCATGAAAGAAAAAGAACAGATGCAACATATAATTTCAAAACCTTGTACTAGAAAATGTTGCAATTAGATCCTTAGCATAGTATTTGAAGTGTCATAGTGTTAGTAGATGCTAAAGTATCTTTAACAAAGGAGCTCTTAAACTGTACATGAAATCTAACATTGATTACCGTAGCAGATCGCCTGCAGCAACACACGGCAGACTTTAAGTATTTAAGTATAAAGTTATTTTTGACTATTTGTTTCAGGGTTCAAACATGGCCAAACTGATCTCGGCCCCTTACATCGAGTGCTCAGCGCAGCAGTCGGAGAACAGTGTGAAGGACATTTTTCACATCGCCACACTGGCATGCATCAGTAAAAACAACAAGAATGCAAAGCGCATCAAGTCCAGCAGAGCCACCAAGAGGACAACACGTGTATCTAACAGGTCTGAGCTAGACTCAGTGTCACATCGACACAAGACCAAGGCAAAAACCTGCACAGTCATGTGATTTTAGAAGCCATTTCATCTGCATGCATTCCCTCTCCTATCAGGATTCTTTCTAAAATTCATGGGACATGAACTGAAGGGAAATATTTTGCACTTCCCTAGAATCACAGTATGTACGACTGAGTCAGTGTCTGATGATGTCAGTCATTAATGATGATGCAGTCTGTTCTCCCCATTTCAAAGCACCTCAGAACATAATAAAACACCTAAAGCAGGGAAAATGTTCCCAATGCTGCCAAATGAGCACTTATAACTTTGTAGAAGCTGTCCAAAGAAGAATTTCCTCCGGATTTTGTTTTGTTATAATATTTCATTGCAACAATCCCCAGTTTATGGATGTAACTAACTTGTATCAAAACATGATCCGTGCTGCTAACCTTAGTCCTGTACAATCAGACCTGACTGTGCCAAAAAGTGTCAAAAAATGTCATATATAATACATTATAGGTATTTTTTTTTCTATGAGATATTAATACAAGTCAATAAATTGAGCATACCTGTCAAAAACTGTTGTTAACTCACATCATTATACAAATACATCCCAAACAACATAAAAAACTTTCTCGTATGACGATTTTAGAGTTTGCCTGTATTCTTTTGGGATAGTTCACCCAAAGATGAAAATTCTGTCATCATTCACTCACCCTCATGTTATTCCAAACGTTTTTTCCACAAAAGAAGATATTTTATAGAATTATGGTGACCAAACGGTTACCACTAGCCATTCGCTTTCATAGTATGGAACTATAAATATGAAAGTCGATGGGAACCTTATTAATGTTTGTTAACGAAAGCAGGAGAATAATAATGGCTATACTGATAGATGTATCAACGAATCACGGATTGTGATTTGTTTATTTAAATGTAAGCTACATGAAACGTCCTTAGTTCACACTGGCAACTTTCTAGTGCATTAAGTTTGATGCAACACTACCATCTGCTGGATATATTTGGTAAATCAGGTACATTGGGAAAATATGAAAACACTGTGTGCTACAAAAAAAATGTATTTTACTGAAAGATTAAGAAATCAAAAGGCAAATCATCTGCAGAATAAACTTTTAGAGGGAAGGAGAATGCAAATGGGTGATGGGCTTGCAAAATCTATTTCATGGTGAATTTATTTTAAAGGTAGTTGTTAATGAGGTATTCTAGCAGGGCTAGTTCGTCAAGGGTTTTAGCCAGTAAACAGGATGGTGTATCGATCAGGACACAGGAATGAAGACGAGGAGATGTAATTTCTTCAATTAACTGTATTGAGATCCAGCAGTATTCATCAGAACATTCCAATATCCTGCATTGTCATTATAGTCTGATAAGAAACAAATAAATCACCATTAGGTACTGATTACTATGCAACATAAATAATAAATCCACACAAATAATACAAATCAGATTCATCAAACATAAAGATATCAATAAACATTGCTATGTCCCTTTAAACATAATCTACTATTACATAATGAGGATATTATTCCTTCACATAATAGCTTCAGCTCCTATATCACTGACCAGTTTACCTAAACTATATTAAAAAGGGATTTACAGAAGGAGAAATGGCGACATCCTCTGGCCAGAAAGGCTACTGCACAACAGCGTCTGCAAGTGGTCTCCTGAGCACGATATTAACTCTTCTTAATTCAATGTTATAAACGTTACAACGTAATTTAAACATCAGAAAGCTCACATCAGTTAAATTAGTATTTACTACAGTATTTTACAGCATAAACATTGTTCTATCGCTATACATCTCACTCATCACGCTGGGCATGGTAATGCATTGTAATTCTACAGTGTAGAAACACGAACACAATGAAGTGACCACTTACTTTTTGTCATGAACTCAACACATAAATATTGGAAGCTGGATCATTCAGAACAGATAAAGAAAACTACACAACACATGTATGTAGGCTGAACTATGCTGCTGAACTTGAACACTTTCCCGAACTCACTATAACCACACTAACTACACACTTCCTCCCCGTAATCACTGAAGAAGAGTCTTAAAGCGGCAGGCACCCAGAAACGTCAGAGCCTTTTATACAGCCGCCCCCAAATGTGCAAGCACATTTGCTTCCATTAAAGGCTCATCAGTCCGGCTGAGGGGGGCTCACCGAGGCATCATCCTCCCCCGACGGGAGAGCTGGCAACATCACCAACCGAGCTACCGGTCGTGTGTACACATGTCCTCTGATGTCCACATCAGCGGATCTAATGCATCCATCGTCGCTGCGGTGGACCTTGGTTACATGTCCAATGGGCCACAGGGCTCGAGGTAGCTGTGGGTCCACCAGCATGACAACAGCCTTATCCAGTAGTTCAGGAGAAGCGGAGTGCCATTTCTGTCTGGTCTGCAGCCCAGGGAGATATTCTCTGATGAATCTGGACCAGAATTGGTCAGCAAGAACCTGTGAATGCCTCCAGCGTCTGCGACTCAGGAGCTCCCTCTCAGGATAGACCACTTGGGGTAGAGATCCATCAGGCCGCCCCATAAGCAGACTATTTGGCGTCACAGGGTCGATATCCGCAATGTCGGCAGATACATAACCCAATGGTTTAGAGTTGAGGATTGCCTCAACTTCCAGGAGAACGGTGAGAAGGACATCTTCATGAACAGGTTGTGCCCCCACACAGGTGTAAAGTGCAGACTTGACGGAGCGTACCTCTCTCTCCCACACTCCTCCAAAGTGTGGAGCTGCTGGGGGGTTAAACTGAAACTTAATCTTCTGACACGCGAGTCGTTTCCGCAAGGTTGGCTCCATACTGGCAAAAGCCTCTCTAAGTTCCCGTTCTCCTCCTCTGAAGTTGGTCCCCTGGTCTGACCACAACTCTGCAGGTGTCCCCCTTCTGGCGATGAACCGTCTTAGGGCCATCAAGTAAGCATCCGCATCCATATTTCTGAGGAGATCCAAGTGTACCGCCCTGGTTGTTAAACACTTAAATATTATTCCCCAGCGTTTCTCCTGGCGTCTGCCCATCTTCACAAACATGGGTCCAAAACAATCCACGCCAGTGGAATGGAAGGCGGGTTTGTGTAATCGGAGACGAGCAATGGGAAGGTCCGCCATTCGGGGAATGGAAGGCTGAGCTCTCCAGCGCTGACATTCGGCACAAGAACGCTGATGTCTGCGAATCGCCTCCCTTCCATGGATTATCCAGAACGACCGCCGCATCTCTGCAAAGACCCGCTCCGGACCAGGATGGAGCAGGTCGCTATCAAACCTTTGGATAAGTAAGCGTGTAACTGGGTGTGAGGCATCCAGAACTACAGGGTGCAATGTCAAGTCATCTTGACCTTCCAAACGTCGTAACCGACCTCCTACTCGTATGAGGTCCGTGGATCTATCTAACTCCGGAGCCAAGGTGAGTAATCGACTCCCAGGTGAGACAGGTTTCCCAGCTGCAAGGAGTTTGTAGTCCTCTGGAAATGACTGTCGTTGGGCTCGCTGGAGAACAATCCTCTCTGCCTGTTGGTACTCTTCAGCATTAGGTGTTGAACTTGAAGGGTTTGGTCCTAGGATTTCTAGAGCAGTGGCATCTATGAGCTCCTGCCAGGTTTGGTACACCTTGTCATCCCTGCTGATTGATATTGGTGAGGTAATCGTTACTCCACAGAAGGTGGTCTTCCGGAGTTCCACATTGTCCTCAAATGGCTCAGTGCTGGGTCTTTCTGGCCAGGTGGCTGGGTTCTGAAGAAGGAAGGGAGGTCCTTGAGACCATCGGTTGGGATCTATTAGGGCCTCCAGGGTCTTCCCTCTTGTCAGATCATCAGCAGGATTATTCGCTGAGTCCACATAGCGCCAAGTGCACTTTTCTGTTAACTCCTGTATCTCAGCTATTCTGGCACCTACGAAGACCTTGTATCGGCAAGACTGGGAGTGTAGCCAGGTTAGGACTGTAGTGGAGTCTGACCACAACACAGTTCGAGCCACTGTCAAGCTTAGTTCCCTCTCAAGGACATGAGCCAGCTGTGCTGCAACCAGAGCTCCACAAAGCTCCAGGCGTGGGATAGAATGCAGGCGTCTTGGAGCTACTCGTGAACGAGCAAGGATGAACGACAGGTGGATCTGGCCTTCCCGGTCCTCAGTTCTCATGTAGGCTACAGCTCCATAAGCCTGCTCAGACGCATCTGCGAAGATGTGCACCTCACGGGTAGCACCCTCAAGGTTGGCGTCCGCCGGAACATATGCACGTGGAAATGTGAGGAAAGGTAAGGACTCCAGTTCAGCCTCCCAGCTGGACCAGGCTTGCAGGAGTTCGGCGGGTAAGTTAGAGTCATCCCAGCCTCGCTTCTTATCCCACAGCTGCCTGATGATGAGCTTCGCTCGGGTAGAGAAAGGTAACATGTATCCCAAGGGATCGTATTGAGTAGCTAGAACTCTGTAAATGTTCCTCAGAGTTGGTACCTCGTAGGACACAGGCCTATGTTTGTAACCCAAGGAGTCGGTTGCCCAATTCCAGCTGAGACCGAGTGTTGACTCCAGAGGATTGGACTTATCCTGTGCCAGCCACAGGTCCAGGCTTTCAGATCTGGCCTCTTGAGGCAAATGACTCAGGACATCTGGATTGTTGCAAGCCCATTGATGCAACTCAAATCCTGCAGAAATCAGAAGATCCCTGAGGCGATCCACCAGCAGTTTAGCTTCACTCGGCGTACTCACGCTCTGCAGGCAGTTATCTACGTAAAAGCAGTTCTCAACCGAGAATCTCAGGTCATCGTCCGGCTGGCAGTGGTCAACAACATGGCGCTGCAGGGCGTATGTCGCACAGCACGGGCTACAGGTTGTGCCGAAAGGCAAAACTTGCCACTCAAATATTCTTGGGGTTTCTTCTACCTTCAGGTCCCGCCACAGGAACCTTAGAAGATGGCGATCTTCAGGGATGAGGCGGACTTGATGAAACATCCCCTTGATGTCTCCACTAACAGCTATGGGACGTTCACGAAATCTCAATAAGACTCCCAGCAAGGGGGCACCAAGGGTAGGGCCAGGTAGCAGGTACTGGTTCAGGGTCTGCCCGAGGTACTGGTGAGAACAGTTAAAGACCAGGCGGTTCTTTCCGTTGTGGCTGACGAGATGATGTGAGATGTACCATCCTTCTTTGGTAGAGGTCTCCTCAGTGACTTCCCTCACAGCACCCGTTTCTATGAGCTTCTGCATTTCCATCTTGTACGCATCTGCTAGTTTAGGGTCCTTTAAGAGTCGCCTCTCAGTACTACGTAACATGGGCATAACTGACTCCTTTGGCGAGTGCAAAGGTGGCATGCTTGGATGGCGCAGCAATGGTGTGGCGTACCTAAGAATTCCATCTACATTAGTACGGACTGTCTTGGCTTCAAGCAATGCTACAGCCTGTTGATCCAGCTTCGACCGCGTCACCTCTCTTTCATGTCGGTAAGGTACAGTGTCTACTTGCCAGAGCCTCTCAACATGCTTGTAAAGCTCATCCATTGGTGGCGCAGATGACGTAAACAGACACTGTGCAGGTTGGATTGGCCGCCCCCTGAATGGGGTAGGGCCTTGAAGAGTCCACCCGAGCCTGGTACAGACTGCGGCTGGGCCACCTGGTGGACCAAGCCTGACTGGTTCGACAGGTGTTATCAGCTGAGGGTTGTCAGAGCCTACAAGGAGTGTAGGTTGAGCATCTCTTAAGGCAGGTAGGGGAATGCCACTTAGGTATTTGTATTTCCTCTTCAGACGGTCAATGGGGTAAGTGTGCTGTGCTAGGCTGAGGTGGCCAGCCGTGAAGGCACCATTGATCTTATAGCTGGTGTGAGGGTTTGCGGCTGGTGAGACATGGAAAGACACCGTGTGGCCATGGAGGATCTGGATGTCCTGTCGGACTGTACGCAAAGGAAGCGCTTCAGGAGTGCCCTTTATGCCAAGAAACTTAGCTGCTGCTGGCAACAACATGGTCCTCTCTGACCCATCATCAAGGATCGCAAAGGTATCAAGGGTTCGGTCCTCATAATGTACAAGCACAGGGACGACCTTTAACATGACTCGATTCCCGGCTCCAGGTCTGTCCAGGTAGAGCGAGTCAGCCGCAGAGCTGGTTAAGCAGCTCTCTTCTTTAACAGCTACATCTTTATTGCCCCTCTCTGCTCTTGTATTTATCTCATGAAGAGCCAGTAAGTGTTTTCCCTGACAGATGTTGCAAGGTTTCTTCAATGTGCACTGAGCGGCTTGGTGAGTTCGTGCACAACGCCAACACCGCTTGTTAACCCGTATCCACTCTCTAAGCTGATCTTTGGAGAGTTTGGTGACTGCACTGCATTGACTAAGATAATGCTCAGTACTCTCACAGTAGGCACAGTAAGCTTTACTCTTGACCCCTCTGCTGGTTGAACTCTCTTTTTGGTACAAAGATGCTGTCTCTCTTGACTCACCAGCTCCATGTAGGACGGTCACTGTTTGTCTTCCAGGACGACCATCAGTCTTCAAATTCTGCCTTTCCTTTATGCTGCGTCCAGTAGCCTGACTGTCGAAGCCCTGACACCATGATTCATAGCGGAGCCATTCTGCCAAATCATGTAGCGTGTGGGTCGCCCCTAACTGCTTGAACTGATGTCGACGGAAATCAGCTCGCTGTTCCGGAGGGAGCTTACTCAGCAGACGAGCAACATGTGAGCCACAGTTGAGTTCAATTTCCCCTTCAGGACCTAGAGTCCGCAACAAGCCCACTAAAGATTGTATCTGAAGAGAGAACTTCTGGAATGCCATAGTATCACCACGCCTTACTTCGGGGGTTTCTAGAACACTTGCTATCTTCTTTAAGGCAAGTTGATGAGGATGACCAAATTTGTCATGGAGGGCTGACATAGTGTCACTATAGGGGGTGGGTGAGTTTAGATAAGCATCAGCTATAAGCTTAGCTTCCTCCAGCTTTAAATGATCCACAAGTATTTGATACTTGAAGAGTTCTGTAGCATTAGATGGGAGTAGGTTTTCTAGAGCTATGCGAAGCCGCGCAAATTCACTGGGATCCGGGTGAATGAACTTTGGAATTGTGGGTTGGGGCCCTCGATACACTTGTTCATTCCCTGGCGGCTGCATCAACTGATTAGGTGGTGGCATGCCATGTACCGCTCCAGTGGCTGCTAAAGGATGGTAGGTTCGGGCAGGCGCTGATTGCATCACAGGTGCATGAGCTGGGGCAGGGTGTGTGAGCAACTGAGAGGGTCGTGTAGAGAGGTATGGTGATATCCCTTTATCGGTAGTAGGAGCGGGATACTGAGGAGGCAGTGGAGGCTTACAAGGCCTACATACTCTAGCTTCAGGGGAAAGATTGTGATGTCTATTGTCTAGCTCTTGTTCATCAACCCTGAGATTGCACATCCCTCTTGACACGTTCTCTTCAGGTTCAGGCCAGGGTGGAGGATCAGGCCAGTCCTCCTGCTCCATTTCCTTTGAGTGTGCTGCAACAGCGAAACTCCTTGAGGCTACAGCATCAGCTTGTGGAGACGTGGGATTACTATAGTTTGAGGTTGGACTATTAACTTGGGCCAGGTCTGCTCTCAGTGAGCGGGCTACCTCCAGTAGCTCTTTCATCTCGCGCCGTGCTTCATTGAGTTCCTTTATGCCCGTTTGAAAGGCCTGTTGTGTTTGGAGCAGTTTAGTATTCTCCTCTCGAATAGCTCGGATTTCCTCAGAAAAACGAGAATCCAAATATGGGCTCTGATGGGATGAGGGTGTCCGCGCAGGCTGGCTAAGCCCATCCAAATCCCTCCTCTGGCTGTGGTCTGGGGCTAGCTGAGGAAACTCAGGGTGAGCAGCATTCCCGGAGAAGCCACTAGAGTGAGGGTAGGCTGTTTGGAAAGGGAACGCCCTCCTATCCAAGGCAGGGGATGAGAGGCCCCATTGGTGCTGATCACGATGACTATATCCCATATAGTCCACTTCAAAGTCCTGAAGTCTGACAGGTCGACGTATTTGACGTTTAGGTCTCACATCAGGATACATCTCTTCATCTGACTCCATCCTGAATACTGCTATCCGGCTCGAAGGACCAATGTTAATGAGGTATTCTAGCAGGGCTAGTTCGTCAAGGGTTTTAGCCAGTAAACAGGATGGTGTATCGATCAGGACACAGGAATGAAGACGAGGAGATGTAATTTCTTCAATTAACTGTATTGAGATCCAGCAGTATTCATCAGAACATTCCAATATCCTGCATTGTCATTATAGTCTGATAAGAAACAAATAAATCACCATTAGGTACTGATTACTATGCAACATAAATAATAAATCCACACAAATAATACAAATCAGATTCATCAAACATAAAGATATCAATAAACATTGCTATGTCCCTTTAAACATAATCTACTATTACATAATGAGGATATTATTCCTTCACATAATAGCTTCAGCTCCTATATCACTGACCAGTTTACCTAAACTATATTAAAAAGGGATTTACAGAAGGAGAAATGGCGACATCCTCTGGCCAGAAAGGCTACTGCACAACAGCGTCTGCAAGTGGTCTCCTGAGCACGATATTAACTCTTCTTAATTCAATGTTATAAACGTTACAACGTAATTTAAACATCAGAAAGCTCACATCAGTTAAATTAGTATTTACTACAGTATTTTACAGCATAAACATTGTTCTATCGCTATACATCTCACTCATCACGCTGGGCATGGTAATGCATTGTAATTCTACAGTGTAGAAACACGAACACAATGAAGTGACCACTTACTTTTTGTCATGAACTCAACACATAAATATTGGAAGCTGGATCATTCAGAACAGATAAAGAAAACTACACAACACATGTATGTAGGCTGAACTATGCTGCTGAACTTGAACACTTTCCCGAACTCACTATAACCACACTAACTACACACTTCCTCCCCGTAATCACTGAAGAAGAGTCTTAAAGCGGCAGGCACCCAGAAACGTCAGAGCCTTTTATACAGTAGTGATAGAAAAAAATGGAACAATTTTAAAAATCATGCAAATTCACTGACACATTCCATATTAACTTTCTTCTAGATCGTTTTTATGACATTAATTGAATCAGCTCTTAGACCTGTGCAATGCCTAGGCCTAAAGTGTCAAACTCAAATTTTTTGTTGACATAGAAGTGGAACAAAAACAGAAATGAGTAAAAGCTGGAATATTTCAATTTATTGCATTTACAATTCTCACCCACATGAGAGCATTTTTCTTGGAAACTGTGGACAGGTGTTAGAGTGTGGTCAATTATTAATATTATTCTTACTGTATTCTCACTAGCAAGGACCATGTAACCTGAATTAGCTAAATTTAATTGAAATATTAATTTCCTCTAAAAATAAAACATAATTGAAAAAGGAAGGTGCATCCACAAAAGAAAATAAGTTGAAAATATTTTTTTCTAAAATCCTCTCATCTGACACTAATATTAATTAATTACATTAATTACAAAGACATTAATTAACATGCATTAAAACAACTAATTTTACAATGTAATGTCAAAAAAACAGTATACTGTATAAAAACAGTAAAATAAGTGTTATTTTAAATAAAAATGCCTTTAAAAAGGCAACAGTCAAGTAGACATCATCTAAAAGCAAACTGCTTTGAAAAGTGCACAGTTATTTATACAGAAGCATTTGCTTTGACGGGCTCCTCTTGCTCCTTTTGCCTGTCAATAAACTGCAGGTCAATGGATGTGGCCGGGACCAGCAGAGTTCGTGTGATCGGCTTCACAGTCCTTCCTGAAGGGTCTGGATGCACTTCATAATGTTTAATTAACTGCAAAAAGAAAAAAAAAAAAGAAATTAAGTCATATTGACCTTAACATGCACGGTTTATTCAAGTTTAAAGTTAAGGAAACATGGAAACATGCTGAATACATGAATCTTAGTTACTCATTGATAAGCAGGACTATCTCTGTAATAGTGGAGGAGGTTGAGGAGACCAAAGGTGAAGGACTGAAGATAAGGCAAGGATCCAAAACAAACACCGCTAAACTGGGTCAGGAAAATCACAGCTGACATACATGGGTTTTATACTATTTAAACTCATTAAAATATTTAAAATCAGAACCTGAATCCAGATTTTCAATGTGGCCTCAGACTTCTGAGCCTCACTCTATAGTTTATAGAAGCAAAACTCTGAGAGGTACAAGAACTTCTTTTCATTTCATAACAGAAACATCTGTGAAATGTGTTCTTACGCGGGACAAGAGGAGGTACATCTCTAGTTCAGCCACTCTGCGGCCCAGGCAGGCGCGGATGCCAAAGCCAAACGGCACAGACCCGAAGGGATGCTGGTTTAACTGCTTCTCCCCCCGGATCCAGCGCTGAGGGAGGAAGGCAGATGGATTGGGAAACACCTTCTCATCGTAGGACACTGCAAAGTGGCAGAGGTGGAAAAGAGTCTGGAAAACACAGCATAAACCGCGCTGATCAGTTTGGACATCTATTTACTGGTACCAAACTGAATGTACATCAGATTCCAGCTGTATTTGTTTTTAGAGACTTCAGCTTACATTTTTAGGGAAGAGGTGGCCACCCACCACTATTTCTCTTTCAGCAACGACACGAGCATTCCCAGGAACCACCGGATATAAACTGAGAAAACACGTTTGGAGGAGTCATTAGCAAGCTAACACAACACTGTTTTCATTACTTTGACATGCTTTTCATGAAACAGTTAACCCAAGACTGTATATTTACTAAAAATGTACTCGCCCTCAGGCAGTCAAAATGTAGATGAGTTTGTTTCTTCATCAGAACATACAGTATTTCGAAAAAATTAGCACCGCATCACTTGCTCACCAGTGGATCGTCTGCAGTGAATGGGTGCCGTGAGAATGAGAGTCCAAACAACTGATAAAAACATCACAATAATCCACAAGTTGACTCCTGCCCATGAATTAATGTTAT
Organism: Carassius auratus; assembly: GCF_003368295.1. Lineage (NCBI taxonomy): Eukaryota > Metazoa > Chordata > Actinopteri > Cypriniformes > Cyprinidae > Carassius > Carassius auratus. The sequence continues at coordinate 15,892,868 of NC_039251.1, read as the reverse complement.
GTGAAGTGAAATGTTTGTAATAAGCAAATACATTGTTAAGACATTTTTATTTTCAAACCATTGCTTCCAGCTAAAATATGAGTCCTTCAATCATAATACTGCTTTCTTCAATTTCTCCACTGATTGACTAGAGCTTGTGATGTTTTTATCAGCTGTTTGGACTCTCATTCTGACGGCACCCATTCATTGCAGATGATCCAAAACCTGTTCTAAAGAAAAAACAAACTCCTCTACATCTTCGAATGCCTGAGGGTGAGTGCATTTTAAGCATCAATTTTAAGCAATGGGGTGAACTATCCCTTTAAATACGTTTATAACAGTATAACTGAGAGATACTATACCGAAGAGTCTCTCTAATGATGGCCTTTAGTAATGGCATCCTGTTAATGTCTTCACTGCAGGGCACTTTGTCACCCGGGCAGACACTGGTAATCTCCTCATACAGCTTCTGCTGGATCTCTGGCTCTCGTGCCAAGTGATAAAGCACCCAGGAAATAGTGTTTGATGTCTAAAATGAGCATGTATCAAAAAAGCAAAATCTTAAATACATTGCAAATACTACTGATGCTTATTTATTGCTTATTTGTTATAAATGGCAAGATTAGAAATGCATTGCCTCCGTAAAGAGTGAAGATACTTACAGTGTCGACTCCTGCCAGCAGAAGCTCAGTAATGCTTCCTAAAACCTCAGTGAAGGACATCTGTTCACTGGTCAGGAGGTGTGTGAGATACTCGCCCTCCACTGGCTGCCCATGTTTCACCCTTTCCTGAATCTCTGCCATCTTCTTCTGCACTAGTTCGTCCGCTGTCCAAAAAAAATATAACTGCATATTTGAAGATGACTGGCATACTGTGACCTATTGAGTATAGTTTGACTAGAGACACTTTACACTATTGTACAAATGTTTGGGGGATTTTTTAATGTTTAGTCTCTTATTCTCACAGACTGCATTTATTGGATATAAAATACAGTTAAAACAGTAACATCAATAATATTTTTAAAAAAAAGTAAAAAAAAAAAAAAAAAAAAAAAATATATATATATATATATATATATATATATATATATATATATACAGTGCCCTCCACAATTATTGGCACCCCTGTTTAAGATGTGGTCGTGGACTTCTAAGAATTCTACTTTTTTTTTTTTAAACAACATAGAACCCAAATGCAAAAAATGAGAAAAATCCAACCTTTTATTTAAGTACATTACTTTGGTGGTAAAACAAAAATCACACATTTAAGAAAAAAAAAAAAAATGAGTCCCACAATTATTGGCACCCCTGATGTTAATACTTTGTACAACCCCCTTTTGCCAACAAGACAGCCCTTAATCTCCTCCTATAACATTTCACAAGATTGGAGAACACAGAGAGAGGGATCTTTGACCATTCTTCTTTGCACAATCTTTCTAGATCATTCAGTGTCCTGGGTCCTCTCTTATGCACTCTCCTCTTTAGCCCGCCCCACAGGTTTTCGATTGGGTTGAGGTCTGGGGACTGAGATGGCCATGGAAGGACCTTGAGTTTGTGCCTGCTGAACCATTTTTGTGTAGATTTTGCCACATGTTTTGGATCATTATCCTGCTGAAAGACCCAATGACGGCCCATCTTCAGCTTTCTGGCAGAGGCCATCAGGTTTTAATTTAAAATGTCCTGGTAGTTCAAAGCGTTCATAATGCCATGCACCCTAACAAGGTTCCCAGGGCCTTTGGAAGAGAAGCAGCCCCACAGCATCACAGATCCTCCACCATACTTCACGGTGGGCATGCGGTGCTTTTCGGCTTACTCATCTTTTGTTTTTCGCCAGAACCACTTATAGTGTTTGTTGCCAAAAAGCTCAATCTTAGTCTCATCTGACCAAAGCACACAATCCCAGTTGAAGTCCCAGTGCCGCTTAGCAAACTCCAGACGTTTACGTTTGTGAGTGTTTGTGAGAAAAGGCCTTTTCCTTGCATGCCTCCCAAACAACTTGTTGGCATGTAGAGAGTGTCTGATGGTTGTTTAGGAGATTTTGTGACCCCAAAATGCAACTCTTTGATGCAATTCTGTGACAGTCAGCTTAGGATTTTTTTTTACTTCTCTTACCATCCTCCTCACTGTGCGTTGTGGCAAGATAAACTTGGGACCTCTTCCAGCCTTGTTTGTCACTGTTCCAGTTGTTTTAAACTTCTTAATGATTCCTCTGACTGTAGATACGGGCAAGTGAAGGCGAGTGGCTATTTTCTTGTAGCCATTGCCTGACTTATGAAGGTCGACACACATCTGCCTTACTTGAATGGTGTGTTCTCTTGTCTTTGCCATGTTGACAAATGGGTAAGAGAATTAGGCCTCTGTGTCACGTCATATTTATACCCCAGGTCATGAATTACTAATTAAAAGTTCCTAGATACCCTGACCAACTTTAGCAACTACAGAAAAATATATATAAAAAAAATCCATTAAATTTTCAGCAGAATTGTTAGGGGTGCCAATAATTGTGGGACACATGATTTCAAGTTTTTTTTTTTTTTAACACCAAAGTCATGTACTTAAATAAAAGTTTGGATTTTTTCTTTTTTTGCATTTGGGTTCTATGTTGTTTAAAAAAAAAAAGGATAATTTTTAGAAGTCCACGACCACATCTTAAACAGGGGTGCCAATAATTGTGGAGGGCACTGTATATATATATATATATATATATATATATATATATATATATATATAATATTTTAGATTATGATTATATATTTATATAATTATTAATATTAATTAAAAATATATATATTTTAATATATCCATATATTTAATAAATCAATATATTTAAAAAATGTAATTTATTCCTGTGTTGGGAAAGCTGAATTTAGGGCTCAAGAAACATTTCTTACTAATATTATCAATATTGAAATATTTGTGCTGCTTAATATTTTTGTGGAAAGTATCAATAATTTATTTTTTCAGGTTTCTTTGATAAATAGAAAGTTAAAAAGAAACAGCATTTATTTGAAACAGAAATCTTTTGCAACATTATAAATGACTTTACTGTCCCTTTTGATCAGTATAATGTATCTTTGCTGAATAAAAATATTAATTTACTTCATAAAAAAAAAACTTACCAATCCCAAACTTGTGCAAATAAACATTACAACAATGAAAAAAAGTTTTTCATAACAATATATATATATATATTTTTTATACATTTTATTTTTAAAACATTATCTATTAAACATGAAAATAATAGTAATAGACTCACCAACTTTGAACAAATGGTCCCAAACAGCCACAAAATGCTTCCAAAAAGGCATGTAGGGCCAGAGAGATTTAGGGAACAGGATCACGATGGGAGAAAGACGAAACATTTCCCCAACAGAGAAGATAAACTTCTGTGTTTCTTCAGGAACCACTTCATTCAGACACCCCATACGAGTTTCAAACAACACTGAGCATATTCCTAATGAAGGAAAGACAAAAAAAAATTAATTCGACATGAACCGAGAGAAATGAACCAAGAGAAATGAACCAAGAGAAAACATTACCGTCTCCAGCTGTGAGAGGGCGCTCTATGCTGCTCTGTTCTCCTGTAGTCTACACTGAAGACATAGAGCGCCCTCTCGCAGCTGTAGACGGTAATGTTTTCTCTTGGTTCTTGGTTCTAAATAAATGCGACTTATAGTCCAGTCCGACTTATATATGTTTTTTTCCTCATCATGATGTTTTTTTGGACTGATGCGACTTATACTCAGGTGCGACTTATAGTCCGAAAAATACGGTATATATAAATAAATTATAGCGTATGTGTGTGTGCAATTATAAAAATACACAGGAACAAAATAATGCAAAAATATTAGTACACAATCTTATCTTTAAGGCTCTAAATATTAGAGCGTAATTGCTTTCCATGTATTTTTATAACCCTAATCTATTAGACTAGTTTAACTAAAGTCAACTGCAGATGACCTGAAGCTATGAACTTGTCAAGGCCAATGCTCTTTATAGGATGGCCTCTCTTATCTAATGCATGAATGTGTGGCATTGACCCTTTGTACTCACCTGATTCATTAAAATTCATGGCATAATTCAATATCTTGACCTTGAAATTTCTCAATATGTTATAGCCTACCTTCAAAGGCAAACTTGTAGAGTTCTCCTGCCACATCATACACCATAAGGTCGTTGCCTTTTGTTGTCCTAAGCTTTGCCACCTTCTCGATAAAGTCACTCACCACACCATTAATGGCACTGGTGTACGAGGACACATGTTTGGGCTTTAGCATGCGAGGATTCAGGATGCTTCTAATGCGCTGCCACTCCGCTCCCATTCTGAAACAGGACAATAAATACATAATGAGTTCTGTCATTTCTTTCAGCATAACGACTTTCTCATACATCTTTGCATGATAATTTGATAACAAAAAAAGTGGACATTTTATATTCGAAATATGTTCCAAACATTGCTCTCATGGTCAGTTTATAGATGACCTCTGAACACTGAATGAGTAAGCCCTCGTTTTTCTCATTTATGTTTGGAGGTTGTTATGGCTCCTCAAATCCAGTTTTCTCACTAACACTTGCATTTATCTTATCGTCTGCCTCAGTTGTCATCCTTCACACAGATTTCAATGCAATTTCATTGTTCACTGTAAGATCTCAAAAACAATTCCCTATTCATTCCCACTAAAATGGGTTTAGCATACAAATTCCATTAGGTTTTGGTTTACTATTCAACGGACACAATGTGTGTCTTCAGTCATTACTCACTTTCTTTTTCTGTTCTGAGTGAGCCTAAGAGATTAACAGAGACACAGGGTGAAACATACAGGCACACCTATAGGGCCATAACACTAAGCAATCAATTGCAAGCTCCTAGTTACTAAATGCATGTTCAGACGTGCACTACATTTGTGGCTTCATAACATCTGCACATTTTTATGTACAGTATTGTTCAAAATAATAGCAGTACAATGTGACTAACCAGAATAATCAAGGTTTTTCATATATTTTTTTATTGCTACGTGGCAAACAAGTTACCAGTAGGTTCAGTAGATTCTCAGAAAACAAATGAGACCAAGCATTCATGATATGCACGCTCTTAAGGCTGTGCAATTGGGCAATTAGTTGAATTAGTTGAAAGGTGTGTGTTCAAAAAAATAGCAGTGTGGCATTCAATCACTGAGGTCATCAATTTTGTGAAGAAACAGGTGTGAATCAGGTGGCCCCTATTTAAGGATGAAGCCAACACTTGTTGAACATGCATTTGAAAGCTGAGGAAAATGGGTCGTTCAAGACATTGTTCAGAAGAACAGCGTACTTTGATTAAAAAGTTGATTAGAGAGGGGAAAACCTATAAAGAGGTGCAAAAAATGATAGGCTGTTCAGCTAAAATGATCTCCAATGCCTTAAAATGGAGAGCAAAACCAGAGAGACGTGGAAGAAAACGGAAGACAACCATCAAAATGGATAGAAGAATAACCAGAATGGCAAAGGCTCAGCCAATGATCACCTCCAGGATGATCAAAGACAGTCTGGAGTTACCTGTAAGTACTGTGACAGTTAGAAGACGTCTGTGTGAAGCTAATCTATTTTCAAGAATCCCCCGCAAAGTCCCTCTGTTAAAAAAAAGGCATGTGCAGAAGAGGTTACAATTTGCCAAAGAACACATCAACTGGCCTAAAGAGAAATGGAGGAACATTTTGTGGACTGATGAGAGTAAAATTGTTCTTTTTGGGTCCAAGGGCCACAGGCAGTTTGTGAGACGACCCCCAAACTCTGAATTCAAGCCACAGTACACAGTGAAGACAGTGAAGCATGGAGGTGCAAGCATCATGATATGGGCATGTTTCTCCTACTATGGTGTTGGGCCTATTTATCGCATACCAGGGATCATGGATCAGTTTGCATATGTTAAAATACTTGAAGAGGTCATGTTGCCCTATGCTGAAGAGGACATGCCCTTGAAATGGTTGTTTCAACAAGACAATGACCCAAAACACACTAGTAAACGGGCAAAGTCTTGGTTCCAAACCAACAAAATTAATGTTATGGAGTGGCCAGCCCAATCTCCAGACCTTAATCCAATTGAGAACTTGTGGGGTGATATCAAAAATGCTGTTTCTGAAGCAAAACCAAGAAATGTGAATGAATTGTGGAATGTTGTTAAAGAATCATGGAGTGGAATAACAGCTGAGAGGTGCCACAAGTTGGTTGACTCCATGCCACACAGATGTCAAGCAGTTTTAAAAAACTGTGGTCATACAACTAAATATTAGTTTAGTGATTCACAGGATTGCTAAATCCCAGAAAAAAAAAATGTTTGTACAAAATAGTTTTGAGTTTGTACAGTCAAAGGTAGACACTGCTATTTTTTTGAACACACCCCTTTCAACTAATTGCCCAATTGCACAGCCTTAAGAGCGTGCATATCATGAATGCTGGGTCTCATTTGTTTTCTGACAATCTACTGAACCTACTGGTAACTTGTTTGCCACGTAGCAATAAAAAATATACTAAAAACCTTGATTATTCTGGTTAGTCACATTGTACTGCTATTATTTTGAACAAGACTGTATACTTATGCAGCAGCGCAATATGAGTGCAATCAATGCATTTAAATAACAGAGGAATGGTTTGCCAATAATACTGGGGTCTCCAGTGTTACTCACTCTGTGAGGGGTCCATAAGCATGATTCCGGAGTTTTCGGTAGCCTCTCCAGTGGGGCATGTCAGTACGGATGGGATGGCGACCCTCTTGCCGTAGAACCTGTTCTATGAGGTCTGCATTGGCCACATTAACAACAACCAGTGGTCCATATTTGGACTTCCAAAGGGGGCCGTAGATTTTGCTGTGCTCTATCTGCATTAATTACACATTTGAGTATAAATAAAGATTAATGTTACATATCATCATAATTAACTGCCCTTTAGGGTGTTGTTTAATATAGAAAACACACACACACACACACACACACCACACACACACACACACACACACACACACACTATATCTATATGTATATCTATCTATCTATATATGAAGAGTTCAGACGCAAAAGCCTTTAAATGCCATCTAAAATTTTCATCTTAAATTTTGATTTTTATCAGGCTCCTATATTTATGTTCAGTTATTTCACTAATAGTCTGGCAAAGGACCTGCACATTGCCATTAAAGTAAAATGACTCAACCTAAGCAGGAGCTTGATAAAAATCCAAAGTTTAGATGCAAACTTCAGATTGCATTTAGAGGCTTTTGCATCTGAACTCTTCATATATATATATATATTTATATATATTTATATATATTTATAGATATATACATATATATATATATATATATATATATATATATACACATATATATATATATATATATACATATATACATATATATATATATATATATATATATATATATATATATATATATATATATATATAAATCAACGATATAAAAACCAAACATAACTTTCCCGGCAGGAATGTATACAATCATTTGGAGATTAAAAGTGTTCTTAACTGAACCTTCTTATGAATCTTTACCTGCATTTGATGTGTCGTTTGAAAATAACCTTTCCCAAAGAGCCAGTATAATGATGTCAGGAAGCTAGGACCATCCAAGTCGTCCATGGTTTGTTGTTTATCACCACCAGTTATTAATGTGCTGGTCGTCCGAGTGCAGAATACCGATGTCAGGCATTTTATTCCTCCGTACTCCTGCTTGCATAAAAATAACGCAGATCTCAGCATTGAATTGAAAAGCATGTCTATTCTCGCAGTGCACAGTTCAGTCTGTACAATAGTCCTGTTAGAGCAGTGTGCTTCCTTGTAATGGCAGGGCGACTCTTAGCTCCTCTGCATATGAACTTATATAGCCACACTGCAAATGAACTTGAGTGAACTCGCTTGTTATCGAGGGTAACTGTAGCCTGTTCCTGTTTAATGTCCACAACAAACATTTACTTTCACGACAACCATTGTTTCTTCCAAAATACAACTATTACTACTATAAAATCGTAATAATCAACAATTTAAGAATAAGCACATTACAGGCGTATTACAGTAATTTTAAGTGAATGCACACTACCGATCAAAAAAAGTATCTCATGCTCATCAAGGCTGCATTTATTTATTTGACGTCTTCAGTGTCACATGATCCTTTCGAGATCGTTCCAATATGCAGATTTAGAATAGAATGTTCAAAATAATAGTATTTGTTTGAAATAGAAATATATATTTTGCAACAATAGGCTAATATGTAAAAGACTTAACTATCACTTCTGATCAATTAAATGCGGCAAAGAATCTGTTGAAGGCATTGGCCTTTTTCGGTGTTGCTACAGAAAGACCTTTTGAAATAAGTTAAATTATCTGAAATGTGTAAAGATTTTACCTGTTTTTTTTTTTATTATTATTACTTTTTGTAATGGTGTTAAAGGGTTAGTTCACCCAAAAATCTAAATTATGACATTATTAACTCACCCTGATGTCATTCCAAACCCGTGAGACCTCCGTTTATCTTCGGAACACAGTTTAAGATATTTTAGATTTAGTCTGAAAGAGTATCCCGGAGTAATGCATTTACTCAAACAATAGTACACTGACTGAACTGCTGTGAAGAGAGAACTGAAGATGAACACCGAGCCGAGCCAGATAATGAACGAAAGATTTACTCGTTCACGAGTCAAGAACCAGTTTCATCGGTTTTCACTCAGAGGGAGTGTCAGCCATGTTAAAAAAAGTTAACAGCTTAAGTCATTTGCTATTTTTGGACCAAAATGTATTTTCGATGCTTCAAAAAATTCTAACTGACCCTCTGATGTCACATGGACTACTTTGATGATGTTTTTCTTACCTTTCTGGACATGGACAGTAGACGTACACACAGTTTCAATGGAGGGACCTAGAGCTCTCGGACTAAATCTAAAATATCTTAAACTGTGTTCTGAAGATAAACGGAGGTCTCACAGGTTTGGAACGACATGAGGGTGCGTTATTAATGACATCATTTAGATTTTTGGGTGAACTAACCCTTTAAAAATCAACAACTTCATGTCCCCATGCATTGCACAATAGAGATACTGTTACAGGCAAGTACACACACACACACACACACACACACACACAAAATTTGCATACACACTTGCTCAGGGCCATAGTAACTTTGCTTCAGAAACAACCTAATGCTTGTCAAACAGTTTCTTTAGTCTCGACAGAAAAGATGCATGTCTTATAAACCACTGCATAATGTTGAAAAAGATTTCAATATAATTAGAGCAATAATTCCTATCTCACAAATACTCAGTCAGACTTGAACAAGTTAATTCTGCCATAACTTGAAGGTCAATTAACATACTTACTTTGCAGCTCAGATGCTGCTATATGATGATGTGCTGCTATATTGAGACAATAAAATGATCAACAAATAAACACCACAAAACAAATCTTTATTAGTCTACACACAATTTTAATGATCAAACCTCTCACAGAACTACATTTAACCACATCAGTCAACCCTGCTATAATAATGGCACATCATATTTTGCAATTAGTGCTCAAGAAAGGTTGGCTAAGGACATCCTTTAAGAGTTTGAGTGTTGCTTTTGGGCCTTCCAGAGGCAGATAGTAAGACATACACAACACAGAGACTTCTACCTCTAAATAGAGATCATATTTTAGGGAACCCAAGCAGGAATAAAAAATAAATGGGTTTACTTCAATGTAAGAGAATGGGATGGATAGTCAAAATACACCTTATATACAAGGCACAGTTTGTCATGAACAAATGTCTCTGAATCAACAAAAGAGACAAATTCAAGTATTGCAGGTCGGCTAAATATCTGAGATTGAGCTTGGCATCTTAATGCACTAGGGCTCATTAAGACTCCTTATAAAATGCTGCTAAATCACTTGTGCTTGAGTATGTTAAGCCTCAAAAAATATAGAGATGAAAAGAAGACCATGGTGATCTTTCTAAACAGCTATTTCACAAACAGATATAATACTATAACCTCTGGATAAGTAATTATAGCACATTCCTATAAAACTAACATCTATGCAGTAGCATTCTCAACAAAATAAATACTTTTTCTTAATTTACTAATACAGCAAACCCCCCCAGCTATGTGTCCATTGGCACAGCTTGTGCTGATGCAAGTATTACTAAGAAACTGGGGGAAAGAAAAAAAAGAAGAAGTCGTAACTGAGAAGTTGACAGGGATTTGGTTTCAGGTATCACAAAGTTTTAACTAGTAAATGTACTTCCTGAGCACCTGACCCTCTTTCAGCATCAGGTGTCCCACACATCATTGCGGTTAGTCATCGTCACTTTCACTCCCAGACTCACTCAACTGGAGATCATTTTCTGAAATAAATCGAAACATTGGTATATTAGACACATAAAACAGAGTGGCAGACCATCCAAGATCACCCAGAAGCCCTGAAACTCACTGAGTGTGTTCATGAAATGCTCGCTGCTTTCCTCCACACGGCTTTGAGAGGTGCTCTGGTGGGGAGCTGGGGCCACATTATGCGGGGGGCGATCCTCATCCTCGGAGTCACTGCTGCTGGAGCTGTCCCCGCTACTGGAGGAGGAGGAACTGTGGGAATCTGAGGAGCTGTCTCCGCTGCTCATCTGATCCATGACACGCGCCTCGGCCATCAGCTCTACACAAACACACAAAACTGAATTATCAGCAGTCATAACTGCAGTCTTCGTGATCCATCAGAAATCATTCTAATATGCTGATTTGTTGCTCAATTGTTTAAAAAAACACCCACAATGTTAAAAAATAGTTGTGCTGCTTAATATTTTTGTAGAATCAACTTTTTTATGATTCTTTTATGAATTAATGTTTTTTTTTTTAAGTCTTTACTGTCATATTTGATCAATTTAATATATTCTTGCAAAATAAAAGTATTTATTTAAAAATAAAAATTATTTTTAAATATACTGACCCTAAACTTTTGAACAGTAATGTACTTTTGTCTGTTTTACCATTTCCACACATGCTTTTGGATTACGGCTCTGTAATCAAGCTGGTGTCTTGCTGATTATACTGACTGAACTGATTAAAACCCTAATTTCAGTGTTTCCAGATACTGTCAAGACATAGTACCTCGCTCAATATCATCCATGGGGGGTGATGGAGACATTTTCTCCTTGGGAGGAGAGCTCTTGGTGCTGGATGGAGGCTTGTTTCCACTGCCGGTCTTCATCTGCTGACTCAGCCTGCTGGTTTGTTGCTCCAGCCGTGACTGAATTTTACTGCTTCCTTCAGCCCTGTAAGGAAATGCAAATACGACAATTTGTTTACTTTAATGCTTTAACGGAGTATAAAATGAAATAAATGATAAATCAATATGATTTGGAACACAAAAGCAGTATACCTGGTCTTCTTGACTGCAATGTTGCTGCTGAGTTTCTCCAGACGATACTCTCCTGTGTCATGGTTAACGATGAGAACACATTCTTTCATATAAGGCCTTTTGGAACCTTTAAATACGGTGACAGGTGCCGTGGATCCCTGTAGAGATTGATGGGAAAGAAGATTCAGATTTATCATCAATGTTACTGTACATAGAAGGTTTTTTTTGTTGTTGTTTTTGTGGAAGTAAGGTTACTGAACCTACCTCTAAGTTTGGTAGTGTGACTGTAACTTGCTCTCCTTTGCCCACTTCCAGCTCGCCCTCACATGTTGTGTCTATGGAGGCTGGTTTGAAATCATCTATGATCAGGAAGAAAACATTCATATTTCATAATAACTATGTGTGCAATTGCTGACATCAGAAGTAGTGTAGTGCCAATGCAGAACCTACAGAGGGCGCGTGTTTCCTATTGTGAAGGAAAGTCAATACTTTCTCATGAATTAATTTTAAACCACAGCTTTTCAGAGTAAAGAAAATGGTTTTCGTTTGGGTAGGATTCCATTATAAGCGCAAATGCTTTTTTTATTATTGCCAAATAACATTAAAAAATGAGTTAACCAGATGCCATACAGCAAAAACTACTGGGCATGCGCACATCAATACGGCGTAATTTTTCCTCACACTGTACAACAATTACTATTTTTGCTGAATTATAAGAGGTAGGTTTAGGGTTGGGGTAGGTGTAGACGTTAATAAAACACAATTTAATATGTAGAAAAATAAATTTATTGTTAGCTTCTGGTTTTTGCTCTATCCCTTCTAACGTTATCCACAACCGCAAGGTGGAAAAGCACATAGCTGCCTTCTCATATGCCTGTGCACGTTGTTTGAAAACAACTTATGGTTTCAGTATCAACGTAAAAAAACAGACCCTTTTTTCAAAATATAATTTATTTTTATGTGTTTATATAAATATGCTAATAAAGAGATAATGTAAAAGATGACACTTACATCGTACCGTGTGGAATGCACTTTTAGGTTGTTTCTCAAAGGTTTCGCCTAGTTTGAGCACGTGTTCTTGATTGTCAAAGTTTGAATATGCTGTTCCATTCATTCTAGTCACAATTTTGTAATCATATGTTAACAGTTTTTAACTTTATGCTTGGTTCGATACCAACTACGGCAGAAATAGACACCTCACTTCTGGAGTATGGACCCGTTGCTTGCGCTTGCTACGCTGTGATTGGCTGTGTTTGCGGAGTTAGTCACGCTTCATTTGAGCATTTCTCCACTGTAATTGGCTAAGAACACTGTCAGTCAACGCTGACGCAACGTCAGACGGAAGTGTCCATTTTTTAACCCCAACCCACGGGGGCCCTCTAGTGCTCTTTAAGAAAATGGAACTTTTTAAATAACAAATTCTAGTCGCTTTTCAGTAGCACTAGCAGCAACACAAAAAATATTGCCCCGTAGTTTAAGTCCAGAAATATATATTTAAGGTATGTTCAAAGCTGGTAATTTAACATATAATAAATTAATAATAAAATTAATAATTATTTTACATCGTATTTAACAAATTATACTTCCATATCAGCGGAATAATTTCACATTTTGACTATAGAGTAGCACAAACGTGCAATTTTATGCCATTTACGTACTTTGAAAAAACAGTGTAGGCTACTCTGATTTCCATTCACACAGACAGATTACGGGGTAGTAGGCAGCTTTCTCGGGGGTCGTCGCCAGCCGGTTCATTCACAAACATCACGTGTGTCCCGCCTGTAACCGGCAGAATCGTGTTTGGATGAAACCGTCACGCCGTCCTCTCTAGGAAACCAGTGACTGTAAGTATGAGCATGTACCAAACAGTCATTGGACCTGTATCTAGATTTGAATGAGTCGGTTGTGATGAATGTGATTCACGGCGTTTAGTTCATTAACAGCGCAGACTAAATGAATGGACTGTCGAGTTTTCATTTATTATTTGTAAGTGAGGTTTTCCATCCTGCAAGCGTCTTTCAGTTTACTCCTAAGCTTCGGCTTTGATTTCTTCATAGGAGGATACCCTAATTAAAGCAACAGCTTTATTTGTGGATGTCATTCATAAGCAAATACAGAAGTGCAGGATCTCTGAATACTAAATTCTTATCTCTACATATTATCATTAAAAGTCAATAGAAACTGAGATGGGGGCAGCAGACGCATGTGATTGGAGGGAATTAGCAGGTTGCTGGGTGACTGTCTTCACTCTTAAGACCAATTATGGGGTGAAGATGACTGGAAATCTGCCATTATTTGTCCATTACAGATGGAGACCAGCTGACATTCTTAGATAGACGTTCTGCATTTGATCCCAATAACAAATCTAATCATATATATATATATATATATATATATATATATATATATATATATATATATATATATGTATGTATATTGAAAATGGACATTATACCTGTAACTGCACAACATATTCTTTTAAATATATATTTTAAAGATTAAAACCACATTGAAAATCTTTTTATCATGTAATCATCATAACATTGATCTTGCACCTTAGAGGTCATGCAATCTCAAGAAATTCCTAACTCGTAATGAAAGAAAACTATTAGAATAAAGTGGCATTGGCATATGTTGCACACAGGCACGGTGGACTCAGAAATGGTGGAGAGAGGATGATTGTTCTCCATTAAATGATTGGCTGAGATCAGGACTCCTGCGCACACAGACTGCATTATCTAAGTAATGGTCATCAGGGGAGGCATTACAGGATTGCTGTTCTTTCCTCAGTTGCTTACTGGACAAATAAAGTTGCAGTTAAATTTAATGAGAGCCGACAGCTGTTCTCGATCAGAACGATTTTGCCTCAAACTTTTGCAGGTTAGTAGTGATGCAAAAAAATCATAATTATTATTATTATTTTTTTCAGAAACACAATTTTTTTTTTTATTATAATTATTATTATTGTAATTTTTTTATATATATATTTCTGCCACAGACCTTGCTACAATTAAGCAAGGTTAAAAAGATGATTTGGTTGTGTGCATAATGCAACATGGCATTAAAAAAAAATGAAGGTAGTGAGATAAATAAGATCTAAAGTGAAAAGTAAATCTAGTGCCTATTTCAGTGTTGTGTAGACTACTATACATCAAAATTGTATTTAGCTATAGATTAGATAAACTAAAAACACAGTAAATGACATTGACATGCATCATGGTCACTAGCTGGAGACTTGACAGGAGAGCTGCAAGGACAGATGAGCTCAGAACTGCTCAGTATGAGTCACTCGCAGCACATTTGCTTATCTCCTGCAGATTACATGTAGTATGTCACCTACTTTAAATGTGTTTTATTTAAACAAACTCTTAATGTTCCATAATTGAACTTAGCCAAGATGCAAATGACGTTATATAGCTACTGTTTGTTTTGCCTAGTCAAGTGTGAATGTTCTTTGGAAGGTCTACCACAAGAACAACATCATATCAGTCTGGCCTTGCCCATGATACAAGGCATATGCCACATTTATTTTGAGAGAGAAAAATCCAAAACTAGAATAACACATTACATTATCATATTATGAAGTTGATTTTAGAATGAATAAATTACCACAGAATGATGACTAAAGAGGGCGAGATATGTGTATATATGTATATGCAGCAACATTTGACACAGTTCTTGTTCAGCCCATATAGCTCTGATATAACACGTCTCATGATGAATGTCCTCCCTGCTGTGTTTGTATTGTTTTGTTCTTAAATAAAGTCTAGGTCACCTTGTCAGTAGAAAGGACCAATATGTGTTGGGTTGTTAGAAATGTGCACAATGTCAGAAAGGTTGTAATAGGCGTTATTCACTGTTGAGTGTTTATTAAAATGCATTATCTTATTTAGGTGTCTGCAGAACCGCTGTGTGTAGAATGTTATTTTCTATAAAATGATGACATGAGCACTCAACGTTCAAAGGCCTCCTGTTTTTACTGTACATTGCTGATGCATAGCTTAAAGTTGCAATGAAACGGAAGTAGTGACAGAAAAAAATGTAGGGTGGGGACTTGGTTCAATGTTGTTACATTGTTGTTACATTCAGAAATGAAGACAGATGATTTTAATCTTGTAGTGTCAGGGTATAAGATGACTACATGATTGGAGAAATACTGCATACATTACATAAGATAATTCAGTTGTTTCACTGTAAGATTATTTTATATGAAAAAAATCCAAGTTCAGTTAAAAAAATAATTTAACAAAGACCGATGAACTGTTCAATATAATCAGTAATATGCATTTAGAAAACCGATAAGGTGAATTTTCATTTCATGCAGATTTTTCATTTATGCCCCCCCCCCCCCTTTATGCCCCCCCCTTTTTTTGACTACACCAAACCAGCAAGTAAATCTCATGATATTCAATTATGAGTGAACATATGAGAGCCCAAATGTAGCATATTCCCCTTCTGTAGTACAGTAGGAGTCATTTTCATTTGAACACTTTCATATAAACAGTCTAATGTTTAAGTAGGTATTGTAGTTCAGCTGAATCAGCAGATCTGTGCAGTCATGCTCCTTGATAAAAACAGGTTTGTTTCCAAAGCAAAAGGCCTGACTGAAATAATCATGTTCTCCCTCTCTAGCCAGAAAAACAAATTTAGGAAACAGCAGGGGCCCCGATTAAATGAACAGTTTTCATTTATATACTTATTTGTGTCTAAAATACAATATAATGAAGTCAGTCCCTTTCCCTATAGCTTTAGCAGTATCTACAATAGACCCTTTCATATTTTGTATCATGTATTATGAAGAGTTTACCGCTACTATATCAGCGGAGGCATCAATGCAGTAAACTTCATTTAGACATGCAGTGCTTTTTTGGCTCCTTGTTTTACATTCTCACTTGGATTTTTCTGAATGACTGGAGGACTGTTTTTTCATAGTTGTTTTGATGAACTACAGGCCATCAAGGGGTTACTGATTCATTCAGTGTGAAGCATAATATTCGGTCTACATCAAGGCTGGTGAAAAAAAACCTAAATTTTCAGAGATGAAATGGCCACATTGTTGGTCGCAAAATCATCCCTGGCTGTTACCGGGGCTCATCTGCATAGCGTTCAGCATCAAATGCATTGAATATTCTGCATCACAATAGTACCGTGCTTGATGTCTGCTAAAAGGGCTTGATAAGACCCCTTTTGTTGTGTAAATACTGATGCCATCAGGAGTTTAGCTCTTCCTTCTGTTTTACATAAAGTTGACTTAGAATCAGCACTCTATTCATTCAATTTAATCAATTAATATGTACCCTTTTGACCAAATATGGGCCATTTCCTGATACCACTCACTTCCTGAGGCTGGTTGAAACCATTTACAAACGGCAATTGTATACAGATGATTATAAGACATTAAATTGCTATTGAAGAACTTGACTCTCTTGCCCCAAGCAAGGCAATCATATAAAAGGTTTTAAAGGGACTTTGATATCAAGACTTAACATCTACAGATTTTAAACTATACAATCTAAATAAATATTAAAACAATTTTGTTCTGTGCAAACTGCAATGTGAATAACCTATGGTGCCCGGGAGAGGACATGTTCGGTTCACATAATTTTGTATTTGCCACGACATATTATGTGATATTATGTCGTGGCCACAAGATAATTTTGTCGAGGTAACGACATCCTACTGTTGTGGCCTCGAGATGTTATGTTGAGGGAATGACATCCATTTCTCGTGGTCATGAGTTTAATGCGTAAACAAACCTGCGTGACCATAGCAACCCGGGATTATCAGAGATGGATTCATCAATATTTTATTTTGAATTAAGAAATTATTATATTATACAATGTTACTTCCCTGGGCACCGTAATAAACAACACTGCAAATGAGTTTACCTCATTGTACACTGCCGTGGAGGACAAGCAACCACATATTAGAAGGACAAAACACTGTTTATGCTGTGCAAAATTAATGTGCAGTGATGTTTTGTATGGACTGAAAACAGGGATATTGTGTGTAGAGCATAAAAGGCTAATTCTAATTGATTGTTTAAGGTATACACTTAAAATGTAAAAAAGAAAAATATAGTAAATGAAATTTAGTGGAATGTGCAGATTACTTTTTATTTATTTATGTTTTGGTACTCTGTGGTTATTCTGCATCATTTAAATGATGAGGCCACATCAAACTTTCAAAATGAAAGTTCTTTGAGGGCTTGTTTAGACCTGCTAACCCTGAGTATGTGAAGCAAATGTAAGGTTACAAAGTTGTGTTTTGAAGGCAAACATTGTATGGTATGATCTTGTGGGCAAATATGAATTTATAGTGTCATTAGAAGACACCTAGACTGATAGATGTCCATCTTGGGAATTAAAGGGATAGTCCAAAAACAAAAATTCTGTCATTAATTACTCACCTTAATGGTGTTCCAAACCAGTAAGACCTTTGCTCATCTTCAGAACACAAATTGAGATTTTTTTGATGAAATCCAAGGGTTTTCCGACCCTCTATAGACAGCAAGGATACTACCACAGTCAAGCCCCAGAAACATAGTAAGGACATCGTTAAAATAGTCCATGTGACATCAGTGGTTCAACCGTAATTTTATGAAGCTATGAGAATAATTTTTGTGTGCCAAGAAAACAAAAATAACCTTTTTCAACAATTTCTCCAGGCTTCTTCTTCATTGTTGAATAAAGTAATTATTTTTGTTTTACGGTTTGGTGACTAGGGTTGCAAAGGGGTGAAAAGTTTCTGGTACATTTCCGGAAACTTTGCAGAAATCCCTGAAAGGTTCCAAAACAATCCTGGAAAGTTTCCAAAATTTCTGGAATGTTTCTGAAAATTTTCCACCTTTTTGCAACCCTACTTCTGACACTATTTAGGTCAGAAAGCTCAAAGATTTCCTCAAAAATATTCTAATTTGTGTTCTGAAGATGAACGAAGTCCTTACGGGTTTGGAACGACATGAGGGTGAGTAATTAATGACAGAATGAACATTTTTGGGTGAGCTATGCCTTTAATTATAATTTTTTCTTCTCATTGTGTAGGGCATTTAATAAGAGACCCATTAACCAACAGAGAGACCGATCATTCAGAACCTGCCTGTAAGAATTGACATGCCTTTAGATTGTCTGGCCCATTAATGGACTAAACTTTCCATTCACACACAGCACCCATATGTCATTGGTAAATAGCAGCTTCATTGAAAAGAGGAGTTGAGACAATACCTTGTAGTCTCACTGACATTGTCCTATGCACGAATGACAATGCATTCCTGCTGTACATGTTTGCATCCCCAGTCGTGACTCGTCTGAGGAATGTGGGACAGTTCCCATGCTGTTTCCTAGGCTCAGAGTAGCACAGGAAGTGATGCCAGCACCAGCCACCACTTCAGTACGGCACATTAAACATATGCATCTATATGAGCAATGTACCGCACGCACACTGACCCACATCTGGCACATTATATATGCATATCCCATCAGTTTCTTTGCTCCGCTTATAGAGTTGATAGAGATGCTCATGCACCATCAGTATGTGTGTCAGTGTGTTAAACCCAGCTGCCCTCTCCCTTTATTTGTGTCAGCGTGTATTGTGAGCCCTTTTCTCAGGGTACAATTGATCGTCTCTCATCCGTCCACCAATATTGTCTCCCATAATGGTGCCAAATATAGAATATAGCGCCCTAGAGCTAAACTAATACATTTTAATGACATCCTACGCGAATATTCAGTTCAGTTAGGCCTAGTTTTTAGCCACTAAATAGCATTATGTGTCAGTGCATTCTTAGTGAACTCATTGTGGTGTTTTTTTTTATTATCACAATAAAAGGATAACAAATAGTTACAGTTTTGTAGGTTTGACCAACCGTTTCATCAGTGAATCATTTTTTTTAACTTGGTTTTGAATCATAATGCATCAGAATTTTTGCAGTAACCCCTTATATATTAACAGCTGTTTGCTTAGTTTGACCGTTTTGTGAATGCCGTTTCAGCTTTTTGGTCTTGCTGCAATTTCTGTGTCAGAGTACCAGATATAGTCTCACTGCTGCCGAAATAAAGAATTTCATAATGGAGAGGCAAATCTTGTCGAAAGAGAATGGTGCTTATTTATTAATTCTTTTTCTTTGGTCCTGTGTGAAAGGCAGTCTGTGCTCCAGTGATCACTGTGTGGAGCTGGGTGTATGAATTATTGAGGCTTGGTAGAGCCCTCATAAATTAGGAATGGCGAGTCTTTGGGCAGAGTGACGGCCGCTGCTCTGTGGCCGCTCTGTTTTTTGAGTGTCATGGCCACCAGCTTGAGACTCTCTCTCTCTCTCTCTCTCAGCCCTGAGGCCCATCATTCACTTTAATGCTTCCCTTCTCCCAGACACACCAACTACCACTGTGTATTCAAGATCTGGATCCATTTTGTGCATTTGTCAGTTTTAAAATGCTTTAGTCACTGCACTCTGAATTGATGTTTCTTCAACTGAAGGCACTTTTGTGTTCAATGGCTCGATTTGTATTAAAACTGTGTGGTCACAGTAAAACTTTGAACCTTGGTAGGTCATGGGAAAGTTTAAACGATTTTCTTATAGATACACTTGTACCATTCATTCTTGCGATCAGTAATTATTGTTAAATAAATAAATATTTTTGTTTGTTACAAAATCTACTTCATACAATGTCCAACTCATTTGACTTGCTAAAGCTAATCTAGTGTTTAGAATTTACAGTAATCCATATTATATTTTAGATGGATTTGTTGTTGTTTTACTCTTGTTCCAGACAAAGAATTCCATCATAAAATATGAATTATTACGTATGTTTAACATATAATATATTACTTTTGAACAGAATATTTTTAATAATTTTTAATAAAACGTAAAAAAAATTAGGATGTTTTAAGATGTATATAATGCTAGCTGTGAGATTAGCTTTGGACAGTTTGTTCCCCAAAAATTTATAAATATAATTTCCATTATCATTTCCATTGAAGAATATTATTAAACAAGAAACAAAACTTGAATGGTGGTAGAAATAATGCCGTACTGAAATATTCATGATACTTCAGCAAAAGTGAAAAGAGTGTGAAAAGTGTGTATTAAGTGACTTTATTTTCTAAATGTCCAATGGGCCAGAATTGTCAATAGTTGAAGAAACGCTCAAATTTTAAAACTAAAATTCATGGATTTTAGATGGTACTTCATGGTACCTTTAACAATAGTGTAGACCTGCTGCTAAATACCCCCCCATAAAAAAAAAAAATTATGTCTGTGTATGTAATTGAAGCTATACAAAAAATTTTAGTGTTTCAATGTGAATCAGATGATATGTTTCACTGACCATATAGTGTCTGTTATTTCACTGTGTTACTGCTCATAAATAGACTATATACTGTAAATCCAGCCCTCTGGAGAAGCATTCAAGCTAATGGATGAAGCTTTACTGGCTGTAGTGTATTAAACCATCCCCAACTGAACCACAGGGACCTGGGATTTTATTTTGATCCCACCACAAGCGCGGTTAGCTATTAAAGTGCTGAACAGATACATATCATAAAAAAACTGTTAAAAGTGTCACTGCGGCTAATGAAAGGCTAGAAGCCATGAAACAAAAGCTAATAGTAAATTTGAGTGTCTCCAGGTTGCTCGATATTAAATGCTGATAATGCATTGATCGCCGACCTCCTGCTCTTGATCCCAATACATCACTGAGGTATGACAGAGGCAAAGAGGAAATCCCTTCCTTAACCCGCTGCAGCCCTGAGCCCCAGAGATCCAGTTTCAGGGTTACAGCAGACTGACGGGGCTTGACAGGCTCAGCTGATGTCTGAAGGCTGGAGGAGCTGAGAAGCATGTGCTAACACGGAGGATTAGTTCTCTCCATATGCCCCAGTCATGACAGCCCCACGCAACATACTGTAATTACACAGCACAGCCAATATGCTTTGAAAGCCCTCTCATGGGAATACAGAACAATCCTGCACTGCATTCCAGTAGAGATTACTCGAACTGAGTTATTTAGATTTTAAAATATTTACTTTATTTATTTAATAATTAAAACCCCAGATAAAGTAGCATATTTATTTAGATTTGTATAATTTATTTTTAAATAGGTATTTATTTATTTATTATTTCACATTAATGTATGTATTTATTTAAATTATTTAAATTCAGAACTTTTAAATTAAATATATATGTTATATTTTAATACAACTATTATTATAATTATATTATTATAATATTGCTAATTTAAATAAAACTTTTATTCATTTTTTGGATATTTGTTTTTCAGACTAGCTTTATAGATTTAGATTTGCATTTATTTATTTTCTAGATAAATATTTATAGACATTTGTATTATCAAAATAATACAAATCAAAAACTAGGTAGTTTTAAATGTATTTATTTAATATTTATTTAATATAATTATATATATATTATTTTTAAATGTGTCTTATCCAGTTTATTGTTATTTATTTTATTATTTTATTAAATATAAAGATTATAGATATATAATTTTTATACATCTATTTAACAATAGATAAACATAACATTAACACCTAAACAAACTTGTTAACCTTGCTAATTCACTAATTGGTTTTTGGACACTCCTTTTGTCAAATAAATTTTTCAATCAGTTTAAATTAAACTGAATTTAATTGTATCAAACTGAAGACAGAAGACAATGTCTGAGAAAATGATGTCAGAGCTACAGTTACGACTGCCTTATTTAGCTCCGTTAACTTCATGAGTGGATGTTTTACATCAGTTTATTCTCATCTGTAAAGCTTTGCTGTGGTTCACAGGGTTACAGACACAAATACAAGGAAAACCCCCTCAAGAGGACAGGTGGGAGAACGAGAGAGTGAATATCAGGGAGGTCCTTTTAAGTGAGGTCTGTGCTTGAGTGGTTCCCATGCCAACGGTGAGTGGATGGGTGTTTGGAGCATGCTCAGTGCGGAGCTGGCGGCTGTAACAATAGCTGAGAGAGCTAAAGCAGCTCACATGCTGCTATCACATCAGAGTGGAATAGACTGCTGCGTGCGCACTGCTGATTCTGCTGACACGCTCTGCCTTCTCGTCCCCTTCCTGATGTTTCTGCATGAGAAAGAGGTATGGAACTTTAGAAGGAGACTGGGCAGGATTTTCACTTGTAATATAATCATTTTGCCACTGGCTTATGCTTTAAAAAGCTCTTATTTTGTGCCTGTTGAATGGGATGATTTGTGGAGAAATTAATGAACATTTGTTTTCTGCCAGGATACAATTTAGATCCGTGGATACACTAGAGTGCATCTTTTTCTTATTAGTGTTTTAATAAAAACTAAAATATGCAGTTTATTTATTATGTATGGATTGGGTTTTGAGTGAAATCCCACCTGAGGAAATTTCCAGTTTGGAATATGCAGAGCAGCCATCGGTGAACAGTACAAGGGAACACTGTGAATATCATTTGCATAGTTCTGCTCCTGACATTGGACAGATCTGAAGCGGAGGATAGACCTCTGGAGGGAGGGAGGGAGGGAGAGAAGTGCTGAATACATTTATACTCGCTGCGCTGTCACACGATCCTTCTGTTGTGTGGTTGTCATGCCTCACTGACCTCTTGACGTGTCGTCGTGATGAAGGGAGTAAGGGGTCAGGCTGTTTGGTTGTGACAACACCGGCGTTCTAGCTTTCAGTCTGACCTGGTCCGCCGCTGTGCACCTTTACAATACACAGGGCACCGGCTCGCTGAAGATGTAGCCGTCTGCTCTAATGAAATGCTTCATTGATTTATTGTGTGTTGTTGTGGGGCCACAGAGCACTACAGAACTTGAGCCGGATGTTCAAGACGATCGCCTCAGTGTCTGGCGCACATGGGGTAAAATAGGGCCAGTTTGCTGCTCTGCAGAAAAAGCCCTCAATATTTCATCTAGTCGGACAGTAGAGAGATAGAAAGAGAGAGGGTATCTCAGCGGACAGGAAATTGGAAAATAAATTGATGTGACACCTGCAGGTTTGCAAAGTATTCATCAGAGGATAACATCATCTCTGTAGAGCAGAACGCTTGAGTGGGAATCTGATGATCTTTTTCCTGAAGTAGGCGTGTCATTTAAAGAAATAAAATAAAACTGTCCTCATTTACTCAAAATAAGTTGTTTATGGCAGTGACCTTAGCTGTCTGATTACCATCCACTGTCATTGTATGGAAAAGAGCAACTTGGGCATTCTGTGACATTTTCCTTTTTGTATTTTATGGAAGAAAGTCTACATTTGTGCAAAAAATGTTTTAGGTGTACAACAGTTCTTTTCAATAAGTAATTACCTCACAACTGTTCAGAAATGATGTTCTGTATAGTAGGATTGTGTGTAGTATAAAACTAATCCAGAAGTGCTACATTTGTTATGTTGGCACCAGTGTCGGTTGCTTCACTTCACTGCCAAACATAACTCATATCCCATGGCCTCATGGGATTGTAAAGTGACTATCAGATGGAGGTCAGTACCCCTAAAGGTTCATATTAGTACTTTAAGGGTGCACATAATACTACTCTAACATAATACTACTATAATACTACGGTAGCACTTTATTTTACAGTCCTGTTCCTCTTGTATATACTATGTACTTATTATAGTAATTACAATAACTATGTAATAACTTGGTACTAACCCTGAACCTACCCCTAAACCTAACCCTACCCCATGTACCTTTAATTACCTTGTATTACCAGATCTTTCTTATATAAATACACTGTAAGTACACTATAAGTACATGTGATGATACTGACTCAGTGACAAGCTGTTGGTCCTAAAGTTAAAATTTTAACTTTTTTCTGACAATGCAGATGAAGAATAAGCATGCGTTATTAATGACGGTGGAGAGAAATATCCAATAAAAATGAATCTGTTTCAATCATTGTCTTGTTCTATAGGACATAATTTGCCTCAGACTATCTAAACCTAAATAGTTTGAGGCAAGGTTCACATTTATGTCACTGCAGATCACTAAGCATCGGTCTGGTATGTGAGCTGCCAGAATATGGTTTTATTATCAGCAGGAGGAGACAGTTATGTTGCAAAGTATGTGGGGCATTGGCATTGAACTGCCGTTGTTCATGCGTGATGAATGTTTGGAATAATTATACTGAATAGCTCAAGGGAACGGCAGTAAAACAGGATTTCATTTGCAACGATCTCATTATAGGTTGAAAAATCTGATATGAGGTTTACATTGTGGTTTTGATTGAGAACTCATTAATGTCATCACTACATTTTATGTATTCCATGCTGGGTTTTCTTAATGGAGGATTTTGTTGAAAGTTCTTGTATCCTGTTGCTGGAACTGTGGGCTGCGGTCTCATTCAAATGGTTCCACTTTGAAATGGAGATGAATGTACCCAGTGTGCATCTTACCCAGATGGATCGGACATTTTCCTGTGAAAGGTATATCAGCGTACAGTAAGCGGAGATGTCACCTGATCAATTGCTGCCCCCCTTGTGTTCCTAATTCCTTATTCCCCTTTCTCCCCCCATCTGTCCTATCATACTCTCACCTCATCACCCCCCGATGAAATCCCATTACCGTCCAAGTGGTTCTGACGGAGGTAGGGGCACCTTCACGTAGAGATCCTCTGCTTTGATCCCTTCTTCATTCACAAAGAACTACAAAGGAGCTGATGTGTGTGTGTGTGTGTGTGTGTTTGTGTGGAAGGGAGCCTTAGGACAAGAGTTGTGTGGGTCTTATGATGTTCTCCAAATGGATGGTTATTAGGGTTTGTTTGGAGCTGTTGAAATATAACAGCCACAGGGATCTCTTGAGGACATCCAGCAGTCTTGCTCTACTGGAGGAGGAGCATGATGCTGTTAATATCTAACATCTATTTAATGCCACAGCCCATGATGTAGTTTAGATTGCTGTATTGACTGTGCAGTGCATGGTTGCGCTGTTGACAACCACGTTAATCTTATAAAAGATTTATATATTTTTTAAATGCTGTTCTTAGAGTCCATAAAAATATATGGCAGCACCACTGTTTTGAACACTGATAATAATGATAAATGTTTCTTGAACACCAAATCAGCATATAAGAATAATTTCTTGGATCTGAAGACTGAAGTAAAAATAAAAAATAAAAACCTATTGACCCCAAAATCTTTGAAAGGTAGGATACAAATGTAAATTTGTTAATAGCAAGAACTGAACCCGAAATAAAAATTAGCTTGTGTTTTACTAACCCTCAAAGCATCCTAGGTGTATGTGACTTTATTCTTTCAGACAAATCCAATTGGAGTTATATTAATTGTCCTGGTCCCTCCAAGCCTTTCAATGGGGGTAAGCGGGTGTTGGTTGTCAACAAATAAAGTGTGCACATACATAATAAAACATCCCTCACATTACTCCGGGGGGTGAATAAAGGCCTCCTGTAGTGAATCCATGGGTTTTGGTAAAGAAAAATGTGAGAAGATTTTGATATAGGCCAAGAGAAGACTGGTTTTCCTTTGCTAAAGTAAGGAAACTTTGTTCCCTTTGCTCCTGCATTTCTCAGAGGCGCACGCACAACGCATACGTCCTACATCATCTGCCTGAACATCTTCTGCGTGCAACAGTCAGTGGAAGTGAGAAAAAGGTATTTATTTCATTTGAAATATGGATATCGATCTTACAAAAATGAATGGATTTTATTCACCCCTCGGAGCAGTTTGAGGGATGTTTTATTACAGATGCGCACACTTTATTTCACGTCTTCTGATCTGTTGACAACCAACACCTGCCTACCCCCATCCATTGAAAGGCTTGGAGGGACCAGAACAGCTTTTATTTTAACTCCGATTAAATTTGTCTTAAAAAAATTAAGTCACAAACACCTAGGACGTTTTGAGTATGAGTAAAACACAGGCTTATTTTCATTTTTGGGCGAACTAACCCTTTAAAATAAAGTGTGACAAAATATTTCAATGCAGTTTAATGCTCTTGTAGTGTTGTGTTGCAAGTGTTGTTTTCTTTGCTTTTTATTTCTATTTTCTCAAGGTAAAATGAATAGGATAAAAGTTGTGATGTCCAGGACAGTGTAGTGCAGACAGCAGTGAGAGAAATGAGAGCTTTCAGTGATTCCATGATATTATCATTTTCTGTTTAGCCCATATCTCTGTCTCTCTCTGCTAAAGGGCCATCTGCTTCTTACAGCAGTATTCTCTGTCTCTCCACCTCTCTCTCATGTTTGCTCTCCTCCCTCTACCACTCATCTCTCATCGCTCGTGTCTCCTCTCCACACCTAAACCTTTTATCAGGCTTTCTGCTCTCACCTATCAATCACTCCTTCCTGTCCTGTCCTGTCCTGTCCGGTCCTATCCCATCCCTCTCTGTCCTTGGCACAGTTTTCTCTTGTTATCTTCACAGTATTTCACACTGGATCCATAGCACTCTCTCCTTCCCTCAGGAGGTTAATAAGTGTGAAGTCGGCAGGTTCGTAGGTTGGTTTTGTTATTGTTACTGTTGCCAGAGATTATGGTGGCATTATCCAATGAAAACACAAACAAGAGTCGCACTTAGGAGTAATGAAGATGAAGAGCCCTTGGCTGACTACATGACAACCAATAGTCTATCTGCTTTTAAAAACCATCTCTACACGTTTACTAAAATGTTTCTTGAGCTTCAAATCAGCATATTAGAAAGATTTTTTTGAAGTATTGTGACACTAAAGACTGGAGTAATGACTGCAGAAAATTCAGATTTGAAACCACATGATTAAATTACAATTTAAAATATATTTGAATAGAAAACAGTTATTTTATATTTCACAATATTAATGTTTTTTACTGTATTTTTATTCAAATGAAAAACTTTCATTTTTTGAGGACACATTTGATGTCAACTTTATACCTTTAACATCAGTTATAGTAATTGATAACCATATTCATGCATTATGTTATTTAAATTATACTAAATCCAGAATTCATTGTAATTTTTGTTACTGAAATAAAAACCTTTTTTTTGATGAAAAAGTTTTTCTTCATCAAAGGAGTTTATGTATCACACTGTGATATACAGTAAACCATGTTTCCAATACTCATCCAGTTTGCACGATTTCTCAGCAATAGATAATTATTTCTCCCTGACTGACACACACAGTTTCTAAAGGCAGTACCGACAACTGTTGACACTTTATCCATAACTACAGACTTTATCTTTCAGAGCTGCGGTATCATGTTCATGTGACTTATCTATATCAGGAAGAGGGGGGGGGGGATCCTTGTGAGGAGCTGCAGAGCATTGATTCATCAGTCTGAAAGACAGTTATCATCTTGCTTCATTTCCCTCTGCTTCTCAAGGCAAAAATCAACAAACAGCAGGGTTACATCACACAGAGCGTCAATGCATCATGGAAGAGGATCCTTATCCTGGTCTGTGGCTCACTATGAATTATGTAAGCAGTGGCCTTATCTTATTAGAATGGGGATATTTGTATGATAAACATATTTGCCCTCATATGAAGCATTTAAAGCTTAGGAAGCGAATTTACTGATGAATTGGGTTAAGTGGCACTTCAATTAATATGATTTCTATCATACTTCAATTTACAGGATGAAACCATGCACTAATGATATTGTATGTGGCAGCTTGGTCATTAATTAAACACATCCACCAACGAGATGACCGGCAGACATTGATCCATTGCCATATTGATGTGTGCTTCTCTTGGAAATGCAAGCTCTGTAAATGGCCTTTGTGTTGTTGCTGGCTAGAATGACATGATCTGTGCTAGTTATTTGAGACAATGTCTATAGTTGGCCAGATATATAATGATTTACAAGCAAGATCATGACATCTCTGTGCACCAATTACTGATAGCAATGACTTCAGTACAGCTTTATAATATGAACCAGTTACTAGCATGTCAAGCCTGCAATCATTATTACCAAAGAGCAGCTCATTTAAGAACAGTATGTACACTAATGTGTTTATGGAAAAACTAACAATCTACCGAATGCATTATTCATGAGCTCAGTTAACACTACGCAAGCATAAAATATTCACTAAACAATCTTGAGCTACAGGAAAAGACAAACCCTCTATAATATAACTGTCAAGGTTTTTCTTTTTCTTTTTTATCTGCATGATTTACGGTATTCACCTTGGGCACCCTGCATACATGTGATTACTGTATGTAACAAACTATTGCTTTTTATATAGCTCAGATATTGCAGATGTGGTAGACAGTATATTTTGTTTGAATGCAATGAAGTCATGGCAGAGTTGAAGCATAATTAACTGAGATATGCTGGTACTTGAGTCTTCACCTCTCCTGAGCCTCACTCTAACGTGTTTTGATGCCGTCTCTTCTTACTTTGAAGAGCCGTAACCCAGCTCTGTCTCGGCTGTTCTTGTCAGAATGAGTGCGGTGCTCTGCTGACAGGTAATAGAGAAGATCTTCGGTTCTGCTTCTGATTATACAGCACTCACTTCTACTGTAACTACATCACCTGCATGACTACTTCACCCGTCTCAGATACAGAAGACAGAACAATGCTATGAAGCATCATTCAGGCTTTAGAGTGACCAGAAAAGTGTTTGGGCTCAAAAGACACTTAAGTGTATTAATGCCATTCCACTAGCTAAATAAATTGACAAAGAATAGTATTCAAACATCCTGTGTTCAAAATAATAATAATAATAAAAAAATTAAACATTTAAAAGAATTATATAAAATTTAAGATTCTGTGTTCAAAAATGTATGTATAATGTGTGTCCCTCAACTCATGATATGATTCACTATACTGATTTCATGATACCTTTTTATTTTTTACCATACCACAATTATTATTATTATTTATTTTTTGACCATAATAAGATTTAAAATTATAGTATAAATGGAAAGGTGTCCGTTTATTATTGCTTGGACAAAATGATGCACAATTCTTTGTGAAATTATAATATAACAAACCACAAATCAATACAATAAATACATCATTTAAATTAAAGAAATATCTTTATATAAACAAAACTAAGAATTTGCCTTTGCTCTTTCATTTAAAATTAGAAGCAACCACTGTATTTCAATCACAATCCAAGCATGCAGCATGAAC
Source organism: Carassius auratus (assembly GCF_003368295.1). Taxonomy (NCBI): domain Eukaryota; kingdom Metazoa; phylum Chordata; class Actinopteri; order Cypriniformes; family Cyprinidae; genus Carassius; species Carassius auratus. The sequence goes on along the minus strand of NC_039251.1, from coordinate 15,863,480 downwards.
AGTTTTCTATCTAAATTAAACTATATTTTCAAAATTGACAGCAAAACCAGAATGAGAAATGAAATATCATTCTCTGACAGCAGGTGGCGCTTAAGGAACAGCAGCAATATAGTGTTTCCTTGGTTGCCACTGTAAACAAAGCAGTGCTGCTACATAAATATACATCATGGAAGCAAGATTAAAAGTCCAGATAGACTTTTCTAAAGACCCATTCAACTCACACCCCCAACTGTATCTCGATTCATTTAACAACCCAACGATTTGAATCATCACATATCTGTATCGATCATCACATCCCTATAAATCATACATTACAAGTTCATTCACATTTAGGATTTACAACATAAATCCTAATATGGATAATGTGACTGTAAATATAGCCTTTAGTCGACTTACTGCAAGATACTGGAGATAAGCAGCTAATGATCGATAGCTATTGGACCTTCCTGAGCTTTCCCGCATATCAGCTTTCCACAGGATCAGATGGATTAGGCAAAATCGCCAACAGGTACTAATCCGAGCACATCCCGTGGCGTAAACCATCTCCATTTCAACTAAAGCTTACTGTATATTCATCTCAAACATGCAGATTTAACCTGTGTACTTATATGACCCCCTCTTTCACTGAAATTTCTCCTGGAAGCAGCTTGGAAATCCTTTTCGTGGAAGCACAAATCCAGTGTTTAGAAATAGGTTGATATCTGCCACTGTGGCCATTGTGACCTCAGATGAAATAGATCAATCTCAACAGCCAATCATGAGGTCAGTCTTCTGCAAAATAATCATACTGTGAATCTCCATCTGAGCTCCATGTCTTTCTCCTCCCTAAACCTAGAAAAACCCCTGCTGTGCTATCACACAAACCTGCAGATATGATCAATATATGACCTTTTAGTCTTTGATTCCCTATGGAGCCGGCTTCATAGATCAATGTGCAGCCTTACTACAGCAGCGGCTCAGTGGAAAATAATACAAACTCCACATTTGCAGGTGTAGGAAGTGTAAGAAGCACCTGCAGTGAATAGATGTGGATACAGTTCTTTAGTTTTTTTCTTTATCAAGGGATTGAACTGGGTGGAACTGACAAAATGAGGTGATAATGAGGCATTGCCACTTCTTTATACAAAGGTGTTTAGTGTGTATTTGTGTGTTGGCTTTCATCTATCTATTAGCGAATTTATTCAGAGAAGAATTTGAACGATTCATTAAAAGAACCGCTCATAAGAGTCATTTAGTTATAAATCATACTAAAGTGACTGCGTGGAATGTTTGTGCATGCATAAGACAAGTACAACTCTAAAGGTGCCTCTTCTTATTTGGCTGTCCCGCTGTAATCCTCAGTGTTTTGTTACTCTGAGACGTGTTAGTGAGCAGCTGGACCACATACTGACAGACATTCGTCAAACACCAAGGGCTCTTGCGATTAGTATGATGGAGTAAAGGAGAAGAGAAACTGAACGTGTTTATTGACTGAAGCCTGACTCCGTCCTGGTGGAGGTCGAGCTGTGTCTTCCTCAGTAATGAGAAATCACTGAAACTGCATTCCCTGACATGCCACTATCACAACTGGAACTATTTCCAGAAGGTCTCCGGCTGATATTGAGGCGAGGGGAGATAAAACTGGAAAGCCAACAAGTCTTGAATCACAGGAGGTCGAAGTACATGCAATTTGGAATATTTTGAGTTTGTTGCGTTAATACTCGTTTATAAATATTATAAACTATCATTTTTATTGTTATTATAATTGATTTCTTCACGAAAATATTTAGACCTTTCTTAGAAAGCTAGAAAATTATTACGTTTTTATAATATTTATAATAATCTCTATATAATTTTTGTTTTTAATATTTTTGTTTGTGTGTGTGTGTGTATATAGAGGAAACCCCAATGATGACTGTTTTATTCAGTGTTTATCTTCTTAACAAAATTTCCTCAGTCAAAGCGAGTGCATTTTTTCTCAGAGAAAACAGAAAGACAAAATCCTTAGAAATACTACAGGATCCTTTGCTTGTTCCAGAAATTGATTTGTATTATTTTTGGACATCTGTATTGATGTTTTTCTCTTCTTTTGTAGCTGCCTGTGCTTGAGGTCTCAGCAGTCTGGCGTTGTGGATGGTTTGTCTACCTCTAATCCAAACCAAAAGAGATTCTGTTGGCTCAGAGCCTGTGAACGAGAGCCTAAAGCAAGCAGAGTAAAGGTGCACGCACAGAGTTGAATAAAATGGGGTAAGTTTTTATGACTAACACAACAAAAGACTATCATTGCACATACACAATTTCTAACAGGGACCTGCAGATATAAGTATAGCCATATAGTCCAGATATATAAAGTACATAATGTAAAATCAATCGGGGAACCTGATTAGTTTGCCATGAATCCTCAAGTTTGAGTGTCATTGAATCTCTAGTATTTTGGCTTGATATGAAGCTCTTGCCTCAGTGAAGGACTGTCTGCTCTTGCTTTCTTGAGTCTGTAATAATTGTGCTCAAGGAAACGGAGCATCTGCCTGTCTGTCACACACAGAGAGGACATAGTGGGCCCGGCGTGAGCTGATCCTGTGCCACATGCTCATTAAACAAGCTCCTTATGCTAATTGACTGTTTATTCACACGTCAGCAGTTTTCAAGCGCAAGCGAAAGAAAACACTGGCAGAGCTATTGAGACAGTGAGTCTAGTCGAGATAAATCCTCTCGAGCGCTCCACTGTACAATTCACCAAAAAACAAGGGGGCTTTCAATCTTCTTATCTCCTAAATGGAGCGTTGAAATTAGCTTGATAATACCAGAGGGGTTTCAATAGCTCCATTTTAATTAAATTGCTCCAAACGTTAATTGAACACCTGAACGTGCTGGGCTTCCCCCACCTAAAATCGCTGGTTTCCCGCCTTTTTCAATCTAATCGCAATGCCATTGTTGTTCTCTGACAGGCAATGTGAAGAAGATGAATATTCATCTAGATGGATTTGTCCTGACTCTGCTGCCCGGAATTATTGTGACATGTTCTTTTGTAACTCCTGGCTTGACCCTGATTTCTGTTGTAGATTATGGCTGGATATTAATACAGCCCAAAGCAAGGCAATTTGTACTAATTACTGAAAGAGAAGCGCTCTCCTTGCTAATCCACGGTTCTCATCTGATTAGTGGAATAAGAGCCCCGGGCGAGTGTTGTGGCTCTCTTCATTACTGTCCCTTCTGATTTTCCTCCCTCTCTGTTTAATGTATTTAATTCCCGACATAACCCCCCACCACCACACCATTTGATTTGTATAAAAGAACAAGCTATTTTTAGAATATGAATTTGATTATATAAGTCATAGGGACTATGCATGATGAGTATTACAATTACTGTAGTGGTTATCGAACTGTGATACTTAGTTTTAGCTTAGTTTTGTCTTTGGAAGGGTCATTTGATGTGATTTAGATAGTATGCAAAAGCAACATCAAGAGGAATATTGGTAGCTTTGTACAGTTTTTAAATATATGAGAAATGTACACTCTAAAAATTCTGGGTTAAATACAACACAGTGCTGGGTAAAATATGGACAAACTCAGCGATTGGGTTACTAGCCAGAAGGTTGTGTTTAATATTTAACCCAACCGTGGGCTGAAAACAACCTAAATGCTGGGTTTGTCCATATTTAACCCAGTATTTTTTTAAAGTGTAGTTGGTGAATTTCATTTTTGCACCATTTTAGTGCACTTTTATTGGGTTAGTGAAGTCTGTCTGTGGGGTTGCTGCTTATACAAGTGAGCAACTGAATCCCTTACATACAAGCCATTAGCATAACAAGCAAATGTTACATACGGTCAATGTTTCAAGGAAGTAATTTTGCATTCTCGGAATCATGTGCACTAATCCTCGGAAGCACATCCTCATGATTAATTTTGAGCCTGAGGTAATTTTAGATTTTATCTGGTATTTTAAAATCCTCAGTTGCTTACATATGCCCAAGGATTATCAGTGGAATATATTTCTTACATATTTTGATTATTTATTTATTTATTTATATATTTTTTGGCCAAAACATGAAGAAACAGTATGCCAGTTTAATTAGTTTTTTATATATTTTTTTTTATCACAGCAGTCAATTATAAACAATAAAGACCCATTTATGCTGTGTAAGAAAAGTTAAATAACATCTTTCAAAATGCTAAACTATAATTTTTAAATGCGATTGTACTAAAGCCAAAAAAATTTAAATGTTTAAAAGCCAAAAGAAATTAAAGAATTTAAAAGCCAAAAATGTTTACTTTACAGGTGTGACGAGACACTTATCCCACAAGACGAGATTTTAAAACTTTTTTAAAGAAATCCTCAATGATGAAATATATAAGGGAAAATTGTCTTTTATTCAACTGAAAAATGCCAAAAAATGTAGGTGCATTTTGAAATCAAATGCAAACATCTATTTTAATACATTTTATGCAGGTATAAACAACATATAAACACTGCAAAAGGTTTTGTCACAAACTCAACTGACAGACAAGTAATTGCACAAAATTATAAATAGTATAAATAAAAATTAACAACACAAATATCCTTTTAAAGTGGAAGTGAAGCAGTCAGTCAAGTTTATTATTTAGCAAACTGATTTCCACTTTAATAATAAAAATAATAATAAAAAAGAAAAAGAAAAAAATTATATATATAAACACAATTAATGTATTCATTTAAACAAATAAAGCAGTGGTTCCCAAACTGGGGGACGCGGCAAGGCTGAGGGCTACGAAATCTATTTTTTCCCCCTAAATTTCTTTTTTTTTCAAATTCCTTTCTTTTTTCGTTTAAATTTTTCTGGATTGTTTTTTTTTCTGTTTAAATTTTTCTCAACTCCTTTTTAGTAGTCAAGTCTAATTAATTAAAATGATGAAACTTATACATTTTCAAATCAATTTATTAAGCGTTTAACAAAAATCACGTTTAGGGCCCTGTGAAATTTTATTATATTATTCATATTCTTTATTGTTACTAAATTCTGTTTTAGCATGTCTAACTATTTTAATGCATAAAACAACTTAATTTATTAATTTTATGGTTTCTTAAAGTAGCCTTATGATTTTTTTTTTCCTCAGGAATTCTGTGTTGTGTATTTACATTTTTCTGGTTATTAAATGATGGCATAAAACATTCATTTCATCATTTATCTTGTACTTATTGAAAATTAAGCAAAAATTTTTTTTTTTGCCAAATAAATGGGGATTTACTACTACAATTAAACATGGAAGAAATCTTGTGTGATTAAAAAAAAGATTACGTTTGTTTAAATTTAGTAGTAGTTATAGTAGTATACATCACGCGTGCTTCAGTGTGTGCGTAGCAAATGAAACTGTTCGTCTGCGCCCTTCATTAACAGAGACCGGCTGAATATGCATGATTCATATTTTAATCAACTTTTGCAGCTTTATATTTACAGATACTAGTCCATATCTTTATTTGATGTAATGGCCTACTTTTGATTAATTAATTCAAAATGTGACAAATCCCGTGACATTCCGTGTTAAATTGTGAATTCTGTTTTTATGACTGGATAAAGACTACAGTGCGTAATTTTCCCACCTTTCATGCGGCCACTTTCCTAATGTGAACATAATATCTTATATAATACCACTGTTGAAAGGGCCAGTGTAATGTAAAATAGATCTAAAAGGTCTGCATGAGGATATCATCACCTTCTCGCCTCGTGAGACACATAGGATCACACCCCTAGTAATAATGTATATTTTTCTAATTAGAATGTTGGGTCACACTTTATTTAAGGTCTAAATCTAGCTATTAACCATTAACTATTAACCATTAAATATTAACCATTCTTTGCTATTTACCATTAACTATGACTTTTGCCTCAATAATCTCTTAATGTGCTGCTTACTAATAGGATTAGGGATGTAGAATATGGTCAAGCAGAATAAATACTTTGCAAGAATTAATGAAAAACCAATATGTTAATAGTAGGCATGTTAATAAGCAAATAGTTAATAGTGAGAATTGGTCCCTACTCCCTATACTAAAGTGTTACCAAATATTGTTAGAATTACTGATGTTCAAACATATAAAATTGTTCTGCCGACATTATTTCAAAGCCTTGTCTGTGCATTTCTGCAGGGCTGTGATCCCAATGCGCCTTTCTGGAATATGGCAGTGTTTTCTGTGGCCATGCCGGATGTGAAAGCCCCACAATGTGATTACTCCCCAGCAGGCTCTCCTGCAGGCTGCAGCATGGACCTGTCTGTTCTCAGCTCCCCGCTGTCTGCTTACCCTCATCATGGCGTGCCCCCCTTCCCAGCCCAGGATGTAGCTCCGGGCCACTGCAACAACAACAATGGCCTGCTCAGCAACCTGGGGGTCTACTGCTCCACCAGCAGTATGCATCCCCTTAAACAGCCTGATGGCCAGTCTGGCTACGGGCCGATGCGCTTTCCACAGGGCTGCATGAACACTGGTGGCACCCGGCTTTACCGCAGTCTGGAAAACCTGCACTGGGCTGCCGTGTCAGATCCCAGTGCGTATCCTTACAGAATTGTGGACAGTGAGTTAATACTTCACTGCACTTCAAGCAGCCACTGGTACGACGGACCTCCTCAGGAACCACAGGTTTACGGCTTAATGCCTTCCCATGACGGCATGGCAATCTATGGCCGCCGAGGAGTGGTGAGGAAGGATATACCGCTCTTCCCACAATGGCTTTTACCTGCGGTTGAGGACTGGAGCATGAACGGAAATGCTCGGAAGGGTCTTCGAGACAAGCTGCGGCTCCAGAGCACACGTGTGATGGAGCCTCACAAGCCCTTGCGTCCTGTGCTTGGTAATGCACCTTCTCCGCTGTATCCATGTGATCAGGATGTAGCGGTTCGGCCATCATTGCACAGGCATGGACAGCAGGAGTTAAGTGCCCGTCGCAATCACCAGTCCCGAGGAGATCAAACAGGAAGCACTCCGACGGCTGCAGCTCCGAAGGCAACGAAGCACCCCTAACTTGGCACTGAACTCTAGACAGGAGTCTAGTACCATGAGTAAAGCTCATACGGCAGATCCCATCTGCACTAACTCCGCCCAGTCAACCCCTGAAAGGAAAAGACCCCCGATAGGCCGCTTGCACATACCTACATTTGAGGAGTTTAAGAGAATGAGACAAAAGGAGGCCATTAAAAACCACAGGTCCTCTGAAATGGAGAGTAACGACAAGCATAGAGAGGAAAGAATACAGACAGAGGAAACGCAAAGTGCTGAAAGGAGAGACATTGACATCAACACAGCTCTGGATTCGAACCACTGCGAAGCGGATATGTCTGAGCCCAGTTCCACCGCAGAGGTCCCAGGAGGACCCATCTGCACAGGCCCAGTGGCTCGCTCTCCATTACACCCTCAAGCTGCTACAGGAAGAGGCAAGGAGACAAAGGGCCCAGCAGGCCCTGGGGCCACAGATGTAGCTGTTCTCCCCTTCCCGCCCCGCAGGGAGAGTGGTGATGGCCCATCCAGCTGCTGCCCGGCAATCCTTCTGGACGGAACAGACCTTTCCAGCTATGGAGCCAAAATCTACAAAATGAGGGATGGCTTACTGGGATCTGCCCTGGACCTTATTAAAAAAAGGTGAGTTGATGGGCATAGTACCTATGGAAGTAGTGAGAGAATAAGGTGAATTTAAATCCGGGTCTCCCATGATATTAAAATTGGGCTGACAACCGACGAATGTTGGACATCAAAATTCATTTGTATTTTTATAATTAATTATAAATAAAAGAAAAATGTAAATCAATATTTTTAAGTGGTTTAAGGTACCACAATATTAAAATGTAACAAACAAAATAAAAAAAGTAAATTAATATGCTAAAGATTTAACATTGCGGTGTTCTTAAAGTATTTGTGTTTTTAAAGATTAACTGAGTGTCAGTGGATAATGGAAAAGGGAATTTAAATGTAAAAATAGAAAAATATATTAAATATAAATCAGTATATATCCGATATTAACCATTACCAATTAATAAAAGAATCTCTATAAGCCAATATTTTGATACCACATTGTTATTGTGCATCCCAATCATTCAGCGGTTGAATGGGGAAAATGGACATCATCTGGATCAGTGTATCTCATGGTAATCAGGTTTGCTTGTTAACTGTGAAAATAAATCCCACAGCAGCTCAAGCATCGTTTGCATCAGTATTTGTGTTATTGATTTATTCCAGAATCTCTGCACAGCTTGTATACAGAGAAACAGAGTGAATGTACTATCATTGATGTGACTCTTAATGTCTTCATTTATGCCAAGTACACAGTAGCAGATGTGATATTTGCATATAGTGACATATTATATGGTGATTAGCAGTTTAGCTATATTAAGAATGGAAAACATGGTTCACACCTTTCCACCAACAGCAAGTTTTGAACACACAAATTTCACACAAGCCTAAAATATGCGAACTGGACAGGAATTTGAATAACATAACAGCACATAACTCTGGCCCTGACAGTCTTCTCAAATTTAGCATGGATGCATAAATCTGTATAGATTTTCCTTCAGGCGCTTTTGCTCCAGACATGGTAGAGAGCTTAACTGCTGGTGCGTCAGAAGCTTTTCGACATTACAGAGCCTTTCTCTACTGTTATGTTCCTCCAGGACAGGAGTTCAATCCAGGCTGTGAAGCATCTAAATATAACATCCAATATCCCAGCTGTCCCGTAGTGCCTCAAGTGAGGGTATTCCTTTACTACAGAGCAGCCCGAGGCTTCCAGGTCTTTTTTATGAAACTTATATGTAGTTATTTTCTTTTATTGTCTGCTTGATAGAAGAAAAAAGAACAAGTCACAAAGCAATGTTCTTATTTAAGCTTACAGTCACTTTATTGTATTGCCTTGAATGGATGAGCACATTTCAGGAGAGCTTATTGTCCTGATATGATTTTTTTTTTTTTGATGAGGAGTTGAGTTAGTATACACTGTAAAAAATTTCTTGTTGTTTTTACAAAAACTTTTTGGCAGCTGTGGTTGCCAGAATAATTTTGTAAAAATACAGAAAACTGTAAACACATTTACGTCAAAAACTGTTAATTTTACAATATAAAGCTGTAATTTACAAACAAGAAAATGTGAATATAAACCAGTAAATTCAACAACACACAAAATTAAATCTGTTTTGTACCTTGAAAATACTGACAACCACCATAATAATAAAGATGGTACTGTATAAGAGAAAGCCACATGAAGTATCAAAGCTCATCACAAGTAGCTTCACCACAAGCAGAAGTATATATTTACATATAGAAGGTGCACATTTATGGAAACACAAAACACCATCATGGTAACACATGTGATACTTAAATAATGCAAAAAACTTTCATTAAGCAACAGAAGATGTAACATAAAGCTCAAATGTACATAACTGATAACAAGAACTATTTAAAAACATGATTATTTAAACAAAATACTTTCAAACGTGGAGTGTCACGCAGGGAATTCTGGGAATATCAGTTTACAGTTTTAGACTGTAAATTATACATTGATTTGTTCTTTTTTTACTTCTAAAAGCTGTATAATTAACAGAATTTTACTGTAAATTTACATTAAATGCTTTGTTAGATCTTTTACAGTTTTTCCCTGTATATAGTACGGGAACTTACTGTTAACCTATTATCAGTTTTTTTTCGTAGCGTTTTTACAAAATTTTACAGTTAAAATTACACTTATTTTTTACAGTGTAGGTGGACAAGACCTTTAAATAAATAATAGAACATCATCCTAAAAGTGCTATTATAAAAACCTGTCAGTACATTGGAATACAAGTTTTTATACACCTTTATTTATCTTAATAAACCAAAAATCCAATTAATGGCCACAGACAGGACTCCTGAAATGACACATAATATATCTGCATTGCTTTAATGACAGTTTCTTTCACGTGTGAAAGACATTGGTTTTATTGCCACTTTAAGTGCGTTGTATTAATTACTGGCAGTTCACGGCTACAGGTTTGTGAATGAACTCTTGCACATTTTATTGTTGAAATGAAAAATGCTATTTGATGTGCACAAGCTATTGACATCAGCGTTTTGTGATTCTCCTTTTCCTAGTGAGATGTCATGGCTTCTTTGTCTTTGTGTTTTCTTTTGAATGCATCAGAGCTCATGGCTGTGCTGTCAGCAATATTCTCAGATGGCGTCTATGACAGTGATGAGCGAAGCTTTCAGATTCTGAGGAACTAAAGCATCAAAGGACATGGAAATGATGTGGAAGAGGCAATTAAGACCTTATAACAGATCATAAAAAAAAAAAAAACTTTTTTAGTCCCAGCATTTATTTGAAACTGCAATTTTCTGTAACATTATAAATGTCACTTTTATCAATTTAATGCATCCTTGCTAAATACAAGTAATAATTTCTTTCAAAACTAAAAATGTACTTACCCCAAACTGTTACATTTACCTTTAAAGCAAAATAATATAAGATTTTTTTTACCCCATTTGTTAATCTAGTAGCATATTGAGTGCACACTGAGAATGACAAGAAGAAGAAAAAAAACAATACAAAATATGTAAGCTTAAAACAACAAAAACTACACCAAAGTTTGCCTGTCTGTTATGTGCTGTTATTTACTCATCCATGGATACATAAGCTCCTTTTCTACTTGACACACACACAAAGAAATCTAAAAGATTGATTTAGCTTGTTTCCGATTCGGAGCCTTGCAGTGAAGAGTTCAGGTTTTAATGTGAATTGATGTGTCTAATTGCTGTCCTCCGTGAGCCCCTCTGGTCTGGGGGGCACCAGTCCTCTCTAGGGGGATGGGGGTTTACAGCACGGCACGTGAAGGAGCAGAGAATCAGGACTTGTAATTCCAATTTAACACTCCTAGTTTCCTCCCTTTGTGTTCTCTCTCCCTCGCTGCTCCAGCTGCAGTGCAGAGATTGCAGCCGAGACTTCCGTGCGATTGTCGCGTGAGCAGAATGACGTCACTGACATCACCGCTCCCCAGCCCAGCCATCAGTCTGCCCACGTTGCCATGACAACATCGGCCTGCGGAGAGGAGGCTTGCACCGAGCCCGTGGGACAACGGGGCAAAGCGGCAACAGAATGCGTAAGGAATGCTGCTGTCTCATGCACACCTCTGGTTATTATCACCTCTGAATGAGGACAGCGGCGGCTGTCGTGCATATACGGGAATGTGATCAGGGTGCATGGGAAGATGAGGTTGCAGAGGAATCTGCACGGTAGAGGCGACTGCAGACATGCAGCGGAGCGCACAGAGCTGCAGCTAAGAGCAACACGCAGGGAGGATTAGAGCCAGGTTTCATGTTGGTAACTGCTTTACATTTCTTATTTTCTCTATGTCAGGTTGTGTGTTGATGCTCTCTGCTGCTTGAGATGCCGGCCAGCTCTTCATTGCGCCACATTCATTCACGCCATACGACTGGCTGTATGTTTTTTAAGGTTAAGGGTGAAATCGAGGAATGCTGGCATTCATGCGTAATGTTCCTATGATTCATTGGTCAGCTGTTGTGCACAGATGCTTCTTCCGCTTCTGCATTTCTCTGTCTTTAATTAAGATAACAGCTGCCTTATTAATAATTCTGTACGTCACCTGAAGCCACCGTGTCTTGTTTCTTGTGCATCGCTAACACTTGAGAACCTAATGTTGTTGAGCGACCTTTTGAGAGTTTTAGGCCATAGATGTGTTTATAGCAGATGCATTTGAAACACAATATTACTGACTTAGAAATGCCGTTTTGGAATTGCAGATGTTTAAAAGGTGAAAGGTTATCAGTTGTGTCAGTTGAGGCAGATGTAGTCAGTCTGAGTGCCTTTAAAGTCAACACATTTGATATCGACAATGTGACGGAGTTAAGAGTGAAATAAATTGGATCACAAAAAAATCTTAGTTATTTGCAGGGATCATTCAAATAGATCTTGGTGATTTTAGCCAAAAATGACAGTTGTGTGAGGAGTGTAGCTATTTCTTTTTGTAGTTTCTCTCTGTAGTTAATAGTTGTTCCAAGGTTGTTGTTTTTTTGTTTGTTTTTTTTTTATGAAATATTATTTACAAAGACAAATTTTGGTCAGACTTTGATAAAGGGCCTTAACTACTATGTACTTACGTCAAAAATAACCACAATGTACTTATTGTGCTCATATTGTACTGCAAAACACTTCTGCTGCTATTGAGGTGGGATATGAGGGACAGATGATATGAGTGCATTTAAGGGTGTGTCAACAGCATAATTATAAATGTAATTACAGAAATTAATTACTGATTTAATTAAATGCAGGTGTGCAGGTGTTATTTTTGAAATATAAGTACAGTGTATGTACAGAATAAGTGCACTGTTCCAAATGATTAATTTAAATGTAAGTACATAGCACTTAAGGACACTTATTATAAAGTGGGACCCAATTTTTTTATTTGAAATAGCATCTGTAGGCATGTTATTAACAATAAGATTAGGAAGGGTTAGGAAAATGAGGTCTGACTTTGTTCTGCGTAACATGAAAGATATTTCGAGGAATGTTGGTAACTAAACTGTTTTGTTTACCATTGACTACCATTTTATGGACAAAAAACACTGAGACTTTTCTCAAAATGTCATATTTTATATTCCACAGAAAAGTAAGTCATACAGGTTTGGGAGCAACATGGGGTTGAGTGAATGATTACCAATTTCCAATTATGTATGAACCGTACTATTAATAGTGACTTTAAACCATCTGACAGGCCAGTTTTAAAAGAAAGCTGGGTTTCCGAATTATTTCTATTGAGAAAAGAGATGAATTTGATGTCTTTGGAGTCTGTCAGTAGACTTTTTAATAAACCGTAAATGGGCATGAAAAGCCACAGCGAAGAATTTTCCACTTACCACCACAATATATTAAAAGCTTTGGTAATGTTACACCCTCTGGATGTACGGTAATGCAGTGACTCTGATCGATGTCTGAAACAGTTAGTGGTTCCATATTCTCATATGTGCTTAGGGATCAAATCTGCCTTCATTGAGGTTTTACACAGTTAAACTCTCCCCTCACACACACACACACACACACACACATTTCAGACCAGTGCTCTGCCATGTGCACTGTTGATTGACAGATCTCCATCCTATCAGCAGGTTTCTGGGGCGGGCTGCAGACGCTCCAGCTCGGACGCGGCCTATGAGCTGGCTGAGTCAGTGAGGGCCCAGCGTGAGTGTCGTCTGAGGCCCCACTACAGCGACCCCATGCCTGCAGACGCCACCAAGCGTAAGCAGCTGGAGATGAAGATCGCTGCTGCGGCACGCTTGCACATTCACCGCAGAGACAGGGACAGTGGTAAGACTCTTTCAGCTGCACTAAGCTTTGCTCACAGTTCTTGCTGTAAGTAAACTTCACTCGTGTCCTAGATTTGAACTGACAATACTTCATTTAAAAAACCCTTTTTAGGCCTGCTTGTCTATAACCCAAGGGTATCACTTTAGTTGTTATTACTAGACTCTGCTTTTTTTTTTTTTTTTTACTAAAACCTGGCCTTACTGGTGGCTCTTACTGTAGGTTCGTCACATGCATGACCTCTACCCTGAGGACTGCTTTTATGTTTCTGCACCACAGCGGTTTTTAGATGTAAAGGCATGTACATCTCTAGTATCAAATAAGGGGTGCACAGTATACTGTATCAGCACCATATTGGATATTTTTCATTATTTGTTGTTTTTAAATGTATTGGTATTACAAAATATTACAATATTTAACTGTTTCTGTCTATTTTAGGATTTCGATAATCATGTAGAACTAAAGAAATAGTGATAGATTACAGTCCTTATTATTTTGAGCAGTTATATTATTCTATTTCAAACAAGATAATTTGTTATAGAAGTTTAAAAAGGAACTTTCTTACATTTTCATTCTTAAGTATAGATTTAAAAAAGTATTGATTTATCATCATATATGTAATTTTTGTTATTATAGCTTGATCATTTGGCAGTTTCTATTTACCATTTCTCAGGTGTTTTACCTGTTAGTGTAAACAAGAGGCTATTTACGCTACTCTTCAAATGTTTTGGGTCATTCTTTTTTTTTTAAGAAAGAAAGTAATATTTTTACTCTGCATGGATACATTAAATTAACGACAAAGCCAGTAAAGACATTTTTACTAAATAATTCAAAATAAATGCTGTTCACTTGAACAGCAACAAATGTATCTCGGTTTCCACAGAAATACTAAGCAGCACAAATGTTTTCAACAATGATGATAAAAATAAGAAATGTTTGAGCAGCAAAAAAACATATTAAAATGTTTTCTCAAGGTTCATGTGACACTGAAGACTGGAGTAAGGGCTGCTGAAAATGAATTTTTTTCATAGGAATAAATTAATTTTTTTAACAAAATGTATTAAAATAAAATAGCATTTTAAACTGTAATAATGTTTTACAGTTTTTTATCAAATAAACTGCTGTATCACTTCATTAAAAGATCTTACTGAACCCAAACTTTCGAATGGTAGTGTATACTAAGAGTATTTAAAAAAAAATTTTTACTCTGTGTAAATCTACCTCTGCCATGGTAAATTCATGGGAATGTTTTAAAGTTCAGAACACCTCAAATGTATTGTCTTAAATATTAAAATATTTAAGTAAATTTTTCTGGTCTCTTTTTGTTTTACCTCTACTCTCCCAATGCAAGTCATTTTAAAACTAACATTTAATTATTTTTTTTACAGTTTTATTAGACTTTTTGGATTATCTGTATGTTATTAATGTAACTAGTGTTGTTAAATTCTGCGAGCTGACCCTGTTTGTTGTTTGTCATCAGTGCCAGGCTCAGCCAGGGGCCGCTCAGAGCCCAGAGGTGAGGAGAGGAGCAGGGGCCTGGGTGTGAGGCGCTCAGCACAGCACCGCTGGAGTACCATCAGCAGCCTGAGCGCAGACAGTGGTGTCGTAGGCTTGAATGATGAGCGTGAAGATGAGGAAGAGCCCCGTCGCATCCGCCACAGTGCCGGAGCCGAGGTAGAACGTGTGGACAGCGGCATCGGCCCTGGATTGGCTCGGGGCTGGAGGAGACCCTTGCCGTCCCTCAGGGCCTGGGACGCTCAGCAGCCCTGTCCCGACTGTGGACACAAAGAGGGGGCCCGCGAGGAAGGCATGTGTGAACGCTGCTCCAAGCTACGCACAGAGCGCAAAGAGGCCATCCTAGAGTTTCTCAACACTGAGTCGAGTTATGGAGAGGACCTGCGCATCATCAAGGAAGAGTTTTACTGCCCCATGCAGAGTGCAGGTCTGCTCACTGCAGAGCAGCTGGCCGTGGTCTTCAGCAATGTTCAAGAGCTCATTGATGTCAACGACAAGTTCACAGAGCACCTGCAGGACAGCATCGATCAGGCTTTTGATCAGGTACTGAGCGCTAGTGATGGACTGACTTTTTGCCAGGCCAGTATGTGGCCATTTCAACATTAACATGACAAAAGTGTCAGTTCCAGAATCTACTGATTACTAAAATTCTGGGGAATTTTCGGAAATCATTAGACCTATGGTTCTCAACTGTTTTGGGCATGGGGCCCAATTTTCCCATTGTCATAATTTTTTTTAGGATATGTATATATATATATATATAAATGCGATGTTATTCATTTAATATTCCTGTAATCCTGAAAAAAAAAACTGTTTTCAACACTGATAATAAGAAATGATTCTTGAGCACCAGATCAGCATTTTAGAATGATTTCTGAGTGATTATGCATCACTGAAGACTGGAGTAATGCCTGCTCAAAAAACGTAATGGCAATGGTAAACCTAAACTGTGACTGTCTCCCCACAGGGCGATGAGGACCTGCAGAGTGTGTGCATTGGGGAAATCTTCTTGGAGTTTGTCAACATGCTTCCAGCGTTTCAGACCTACTGCCTGCAGCAGTCCACATCTGTGAACATGCTCAACACACTGGAGAAAGAAAAAGAGCTTCTTAGGTACACATAATATATCATAAACTGCTCATTCAGTGTTACAAATAAAGGTAGTTAAGCATCAGTTAGTAGGTCTTTTCAAATATAATCTTTCAGGATTGTACATGCACTATGCACTTAATATTTCACTAGCTTCACCATTAAGAACCATGGCTGGTTTTGTTCGTTGGTGATTGGTTCATGCGTTATATCCCGTCACTTGTTTCGTGTGCCTTCGCAAATCAGTTTGAATGAACAATATAATGGCAATAATGGGAAGGCTAATTTTTTAAAAGTTGCTGTTTGTTATGATCTGTGGGTTGTAATTAGTAAAGTGCTCTTTTTTTGTTGCCAAAATCAAGTTTTTATTTCGCAATAACTAGAAATTATTATTAAGCCATAATTTCATAAACTAGCTAGTTAACTTTATGACATACTTAAATCAGCACCAAAAATGTATACTCACAATGTTCAATACAATATGTGACTCAAGTTGAAAGTATATGAAAGTTTACTCCTTTACATCCCTCAGGATATTCCTCGACGTGTCCCAGAATGACAACACAGCACTCAGACGCATGAACCTGCGCTCTTTCCTCATGGCGCCACTTCAGCGTGTGACCAAGTACCCATTACTGTTAAGTCGCATTAGCAAGGTCACCAACGAATGTCACCCAGACTACTCCCGCTTAAAAGAGGCCAAGAGCCGCGTGGAGTCCCATCTAGAGCACATCAACATGAAGACCAAACAGGAGGGAACCGCCACATGGTCCTTGCGCTCTTTCCGACGCGACAGTCGCAAGAACCGAGAAGTCATTAACATTGAGATGAGAGAGCTATCGATGAAGACGGTGGGCTGGACACGAGAGAGCACACGCTTCATCATGGAGGGGCCACTTCAACTGGCGCAGCCCGCCGATGGACAGTGGCTTAAGAAGGGGAGCAAATCCCTCAAATTCCAGAACATTCAGAGTTTACTCATGGTACGCACCCTGCGCAATACAGACACGGTGACTGAAGGGAGTCTGGAGACCTTAGAGACGGTGCAGGACGGTGTACTGGTGCTCATCAAGGACAAGAGCAGCGGGAAGTTCACTGTGTTACGGGAGCCAATCCATCTGGCAAACTGTGTGGTATCCGCCGACACCGACTGTGAAGACACCTTCGAGGTGCTGGACATCCGACGCGAGGCCTTAGTTTTCCGTGCCTCCGACAAACCTCGCACTCAGCAATGGTTTCGTCAGATCAAGAGATACGCTTGTGATTTGGGATCCTGGAGAAAGAGACGCAACGCACTCCCTAATATCATGATTAACACGACCCAGAGCCGGTCTTGAGACTGAGCCCTCAGCGACACATCCCTTCCCAGTATAACTTTGATGTAAATAATAACTGGGAAAAAAAAATCAATATTTTGTTGAGCAAACAGTATTTGTGTGGAGGAACCGTATCTAAGTAGATACTTAGGTTCTCCACCAATGGACTTTTAAATTGCAAGGTTTTACTGTGATTTGACTGGAAATTAATATAGACTGCAGGAGGGCACTTTGTATGAGTGGAAAGCAAGTAAATGACATTTGGGAAGAGGAAAAACCCACTGTCAAGCAAAAAGTAATGCCCTTTGGCATACCAAAATGAGGGCCTTGTTAGGCGCCTCACTGCTGCACTTGTAAAACACTGATTGTACAACCAGTTTTCTACTGAGAAGAAAAGTGGTATTTGTGATAAGCACGAAGGAACATGTTTGTTATTGGATGGACTTTATGTGGACTTTTTAGTATGCACAACAGAAACCTATGGAAACCTGTGTTTAGTGTGAAGACTGAGGTAAAGCTGTTTTGTTTTCAGATCATTGTAATTCCCTTTTCCCCTCTCTCTCTCTTCCGTTAGCATCTATTCCCACTGCCAATCAGGAGCAGTTCTCATTTTTGTATCACTGTGCTGGTTTACAAAACAGCAATAATCTTTATTGTATTATGTAGCAGCAGTCAAGCTGTTTTTATTCACAGGTAGCCATATTCTTGTGATCAGTGATGTAAGCAAAATGTTTTGGTATGTTTTCTCCACAGTCTAATGAGGGTGTAGCACCATGTATTATCATTGCCACATTAAAGGTTGTGCTGAAACCATCTGTGGCAATACGTACTTTAAATTGAAAACTGTCAGTTGGATGTTTCCCCCCAAAATTCTGAAGCATATAATTAAAATTTTTGTTTTCTTTGTGATCTCTGAGGGGGAGGAAATATGTGCCTTTGTTTCTTTGATACTGAATGAGTCCTAAGTACTATTTTCTTCAAGTTTTTCCTCTACTTTTACCTACGAATCAGGCCTTCTGTCAAATTGAGAAACAGATGTATCATTTTTCAGTAGCTGCTATTATATTCTGGCTTCCCATTGATATACAGACTGTGCTTTATGAAAACTCATTAAATGTTAACTGTTTTTGTTTGATGCACTTTAACACGATAGTCCTAAAACTGGAGCGAGGACATTGTTCTGCAGTTTACAAAGCTTTACTGTACTTTGTTTTAAAGCTTGTTTTAGCTTTAAGAGAAAAAGAACCACAGTTGACTTCAGCAATAGCAATCAATCACATTCATTCTGGTCTCTCTGTATGTATAAACTCAATAGTGATGGGTACAAATTGTCACGGTCACTGGATTTAGGTGTTTAGGTTTCAACATGAATATTTACCATTTATTCCAATGGCACTGATACTGTTAAATATATCATACTGTAGCTTCCACATTACACAATGAAAAGAATTGAACCTGCCAGAGCTGAGACCAATCCAGAGACTGAGACCAATCCAGCTGTTAAATACTTTTTTCCATTCTTAAAAATCCTAATTTAATATTGTTTTTGTGTGTGTGTGTGTGTGTAAAATATTGTGAATTACAATTAAAAATGAAAGTATCCTTCTCTCTCAACTGATTCCATATTTTCTGAGAACATTATTCCCAGTGTGAATCTTTATTATATAACATTAGTGAACAAGCAAATGGTTTTCCAGTGGAAAGTTGAACCACCACATGAACATAGGCATTTCAACTTCAAATACTCAGAAAAGATAAGAAATCTCTCTCTGAGAAATCTGTCTTTGGGGAGAAACAAAGAATACAAAGCATTATTGCAGAGAATTTCTTTTTTACCATTTTAAGTAAAAGCCCCCAAAAAACACTGAAAGAGCAGATAAAACATGCACCCACAAAAAAGCCACAACAAGAAGAGCAATAAAAAACGTAAATGCACTAAGAATCCACAAACTAAATAGGGAGAAACATAAAGGTTGCCATAAACCTTTACAAAGGAATACAAATGCGTTGTCAGTTTGTCCTTTGAAAACATCTGTTCAGAAGGTTTTAGTGTTATCTTTCCATAGCTCTTCCCAAAACGACACAATCTGCAGATTTAGCATGCATAACAACATAAGAGCCAGAACAAAAGGAAAGAAACATATGAACCGAAAAGCAGAAGTGATAAACCAGTGGTCAAATTTGCACTAATAAATCACTTTGATCTCAAGTAATAATCAAACAATTAGCATTCTATCATTATTTACTCTTCCTCACGTAGTTCCAAACCTAAAGTTCTACTGTGCATCACATAAGAGATATTGAAGATGTTTACAGTCATTTTTTCCACATAACTAAAGTCAATGGGGTTGACTTTGTATGGACAAAAAAAATATTGTTCCCAAGAAGAAAATAAGTCGGACAGGTTTGGAGTGACATTGAGGTTGAGTAAATGATAATTACTGGATGAACTAAAATACATGAAAGTATAAATATGTACACACAGCAAACCAGTGGTTAAAGGAAACCACTAGATGATTTAAAGATTGAATATGTTTTTACGGCATTGAACTAAACAGTTTGACACATGTACACCTTGGCAAGATATGGTATGGTATAATGTGATTTGAACTGTTACATTCCAGAAAAGTGCTTGGTTATGAAACCCAATCTAACAAATCAATGAGCATAGGTGTGTGTCAAATGTAATACTTATAGTTTAACATCAAGAAAATGTCTTGATGTCTCAACTGGACAAAAAGCCACAAAACAGGCACAGAACTTTGTTTTTAACAGCATTTTTTAAGTATCTTCCACCCAAAAATGTTTTTATTCCTTCTTGTTTAACTGCACAATGATTCACAAGAGACATGGCCAAGACAAAAACATCAATAATAGTAAAAAGCATCCAACTCCCCCACCCCCCACACACAAAAAAAAAAACAGGCAAAAAATGCATCTGTACATAAGCATCTCTCAACAAAAGTGAGAAAGAGAAGATCTCCTCACTAAAACCTGAACTAATCTCGGTCTTTGAGGACAGGTGGCTTAAAAAAAAAAAAAAAAAAGATATCGCCCAAGGCTGCTGGGGCTTCAAGACCTCCATTCCCTCCGCTCTTCCTCAGATCACCTGCTCGCAGACAGGTTTAACCACTCTTCCAGTCGTGGAGAATCCCAGCAAGGGTAGTGCCCCGCAGCCGCTTGCATTCCCACACCTCCTCTACTTATCTCCTCCGGACTCCTGCTCCTTGGCAAGGCCTCGGATAGAGAGATCGTACACCACCTCCTCGATCTTCTTCACATCATACTTGAGGCCGTCATAGCGCTTGCGAAGAGGGTCGTTTTTTAAGTTAAGCAACCGAAATCCAGAGTCAAGTTCATTGATAAAGTTTGAGATCCTAAGCGGACGTCCATAGTCACCTGCGGTCACGCTGTTCACTGCCAGCCTCGACTAAATGGAAAAAAAAACAGGTACATTGTGCTTTTAATTGCATTCACATTCCTTCCGCTCTTGCCAAAGTTTATTTCACATCAAGAAGGCAAAAACCAAAATAATGCCCCGAAATATCATAAATGCACATCTGCATGCTCAAGTTAATAGAACTGCACCTCGAAAACTTAATTTTTCCATTCTGCTGCTCACATCTGAAGTTGCTTTTAACACATCATCAAATGTGAATGACCCTTAATTCTGGTTGCCACTTGTCATAAAATTCTACCTGAACCTGAAAAGTTTGTTCACCAGTGTTTAGATTCTGAAAAAAATTAGACACCCAGTCTGCATTATAAGCAGATCAACGGTATGCTCTATTGGATAACTTTATACAATTATAATTACATACTTGCTCAGTATGACTTCCTACACTTACATAAGTGTGATTTATTGCCCAAAAAAGTGAAAACAAAAAATATAGTTAAAGATGAATACCACTGATAGCGTTATTTTTTCACTAGTGTAAATGGGGCCTTGGGACAATTACTGTTTCTATAGCAACCTGAGATTTTAACGGCAGCTGCAGTGATGCAATGATTTCATGAATTGGCAAATGGCTCTTTTACAGAAAAGGCAGGACTATTCCACTATATTGTGTGTTGCACTTTCTCCAATTCGTAAATAATATGAGTGCACCATCTTTGGAAATACATTGTCACACCACAGGCCCCGCCCATCAGCAGTCATTCGCTTAATGGCTGACATTTGTCTACACTGAATGAGAGCGTGGTGTCAAAACCCATTATAATCATTGACCCTTTCTACACTGGACACAGTATAAAGGAACTTGTTCCATTTCTGATGTACTCGACACATTTGAGTCTGCTGACAACAGGACAAATGGAAGAGTAAAGCATGTTCATTGTCATGCATTTATGTCTCTGTACAGCCGTCAAAAGGATCCCAGCGTCAGAAACAAGTGGATGGTTTTATTTTAATGCCACCTACTTGCATACAATAGTGAGGGGACGGTGATATTGTTTCCTATGCAATGATGTTAGCCAATAAAAACAGTGGCTGTTTACTGAGAAGCCTTAAAGGACACAGCCCTTAAAAAAAACTTTTTATTTTATTTTAATGTAAATGAACTTAAAGGAACATATTTAAATAAATAAAAAATCCATGTCTTGATACCTTTAATGTAAAGTTAATGTAAGCATGTGTGTTTAAATATAGTAGCAGGTACATCAATGCTACTAAAGAGGATTCGTTTGGTAGTTTTAATGAATTTGAGGGAAAAAACACTTACCAGCTCACTGGCCAAAATAAGAACTCCTGCAAGATAGTCTTCCACATCCAAATGAAACCCTTTTTCTCTGTCGACTTCAACTGCGTAAGTGTAAATTACAATCAATCTACAACAGTCTCACAAGTATTTAAGATAGAGACAATATAAATAAACGTGAACATTACATACTTGCAAGTATTTTTGCCACTTCCTCACGTGTAACCAAGGACTCGCTTTCCAGGTATACCACAAAAGCAGCAAGGAAGGCAAGTCGTTGAAGAACAAATCTCCAGTGTTCATGATACCTACGGAAAGATGAGGATGTGCCAGTCTTTAATAAAATTATGAAGGCTAGAAGCATGATCAATTCAATCACTGAAGGAAAAAAAATAATTTAAGAGGCATCTACACTAACCGATAGTACTGTTCCACAGGGAACTTAGTTTTCAGCTCTCCAGTGTGGTTTCTTACAGTGCAGAACAGCTCTCTAGCCTTCAAACACTTGCTGGGAACTGGACGAGGGAGTGAAAATCTATTAGAAAAGACATTAGGTAAACAAAAATACCAAGTATTTTAACTTACTGTCTTTGAAACCGCTTGGTTGATGGACACTTTGAAGAACAGTAAGGATCTCTCTTGCTGTCTGCTCCAGAACTTGGACAACCTTTCTTATGTCCTACAGCAAGAGCACAGAAAGATAAGTCACCCGAGAGCACATATATGGATAATAAACAGTAAAATTCAAAAAGAGATCAGCAGAACTTTACGTCAAGATTTTGACATCCGTTGCAAATTACTATATCTAACTCAGAAGTCACAAATAGTTTTGCTGTGGATATTACTGAGAAATCAATAATTTACGCAGAGGTTCTGCGACACTTGCATAACATCCCAAACAAATTTCACGTTGCTTTTTTTTTCCTCCAAGGAAACCTTTTTTACGTGTAAGTGCAGTTGTGTACCTCTCGAATATCTTGATCGGCACTCAAAAATCCTTGGATGTAGCTAAACATCTCCGTTACAGACATCTTCAAATGTGCTGGCTTATGCGTCGCTCTTTACTGTGACCAGCTGCTCCAAAAATATACACTATTTTGATAGTGTATGGATGTAAACGGATAAAAAAAAAGTTTATTAATCGTCGTGATCGCGAATCAAACAGTCTGTAGTTATAACTGGACTCATCAGCATGCACGTTTACATCTGCCCCTCCTCAGTTCGTCGCATAATAATGACGCAATGATCTTCTCTATTCACGCATGTTGCTGGTAATCCAGACGCCCTCTGCTGTCTTTGCTCAAATTCAACTTTCTTTATGTGTGTGTATAGCTCTATCTATATCTATATCTATATATATATCTATATATCTATATATCTATATATATATATATATATATATATATATATATATATATATATGTGTATATCTATATCTATATATATAGATATATATATAGATATATATAGATATATATATGTGTGTATATATATATATATATCTATATATCTATATATATATATAGATATATATATATATATATATATATATATATAGATATATAGATATATAGATATATATATATATATAGATATTGACAAGAATATCTAAATAAAAATATAGAGTTTATTTTTTTTACACTTGTGATGTTTATAAGTGTCATATCTTTCATTATTTTCTCACACAACTTTCGAGGTGTTAAATCATTTGGAAAATTTTATAATAATAATAATAATAATAATAATAAAATTAGTTTGTACGATATAATCCCTATAGATACAATTATACAATAAATGTGAATAAGAAAGCTGCAAGATATGTTAAATAAAGTATAAACTGTGTGTATTGTACAATTTTTTTGTAGCTTACCAGAGGTTAAGCAAGCGGATGATAGAGACAGGGCCATCAGACAGAGTGGTAACGGGGGTAATATTATTAATATAATAATAATATTAATACATTATTATTATTATTATTATTATTATTATTATTATTATTATTATTATTATTTATGAGGTGTTGTGTGACTGGGGCCCAACATTTGGTGCTATGCCCCTGGATAGAAATAAAAGAAATGCTAATTTTTACTTCAAGATAAATTACTAATAAATTATAGTAGTTACTCAGAACTGTCAGAAGCAAAGCAACCAAAATCACAAGAATAAACAATGGTCGTAATTTAAAAAAGACTTTTGAAGGATCATATTTATTCATTCATTTTATAAAATGCAGGCCTAATGAATTGCACAACTGCTTTTATAATAAACTAATTTATGAAGAACATTTATAGACTTAGGACAAATGTTTTGCTATTTTATTCCTCGTTTTTATGCATTGAATTTGACTTTTTAAACAGATCACCTGTGTTCTAGACATGTCTGGTCGCATATTCATTATACATGTTCGTAGAAATACTATCTCTAGTATCATTCCACTATGTTGTCAGTGAGAGTGAGGCTGTAGCTAAAAACCTAGTGAGCCACCTAGCTAGATCGCATTTCATACAACATGCGGAACATTCCAAGCGCTTTTTAAGTGTCCTGCTTGTTGCCTAGGTAGGTAGAGGCTGCACAATAGATTTAGAGGCAGGCCGCGCGAGTCACTTCCGGTGAGTGTTGCGTGGCTGTTAGCAGTACTGATTGAGTTCGAGTTCAGACGCTCGTCTCGCTGCCGCAGAACCAAATGAACGCCCTCGTTTCCCTTACCTCCAGACGTGACAGCACTGAAATGATGCAGGATCTAGACATCCCTTCCTCACGAAACATGGACACCGTTAAGGGGAGAACATTAAAGGAGTGAATAACTGTTACCGACAGCATTATTTTTTACTGAACCGGATCGTTAGCTTAGCTGGCTAACAGATAGATTTTCAGTCTCTCTCTGCTTCTGGGTGGCGTTGCCCAAGGCCGGACACCAGCGATGGGAATCCTTTTCACAAAATTATGGAGGCTTTTTAACCACCAAGGTACGGGAAATAGTGTATTTATAAAAATAATTACATAACATTCAGTTTAAATATTGACTGGCTATATGGGGTTTAATAGCTAGCAAGTGTCTGCTAACCTGCTGCTTTCGTTTTAAAACAGCGATGCTTATTTACGACTGAAATATGTATAACCATGTTGTAAATACAAAAATATTCTGAGAACGTATCATTACATTAAAACAGTCGATAAGGCTTCAGTAAACCTGCCTAAGATGGTTCAGGACTGACTGCTGACAGGTTCAGGCTCTGTTTATGGAGGTTAGAGCCCTGATATTTTAATTTTTTACTTGCTGATAGGTCATTGTTGTGTAACATGTCAAACTCTGACGCGCTAATGTAATTTTCGTATAAGAATAAAATGTGGTTGAACATATTTATTGGCATTTTATATTTGAGTATTGTTATATTCCCCTATGCAATGACATGTTTGGTTTTATGTATTTCGTCTGCAAATACATACAACTTACCAACTGAGGTAAAATCAATATAAAGTGAATGTGAAAGTCAGTTGTCAGCACTGAGAATAGACTAACCTGCTTATTCACCAGCCTTTGAATCAAAAAGTGAAACACCCATTGCATTATTAAGCCTGAACTCTTGTGCCTCTTTCCTCTCTGTGATTGTGCATGCTGGGCATTTTGCAGCGCTGGTCAGCCTGTGTAATCCTCAAAGCACTGGGGTTTGTGTCAGCATTACTGGTTACACGAGTCCATGGGATAGCCAATGGTCTCTCATTTATTATACATGGTGTAGGATATCCATAAAGCATAATCTTGTTTGAAAGATTTGCACATCAGTTTATGGGGAATTGAGCATGTGCACATTGTAACATAACCCAGTGGAACGTTTCTCTCCAGGTCTCACCTTACTCATTAGCTGAACAGATCGTTGTGATACGGGAGAGCCTTGTAACGTGAGAGTTGGAGACTGTTGCCTACAGTCGGTGCAGCACCCTCAATAGTCTGTTTTATTTCTTTTTGTTTAGATGAAGTAGCCTTATAGTAAGTCATTAATGGTGACTTATTATTGTTCAGAATTTTGGGGTTGGTAAGATTTTTATGTTTTGAATGAGTCTCTTATGTTCAACAAGGCTGCATTCATTTGATCAGAAGTACAGGAAATATTGTGAAATATTACAATTTAAAAGAATGGCTCTCTATTTTAATATCTTTTAAAATGTCATTTAGTTTATTGATGGCAAAGTTGAATTTTCAGCATTATTACTTCAGTGTCACATGATCCTTCAGAAATCATTCGAATTAATGCTGTTTTACTGTTTGAGAATCATTTGTCTATATTAGACTGAAAACAGTTTTGCTGCTAAATATTTTTTTGGAAAATGAGGATACTTTTTTTTTTCCATGATTCTTGAATAGAAATCTCTATTTCAAATATAAATTTATTGTAACATTATAAATCTCTTTATGGTCACTTTTGATCAATTTGAAGTATCCTTGCTAAATAAAGGCAAGGTATTGATTTTACTTTTATTTTTTAAATAAATTTTACCGACCCCAAACATTTAAACTAAATCTTTTCATGCCTAAAACACAAATCCGTGTTTTGTTGTCTATGTTTTGCATCACACTGCAGAATTGCCTTACACAGTTGCTTCAATTCTTTCACAACATTTCATGCAATTGACAGAAGTGATGGGATGATATAATCAGAGCCTGGGAATGGATACATTCTAAGCCCTTCATGCGCACTTGGTACCACTTGGATTTTTCTTTGTTTATTCTTCAGTTTCATGTCTGTTCTTGTTCAGACTAGTATGAAACTTTACAGGAACAAACTTTGAGAATGTGAGTGTAAGGTTTCTTCGAGATGTTTCTCAGTCTTTAGGGAAGATGTTATGATAGTTGACACTGCAAATGAAATCCACCAGCACTGTGATAAACCGGCTAGTTCTGTCTTTTTGTTTTACTTGTCAACTTTGTGCATTACTATTGTATATTTATATTAATGTTAATGTTAATGCCTTGCAAATGAAACATTTTTCTGTCACATCCACAGATGATCTAACTGATGTCACAGACTAAAGTCGCCTGGCTGGTTACATAGATTATGATTTGTAGGAATTGCACAAATGACTCGTCATAGTCTTGGGATGGCTTGTCATAGTCTTGTATTTCACAGTTTTCAAGAAAATAAAAAGCAAAGTAAAAGCTTCTATTAAAGTTGGATCATTTACAGATATCATTAAACTTTTTTTTTTTTTTGAGACCTTGTCATGCCTGTTTATGAGCTCTGCTAGAAAGTGAGACCCAGAACCATGTAACTCCAGCCATCTTTATAAATCTAAATATTGTATATTTGAATGTGCCATTTAGCCATGATCTTTTCTGCTACGAACAAAAGGACTAGGTTTTAATCCATTTTGTATGTTCTTGTGAATACAAGGAATGAGAAAGCAGAACATTTGATTGAAGTGCTAAAGCTCATAAATTAAAATCCACCCTAACCTTTGAACCTTCTGTGACGTATGAATGCTTAGCTGGCATGATGAGATGTCATCAGTTTCACAGTGTCTTGGTAAAAGCATCTCATTGAAATGCTTTCATTTGAAAATTTCCTCTTTTGTTTGTTCATTTCAAATGAAATGACCCAGTCTAACAAGAGCAAGACTGAAGTCTTATCTACAGAATGATCTTTTGAGAGACCAAAGTTTCTGTGTCCCCAAAAAGGACAGTGATCTATCTAGTGTGCATACTTGTGACTCATTCTGTAACACGTCTGAATGGGTGTGTCTGAATGTCCTTGAATACCTTTTCAGGTCTGTAGTAGTGACGTGGAGTGCGGTGTTTTCTTCTGTTGTATGTCTATTCATGGTCCTTGTGTTAACTCAGATCAGATGTCTTTCTGGTTTCTTTCTCTTTATTCTCCAATTCATATTGTCTGTCAGTCATCTTCAGGTTCAGGGTGAGATGAGAATTATGATCCTTTGAAAACTGGTTCATTAAGTTGTTCTTAGACAATTGTGGTTTGATCTTTACTGAAATAATCATATTCGGCTATCATGCCTAAGAAGTTTATCAACCCTTTACCTTTTCTGTCACATCAGTTTCAGCAGATCTGAATCTCAGCAATTCTTCAAATGTTTCCCCACATCCTGTCTGTGGATGCTGATTTCATTTCCCTTTTCTATTTAATGGTTTTATCAAAATTATAATTGTGAGAGACCTCTATTTAATGTACAGCCAAATTAGTTTTCACAATCACTTTTATGTTAAAAAAAAAACACCCCAAAAAGGTGACTGATATGTGTATTATATAAAACCTGTTTCCTCTGTTGGGCATGTTTTGTGGACCCTGGCGCAGAAAAAAAGTGCTGGCTATTTAGCATGAGACAGTCAGTTAAATTAGATTAAGATATTTGCATTAGCTCTACATAAGCTTTTGCCATTGTCAGGCTTGATAAAGTGTGGTATGCAAAGTTCTGTTGCAAGTGCAGCTAAGCATTGTTTTCTCTTGTGGAAACTATTCAGTCACCTTTACACACACTCAAATGTGTTACCACGTCAGCTTGACTGTCATGCCTTTGACTCATTTACAGGTGCAAACAACTCTATCCAGAGTCTTTTAGTATTTGATATTTAATTGGTTGCAACATGGTTAATGGTGCTGCACAGCATAATAATCATAGTAATATTACACTTGAGAAATGTTACTAAGATGCTAGGCAGGCTTTTTAAAATCAGATAAGTTGACTGTATAAAGTGCACTGTATTATCTCATACACAACTGTTTGTGGTTAATATAGGTAATAAACAGTGCCTTTGAGGCTGGATCTTTTGGTCTCCAGGGCAGCTAAATCGTGTTTGAGACATGCGGCATATTTTACTCTGGGTTTGGCCATTATTCAGTTAGATTTGCTCAGTTCCTTTCTGTTGGAAGAAAAGACTTTGACACCACCCATTCTACTTTGAGTGTGTAGGATGACACACTGCTCAATAACACAGTCAAATACTGGTTTTACACATGATTGTATATTAAATATTCTAGCTAAAATCAAAGATGAATGGCTGCAATGCTGGGTATGATCTAAAGTGTATAAAACATGTATCCTAACTGTCTTCCTGTTTTTCCCCCAGAGCACAAAGTCATTATTGTTGGGCTGGACAATGCAGGAAAGACCACCATACTTTATCAGTTGTAAGTACTATTGCACTAGTTATAATCTAGTAGTCCATTCTTGATTTAAAATGTTATAATTTAAAAGTTCGGGGTCAGTAAAAACAATAAATTATGTTTTAAAAGCAGCTTAATATTTCTGCGGAAACTGATATTTTTTCAGGTTTTCTTGAATAGAAAGTTCAAAAGCGGCATTTAATATAAAAACCTTTATAACATTGTAAATGTCTATACTGTCACTTTTGATCAATTGAATGTGTTCTTGCTGAATAGAATAATTTATTTATTTTAAAAAAATCACAGGTTTATGCAGTTGTGTGATTTACAACATGCAAATTACAGCCTCGTTTTGTAGTGTTTTTGTATTTGTGGTATTGTCCTATGTGTTGTTCTTTTTGTGCTCATGTCATTTTTGTCATCTCCAGCTCTATGAATGAGGTGGTGCACACTTCACCCACCATAGGCAGCAATGTGGAAGAGATTGTGGTCAATAATACACATTTCCTTATGTGGGACATTGGAGGACAGGAATCGTTACGCTCGTCTTGGAACACGTACTACACTAACACAGAGGTAGACACACTGAGACCACTGTGAAATGATCTCGAATTATAAAGAGTATGTGTCATTAATGTGTCTCTCCTGTGCAGTTTGTGATCGTGGTCGTGGACAGCACAGACAGAGAGAGGATCTCAGTTACCAGAGAGGAGCTCTACAGGATGTTAGCCCATGAGGCGAGTATATGTATGGCACTATGAGAGCTGGTGTTCATGCTCACATATTTGCTGAAGGGATTATTCTGAGACTGTCTGGTTTTCATCATGCTGCTTGATTTCAATTCCTCTTTTCTCTTTATTAGGATCTGAAAAAAGCTGGTTTGTTGGTTTTCGCCAACAAGCAAGATGTGAAGGGTTGTTTGACTGTTGCTGAGATTTCCCAGAGTCTTCAGCTTACCTCTGTCAAAGACCATCAGTGGCACATCCAGGCCTGCTGTGCTCTCACTGGAGAAGGGTAAAGCCACAAAAACCTACAGAGCCACACAAAAAATATGTTTTACAGAGATCCAGTTAAATTATTTTATTTTTTCATCAGTAGAAAAGTGTAATGAATCACAGATTATGTGAAAGTCTACTGTTGTAGTAATTTTGGCTGAATATAGAACTAGCATCGATAGAAGAGATGAATCAGTATTAGATGTCTAAATGTTGCTTAGACAGCAATTGCTATCAGACAAATGCAGACATGTCCTTGTGTTTCTAGTCAGTGCTTGTTTTTATTAATAAATCAAACAGACAACTATGGAAGATGCCTATTTTCACCACATAAGGAAAAGAGAAGACACTTTGTAAATCATAATTATGATGTACAGAGTTGAAATTGACTGCTTTTTATCTTGTAATTTATACTTTTTGTCATAAGGACTTTTTGGTAATATTATGACAACATTTTAAGAACCTTAAAAAATGTTTAAATTGGTGTTAAAAGTAAAAATTATGACAAAAGGTGGAAACATAGCATGTCATAAATGTGACTTTTTATCTCAGCATTTAGATTTCAGTGTTATGACTGATTTACCAAAGCATGATGTTTGTTTTATAGTGGAATTAGCTTCCATGGATAACCCTGGCCAATGCAAAATTTCATGAAAAGTATCAAAGCAGATTCAATTGGCCTTTTTCTAACTCCATTCTGACTGCTTTTTGGATGCATACAGATCCCATAATGCACAGAAAATAATGTTTAAATACAATACAAGTTTCAAGTCATAATGTGATCCAGAAAGTCAGTGGATTTCGTAACAAAGTCTGGTTGGTCATTAATGTTTGCTGCACCTCATTTTATGGCCAGGGTCATTAGTTCAGAGGCTTTTCTCTGACTGACAGACAGAAAGCACAAATGTCTTTCTTTGTCCGATTTACAGACAGAAAGAAAGGAGCATTGTTAACTGGCCGAGCTGAATGTCTCTTTCCTGTCCGCAGGCTCTGTCAGGGTCTGGAATGGATGATGTCACGGCTGCGAGTAAGATGACCTCTGACCTCAGATAGCAGTGTGCTCTCTCTATCTTTCCCACTGGACGTGGAGGCCGGGTGTCGCTCACTGTGAAGGTGACCCAGCGACGTCACCAGAACTTGTTTGATTTATTTATTACAGATTATTGAAACCTGTGAACAAACAATCTGCAACTAACTAAGTAAAAAAAGTCAGGACTTGCAAGACAGCATAAACTCAGTGTTTTTCTGTGTGAATGGCCATTGAAAGAGTAACGGGTGTTGCACAGACCTTGGACTAACTGGTCTCTAGCTGAGCAGAACCCTACCTGGAGTGGCCTCACTGCTTTGCCCAGCTAGTTGACATGGTGTTGCCCAGTGTGTACAGTCCAGTATTTTCATTAACCTTGTGCCTGCACCTGACTCTCTGTCTCCTCTGCAGTTAGGAGGAGACCCATTACCATGCAAGAGGAGACTGCACTTATGTAAAATACAACTAAATAAAGTGTTTTTATCTGTCATGATAAAAATCTGTCTGTTTATTTGTTTTATCATTACACTTTAATTATCTACAGATTTTTTCCCTATGGAGCTTTAAGTACTGTACTGTCATAATAGATCATGTTGAGCTTGGTTATTTGTCTCGGTCCTTTGGTTACCTCTAGGGGGCGACACGTGGTTGAAAGAGAACTTCTCATGTTAATTGTTAAAAAGGAATTTAAAATGTTTAACTTGGAAGAAAAAAAGGTTTTGTTTAAGAATGATATTAGTGTAATCTTGGCAGAACATTTATACTAAAATTATAGTCATTTCAATACATACCACAGACCAAACATATAATATTATCACAGAATTCGGACTTTAAGAGCAGGTTAATATTGTAATTCTTTACTTTTTATTAAGAACAGAACATTTTAATACATTTAAAAACTCTTAAAAACAAGGCTCCCAAAAGTTTACTTTTGGTTCCTGAAGTAAACTTTTTTTGGTGTTAAGAAGATTTATAAAATGTAAAGAAGCTTTTGGTCAAAGGAAAGGATCTATGGATGTGAAATGTTCTTCATTGTACCTTCAATGCAAATTAAATACCTTTGATTTTAATAGTGTAGTTTTATTTAAATGTGAAGAGAAAGTGTTCAATTATTATTTTCAGATATTTTTAATGTGGATAGATTAATTTAGAAATTTTACTTGCTGTCACTGGTAACAAACACAATGCACTTTTAAACGGTATCTTAAAATATAATTAAATGGCCAAATTATTATTTTTTTAATTTATTTTTTAAGACAATTTTAGGGGAAAAATGTTTCTGTAACCTGGTTAAGTTTACCTTTAGCGTTAAGCTTTCTTTTTAACAGCCTTTAATTGTTGTTATTCTGGTCCTCTTCACACTGAAGAGTCCTTGACCCTCGACTGATCTCATGTGGAACATCAGTACATAATGACAGGCAAGACACCATTATCCTGATAGTCATTTTGTATCTATCTGAAGCAGGACAACACATCGATGTCGTGTACTTGATATACACTTATATTTCAAAAACACTGCACAATGACATTTCCACTATACTGTGACAATGCAATTCCTATACAAACTAAGCTACTTTCAGACATTTGATTTTGCAGATAATGTTCATGCAGACTTTAATTTATTTTTTAAGTTTAGTTGCTGGAGTCATGGTAAACAGGTTTCCTCTAGCACACTATCTGCATCTGTGTACCACAGTGTTTTGTTTTTCAGAGTGAGAGATGTGGTTTTATTTTAATGAAAAGTCATCCAAGGTGTTTTAATACTCATCCTGTGTGTTCAGACTCCTTTATTACCTATGCTATTTTTTTCAGTGGCTTAGCTTCAAAGCCTCATTCTACTGTACTGAAGAATTGTGCATAAGCACATCAGTACATGTTTTTACCTGTTCCTGGTATCGCTTTCCATCCTGTTAGTATTTACACTGTAAAAATTGGTAACCTGTAATTGTTATCTTAAAGAACTATAAGTCAGACTTTAGTTTGGGGACCAATTCTCGCTATTGACTAACTACCACAACTTTTGCCTCAATAAACTCCTGATTTGCTGCTTATTGATAGGGTAATAAGGTAGTTGTTATGATTAGGCATATGGTAGGATTAGGGTTAGGATGGGTTTAGGCATAAAGGATTAAAATACATGAATATGTGCTTTATAAGTACTAATAAACAGTTGATATGAGAATTGGTCCATAAACTAAAGTGTTACTGAGCTATTTTTATCTGCTTTAAAGGGATACTCCATCCTAAAATTAAAATGTTGTCATTAATCACGTACCCCCATGTCGTTCCAACCCCATAAAAGCTCTTTCCGTCTTTCCATTTCTTAAAATGTTTCACAGGATGAAAATGTCAGCCAGCTAGTTTAACTTGCAAGCAAACAATCTATAGAATTAACACATTAGCTGTATATTGGTTTTATTTTCAGTGTTAGTCTGTGACAGTATTATTTTATATATTATTATTATTATTATTATTGAAAGACTATTATAGCTTCTATGAGTTATTTACCAAGCTTTTATTACTTCCTATTTTCTGTTTTCATTTCACTTTTAGTTTGCTTTTTTTTGTGTGTCTCGTCATAGTTTTAGTTTTTCAAAACATTAATATATTTTATTAACTTTGCTTTCATTATTGTTTCTTATTTTAAAATAAATGAAAATTAGAAATGTTGCAAATACCTTAAATTATATATATATATATATATATATATATATATATATATATATATATATATATATATATATATATATTATTATTATTATTATTATTATTGGATTTCAGTTAACATTTATTTGATTTCAAGTGACTTTCTTTTTTCTTTTTTAATAACCCTGATGTGTGAAACCCTTGGCATGTGTTAATGCTGTTATGCCACATAAATAAAATACATTGTGGAAATTTTGCAAATTGGTTAAAACGTTTTTTTTTTTTTATCATTAGAATAAATTACATATATATATATATATATATATATATATATATATATATATAGTCCAAATGTAAGCTTTTTTTATAAAATATGTAAATGTTTTTTAATGTGAATTTGAATATGCTGTGTATATAAACGTACATTTGTCCTTTGATGTTAATAACCCTGATGTGTGAAACCCTTGGCATGTGTTAATGCTGTTATGCCACATAAATAAAATACATTGTGGAAATTTTGCAAATTGGTTAAAACGGTTTTTTTTTTTATCATTAGAATAAATTACATATATATATATATATATATATATATATATATATATATATATAGTCCAAATGTAAGCTTTTTTTATAAAATATGTAAATGTTTTTTAATGTGAATTTGAATATGCTGTGTATATAAACGTACATTTGTCCTTTGATGTGATCAGTGCTAGGTATTGCAGAGATGAGATATGAGCATGGATATGAGGACAGTCTGAAACGCTGAGCTGACACAGTCCCAGCTGCCTCTGTCATTCAGCTCAGTCACGACGCCCCACAGTGGAGATCTGCAGAACTGCAGGAGTAATGAGTGGGAATGGCTGGAGGACGTCACTATCAAATTAATATATTTCACGTCCTTAGAGGTGTATAAGAGCCGTGTATTGCTCAAATTGTTCATGAGACGCAATTATATAATGGGCTAAAGTAAATAGACCTACGGCCTCTGTGTTTGAACACATGATGATACCCCTTTACAGCCACAGGATGCTTTTAAAATAGTGTCGGCTGTATTTTTGAGCGTCCCTGAATAGTTTTAATACTGTAACATGCTCATCAGGAGACACCAAAGAAAGAGCACAGAATGGTGAGAGCTGCTGGCTGTCTGCAGAAGCACTTAGAGATGCATTGCAGACATCTGAGGCACTTGCTAAAAAAGCATTTTTTAACGAGTCCCTTAGATAATCTAATGAGTGTTACGAATTCTACAATGATTTTCAAGGGGGGTACGGCATTTAATTTTCGGGAGCAGGATAAAGTACTGCATAAACAGAATTTATGTTGCTAATCCTAATGGAAAGTACGAGAGAGCGGATTACTGTTGGCGCTTATTTTCTGTCATTTACGTTCGTTTTCTACTTACTAGGTGCGTTTGTAGTTTTAAACAGTAGTCAAACAAAATGTCTTCCCATATCTTAATATTATTATGGATATGTGCCATCATTAATGACCTTTCACTGCAGCAGAGTCAGAAACTGCATGCGCAATGAAGAGCTTTTTCATCGACGACAAACGATAACGTTAAGTGACCAATTTCTGCAGTGGACTGTACGTAAATATTCACCTTACCCATCTCTTTTTGTTTTCTATTTTATAAGTCATCCATAAATATGTACAAAATCCACTGCAAACGATTAAGCACGTTAGTCAAACTGATTCGTGAACTAATTAATACCTTAGGGTAAAAGTGATTCTTTCGATCTGGCATTCAGGGGTGCATTTCCCAAAAGCATAGTTGATAAATTAGCAACTTTGTTGGTTCCAATACAATTTCCCATTGCCAACCTACCAAGTTAGTTGCTAACAGGTTATGATTTTGGGAAAGGCACCCCAGAACAGTTAATTAAAATACACATTACATAATTAATGAAATATTGTCAAGGAAAACGATTCTATGGTCTGTCATCAGACAAGGATTTTGGAGTAACATTTGGGGATTGTGCTCTTACTAATTTGTAATCTAACTTTAAACCTTACTGAAATTTCTAAAAACCCCTATTGAAACATATATTTACTTAAAAAATAAAAATGAAATACTTTTGCCAGACTCAAACCCTTAAGTAGGGTGTTCAGACCCCCTATAATTCCCATCTGGTATTAACAAAAACAAAAGTCAACTGCGAGAAATTGTATGAGAATTCTTTCACAAATAGAACGTATTAAAGACATGTCTGGGCAAAAATACTGTCAAAGAACATTTAGGCAAAATCCAGAACAAAATATAAAGGGAATATGTGAAGTTTTATGTTGTACTGAGTTATGTAATGCATGTATGATGGAATGTGCACATGCATTGAGTATAGTGCCTATAGATATAATATTGACTGAGAATTAGATCATTCTTATTGTCAGTCACTCTAGTTGTTTGTAATTGGGTGAACAAGTCAACAGTTTATTTCCCTCTTGCCCCCAGCTTGATCTGATTTCAGCCTCTGGGCTCCATTCCTCAAGAAGTTTCTCTGGCCATCTTCACAGAGAAAAACCTCATTTTGCCCCAGGATCTCTATTACTCCTGATACATACCTCCACAGAACTCCATCTTGGTGCATGCAACATCCCTGCATTCATCATTCAAAGAAACCAGGTATTTTACAGTGTTTTCCTTTCTCTTCCTCATAGTTGCATTAATTATGATTTGCTGAACAGGTGCATTTTTCTGAAGGGTCGCTAATATATATTTAGCTTTCGAAACCTGAGAGTACTGCGCACTGATTGGTGGATAGCAGCACATGATAACTGGAGTCCCATTGCATCTGTGAGCTGTTGCCCAGCATTTCTCAGGAGGGAAGAGTTGGGGAGGCTCTTGCAGCTTGGGAAACGTTTTAACATTAAAGTCACCGGTAAGCAAAGAAAAAACCATGAAATCAAACATCACACCAGATTTCACTCTCCAGCACTCTTTGCATGGCCTGCTCAGTTGGACTGATCATCTTCTACAGCCTGTTGGTAGATGGAAGTGATGCTCAGGGCGATGCTGCTCCTTAAACCACAGCCTGATAAGAATCATCTGACTTTATTGGGCATCATTGCAGGAACAAGAAATTTACCAATTACTCAAAGCTGAAACTTATTCCTGGACTTTGATTTTACTGGAAGAATCTCTGAAGCAACTCATCTCATGGACAGGAGTTTGTTTAAGTCCAATCCACATTCCTCTCAATCTTTCTGATGAAAATGCGCAGAAAACCATAATTTGATGTCATTTTCTAGGAGTCAGGTCCTAAAAAAGAGTAGTTAGTGGTCAGACCTAAATTTAACCTCCAGCCTCAGAAGGTATTGGAGCTCCTCTTGCTAAACAAAGTCAGCCAATCAGGCTGCAGCATTAGCTTACACGACAAATAGATGGAGCGATTCAGAGCAGCTGTCGCAAGGCTTCAAGGAGGTGCAGCATTTTTGGGGGGGTCTTAGGTGTCAAACTCTCTCACCTGCCAAGGCCTACAGGAAGATTTCAGCACAAAATTTGAATTTTTGCATTTGTTGATCAACCAACACTAAAGCATCATCTCAGTCAGAGGAAAACTGACATGTTTTTTGTTTTTGTTTAGGTTTGCAGGAATACATAAAGTGGAATAGCAGATTGGGACACGAGTGGATGGAAAGCAAACACCTTTCTTTACTGTAGGGTTGCTGAAATTCTACTGTAACCTTCTATAGTAAAGGTACGTGAGCATCTACACTTTTTTAGTTCGGTTCTTCAAGTTTAACATTAAAATGGACAGATAATTTCTGGTGCATTGTGAAAGTTATGAGTGTGCTTCAAGTCCTGGTGAAACTGAAATCCTATAGGAAGGGTTACTCTATCTTCCTATGCTTTATTTGCATTCAAATGTATTCAAAAACAGCTGTTTATTTTTCACTGTCTGCAACAGAAGTTAGTTAAATGCTGTTAGTATTTAGTTACATATGTACTATATAGATTACCATTGCTAGTGTCTGACAGTTTTTCATTTGCTTGTGTAGACTCACTAAATCTGTTTGAAGATGGCATCAGAAGAAGAGTATGAAGAAGAGATTATGGAGGAGGTAAGATACAGATTTGATGCCTTGCAATCTATATTTTATCATCTGTTTAGAGGTTGTCCCCTCATTCATTGAAAGAATGACAATAATGCTGCTCTGAATGATTTTGTTTAGCCCTTTGAATAACTTATATGGGCTTTTTAACTTTACGCCCCATCGCTCTCAGTCCTATTGCTATAGTGGCTAACCCTATGAATAGTGATCTATGATATTTCCACCGTCAGCAGTTCAGCTGGAGCTCCCATGTCATATATGATTAGCATTGGATCCCATTTCAAGTGACCTCTTCCTTGGAGGCTCTAGTGCAGTAAATTCCATTCAATGAATGTTTTATTCCCAGTAATTAATGTATCAATGCAGTCTCTTCAATAGATGTAATTCTTTACATATATTAACAAGATATCAATTACATGGCAAACCATCATTCACATGACAGTTAAATAATGACCCCTGCAGCAGTTTGTCATAATCTGATAAGATCTTATTCTGAACATGCTAATGTAATGTTTTCCTGCAAGCCTGAATGGAAATAACCATTGTTAGATATAATACTCTCAACTTTTATACTAACAGTGGGATTATGTTCTGTTCAGAGCAACTAAATCCACTGCAAGCTTCATTACGAGCTGATGTAGACAAAGCAAATTGAATAGCAAGTGCTTAATGAGAGTAATTTTGCATATCGTTTTTTTGTAATTTTAAAGAAATATACCAAGATTTAACCACAGCTCCTCTTGAAGCTTCCAGAAGTTTGTTTGTGTCATGTTATTCATTGAAATACTGTCTGTATGAATTGTAAATGTGTCTGTCTGAGTGTTCAATGGAAGAGTGAAAACAGAAGGTTGATACTTTAATTCAGTATTTCCATGAGAAATAGAGTTAAAGTAGGCCTTGTATACTTTCATCTCTATTTCTGTTGTAACTATTCAAACTAATGCTTTTGGATTCCCCTTGAACATATCCATGAAATGGAAATTCGCCATCTTGCATTTTGAGAAGATGGGAATCTTAACAGAATCTTTTGGAATAGATAAGATCTGATTTCACTACTACTTTCATCTACACTTAGAAGAGGACTGTAACTGTTAATTAAGGTGGCTTCTTTCAGTGGATCCGTGGAAAGCAGAGATTCACATTTTGTACTTTAGTATTTAGCAGATTTTTCAATTACAGTTGTTGGGAAATAGTATAATTTATTATTATTATTATTATTATTATTTATAGGTTATAGTGTTTTATAGTTAATAAAAAAGTAGATTTCAAATTTAGGCAAGGTTTTATTTTTATATGATTTTCTCCCCATTAATGGAAAAGCAGCCTTCAGCATTTGCTGAGCTGTTCTTTCCAGAAATACAAATATAGAAGTGGACATCTACGGCAGACTTGCAGAGAGGCAAATGAGACGAGCCGTGTTGTAAATTACACTCCACTTGCTGTCGACGTCATGCTGTTAAAATGCATTTGGGGGGTTGGGGGAGGATGAGACCTGTGGAAAAAAACATCTGTAAGTTCTGGAGAGAGAGATTTTGATTTACACCATATTTGAATGAATATTCACCATTTTCCGTCTCCTGAATCCTGTCTGTCATAGGAAAAACCATATACAAATCACAGGATCTGAAAACCTAGGTGTGTGTATATGTATTTCTGCTGTCCACTGGTCCACAAAAAAAAAAAAAAGCATTCAGCTCCAGTAAATTCATAGATTTTGAGTGTTTTTTCCTGCTCTGGTTCCACAATATTTGAAGCCTTCTTTGAAGGCCTTTGTTATGTGGCATCCAAAAATGACAGTTTGAGAGAGTCTGTCATGATATCTGACTAAATACCAGTAGGAATATTTTACCATAACAATAACAATAGCTGCAAATAATAGTGGTGAGGTCATTAGGGTGCTTCTGCACCAGCTAGTCAATCAGCTCTGTCAGTTATAGTCAGAGGTCTGCTGGGAAAACAACCACATTATAAGATTTGTATTCCCTAAACAGTTACTGAGATATTCAATTAACATTTAAACACAATATACTAAGTGAGATTTTTAAGAGCAACAATGTATTTGTAGATCAATATAGGCTAATTTTGTTGAGGAAGATCAGTATCAGTCAAAAGCATCATTACAGGTTATTTTTAGATTTCATTCACCCAAAACTACTAAGCGGGGAAACTGCTGACATCTGAGGAAAAACACAAGATACCATTTCCACGAATTAAGATTAATATTAACATTTATTTATTAATAGAATAAAGTCTATGCAAAGTTGTTTTGCTTAAGCTTCAGAAGTCTTTAGTCCACAGGTGCAAATTTATTTTTGATATGTTAAGCTTAAAATGTTAGTTTGAGTATGCAAGTATTTCTGTTCACAGTGGGTGTTTTGGACAGTTTATGATAACCAGGGGTGCGTTTCCTAAAAGCATAGTTGCTAACCTGTTAGCAACTTAGTTGGTTGGCAATGGGAAATTGTATTTTAGATACAATTGTTAGCAACTATGTTTTTGGGAAACACTCCCCAGAGCAGGAAAAAGTCACACTGTAGTGTTTCCCTAAAGTGTGTGATCATCATTTTGAAAGGCCAGAGTTTTTCCTATATTTATAGTACTACTATGAGGAGGGTCCAACAGTCACCACCACGACCACCTCAATGTCTCATGGTGTTGAGGTAAATGATCTACCCTGGTAAAAAGGATCTGCGTCCCTTCACATGCCATGGGGGCTATTCCATATTCCTTTCACATAGCAGCTTAGCTTTTAATAGTAAGATCTGTTTTAATGATACCGACTTAAAGAGTGGATTATTAAACAAACTCCCTTGTTTAACAATTCATGAGTCAGTGAATAGAATATTCTAATAGAATAATATGTTCAAAGTAAGTTCTTAAAGCATATTTCCAAAAAAATAGCCCCCATGATTCAGAGCCATGCAAATGCCACAGCGCTTTAGTAATGACAGTGAGGGTTTGGTAATAGAGCTTTCTGTATGTGTGTTAATGTGATGTCTACTTTTAGTTTATGTCTGCCTATGCTGTAGTATTATGTGGGGAAATGAATGCTAAATGTGCTTGGTTTGACTGTCCCAAAAGTGCATTTTCTGTAGTCTTTCAGCATGTTTTTTTTTAATGAATGTTAATAAAATAACTGTCTACCCAATACAAACTAACCTAACCTGTCAGTGAAATATCAAGTTTAAAGAATTCTGTACAATCTTTTCACTCATTTGTCATATAAAAATTAAAATACTAATTTGCATGGTTTACAAATGCAGAGAATGTTGAAGGTAAGTGTTTGACAATTGGATAATCTTTGGAATCTTTATCTCATCCATTTTCTGTTTTGGTGTAAATCAATATAGGCTAAATAAAATTGTACAGAATCATGCTGCTTGATTGCTTATATATTAGAAAATTCTGTGTTTTGGTCCTCCAACTGTTCCCCATAAAGTGATATAATTTTCCTTAAAGCGCTTTGGCTTTCATTGCTGAAATTATGCACATCTGAAAGATGTTAGAGATGTTTCACTGAACCATGTGCATCTGTCTTAAATGTTGACTGCTGTTTTTTAAGCTTGGACCTGGTGGTCTTCCCAAACGCACAGTTAGGAAGAAGGTGAAGGTGGACACCTCCAAGTTCATGACTCCTTACCTGGCACACAGTCAGAAGATGCTTGACCAGTACAGCCATGTAAGCGAACAACAAAGAAAATATTTTATGCTATTACTGCTATTTTGTTCTTAGTTGATTTAAATTAATTACACCACTACTGTTAATGATCCTAAATGACGCTCATAACTGTGAATTGAATAATTAATAATTACAAAATTCCTCATAAAAATGCATTTTACCACACCATGTCTACAAGCCACAGTTTGAGAACCATTGGAATAAACACAGACATTAGGTAGAATTAGAGTCTGTTGGAGTTTGCTAGATTCAAATGATCATTCAGAAGATTGGATCCAGTAAGTTTTTAAAGGGGTCATCGGATGCGAAATGCACTTTTACATGTTGTTACATCCTATAATTATAAAAATCCACCAAGTGTTTTATATATATATATATATATATATATATATATATATATATAATTCTACTGAAATCATAACCCCTTTCTCAAATCAAGCCATTCTCAGCTTCTTATTTGTGTGACGTCACACAGACCTAGGCCCCTCCCACTATACTTTGACTGACACTAGTGTTTTACCTTAGACCGAGATGTGGTTATTATTGGCTTAGACCCACCATTGTTTCAACGCCGAAGCAGGGGTAGACAACAATGACTCCTAAGCAAATAAAGTGTTTTGGTATTGGATGTAATAATGAACACAGCAGTCATTTACTCCCAACATCTGAGCAGCTGAAGACGCAGTGGATTATTAGTTGTTAGTGTAGGGAGTGCACCCCCCCGATCTACCTAAACGCCTCTATGTTCGCGCACATCATTCGTGATTCAGCTTCACCTACAGAAGAAGTGAGTTTTCCGGACTATAAGTCGCACTTTTTTCATAGTTTGGCTGGTCTTGCAACTTATAGTCAGGTGCGACTTATTTATCAAAATCAATTTGAGATGAACCAAGAGAAAACATTACTGTCTACAGCAGCGAGAGGGCGCTCTATGCTGCTCAGTGCTCCTGTAGTCTACTGAAATCATAGTGCGCCCTCTCGCGGCTGTAGACGTTAATGTATTCTCTTGGTGCTTGGATCTAAATAAATGCGACTTATAGTCCAGTGCGAGTTATATATTTGTTTTTTCCCCCTCATGGCGGATTTTTGGACTTATATGCGACTTATACTTAGGTGCGACTTACAGTCCGAAAAATACGGTATAGGTTTTTTTAAAGAATCTTTGCAAATCGCCTTTCCTTATTACGTGCTAGTTAGCAAGTTTCACAATGAATGCGGCTGTAATTTACCATCTCTCAGACAGCGGCTCGGAAAGAGAGGGGCGTGGTGAGCAGAGCTCATTTGCATTTAAGGCGGCAAGCAAGAAAACAGCTTGCTCTGAAAAGAGCTTTTTTTTACAGGGTAAAAAGGGTGTTGTTTTACCATACCACTGAGAAATTTTAACCAAACTATGTTATAGACTTTTCATTTAGAGCCTAAATAATCATACCAACTTGTGGGCATCCGATAACCTCTGTAAAGAATTTAAAACTTTTATTCAGCTAAAATACATTAAATTAATCAAAAGTAACAGAACTGTCTTACTGGTCTTATCTTGCCTACTCTATAATGCAAACTGAATTTGTATGTTTTTTGTAGAATAAGTACAGGGAGGCATATGAAAAATCAAAGGGGCAGCCCTATGCCATTTCGGCTGACACACCTGAGATGATTCGCATCAAGAAGGCCCAGGAGCAGCTCAGCGAGGTATGTACCCTTGATGGATTTTTTTCAGTCTGTTAGAATATAGTTTGCAAGATCTTTGTCGCGTTTAAAAAAATAAA
Organism: Carassius auratus; assembly: GCF_003368295.1. Taxonomy (NCBI): domain Eukaryota; kingdom Metazoa; phylum Chordata; class Actinopteri; order Cypriniformes; family Cyprinidae; genus Carassius; species Carassius auratus. Next base: position 15,820,293 of record NC_039251.1, on the reverse strand, counting down.
ATAAAAATAAACTTCTTAGTTCAGATCTTCTAATAAACCACAACCAGATGCTTCTTAATTCTATTGGATATTGTAAATTTTTACAAACCATGAATATTTTTGGTAACCCAGGTGAAATACCGTATGGAAGGACTGAAGGCTAAAACCACCAGCCTTTATGATGGTGAGGCTCGTGAGATTGCTCATGTGAAGCACGTCTCTGAACTCATCAGCAAAGTAAGTGCTTGTGTCACAACAGTGACCACCCAACTAGGGTAATGCTGATTCCTTTCCTTGTGTTTTTTATAGTCATAACATAAGTTCTTTATATATGTCTTTTCTAGGTTCTGTACAGGCAAAAATGGGATGAGACTAAGGATAGGTACTTGCTTCCTCCTGATGCCCCTGAGTTGGTTCTTGCTGTGAAGAATGCAGCAAATTACAGCAAGGTATACCTCTGATTCCTGTCTAAATCACTAAAGTGATATGTATACTGTCATTACTGGCTGATTCACCCTCTACTATGATTGAATATCCCCATCAGAAACTGTACACAGAGGCATGGGATGAGGATAAAACCATGTACTATCCATACAGTGACAGTCCAGAGCTGCGCAGGGTGGCCAAGGCCCAACATGACCTCAGTGATGTGAGTAAACTTGTGATATTTTACTGCGTAACTTAAAGAAAATGTAAAACAATTATCATGAAATTGTGTTGTGTTGTCAAATATCTGTTGTGCACTGCCTTCACAGATTGTGTACAAGAAGGGCCATAATGAGCGCAAGGCAAAGTACACATGTCTGGCTGATCCCCCAGAGGTTGAACTGGCCAAGAAAAACTTCGCCAATCGTAGTAATGTAAGATTCCCATGAATTTCCATTTTCCTGAAGTGTTAATAAAGGGTCCTTTTTAGTCCTTTTAACTGACTTATAGCAGTTGACTGGTATATTCTACAGTATTATATTTAAATATCTTCTGTCCCTGCAAAATCGATTGTGTTCGCAAAGGTCTTTGAGAATGAAATGTAAGCTTTAGAAATAATGAAAAACATTTCTTTAATACATCACAGCTTAAATATCATGAGGATTACAACAAGAACGTCAAGGGCCAATGGTGTGAAACCCCTTACTTTGATGTCGCTGTTGCTAGAATGGCTATGGACAACATCAGCGATGTAAGTGCAAGAAATTCATCATGCTTTCCAAAACATATTCTGATATGTTAATATTTCAATTAAGTGCATTTCTCAAAGTAAAACATGCATTTTATTAAAATAAAAAAAAGTTCTTAATATTAAAATCGTATAAAACTAAGTGTCACACTTTGATTTCTCTCCAGAAAAAATATACGGCTGATTTTGAAGATATGAAAGACCAAATTTATTTTATGCAAACAGACACACCAACATACGCTTCCAATAAAAAGGCTCGTGAAGCTGCAAGTACGGTAAGTTTTGGGAATTTATTTTCATTCCTTACCTTTTTCTTTCTTGTCCTTCACACACATAGTGGAGTCTGTAAATCTGATACTACTCGAAAATCCGTTTTTTTTTTTGTTTTTGTTTTTTCATTTAAACTTGGACATAAGCAGAATGTTTTTTCTTTTTTAGGAAATGTAAGAAATGTAAAAATTAAATTAGTAATAAAACATTCTGTCATTTGTGCATTGCCTCCAAATTAAAAATAAAAGTGAGGTAGCACTTGCCGATAGTCATATTTTCTCAATGTATGAAACAACCTTTCCGTGGATCAATCTTTAAACAGATCATGAGTCAGTCCAGAGATTCAGATGTCTGATCTGGTTATCGCTGTTGATCATTGCATACTGATTCCCATTGCCTGCATCACAAATGAGGACATAAAAAAACAGGATTTGACCCGGGGGGGGCAGGGTTTCATATTTTATGGAAGCAGCCCTGGGCGTCGCCATTGGCTAGTGGACCCCCATCTGCTGTTACCATTCCATTGAATCCCATTCATTTTGGCGTCACTTTGACAGCGAATAACTTTACATCTGAGGCGTTTAAAGACTCCATTTGTCCATATTTCTAAAGAAACACGAAAATGTATAAAAGGCTCCATTACCTTGTATCTTACGTTATGGCCGCGTAGAAGCAGTTTTTGTAAAAATAGGCTAACGATTGCATCATAACCTGCGACTCTGTCGCACAGTAGAGAAATTACCGTATGGACAGGAGGAGAAGCTCGCAGGCAATCTTTTACTGTGTATGTGGCTATCTGAGGTATGTGGAGGCATAAAGTCAAGGGAGATAATTTATCAAAATACTTACCAAAATCTGCTCCTGTTCACGCTCGCCTTCTCTGCAAGATTCGGTGGGTGATTCAGATTTCTCTTGGCACAGCGATTAGAAGACTTACAATTGTCAGACAGGTTGCTCACGTGACATCTACGTCATCAAGCTCAGTTTGAGTCTGCGCAGTACGCCCGACCCCCAGGAAGTGCGTGCTTCTTATTGACTTCACTTGTCTCCGTTGAATCCAATGGGGTCGCTGTGTCCATTTCTTTTACTGTCTATGATTAGACCGAACGCCAACCTCGCGCTCTCTCTCGTGAAGCCAATAAGGAAGTGACTAAACCTGTAATTCATCGACCGGCCGCTTGAGGCAGGCTGCAAAAGGGAGTCAGTCCAAAAGACTCCCAATGTTAAAATGCCCAACTTTACAGCAGAAAAAAAAACATGTTTTTACAGGCTGGTGCAAAAAATGATTTTGGTCTATATTGCTAATTTTGCCCTTCATGACAACTGTGAGGGGAGGTGAATTTTTTTATAACTCATCCGTTTAAATTATATTAAGCCTTAAAGTTATGCATAATTAACGGCGTGGCCACTTGAGTGACAGGTGGATTGCCGCTGCTGTCAATGCTGTCGCGCTAGGTGTGCGTAGCTTCAGCAACCAACTCCCGTCTTTTGCCCATTTGTGATTGTCTTGGAGAGTCGCGCGGTGACGCGCTGCTGCCAAGATGGCGATGGCCCGTTCTGCACACTTTAGGCTTCAAAAACACTCTTCAGAAGTCTACGGGTGACGTCACGGACACTACGTCCATGTTTTTATATACAGTCTATTGATTAGACCCAGAGTATATTGATGCACAGTAGCTATACAAGAAAACAGAGACCAATTTTGATTACTGGACTTGATGTGAACACTTTGTGTTGACTGAAAAAAAGTGACAAGAACTCATGTCTCATATCAGTCTCACAACTATTTGTCATTTATTAAATTAATTTTTCCACTTCAACAGGTCAAATATAAGAAGGACTATGAGAAGACAAAAGCAACGTCCGATTACAACGTTCTCCCTGCTACAGAGAACCCCCTTCTCAGACAGCTGAGATATGCAGGCACCATCTTGAGTGATGTATGTTAATCCAGATCTTAATCATTAAAGTGTTTTTTCTGCTATGACAGGAAATGATTAGTGTCTAAGAGCTTTTTACTAAAGTTGTGCATGATAAATTTAGCCTTAGGCAGCTGAAATACATTATTTAAGGAAATACAAATACTGACAACATTGACAAAACCAAAGGTGTTACAGTTGTGTTCTTGTCTAAAATCTTAAGCAGAGCTTGGTGTCAATGATGTGGATTATAGCTTTATTACTCAGTTAGTGTAACTACTGTATGTAGCTCATTTAAATTGACCTGATAATTGGATGTAATTCTATCTGTGTGGCCACTGTTTGGGACATACATTAAACCAAAATGATCCTAAAATGAGTATTATAAAGCATTTCCTCTCATCATTTTCTCATGATGTTACTTTAGAGAATTTAAACAACCCTGTCTTGAAATACATCATTCATCTCAACTTGTTGACTTATTGCTGACGTGCCTTTGTTTTGCCTTTTCTAGAAAGTATATAAAGCTAATTATGAGAAGTCCCGGGGATTCAGCATCAATTACTGCGACACTCCCAAATTCAAGATGGACAGTGTATTGAAGAAGTTCAATGATGTAAGAGATGAAATAAAAATTTGCTACAAACATTTGATATTTCTGCATATCTGAAGTTTATATTGGTCTCTTTCCTCAGATCCGATATAAAGAAAAGTATGAAAATGAGGTGAAGGGTCATTATGTTGGTAGCTATGAAGATGTGTTTACAGTTCACTGCCAGAAGATGGAAGAACTGAAGAATAATGTAAGTTACATTGGCTCTCCAGGGCAAGATTTGAGGAACCCATGACCTAATGTATACATGTGTATATTACCATATTCTTACTTAAAAAAATATTTGTGTATTTACACTTGCTTTCTCTGTCTTTTAAAAGCAAATCTACAAAGCTGATTATGAGGATACGAAGACAAGGTGTTTCTTCCCTCAAACGGTTACACCTGAATATGAGGCCAGTAAGAAGCTTCAGCAATGTCAAGATGTAAGAACACACACAAACACACACACACACACACATATATATATTTTAATGGGGTGGGTAGAGAACCTGACATTAGGTGATTTGTGTGTGTGTGTTTCTTTTTGCAGAAAGTTTATCGTCAACATCCAGACAAGGTGAAGTTCACACAGGTGACAGACTCACCTGTTCAAGTGCAAGCTGCCATCAACGCCAAACAGCTGAGTGATGTACGTAAACAGCTTTAATTATTATGACTAAATACAACCAAAGAAACCAAGTTTACCAGGTGGTTCACGGACATTGTCAAATGTTGCACTAGAAAAATCCAAGCATTCATTAGAATGCAGTTGTCATCCCAGTCCTGCTGACAATAGAGTAAATCCCTGGACATATTATTAAAGCTGTTGTGTGTGCTTTTTCAAGTGGTAAGTCACAAACAATCAAAGCCTAATAAACAACTAAAGCCAATCCTTTTGAGACTGAGGAACCGTCTAGTGGTGTTCATCAAGCTTGTCCTGCTTCACTGAACACCACAATCATGCAGCACTAGGAAAAAACTGGGACATTTTCTAGGGCAGTGTGACTTTATGTAATGTATACATAATTTGATATGAACTTGATATGCAAGATATATTTTTACTAGCCATCATAGTAATATGTTTGATGTAGAATATATTATCATTGACACTTTTTCTCGTTTTTACAGCTCAACTACAAGGAAAAATACGAGAAGGAGAAGTTTAAGTGTTACCTTCCTGCGGATTACCCTTTCTTCATTCAGTCTAGAGTTAATGCGTATAACCTTAGTGATGTAAGTTCATTCCATCTTCATTCATAGCAGTGAATTTGACTGAAACCTGATCATAATGCATTACTTTCTCTATTTCATGTTCACAGACCTGTTACAAGTATGAATGGGAAAAAGCAAAAGCGAAGAAATTTGAGGTGAAAGGGGATGCAATATCTATCCTTGCAGCCCGTGCTCACACTAACATCGCCAGCGATGTAAGTAAATGGGATATTTGAGTCATTTGAATGACAGTGTGTAACAAAACAATAAAAAATATTTCAGGTAATTGTGACACTGATATGGTCTTTAATTTTAGGTGAAATACAAGAAGGAATATGAGAAGAACAGAGGGCAGATGATCGGGGCCCTCAGCATCAAAGATGACCCTAAGATGATGCATTCAGTGCATGTTGCTAAGATCCAAAGCGAGGTACGTTTCAGCTAGTGCATTACTAATAGCTTGTATACCCAAACCTGAAGTTTTGTATGTACTGACAGTCCATTTTTTGATCTTCCGAAATATTCCTGAACAGCGCGAGTACAAGAAAGACTATGAGAAGATGAAGACCAAGTACCATACTACACTGGACATGATGCTTGTGACACTTGCTAAGAAATCTCAGGCCATTGCCAGCATGACTGGCTATAAGAACATCCCAAACCGTTACCTCCTCCCTTATGACAGCATACCACTGGACCATGCAAAGAAGGCCAATGCTCTTCAGAGTGATGTAAGGATCCCTGCTGCTCTAGACACATTGGAATGAGCACAGATTCACAAGATCAGTGTTGACAAAGTGCAGTTGTCATTCCTGTACTGACATATTTCCTATTTAAACTTGAAGTCGGGTTAGAAATCCTCATTGAAAAAGATTTTATTTTTTTTAAATAGCCGTTAGCATAACATCACAGCAGTGAACCATGCAAACCAGTCTTACTTTTCATTTAGATTTATGCATTTAGCTGTCTTTTCCCTTGGTTGACTGCCTGATGTTCTTTTATATCGTAATACATAAATAAATTCTAATCAAAAGTGGGTTGTATCATTAATATTTTTATTTATTTTATTTAGAATGCAGGATTAGTCATCAGTATTTTGGTCCTGAAAGAAAAAAAAATTTAGGAGTACCCCAGAATATAGATGATTTCTTTATTCAAAAAGACATGGAATAAAGCCAGAAATACCAATTTAATTTGATAAGGTCTTTATTTACACTACTTTAATGTGCAGCCTATTTACATTTTAAACTAAGTAAGTATTTTTCATGTTTATGAACATGACCAGGGCCATATAGCAAAAGGTGATCAATCATACCTTAAATTTTTTGTGTTACTGATTTTTCTGTCATTTGTAATCACAGAATGAATACAAGTCCGACTTCAATAACTACGTCAAAGGAACGCCTTGGGTGCCTTACGGCTCTATAGAAGCTGAGAAATCCAAGAAAGCAGGGGAGATCTTAAGTGAGGTATGCCACTTCCTGTTTTTACCCATTTAAAGAATTGATTTCTATTTTCATCAACAACGTAACTTTAAAATGTCTTTCTCTTACTTAGAGAAAATACAGGCAGCATCCAGACACCGTACCTTTTACTTCTATAGATGACCACCCCCTCCAGCTGCAGGCTAAAGTCAACCAGATGATAAGAAGTGATGTAAGCAAAAACAGTTAACATGGTTAAATGTTGCTCTGAATAAATGCTAAACCAGCACGTTTGTGTGATCTGTGAATATTTTCCCCACTATAGCTGCACTATAAGAAAGGTCTGGATAAAATCCTTCAGAAAAACTCCCTGCCTCCTGATGTCCCAGAGTTCCTTCAGGCCAGGTGTAATGCCTACAACATAAGCGATGTACGTGAAAATGCCCTTATGTTTCATGGTATTTGGCATTAATTTTTGCAAAGTTGGTGACTCTGAATATCTATTGCATCTCTGTTTTTCAGAAATGCTATAAGCTTGAATGGCTGAAGACCATTGCAAAGGGCTACGATTTGAAGCCTGACGCCATCTCTGTAAAAGCTGCAAAGGCAGCAAGACATGCTGCTAGTGATGTAAGAGATCCTTTCATAAGTCCATAAATGAGACAGAAGGATAGAAAACTGCAGTGTGGAACAGAATAATATTAATAAACTGTTGATTTACCATACCTTTCAGGTTCAGTATAAGAAGAAGTATATGAAGGAAAGAGGCCATCATGTTGGCTTCCGTAGCCTCCAGGACGACCCCTTGCTGGTGCACTACATGGAAGTGGCTAAGATTCAGAGTGATAAACTCTACAAGAAGGATTACCACAAGTCTAAGCTGAAGTACCATACCCCTGTGGACATGTTGAGTGTTGCGCAGGCCAAACATGCCTCAAAGGTTCAGACATATGCAGGATACAAGCAGCATTTCAATCATTACACCCTACTGCCTGATGCCATGAACCTGGCGTTAGCTCGCTCCATGAACGTCAGCTCCAGTGATGTAAGAAACATTTAATCATCTTAAACTCTTTATGCGACTCTCAAATCTAGATGTACACATTCTGAAGTATCATACTTTGTTCTTAACAATGATTATACAGACCATATACAATACAATTCAAATATGTGGGGTTATTAAGTTAGAAAATTAAAAGAAAGAAAGAAAGAAAATACTTTTATTTAGCAAGGATACATTATGTTGATCAAAAAATGACAATAAAGACATTTTGTTTTTACATAAATTATCACACTTTCCACAAGCTTATTACCTGTATTATGATTTCTGATAGCTAGAAGTTATATAAATAATATAGTATAAACGATGTGTTAAAGTTTGTATTTGTGTAAATATGTTAACTAATATGCCCTGTTTAATTCAATTAGGTCCAGTATAAACAGGACTATGATAACTACGTAAAGGGGACAGGCTGGATCCCCATCGGTTCTCTGGATGTGGAAAGGGCAAAGACTGCTGCTGCAGCTCTCAATGAGAAGAAGTACAGGCAGCACCCAGACACTATCAAGTTCACCAGCGTTCTGGAAACCCCAGTCATGGAACAAGCCAAACTGAATGCACAGCAGCTAAGCGATGTGAGGGACCATCGCATGCTGTTGTTTGGTGTCCATGATGAATGTCCATAATGAAGGTTAAATATATTTCATTTATGTTTACTTTCTGAATCATGTCAATTGTGTTTTCCAGAGGCTGTACAAAGCCAGTGGTGAGAAGTTCATGCACACTTACCATCTCCCTGCTGATGCACCAGAGCTTCTGCAAGCCAAATACAACGCTGTCAATATCAGCAATGTAAGAATGCTGCATATATTATACTGTATATGACAATGAGATGGTTAACAGTATCAAGTTCAACTGGAAGCTTGTGTTTTCTTTTGCCTTTGTAGAAATACTATACCTACGCACACAAGAAGGATCTTCTGAAAGGGCATCACATGAAGCATGATGCCATTCCTATTGTTGCTGCGAAATCCTCTAGGGATATTGCAAGTGATGTAAGCAAGCTTACATTTAATTTATTTCCAATTTAATTGTTGGAGTGCATTGTTGACTTATATGCAACTGTGCTGTGTTTTTTTTATAGTACAAGTATAAGCTTGCTTATCAGAAGGCAAGAGGTCACCATGTTGGCTTCCGTAGCCTCCAGGACGACCCCTTGCTGGTGCACTACATGGAAGTGGCTAAGATGCAAAGCGAAAAGAACTACAAAAAGGATTATCACAAGTCTAAGCTGAAGTACCATACCCCTGTGGACATGTTGAGTGTTGTGCAGGCCAAACATGCCTCAAAGGTTCAGACAAATGCAGGATACAAGCAGCATTTCCATCATTACACCCTGCTGCCTGATGCCATGAACGTGGAACTGACTCGCAACATGATGGAGATCCAGAGTGATGTGAGCAAAACTAAATAAGGCTATGACTATACTTAAACCTAGGATGATTGCTGTTTTGACAAAATGATTAACAGATCCCATTTTATCCATAGAATTTGTACAAATCAGATTTCAACAACGTCTTCAGAGGAGCAGGCTGGGTTCCCATCGGTTCTATAGATGTTCAGAAGGTCAAGGCTGCCAATAAAGCCCTTGATGAGAGGTCCTACAGAATTCACCCTGGTACGCTCAAATTTACCAGTCTGACAGATCAGATGAACATGGTTTTGGCCATGAACAACACAAAACTACAAAATAAAGTAAGTATAATTCAATAATTGATTGTGAATGATTGTGAACCATAATCAATCAATCAATCAATCACCTTTATTTATATAGTGCTTTAAACAAAATACATTTCGTCAAAGCACTGAACAACATTCATTTGGAAAACAGTGTCTCAATAATGCAAAATGATAGTTAAGGCAGTTCATCATTGAATTCAGTGATGTCGTCTCTGTTCAGTTAAATAGTGTCTGTGCATTTATTTGCAATCAAGTCAATGATATCGCTGTAGATGAAGTGACCCCAACTAAGCATAATGATGATCTAAAACTGATTTATGGGTCTTGTTTGCTTTTCATTTCATTTTAGGCTGCCTATAAAGCCTCTGGAGAGAAATTTATGCACACGTACAATCTACCAGCTGATGCCCCAGAGTTCCTGCAGGCCAAATATAATGCCCAGACAGTGAGTGAGGTGAGTACAAAAGAATATCCAATCTAAATTAAATAAATGAGAAACACGTTGCAATATGATCCTGTGTTAATATTGGTTCATTTATTAGCTCAGGTTAGCTATTGCATTAACAGTCCTCAGCGTATTCACTATTCGCTATAAACTTATCAGGCAATTGCATTTTATTTATAAAACTGTATTTATTATTGTTAATATTATTATTACCAATGAAACACTAAAATAATGTATATGTTAAAAACCTCTTATTTTATAGTCACGCTACAAGGCACAGTGGCTTGTGGACATTGCTAAAGGCTATGACATGAAAGCTGATGCTATTTCCATTGTTGCTGCTAAACAAGGAAGACACATTGCCAGCAACGTAAGTGTAAAATGTATCTTGCATTAAAATGCTAAAGGTCCTGTTCAGCAGTATCAAAAAATAAAAATAAAAATAAAAATTGCATTTTCTCAATGAATGTAATGGGCTGATTAGAATCCACTGTTTTTTTTACCACAGTACCAATACAAAAAAGCATATGAGAAAGCAAAAGGCCACCATGTTGGCTTCCGTAGCCTCCAGGATGACCCCTTGCTGGTGCACTACATGGAGGTGGCTAAGATGCAAAGCGAAAAGAACTACAAAAAGGATTACCACAAGATCAAGCTGAAGTACCATACACCTGTGGACATGTTGAGTGTTGTGCAAGCCAAAAATGCCTCAAAGGTTCAGACAAATGCAGGATACAAGCAGCATTTCAATAATTACACCCTGCTGCCTGATGCCATGAACCTGGCGTTAGCTCGCTCCATGAACATCAGCTCCAGTGACGTAAGTCCATCCTCTTTTAGATCTTCACATCCCATTTGGAGGGGGTACCATGGGTTTAACAAAGGTATTAAACGTTATCTTTGTTGTCTCCCAGGTTGAGTACAAGAGTGAGTACAACGACACCATTAAGGGTATGGGTTGGGTGCCCATTGGTTCACTGGCTGTAGAGACTGCAAAGGTTGGAGGAAGGATCCTGAGTGAACACAGCTACCGCACTCACCCCTCCAACTACAAGTTCCACAAACTTATGGATTCTATGGACCTCGCATTGGCTAGTGCCAATAATAAGATCATGGACAAGGCAAGTATGGATTGAGGGTGTTTTCATTGGTGTGACTGGTTTAAAATTAAATGTCAATATATGAAAATTGAAATGCTTTTGGTTGCAGAAATCCTATCATGCTGCCTGGGAAAATGACAAGCTCAAGATTCATGTGATGCCTGACAGTCCTGATATTGTCCTGGCCAAGGCCAATGCATTGAACATGAGCCAGGTAAGACTAATTATTGCATTCATTCAAAAGATCCTAATTAACAATCAAAGCAAAAAAAAAAAAAAAAAAAGTCCAGTGTGCTATATTCCATTGCCTTTTCTGTGTATTTCCAGAAACTCTACAAAGCTGGCCTTGAGGAAATGAATAAGAAAGGCTATGACCTCAAACCAGATGCTATCTCAATTGTGGCTGCCAAAGCAGGCAGGAATATTGCTAGCAATGTAAATATCCTATTATCCTATCCATTTTCTTCTTAGTACCTTCTAATATATGTTTGCAAAATCATTAATCTTTTCTGATAAATCCATGTTTCTGCCATAACAGTACAAGTATAAACTGGCATATGAGAAAGCGAAAGGCCACCATGTTGGCTTCCGTAGCCTCCAGGACGACCCCTTGCTGGTGCACTACATGGAAGTGGCTAAGATACAGAGCGAGAGGAACTACAAGAAGGATTATCACAAGTCTAAGCTGAAGTACCATACCCCTGTGGACATGTTGAGTGTTGTACAAGCCAAAACTGCCTCAAAGGTTCAGACAAATGCAGGATACAAGCAACATTTTCATCATTACACCCTGCTGCCTGATGCCATGAACCTGGCGTTAGCTCGCTCCATGAACGTCAGCTCCAGTGATGTAAGTCCATCCTCTTTTAGATCAACACATCCTATATGGAAGGGGTAGCTCATAACCTGTTGGAGTGAAGTATTAAAGTAGGATTTAACAGTATAATTTTTGTCTCCTAGGTTGAGTACAAGAGTGAGTACAACGACACCATTAAGGGTATGGGTTGGGTGCCCATTGGTTCACTGGCTGTAGAGACTGCAAAGGTTGGAGGAAGGATCCTGAGTGAACACAGCTACCGCACTCACCCCTCCAACTACAAGTTCCACAAACTTATGGATTCTATGGACCTCGCATTGGCTAGTGCCAATAATAAGATCATGGACAAGGTAGATTACACTTTTTAATAAACCATAATAGTAATGATCCAAAATTTCTGAGATGTACTGTATGTGCATCTGTAATTGATGACATTTTTAATGGATAATTTGGCTAGCCTGATCAATAAATAATATTTTGAATATGTTTTTTATTTTAGCAAGCATACACAAACGCTTGGAACAAGGACAAGATAAATATCCATATTATGCCTGACAGTCCAGAAATCGTTCTTGCAAAGGCTAATGCAATCAACATCAGTGAGGTAGGTGTATTTATGTATTTGCAGAATATTAAGTTTTTTTACAAGAATATTTTAACAAGTAGTACATATTGAGTAACATAGATTGTAGACAAAATATTCACAGCTTTTTATCCACCAGTGAGCATGGTTCTCAGAGCAGAATCAGAACTTGTTGCATGTGTCTGAACAGTAGAGATTCTGAATCATTCAGTCTGTTTGAATTTACCAGTTGAGTGAATTTATCAGTGATTTATTTAATAAAACAAAAAACTCAAATATTTTGTCACCTACCAATGAAGCAGTGTAGCTTTTGTAAAGAGTCACTAAAAATCCCCTTAAAAGCATTAATACCATGTATAACTTGTGCTGTTTTGAATACAGAAAGCCTACAAAGCAGGACTGGAAGCCCTGAAGAAGAAAGGTCATGACCTCAAGGCAGATGCTGTATCAGTGGTTGCAGCTAGGGCCTCCACAAACATTGCTAGTGATGTGAGTTACTCAAATAGATTATCAAATGTTTCTGTCACTAGTGCCATCCAAACATTACCATTTCTGACTTCTACAAATTCTCATTACAGTACAAATACAAAAAGGAGTACAACAAAGCAAGAGGACATCATGTTGGCTTCCGTAGTCTCCAGGACGACCCCTTGCTGGTTCACTACATGGAGGTCGCTAGGATCCAGAGTGATAAACTCTACAAGAAGGATTATCACAAGTCCAAGCTGAAGTACCATGCCCCTGTGGACATGTTGAGTGTTGTTCATGCTAAGCAGGCTACGGCTGCTCAAACTTTTGCTGGATATCGGCATATCATTACACATTATAAAGTTCTTCCTGATGCCATGAACCTAGAGCTGGCCCGTAACATGCAGGCGATCGCAAGTGATGTGAGTCCAGATTGTGACGTTGTATTTTAAATGTTTTGATTTTTATAAAATTCTATTATTTTTCAGTTAGATTATTAATGTATATTGATAATCTCCAATTTTGCAGAATGTCTACAAATCTGAATATAACAGTTACATCAGAGGAATTGGATGGGTTCCCATTGGATCTCTGGATGTGGAGAAAGCGAAGACTGCTAGCCGGATAGGCAGCGAGAAACTGTACCGCACACATGCCAGTAACTTCAAGTTCACTAAAGGCATGGATTCCATGGATCTGGTCCTAGCCTCGGCCAACAATGAAATTAAAAACAAGGTGAAAGTTAAAACCATTTTTTTACTTGACCGTGAGCTTTGCTTTTTATTATCTTGATTATTAGATTTGGTCAAATGACTTTCTTTTTAGAGACACATAATTAATAGTTTCATTAGACTAAATGTTTCAGAATAATAAAAAATGGACCCATTCATTCTTCCTTCAGCAAAAGTATACTGCAGCCTGGGAACAGGACAAAACCAAGATTCACATTATGCCTGATTCAATGGAAGTGGCTCTTGCTCGACAAAATAAACTTAACTACAGTGAGGTTAGTGATGCTGCCAGATTCCTGCAAACAGTGATTGTCATTAAGTCACAGCATTTAAATCATCTTTTCATATTCTTCTTTAGAAACTATACAAACTTGCCAATGAACTGTCAAAGAAAAAGGGTTACGATCTACGTGCTGACGCCATCCCAATTCAAGCTGCAAAAGCATCATGTGCCATTGCTAGTAATGTAAGTTTTTTTTCTTATTGGACCCAGTTTTTAATTACTGTGTACTTATCAAAATGTAATGGATATTTTAATGGACTTTAAACAGTACAAGTACAAGGCTGGTTATCGTAAGCAAGTCGGACATCACATTGGAGCCCTAAGCATCCAGGATGATCCTCTGCTCATGCTGGCCTTGAACTCAGCTAGGATTGCTAGTGATGCTCTCTACAAGAAAGACTTCAACAAGTCCAAGACCAAGTTCCACCTTCCAGTGGACATGATAGCTTTTGAGTTGGCCAAGAAGAACCAGATCCAGGTCAATGATGCCAACTACAGAACCTACCTGCACAACTGGACCTGCCTGCCTGACTCCAATGACGTCGTCCAGGCCAAACAAGTCTATGAACCTCCAGAGTGACGTAAGTCTGATTTCACTGCAGCTTTGTAAATATATACATAAGGTTGATTACCCATCCTTATCAAGCTTGCAAGCACTCTTTCCATACATGTCTGTTCTCAGGCGGTGTATAAGGCCGATCTGAAGTGGCTTCAAGGAATGGGATGGGTTCCCATTGGTTCGATTGATGTTGAGAAAGTGAAAAAGGCTGGAGAAATCCTAAGTGAAAAGAAGTATCGTCAGCACCCAAGCAACTTTAAGTTTACTTGTTCAACTGAAGACATGCCACTGGTATTGGCCAAAGCCAATAATGAAATAATGAACAAGGTATATTTACATTTGATATCTAGACCAATATGAAACTATCTAAAATATTATTTGTGACATCAGTTTTGATGCTTAATTCTCTCTTCATTCTGACAGTCAAAATATGCTGAAGCCTGGAACAATGATAAAACTAAAGTTCATATCATGCCAGATGCAATGGATGTGGTTCTTGCAAAGCAAAACAAAGTCATCTATAGTGAGGTCAGTATTTCAAATTTAGATTTGAGTATTCAGTTGTATTTAAGAGTATTCTTTTTTTACTTTTAAGCAAATATTCTCGATATTAACCCTGTGTCACACTGTTTATAGATTAAGAGTTATGAGCATTTGTTTGAATTGAGATTCTGCTGTTGCCAAGGTTTGTTCAAATTTTTTTTTCTGATTTACTCTGCAGAAACAATATAAACTTGCCAATGAACTGGCCAAGAAGAAGGGTTATGATTTGCGCAATGATGCCATATCTATAATTGCAGCCAAGGCCTCCAGGGACATTGCTAGTGACGTAAGCACAACAAACTGAATAAGCAGTTTATGTCTCATTGAGGATATTCTGTCATTTGCTAAACTGAGAATATTATATTTTTTGTAGTATAAGTACAAGACTGGTTATCGTAAGCAAGTCGGTCATCACATTGGAGCACTGAGCATCCAAGATGATCCTCTGCTCATGTTGGCCTTGAACTCAGCTAAGATTGCTAGTGATGCTCTCTACAAGAAAGACTTCAACAAGTCCAAAACCAAGTTTCACCTCCCAGTGGACCTGCTGTCTCTTGAGCTGGCCAAGAAGTGCCAGATCCAAGTCAATGATGCCAACTACAGAACTCACCTGCACAACTGGACCTGCCTGCCTGACTCCAATGATGTTGTCCAGGCCAAACAAGTCTATGACCTCCAGAGTGATGTACGTGTTATCAAGCTTCTGGAGAGCATTATTAATCGATCAATTTCTGTATCTTAATTGAATTGACTTTCTGTTATTTTATAGCTAGTATATTATAAAAAAGATGAATTGCTTGGGTCTCTGTTGTCTTCTTGATGTTGAAAAAGCAAGATACTGATGAATAAACTATGGAGTCGCTAACAGGCATTATTTCCATATATGTGTATGCTTTTAGGCTGTTTACAAGGCTGATCTGAAATGGCTTCAAGGTCTCGGATGGGTCCCCATTGGTTCAGTGGATGTTGAGAAAGTGAAAAAGGCTGGAGAAATCCTAAGTGAAAAGAAGTACCGTCAGCACCCAAGCAACTTTAAATACACCATGTCAACTCAAGACATGCCAATAGCCTTGGCTAAAGCCAATAACGATGTCATGAACAAGGTAACTTCTGAACTGATAAAACATATGCATAGTTTTCTAATTACATTTTATTACATCTATTTAAAAAATTTTTTTAATGTCATAATTTTACTTGACAGCAACTATATGTTGATGCATGGAACAAAGACAAGACAAAGATCCATATTATGCCTGATGCTATGGACATTCTACTCGCAAAACAAAACAAGGCCAACTACAGTGTGGTAAGTATGACACAACATTGGCCTCTTAGTGGTGCATAATAGATGTTCTTGGTTAATAATTAATACATTATTTTCTTTCTTTTATGTTTTAAATAAAATAACTGCTCTTTTTTCTTTAAAGAAATTATACAAGCTTGCAAATGAGGAAGCTAAAAAGAAGGGATATGACATGCGAAATGATGCCATCCCGATCAAAGCAGCCAAGGCCTCCAGGGACATTGCTAGTGATGTGAGTATTTTGAGTTATTGCATAAAAAAATGTAACAAAATATACCATTGAACTAACTTATGTCTTAAACTGTTCTTTCTTTTAAACAGTACAAGTACAAGGCTGGTTATCGTAAGCAAGTCGGTCATCACATTGGAGCTCTGAGCGTCCAAGATGATCCTCTGCTCATGCTAGCCTTGAACTCAGCTAAGATTGCTAGTGATGCTCTCTACAAGAAGGACTTTAACAAGTCCAAGACCAAGTTCCACCTCCCAGTGGACCTGCTGTCTCTCGAGTTGGCCAAGAAGTGCCAGATCCAAGTCAATGATGCCAACTACAGAACTCACCTGCACAACTGGACCTGCCTGCCTGACTCCAATGACGTTGTCCAGGCCAGACAAGTCTATGACCTCCAGAGTGATGTAAGTATGCTACATGTAGACATGCTTTATTCAATATTTGAGAAGTAAGATCTCCATGTTTCAAATACCCAGTTTATAGAGACATATCGGTTCACTACTTAATGCTAATTTTTATGATATTTTTGTTCTCAGGCTGTGTACAGAGCTGATTTAAAATGGCTTCAAGGTCTCGGATGGGTTCCCATTGGTTCGGTTGATGTTGAAAAAGTGAAAAAGGCTGGAGAAATCCTAAGTGAAAGGAAGTATCGCCAGCACCCAAGCAACTTCAAGTTCACTTGCACAACTGAAGACATGCCACTGGCCTTGGCCAAAGCCAATGCAAACATCATGAACAAGGTAGCCTGCTTTGATCAATAGCATCATTTTCTTCTCTTTCCCAATGTAATTTGTAAAGATAATTAGCATATATACGTTTATTTTTATTTTTCCTTACATTATAGAAAAGCTATGTTGATGCTTGGGAAAAGGATAAAACCAAGGTCCACGTCATGCCAGATACAATGGAGATTGTGCTAGCTAAACAGAACAAAGCTAACTACAGTGTGGTGGGTCATTCATTTAAAGTCTCAATTTGAACATGGAAAGTTATATTTGTTTTTCCCTCACATTTGTTTTTCTACTTAATCTTACTCCAGAAACAATACAAGCTTGCCAATGAGGAGGCCAAGAAGAAAGGCTATGACATGCGTGGTGATGCCATTTCTATTAAAGCAGCTAAAGCCTCTCGGGATATTATCAGTGATGTGAGTGCTCTCTTCTTTTGTTTTTCATTCATAGTCTTATAGTTCATGGTCCAGAATGTGACAAAATGCTTATTTTGAATTTTATCCATCCATACTTTTCTTTAATCCTTCAACTGTAGTACAAGTACAAGACTGGTTATCGTAAGCAAGTCGGTCATCACATTGGAGCCCTGAGCGTCCAGGATGATCCTCTGATCATGCTGGCCTTGAACTCAGCTAAGATTGCTAGTGATGCTCTCTACAAGAAAGACTTCAACAAGTCCAAGACCAAGTTCCACCTCCCAGTGGACCTGCTGACTATTGAGTTGGCCAAGAAGTGCCAGATCCAGGTCAATGATGCCAACTACAGAACCTACCTGCACAACTGGACCTGCCTGCCCGACTCCAATGATGTCGTCCAGGCCAAACAAGTCTATGACCTCCAGAGTGACGTAAGTCTGATGAAAGTCTTTTTGACTTTTATTGTTTCTTTTTATAGTTATTTAGAATTTTTCATTATTCTTTGCATGACCATTTAGGCGGTGTACAAGGCTGATCTGAAATGGCTTCAAGGAATCGGATGGGTTCCCATTGGTTCAGTGGATGTTGAGAAAGTGAAAAAGGCTGGAGAAATCCTGAGTGAAAGGAAGTACCGCCAACACCCAAGCAACTTCAAGTTCACACTTACAACTGAAGACATGCCAATAGTTTTATCTAAAAATAATGCTTCTAATATTAACAAGGTAAATCTGCTCAGTAGGTTTTTCAACACAAGAACTGTCACAAATAGCTTAAAGGTTTGAACATTTGACATCTAATTTTATTCAACTATTATAGAAACTTTACACTGAAGCCTGGGACAAGGATAAAACCAAAATCCATGTTATGCCTGACTGCATGGAAGTTCTGTTGGCAAAGCAGAACAATATAAACTACAGTGAGGTATGTATATGTCTGAAAATGTTTCTTTTTTTCCCACTAAAAACTCTTTAAATCTGTAGTAACAACACTCTTTGTGAAATATTTTCTATTTTTAGAAAAGATATAAACTTGCCAACGAAGAATCTAAGAAGAAGGGCTATGATTTGCGTGGTGATGCTATTGCTATCAAAGCAGCTAAGGCTTCCAGGGATATCATCAGTGATGTGAGTACTTATTAGAACATAGTTTGTGTCATACATACTTTACTGTGCACAATTACCTTCTGAAAATCTTTACATTTTTTAGTACAAGTACAAGGCTGGTTATCGTAAGCAAGTCGGTCATCACATTGGAGCCCTGAGCGTCCAGGATGATCCTCTGCTCATGTTGGCCTTGAACTCAGCTAAGATTGCTAGTGATGCTCTCTACAAGAAAGACTTCAACAAGTCCAAGACCAAGTTCCACCTCCCAGTGGACCTGCTGTCTCTTGAGCTGGCCAAGAAGTGCCAGATCCAAGTCAATGATGCCAACTACAGAACCTACCTGCACAACTGGACCTGCCTGCCTGACTCCAATGATGTCGTCCAGGCCAGAAAAGTGTATGATCTGCGTAGCGATGTAAGTTTGTAAAAATAAAATGTCATTTAAATATTTGTACTGATTCAGAATTTTTAATTGTATATGAACTGTATAGTTCTGAAAAGTTAAATTTCTTCTCCACCTCAGGCTGTGTACAAGGCAGACATGGAGTTTATGACCGGTGTAGGATGGGTCCCAATTGGCTCGATTGATGTCCTGAAAGCAAAGAAAGCAGCTGAGATCCTTAGTGATCGACTCTACCGGCAGAAACCAGACACATTTAAATATACACAAGACATGCAGTCCATGCCTTTGGTGCTTGCTAAGACAAATGCCCAAATTATGGATCAGGTTAGTAGGATAAAAAAAAGTTACATGACGAGAGTCCAATTTATAGTAACTGTCAACAAAATTCTCTGTAGAAAAATTTTGTGACAAGTTTAAATATATATTACTTTGTATAAATTATTATTTTCATGTTCATTTTGATTCATTGCAGGATGTTTTACCAGTATTGAAATTGTCACTAAAACCTTTTTTTTTTTAGCGTCAATACCATGCAGCATGGGAGAGCGACAAGGTCAAAATCCATATCCCTGCTGATACCCCAGAGATTGTGCTCTCAAGTGCTAATGCAATGAACAATAGTAGGGTAAGTATCACTTCTGAATGATTGTTCTTTCTTCGTTATATATTTGTTTAATTGATAAACTAAAATCTCAAATTCATGCATTCTGTTTGATTTCCAAGATTATTCCTATTTAATATTTAACTTAAAAATTATAATAATAAAAATGTTGTTTTCAGAAACTGTACAGACAAGCAGTTGAAGAAATCTTCAGGAAAGGCTATGACCTCAAATCTGACGCTGTTGCCATCAAAGCTGCTAAAGCATCCAGAGACATTATTAGTGATGTGAGTATACACCACCTTAACATTTGCTTATAATACAAGCTCACTAGTGCATTTTATATTTGATTGCATAAATAGAAATAGGAGCCATCTTTAACACTAAAGCATAATGTGCCATTGTTAGTAATGTAACTTTTCCTTCCTTACTGGACCCAGCATGTGATTACTGTTTACTGATCAGAATGTAATGAATGTTTAAATTGATTTTTCACAGTACAAGTACAAGACTGGTTATCGTAAGCAAGTCGGTCATCACATTGGGGCCCTCAGTGTCCATGATGATCCCTTGATCATGCTGGCCTTGAACTCAGCTAAGATTGCTAGTGATGCTCTCTACAAGAAAGACTTCAACAAGTCCAAGACCAAGTTCCACCTCCCTGTGGACCTGCTGTCTCTTGAGCTGGCCAAGAAGTGCCAGATCCAGGTCAATGATGCCAACTACAGAACCTACCTGCACAACTGGACCTGCCTGCCTGACTCCAATGACGTCGTCCAGGCCAGGAAGGTCTACGATCTTCAGAGTGATGTGAGTTTCTGTGGATTTCAAATTTTTAGCCATAAGAAATAGACCTACCCTATACTACTACCAGCATTGTTTTACCGTTTCTCATGTATTTTCTGCCATCAGGCTGTGTATAAGGCTGATATGGAATGGATCAGAGGTACAGGATGGGTACCCATAGGCTCAGTTGATGTAGAGAAGGCTAAAAAGGCTGCTGAGATTCTGAATGAAAGGAAGTACCGACAGCATCCAAGCAACTTCAAGTATACAAGCAAGACAGATGCCGTACCTTTTGCTCTTGCCCAAGCTAATGCCAAGATCATGGACAAGGTATTATTTTCCTAGAAAATGTTACTAATCTTTGTAAAAGGTAAAAATAAATTGCTGTTTGAAATCACTGTTTTCATACGGACTGAGATTTTGTAGACCAGAGGTGAATGTGTCTAACTTTTTGTCTTCATTGCTATTGCATTGCAGAGTGCATATGTTGATGCCTGGAATAAGGAGAAGATTCATATCCACGTCATGCCAGACACACCTGAGATTGTTCTTGGCAAACAAAACAGACTCAACACAAGCATCGTAAGTACAGCTTTATAGTGACCAACAAATCAGAAATAAACGCACACTATTTTAGTTTTCAATCCTGTTAAATCGGTATGTGTTGCTTTTCAGAAATATTACCGTCAAGACTATGAGGACAGCCTTAGTAAGGGCTACTTCCTCCCTAAGGATGCTGTCGCAGTGAAATCTGCCAAGGCCTCCAGAGACATCATTAGTGACGTAAGCCTCAGTGTGGATCTTATCTAATAAATTAAGCACACACTGTTAAGCGATAATGCTCAAATTTCTTTTATGTAATAAAACCTTACAGTACAAGTACAAAGCTGGATACAGGAAGCAGCAAGGGCACCACATTGGAGCCCTCAGCATCCATGATGATCCCTTGATCATGCTGGCCTTGAACTCAGGCAAGATTGCTAGTGATCTTCTCTACAAGAAAGACTTCAACAAATCCAAGACTAAGTTCAACCTCCCAGCGGACCTGCTGTCTCTTGAGCTGGCCAAGAAGTGCCAGATCCAGGTCAATGATGCCAACTACAGAACCTACCTTCACAACTGGACCTGCCTGCCTGACTCCAATGATGTTGTCCAAGCCAGGAAGGTCTACGATCTTCAGAGTGATGTATGTATACTGTATGCCTTGTTTGACACACTGTGCTGTTTACAAAGGCTTTTTAATGTAACTACATAAATACCTTTTTTTTGCAAATTTTCAAACTAGGCTGTGTACAGAGCTGATCTTGAATGGATCCGTGGATGTGGCTGGATGCCGCAAGGATCCATTGACGTCATCAAAGCCAAGAATGCTCAGGCTATCCTTAATGAGAATCTGTACCGCCAGCATCCCAGCACAGTCAAGTTCACCAGTGCTGTGGACCTGCCTGTTATTGTCCTAGCCAAGCAAAATGCTGACATCCTCAGCGATGTAAGATTATTGCCTTTCTTTATCGTTGGTACTCAAATGTTGTTTAAATTTACCTTGCGAGGTTGAAGACAGTTGCTCTAACAAGCATAGAAACTAATAGTACAAACATCGGGTGAAACTATTTTTATTTTAATTGCAGTGAATTCCTAGTCAAAATTTCTGTTTTTGAAAGAAACATAATTATTATTACTGTTATTATAATAATTATAATTATATTTACAGTTAATTAGAAATGTAAAAAATTGTGCAAAATGAATGTTATAGCTGTCTTTATTTTTGCAACAATGTGTTCCTAATCTTATTTTTTTTTTTTTTTTTGAATTATAGAAAAAATACAGAGAAGCATGGGACAAAGATAAGACATCTGTCCACATCATGCCAAATACACCTGCCATCGAGTTGTCCAGAGCCAATGCCATTGCTATCAGCAATGTAAGAAAAGTTACATTGCTGAGTATTACTAAAATCATTTCTGTTTTGTGAGCTTGTTATGACATTAAATTGTTATGTTTTAAATTTCCATCTTTTTTTTGTCCTGTTGCAGAAAATGTACACCAAAGACTGGGATGTTACAAAGGCGAAGGCATACCAAATCAAAGAGGATGCTGTGTCCGTGATCAAGGCTAAGGCATCCAGAGATATAGCCAGTGACGTAAGCTATTACAAAGTCATGTTTTATCTGTCTGTTTTCTGAATCTCTTTTATATTGTGAAAGATCTTACATTTGGGCTTTTTAATCCCCTTTCTGCTATTTAAGAGTAATGCTTACAACCCATTTGATCATCTTTTAAATGCAGTACAAGTACAAGGCTGGTTATCGTAAGCAAGTCGGTCATCACATTGGGGCTCTCAGTGTCCATGATGATCCCTTGATCATGCTGGCCTTGAACTCAGCTAAGATTGCTAGTGATGCTCTCTACAAGAAGGACTTCAACAAGTCCAAGACCAAGTTTAACCTCCCAGCGGACCTGCTGTCTCTTGAGCTGGCCAAGAAGTGCCAGATCCAAGTCAATGATGCCAACTACAGAACCTACCTGCACAACTGGACCTGCCTGCCTGACTCCAATGATGTCGTCCAGGCCAGGAAGGTCTATGATCTGCGTAGTGATGTAAGTTGAGGTTTGATTTTTTTTTTTTTTTTTTTTTTTTTTTTTTTTTACAAAATAGAGTGCAAGACATTGTTTCATTTGATAATTTGTGATGTTTAGGCTGTGTACAAGGCTGACTTGGAGTGGATCAGGGGATGTGGATGGATTCCCCATGAGTCTGTTGAAGTTATCAAAGTGAGGAATGCCCAAAAGGTTCTGGCTGATGTAAGTCATTTGGCACTGTATATTTTAATTGCTTCTACCAGTAGAGGTACTTAATAAATTATTTCTACCAATTATACAGATATGTAATGATTTTACATTTTGTTCTGATTCACAGAGAGGCTACCGTGTGAAACTGGATGAGCAGAAATATACAACACCAATTGAAAGAATTGACTTTGTGCGCTCTAAAAATGCTGCTGATGTGCTCAATGAGGTAAGCAAGAAGACATATATTACACAATCATCCAGTCATACAAAACTGTAATTACATGAAAAGAGATTATCAGACATTATTATAAGGTTATTTTTAAGCAGTTTCCATACATGTTAAAATTATAAAATACAATTTTGGTTTACAAGCTATTATTTAATTTCCTTAGTAATAGTGAATGTAAAGTAGTAGGATTTCAAGGCACACTTAAAACATGTGATTAAATGCAACCTTAAACCAAGGCATTTGTTACCTAATCTAGCTTTTAACAAACCTGAAGTTGTAAGTTGCTTTGGATCAGGGACGGATCTAGAAGAATATTGATGGGGTGGCGAGAAGGGGGCAGGAATTTTTGAGGGGTGGCAACATATGGCAGACGTATATATACTGAATTTAGTCACAGTTATCACAGTTTGATGATAAATATATGTGCACACTACAAAAGGGCACAGGCTATAATTTACAAACTTAATCTCATGCAATCAATGTCTTGCATTTGAAACAGTTTATATAAGGAATAAGTGACCATACTCCATAAGCACCCCCACACTCACTAATGCATACAGTATGCATCGACATGTAATTAAGAGCATTATAAAAGGTTCAGCTTTATCAATATGTCGATTTATTATAAGAAACACAAGATTTTAACAGCCAACGACATTTACAGATTGGGAGACTCAACTGATTTTCTACAGTTTAGTGTTAACCACAATCTAACTCAACCAGTCAAGAGCTACATTTAGCTTTAGATGTTATATGAATATGGTCCCTGAAGCATATTCCATTTCCGCGATTCAAATCCTGTCGCTTTTCAAACACAAACGGGGAGAATTTATGAAAGAAAGTGTGAAAGTTAGTTCTGACACAAAACGTTGTTACGCATCCTCGCGCTTTTTAAAAGTGGGTAACGTATCACGTAGTAGACTAGACCACGTTAGTTATTTATCATCTCAAAGTCTGTGCTTTCATTAAAGCTTCATTTATAGATAGATAGATAGATAGATAGATAGATAGATAGATAGATAGATAGATAGATAGATAGATAGATAGATAGATAGATAGATAGATAGATAGATAGATAGATAGATAGATAGATAGATAGATAGATAGATAGATAGATAGATAATACATTTTTACCCAACTTTTCCTCCTGAGTCTCAGGCCGGTGACACACTGGCTGCGTGTTGTGAGCGTGGCGGTTCTGCTACGTGGCGGCTGCTTCGCGTTTTCTGTGTCTTTACACACCAGAATCGTGCTTGACTGCTACTGTAGGTGACATATAGAGGGAGGCCGCCGACAGACCAGGATCTTGTCTTCATGACAACAATATCTATACTTCATGTTGAGCTTAAATATAAAGCCTACTGATAAAGGACACCGTCAACAGTATTGCCGGCAAAATAGACTATGTTTGACAGGTGCAATATTTGAAAATCGAAAATTATTAATTATTTTTTACAGTTCGGGAGTTCGTAGCGGGTCGCGAATCAGTTGAGTCAGTTTGGGGATCGAGAATCATTTGAATCAGTTTGGGAGTTCGGAGCGGGATCGCGAATCATTTGACTCAGTTATGGGGATCGCGAATCATTTGAGTCAGTTTGGGAGTTCGGAGCGGGATAGCGAATCATTTGAGTCAGTTTGGGGATCGCGAATCATTTGAATCAGTTCGGGAGTTCGGAGCGGGATCACGAATCACAAAAGATTCGCGCTCGTACATTTTCAAATTGGCCATAACCTTTAATTCGTTGCTGCCAACTGGGGTGGCAAGGCTTTCTTTTAGGGTGGCATTTGCCACCCTATGCCATCCCGGTAGATCCGCCCCTGCTTTGGATAAAAGCACAGTCTACCCTGTCTAATCATTTCTACATATGATAATATATAAATATTTTAGTTTTAATTAGTAGTATGCGTCATTACAGTAATTCAAAGTGCATTGCATATACAAAAATAAAATCATTTTAAAAGTATTAAAAAACAAAACAAAAAAAGAAAGAAATTAAATGAAATAAAAGTTTATTTTAAAAGTAGAAGTATAAATGTTTACAAGCACTTCCTGTGTCTGTTGGCTTCTTTAAGAAGAATCGCTTTTTGTATCCCCCAATTGTAAGTCGCTTTGGATAAAAGCATCTGCAAAATGACTAAATGTAAATGTGAGTATAATAAGCCTTGTGCTTCTCAAAGTTACTATTACCATTGCTATTGCTCTTACTATTACTATTAAACAACATACCTATTACAGAATATTTAGTTGACAAAATCATGTTCTCTCCATTGAAATGTTGTCACCCCTACGACAAAAGTTTCATGTGTGGTTTTCATATATGACTGTTCTCTAAATATCCCTTTCATTTTTTCTTCTCAGGCTAAGTACCGTGAAGCCTGGCACCAGGACAAGATTAAATACACACTGACAGACTCTCCAGTTTTGGCTACAGCCAGGGAAGTTTCCAAAATGTACCACCCGGTAATGCTATTTTCTTTTTGAGAAATAAATGTTTTCTGTAATGATTGTTTAAAGGTGTGTACTAACAGAAAGGCCATTTTAAACACCAATTGTAGCACTTCTACACTAAAAACTGGAACAAGACCAAGGCCACATCATACTTCATGCCCGGAGATGCAGTTCCAATTAAACAATGCATCCAGACCAGTAAAGTACAGAGTGATGTAAGTTAATATATAAAACTATACCCATTTAACTTTAAATATATACTGTATATATATTTTAAAATATAAATTATCCTCTTTTTTGCAGTACAAGTACAAGGCTGGTTACCGTAAACAAGTTGGTCATCACATTGGAGCCTTGAGCGTCCAGGATGATCCTTTGCTCATGCTGGCCTTGAACTCAGCTAGGATTGCTAGTGATGCTCTCTACAAGAAAGACTTCAACAAGTCCAAGACCAAGTTCAACCTTCCAGTGGACATGCTGGCATTTGAACATGCAAAGAAGTGCCAAATCCAAGTCAATGATGATAACTACAGAACTCGCCTGCACCAGTGGACATGCTTGCCTGATCAGAATGATGTCATTCAGGCCCGTAAAACATATGACTTAGCCAGTGACGTAAGTATTGGTTAAAGAGGTGTTTAAATCAAAACTCTTCCTGTTTATTCAAAAATGAGAATGAACAAAAGTTTTGTTTGTTTTATAAGACAGCTGATTTTAATGCTTTGAATTTAATATAATACTCTTCCTCCAGAACATCTACAAAGCAGATCTGGAATGGTTACGTGGTTGTGGATGGGTGGCTGCTGATTCTGTGGATCATGTCAAAGTCCGAAAAGCCCAGGAAATTATGAATGAGGTGAATTTGACTGTTTTTTCCCCACAAATTCTCACTTATAATACAAATCTCTATTGTCTTACAATGATGCCTGTTTCTTTTCCCCATGCAGAGACTCTACAAGAAGGATGCCAAGGAAAACTTTGCCAAATTTACCCACGTTGTGGATCGCCCTGAGGTTCTTCTTGCAAAGGTTAACGCCTTTAACCTCAGTGATGTAAGTGTGTCACAGATTTGGGCATTTTCGTAGGGCAAAACTGGTGTGAAGAGGTTAACTTATCTATTACCTCAATACTTCTGTTGTTAATCAGCTGAAGTACAAAGAATCATTTAACCTGGAGAAGGGCCACTACATCGGATCGGAGGATACACCACAGCTGGCTCACTCTAGAGATTTCGCAAAGATGATCAGTGAGGTAACAATGCCCATTCCAGACTTTTTTGTTTGTATTTGTGTTTTATTTAAGGGATACATTCCACTTAGAATGTTTTTTTGCTGTTGTTATTCTAGAAATTGTACAAAGCCAACTGGGATAAGAGCAAAGCCACTAGCTACCAGCTGAATCATGAATATATACCAGTACAACAAGCCAAGAGGACCAGAGACATTGTCAGTAATGTAAGTATCAAAAATGATACCCATTTTTTTTCTTTTTCTTTTTTTGTTGCTTCAAACACTGTTAAAAACTGTTTTTTTAAGTGATGTCAACAATTGTTTCATGTGTTAAAATACTGCAGTGTAAGTACCTTGATGCTCATGAGAAAGCCAAAGGACACTACATGGCTTCAACAATGGTTGACTTCCCTGAGGTGGCTCGCTCTGGCCAAATGGAGAAAATGAAGAATCTGGTGAGTTGTTTTTATTATTACTATGCCTTAGTTCTAAGGTTGCTGTTCGTTTATATTTTAATTCATCATTAACCAGACTTTTTGGATCTGTCCTACAGAGAGACTACCACAAAGCATACAATGAAACCAAAACTAAGCTCCACATTCCTGCTGATATGATCAGCCACGTGGTTGCCAAGAAATGCCAGGAAATCCTGAGCGATGTTCTATACCGTACACGCCTGCACCAGTGGACATGCCACCCTGATCAGAGCGATTCCATCCGTGCACGCAAGGCCAATGAGATCTTGAGTGATGTAGGTTATGATTACAGTGATATTTAAACTGGGTTGGGTTTGTTGGATGGCTTCGTTTGACTAATATCTTCCTGGCAGGTGTTCTACAAAGAGGACCTGAACTGGATGAAGGGCGTTGGCTGTTACGCCTGGGATACTCCTGAGATTGTGCGTGCCAAGAAGTCATACGAGCTTCAGAGTGATGTGAGTAACGTTTTTGCGACTCATCTAGCCATTGACGATGAAGAGACATTATGTTTCCACCCGTTTGAAGGTTTAATGTTTGTTTCCACACAGATTAAATATAAGGCAGAAGGCAAGAAGGAATGGAACAACTACTCCATTGTGACAGACACACCTGTATATGTGACTGCTGTTCTGGGCCACACTTGGGCAAGCGAGGTTAGAACTCCCATAATCTCCCATGAATTGCTCACTGGAATACTTAAGTATTATTAAGAGCACAGTACTTTTGAGTTCACTTGGTAATATGCTGCGTATGTTGTGTTTTATCCACAGTTGACCTACAGAGAGGCGTATCATAAGGAGAAACACATTTACACCACTGTTCTGGACACCTGTGACTACGCAAGATGCTTTAACCTGAAGGAGATCTACAGCACTGTAAGCCTGCATGAAAACCTCTAAAATGCTGAGTTACTTGTTTAATTTGTTGTCCCAGTTTCTGAAATCTCTTTGTGTACATATAGAAAGCCTATTCTGCAGCTTGGGACAAGATCAAGGCCAAGAGCTACAGCATCCCTCACGATTCCCATGCCTTAGTCCATGCCAAACAACAGAAGGTTGTCCTGAGCAATGTGAGTCTCTTCTCCAGTCTCTTCTCTAATTCTTGCTTCCATTGAATCTGATTGTCCTAACCATACTGGACATTACACCTTCGTTGGTTCCTTTAGGTTAAATACAAGGCAGATTATGAGAAGTTCAAGACCCTGTACAGCCTGCCTAAGTGTCTTGAGGATGACCCTGCTACTGCAAGATGTATCAAAGCTGGAAAACTGGTTCTGGATGTGAGTAAAGCATCAGCTGAGGTCCGGTTTTGTGACTTGCTAAAGGTCAAAATAATTGAAATTTCTTTATCTTTTTCCATTAGCGCTTGTACAAAGACAAATATGAGAAGACTAAGGCAAAAATCCACGTGCCTCACGACATGCTCGACATCATATCCGCACGCAATACTCAGAAGACTGTCAGCGGAGTCAACTACCGTAAATATCTGCACCAGTGGATCTGCCTGCCTGACATGCAGGTGTACGTGCAAGCCCGCAAGGTCAACGAGCAACTGAGCGACGTGAGTTATACCTGCACCTCCAAACACGCTTCAAATTGTTGTGTACTGTCATTTGCAAATGCCAAGCAAGTTAGGTTACACTGTTTTAAGTCAGATTGCTCACTGGTTTTAGGTCTCTTGGTAGCTGTAGCCTTCACGTTGCATCTCATTTCAGATCTTCTACAAAGATGACCTCAACTGGTTGAAGGGTATTGGCTGCTATGCTTGGGACACTCCTGAGATTCTTCGTTGTAAGCAATCTATGAAGCTGCAGAGCGAAGTAAGCCTCATTTCATTTTCTGTCAGTTTACTCCTCCTTCTCCATCCTCTCTCATGTTGTCGTCTTTTCCTGTGTGCTGTTCTCTTTCAGAATCTTTACAGAGCTAAGGGAATCGAGCATTTCAAGAACTACACTGTGGTCACGGATACCCCCGTCTATGAAACCTGCAAGCTGAGCGCTAAGAACTTGAGCGAGGTATCTCATGAAAAACGGCTTATATTAAAGGGCTTTTACTGCAATTTGTTTGAAGCAGAACCTTCTAATTAATAAAGTTTCTATCAACAGCTTAACTACCGTCATGACTACGTCACAAACGTCATGGGTAAAAACACCGCTCCTGCTGTGACCGTCGACACTGAAAGGGCCCGTCAAGCTAACTACATCCAGAGCGACGTATGATGCCTCTTACCAATACATAAGAGTGTATACTGATCTCTCCGTTGATATATGCTTCACATCACTTCCATTATTTCTTTCAGAACTTCTACAAAGAGGCCAATAAGATGTTTATGCCCACTGGTTATTCTCTGCCCTACGACACTCCCCTAAACAAACAGGCCAAGGCCAACAACATCATCACCAGCAATGTATGAGAACACCTCAGTTTACAAAATAAAAAAAGTGATTATAAGTTATGAATGCATCTCATCTGATGTCCCAATGTCTGTAGATGAAGTACAAGGAAGCCTATGAGCTGATGAAAGCCAGAGGCTACAAACTAGGTCCTGAAGATATTAACTTTGCCTCTGTAAGAAAGACTAACAAGGTCACCAACCAAGTAAGTCCAAGATAAATATAACGCGTTCCACTTTTGAAATGTAAACTTTATCACAAACAGGGATATTAGCTAGGTTTCTTTTTATCATAGCGACTGTATCGTGAGAAATATGAGAAGGAAAAGGACAAGATCCACTCTGAGTATGACACACCTGAGATCCGGCAGGTTAAGGCCACTCAACAAGCCATCAGTGATGTATGTATTTATTATAAAACATGCATTCTGTCTCACATGCTACACCCACAGAATTATTTGATGTAATAATGGTTTATTTCCCTACAGCTGTGCTATAAGGAGAAGTACTATAACAGCAGAGGAACTCTCCTGCCCATGCCCATCACCCCAGAGCTGATGCACTGCTTCCATGTCAACGAGCTCAACAGCGATGTAGGTGTCACCCGTACTACATGCACCCAAATTTACTGTGGCACACTGCAAGAGATGCATGCATAGCATTTCCCGCATTGACATTTGCAGGTATGTTAACTGTGTTTATATCTTCTGCAGCTAAAATATAAAGAGGATTTGCATTGGCTGAGAGGCATTGGCTGCTTTATGGCGGACTCTCCTGAGATGGTCCGAATCCGCGAGATCACCAAGTTCAAGGTAATTATTCATTCACTTGTTATGCAGATCATATTTCACTCATAATGGTTCATTTTGATGATTTCTGGTACTAATCAGGATTTTCTAATTTTTTTCTAGAAATCATATGAGGTTGATGCTAAGAAGAACTTCTCCAACTTCAGTGTAGTCCTGGACACACCAGAGTACAAGCGTGTGACTGAACTTAAGACCCACATGAGTAATGTGAGTGATTTTATATCAGCCTCAGGCCTGACATCGCACTCCTGTTTTAAAGCCTATATACGTTCTTAAATTTCTCTTTATCTGTTTTTCCCTTCCACAGATTGTGTACCGAGCTGAGGGCAATAAAGAAAAGACAAAATGTGCCACTACTGTGGATGCCCTGGAAATTAAGAGAGCCAAGTGGGCACAGAGTCTGACTAACCATGTAAGTCACTTTCAGCCCTTATCGCAATTAAGCTAAATAATGACTTGTTATAATGTGTAGAATTAATAAATAATGGTTTCATGGTAAATTTTACAAATGACAGTCTGGCCCTTCCAACATAACTGACAAAAACAATTCCCAAGCACAGAAAAATAGCTACTGTAAATTATCTTATTGTCATGGGCACAGAAATATTTATTTTATATATTTTTCTTTCAACAAATATAATGCAAAACAGCATTCCATTACTTGTAAGAAATATTAAAATTTCTTACCTGGTAGATTTTCTCAATTCACTGGAGAAAAGTAGATATTCACCATACAAAATATTATGACTCTGCACAGTTCAAGTACATTGATCTGGCATCCAAGGAGAGGGCCTTCTTCACCCCAGAATCACACACTCCCATCTTGGATCATGCCCGTTCCATGAAAGTGGTGTACAGTGAGGTAAGTTGAGCTATTTTAAGTATTAAATAGCATGTATGTATGCAGACAAGCCTGTAATTCTTCTATTGTATCATCTTTAGAAAAAGTACAAGGAACAGTATGAGAAGATGAAGCACAAGTATACTCCCATCCATGACACACCGATCCTGGTTCGTTCCAAGAAAGCCTACCTCAATGCCAGTGATGTAAGTCAACCATATGCCTTATTGCTTGCTTTATTGGACTGTTTGATATCAGTAATAGAGCCCCTCTAAAAAATCAACATCATTCCTCTTTAGTTGCGCTACAAGGAGACCTTTGAGCTGTCTAAGGGTCACTACCACGCTGACAAGGACGCCCTGGATATTCTCTGTGCCAAGAGGGTCAGAGATGACATCAGTGAGGTCAGTAAACTTAAAGACTTAAAGACATGAATATGATTTTTTCAAGAAATCCTGTCACTCACTCGCTCATTCCTTTTACAGGTCAAATACAGGGAGAAGTACATCAGCACTTTGGGCACCTGGAAGTCTATCCCTGACCGCCCTGAGTTCTTCCACAGCAGGATTGTGAGGGACTGCATCAGTGACGTGAGTAAAACAAAACGTCCTTCTTGTTTCTGTGATTTGACAGCTTACGGCATCATTGAAAGAAACTCATGTTGCTGTTTAAATACTCTCACATGTTCTTATCCATTTTAGATCAAATACAAAGAGGATCTGGACTGGATCAAGGGCATCGGTTGCTACGTGTGGGACACACCTGAGATGGTGCAGGCTGAACACAACAAAGCCCTCTACAGCGAAGTAAAGAAAAAACACAATTCTACTCATTTCTACTCATTGAATCAGTAATATGGTATATAACAAAGCCTCCACTTACTCTGTTCTGCTGGTTTTTGTTAACAGAGACTCTACAAAGCATCTTATGAGAAGAACAGAGCCAACTTCAGATACACATGTGACACACCATTCTTTGAGGCTGTCAAGAATGCTTCACTCTTGATCAATGATGTAAGTCAATGAACGCATGACTACATTTCATAATACAATGGTATATTAATAGCAATGAGAATAATGGAAAAGCAAGTAAAATACAAAGTGAATGCTTACATAACATAATCTGTTTCTCTTCCACTGCCTCTGTAATGGGTATAGCTTTAAAGGTAAACTATTACAACATGTACGTATATTACCCTCTCAGTTTGATGTCTGTTATGTTCATACTGTATGTATTTCTTTTCCCTTTAAGTCATATATTAACTAAGATTTCACTTTGAGTTGACCTGTTATGATGTATTTTCTCCTCTGAATGAGTGCTCATCTTTACTGCTCTCGAGGCGGTTGTCTTTAACTACTGTTTTGAAATCCTGAGCAGAGGTCCTACCGTGCCAGCTATGAGAAGTCTAAGGATAAGTACACCGTAGTTGTAGATGATCCTAGAAACATCTTGGCTAAGGAGGTCAGCAAGATGAGTCAGGTAAAGCCACCTGCTCCAGCCGCCCACTACGGGTCCATCGCCTGCCACAGGGGCCCGAGCATGAGGTCGTCTCCGATCCACTGGATGGCTCTGTCGCATGGCTTCCGTGTCTCTCGATTGTGTCTCTTTCTCTCCCTTGATTTAGGTGTCTGCTTCTGGACCAAATTTGTGTGCTCCAGATACTGCTTCGTCTGAACAGTTTGGGTGTTGGGTCATGAGTAATGGCTACTCTTTTGAAATCCCTTATCTGGAGTACACAGTTTGGAACTGAGCAACTCTACCTGGACTTCAGGAGCCAATTTCCGTCTCTGTCTTCACTCGTGGCATGATATGTGCATCTGTGTGTTTTCTCAATGGACAGGGAAAATATAAATTCAAGGCCAAGGAGTTACTTAAGAGTGGCTGCAATGAGCTGCTCCGTCCTGACATTCTTGTTGCGATGTACAACTCTGGCATGTGGAGTAAGGTAACCGTCTGCCTATTGGTACTGAGTCTCCATTCCCCATTTAAAATCTCATCTTTTCATCAATGCACCCCTAACTTCACTTTTGATAGTCACATGCAGCCTTTAACTATAACTAGTTTGGATTTTCTACCATACCCTGCTTTTAAAACACATCCACTGTTCACTTTCCATAACTTCATTCATTTTGCTCGGAAAAAACAGGTAAAACAGTTGTTCAGTATACAGAGTGAATGTAGAAGAGACTGGCACTATGACAGTATTCCCAAGCTGGCATTCATGCAAAGTCAGCTATATAGAAGAGGTAGATTTTAACCGAAAGTTAAGCTATTTTAAGATAAGGATGTTTTCATAAATGTGAGGTCAGGGCAACCATCACATTTTGTGGGTGCAAGATGTCACACGTTTTACCTTAAACTGTATTCAGTGAGTAAAAAGTGTGACAATTAGCCTTGTCTCCCCTACTTTAAGGTATAATGGTGGTGCTTTCCTCTAGTTTCTTTGAATGAGGTTTTGAGTCATTATTTTACAATGAAAAAGAAACGATGCATCAGTTAAATTAATTAATTAATTCAAATATTAAAATAAATAGTTTTGCCTTAAAACACATTTAGTCAAAATGCCAATGTTTAATGTGATTTGTCATATAAACAAAAGTATCAATAAAAGAAAAAATACATTCAGAGAAGATATGCCATGTTCAAAAGTTTTGCAGAAGAATGACCATAGAGATGAAGACATTATACGGTAGCATGAACTCAGTGTCTTTGTGTATACTGTTGCCTGAGGCTGCTTTTCACTTCCATCTTTTGTCTCACTGCATATTGCATGTAAGTTTGTGTGCATCTTTATGGACTGCTGTATATCCTAGTATCCATAAGTCATTTTTGCATGCTTTCCACTGGATGAATTTTGTGGAAGGCAAGTTTCAGCTTAAAATAAGTCTGTCATGATAAACCCTTCCATTTTAATGCATGATATTGGCAGTTATTATACAACTTTCTGTAACTTTTAATAACTTAATAAAGATTTGGAAATGCACTTTCTCTGACTATCATTTCTTGTCCATCACTTCCTGTAGTGGAAGTACAGAGAGCAGTATGAACGTGCCAAGACGAAGTTCACCGCAGTGCTGGATACCCCTGATTACCAAGTTGCCAAGCGCAGCAAGCAGAT
This sequence comes from Carassius auratus, assembly GCF_003368295.1. Classification (NCBI taxonomy): domain Eukaryota; kingdom Metazoa; phylum Chordata; class Actinopteri; order Cypriniformes; family Cyprinidae; genus Carassius; species Carassius auratus. Next base: position 15,785,544 of record NC_039251.1, on the reverse strand, counting down.
CAGCGATGTGAGTATCATCACCATCTGCCTTCCATAATGTGGAAAGCATTTGTACATGCATGTAGATGTTCCTAATTCCACTTGAGAATTACTCCAGTCATTGTATGTGAATGCATTCATCTGTTCTCTTCTTTAGATCATTTATAAGATGGAACACAACAAGACCAAAGCGACAAGTTACACTCTTGGACATGACACCCCCTCGAGCCAGCACATGAAGAAGGTCAAGGAGATCACCAGCAATGTAGGTTAACCTTTCATTACGTTTGCAGAAAGGAACCAAGTTTTTAATGTCAGTATATAATTAGTTTCAACCTTTTGTGTTTTTTTACAGCTGAAATACAAGGAAGTGTATGAAAGAAACAAGGCTCACATCAACATGGCCCCTGACGCTCATGACATTCGTGCAGCCAAGGAAGCCTACAAGAACATCAGCAATGTGAGTCTGCATTGATCTGCACTGAGCATCTGTGAAGCTGAATTGCAAGTCGGCGTCTCATTATGCATATCATTATTTGTGTTTTCCTCCTTGTAGCTTGACTACAAGAAGAAGTATGAGGCCACCAAGAACAAATGGATCTGGACTGTGGACAGACCTGATTTCATCCATGCTGCGAAGAACAGCTTCCAGCAGAGTGATGTTCGTGCCATTCTACTTTCTACCATGGTTTCAGTTATAGAGAGAAAAAAAACGATTATTTAATTCATTGATTTGTTTGTAATTCACAGGTTGAGTACAAGTACGATAAGGAAATGATGAAGGGCTGTGTAATCTCTATTCCTGATGATAAATGCACCATTCTGGCCAAGCAGAACACTGACCTTGCTAGCGATGTGAGTGCCATTTTTCATAGACATTTTCCATTTTTGAGAATCAACATACAAAATGTGGTTAGTTAAACTAATAAAAATGTCACTGTTCTTCAGGTGAAATACAAAGAGAAGTATGAGAAAGCCAAAGGCCAGTACATTGCTGTCCATGACACTCCTCAAATCCTTCATGCTAAATCAGTGGCTAAACTTGTGTCTGAGGTAAGGCACAATGTAATGTTGTAATGCATGTAGATTCATTTAAACGCCGTAAAATATTCATGTTTTGCAACTTTTTCTGCAGACCAAATACAAGGAGGCCAGCAAAAAGGATCACCAGTCAGGTGTCTTCACAACTCTTGCTGAAACCCGCGACACTGCCCACAGCAAAGAGATGGCCAAAATGACAAGTGCTGTAAGTCTAAATACTCAGTTTTCACCCCTTTATTACAATAAATCTCATTGTAGCAATTGAGATCACCAATCATAATCTCACATAATCTTTTCACAGAAATTGTACAAGGAGAAGTTTGAGAAGGAGAAAGGCAAGTCTAATTACAACCAAATGATTGCTCCTCCCGAGGTGCAACATGCCATGGAAGTGGCCAAGAACCAAAGCAATGTAAGGAGCTAGTATCGAAGTATCGACCTCAAACAATAGTCTCAGACAGAGAACGTTGTAAATCCCACATCTCTTTTTGTATAGTTTGCCTATAAGCAGGAGGCTAAAGCCAAGCTGACGTACACTTCGGTTGCTGACCGCCCAGACATCAGGAAAGCCACTCAAGCTGCTAAACTCGTCAGTGAGGTGAGGGTCACTTTAAAGGGACAGTTTAAATTCGGTTCACTTACTCAGCCTTATGTCCTTCCAAACACATGAAACTTTCATTCATCTATATTTAAAACATCTATATATGGTCAACAGCAGCTCAGCTGTGCTTGCTTGACACCCAAGGAACAAACCTTATTGGTTCTTACACACAAAGTGACATGATTAATGTTTACGTCATGTTTATATGTGATTAGAAACATACGCTAAATCTGTTATTATATAAAATGATTGTCTTTTCTACAGACTTGAATTAAAAGCTCAATTCATATGAATTCTTTTTACGCACTTACGATTCTCTTTATTAGTCAAGGGGTGATATGTGCAAAATTTGAGATGATATGTTCACTTTTTCATAAAAGCATGAAACTTGGTACAATTACACAGTTGAGGGCCCTGAACATTTTCAGAAATGGAACCATGGCAAAAACACCTTGTTGTTGCCATGGCGACCATTTTACTTTCCGCCATAACCAAGAAAAGGTGATGTCTACCTCTATGTTTGGATGGTCAAGGATTACAGTGATACAATATACAGCAACATAAACTTTTCAGTTGAAGAGTTAATGGTGAAATCAGCAATATGAGAAGGAAATCACAGTATCTGAGCATTCATGCCTTTATAAAAAAGTTTACATTATTTTCACATATCACCTGGACTATATGTACTTTTTAAAGGGTAATGGACTTTTTAAATGGAGGGTAAGAAACCTCTCAGGTTACCCTAAAATATTTGTGTTTCAAATAAGAACTGAAGTCTTATGTTTTTAATCACATTGGAGTAAATAAATCATGATAAGAGTTTTTATTTTTGAGTGAACTGTGGCTTTTTCTATGCAATCCTCCTTAGTAAAGTCTTGACAAAAAGCATGTATTGGTGTACTAGTAGGTAGTTATGGTTGCAAAAACTGTTCTTGTAGGTCGGATACCGTGATAAGGCTCGCCAGGAGGCCAGCCGTGGTGGAACGCTACTCGGACGTCCTGATATCACCCTGGCCACTGAGGTGTCCAAACTGACCAGTCAGGTAATACCGTTCACACTAGACGCGATGCAATCCGCAGACTTTAATTGTATTTATCCCCAAGGAGCACAGGGCTTTTGTTTGAAGCTGCTGGATATGTATTTTGACAGTGATTTCCTTCACCTTCACCATCATGGAAGCTGCATGTCTTTATTATGTGGTAGTACTCAAAAATAACTGTAGTATTTTCCAATGCCTCAGCAGTGCTTCTGATGCCCATCAGCATTAATGCTATCATTGTCTATGTGAGCTCTGAGTGTCTCTTGTAATCTGTGCCATCCTCATCTGCTCACTGTTCTCTCTCTGCGCTCCATTTATTCATGTATTTCCACCTGATTACTTTCCTTTCTCTATAATCCATCCATCTGTTCATTCATAAATTCATTTTCACTCTTCTGTCCCATCTCATTGTTGTTACCCTGCCATTTCACTGCACTTTTTAGGTGGAGGAAAAGCCATCCCTCCATGGTGCTGCCTCATTTGACACTCCTCAGATGCGTCACATTAAGAAAATGAGTGCCGTGACTAGTGATGTAAGAAGGGTCCCTGGCCCCTGGGGGCGACATTTGCACTTCTCTGTCTGTCTGATGTCTATGTTCTCTTTCCCTCTGACTCACCTAGTTGTTGAACTCCAGTGGCACTCAATTTGATAAGATTTTTGGGTCCTGTGGACATCCTGTAGACACGTTTTTTGTTGTTGTTGGTTTTCAGTGGTTCTGCCCATTCAGTTTTACATTTCCACCCATGTCATTGTCTTTTTGTTGCTCATTTTGTCTCATTTTGTGTTTGTCATGCATTGCCTTGTTGCCAAGCATAGGCTTATAGGCCAGCACTCACAGTTTTGTCAGACTTGTTTCTGTTGCATTCTTTTGACATGCTGTCATATTGAGGAGTGTGCAGATTTAGTATACTATACTCTATTATTCATTTGTTATATTATGTACAGAATTAAATGAATGCTAAATCATTCATGTGATTGCTATGTTTAAGAGACTAGAAACGCACTTACCATAATTGAAGACTGATTTTATTTTGTAGTATTGAAAATGATCATTTGGTCTACACACTCCTCATGTTACTCTCTTTGCTTGATGTCACAAATTTGATTCCTCCACAGATCTGGAGTTTTTCAGAATCTCTGGGATAAGATTCAACCTTTTTACTACCTTTCCTTTAGTTAAAGCTGAATTGTGTCGTTTTTCTTTAAGTAGGCAATTTTTTTTAGGGATGGTTTAACCACAAAATGTAATTCTTTCATTTACCCACCTTCATTTTCATAAAACTTCCATCCATAAGACTTTTGTTTATCTTCGAAAACAATATATATATATATATATATATATATATATATATATATATATATATATATATATATATTGTGTTAGTTTGGAGCAGGATTTTCTGTTGTGCACCCAGCCACTCACACATAGGACCACAAGTACACAATCTTTGCTTCAAATTCATGTGTTTTTTTTTTTAATTCCTATTGGAAAGCAAGGCTGCTTATGAAAATGGAAGGGCACTATTGCACTCTGTTGGTTCAGTGATGCTAGTGACAGAAACCCCACACTTCAGCTTTAATACCACAAATAGTATATGTTGATGTGATGCTTTTGAATGCTCTGAACTTTATGTTGGTCTTCCCATTTAGGGCTAGTACAGTGTGAACATGATCTGAATCATACTGTATTAGAACCAAATGAAACCCTATTGCAACGAGACTCTTTTTAGTGTCACTTCCTTTCCACTGATGACTGCATGGAACGATTAATTTAATATTCATGTCTGTGCCTTTTGCAAGCATTTTGGCTCAGAGATGGAGATAATACAACACTACCAGCAACTAACAATGTCACTGTCCTCTCTCAAAAGCTGAAGTACAAGGAGAAGTTTGACAAGGAGATGAAAGGAAAGAGACCACAGTATGATTTGAAGAACAGCAAGATTTATCAGACTCTGAAGGATGCCAATGATCTTGCAAGCGAGGTGCTTCAATCTTTAAAATAATTTGAAAGAACAGTTTTTTTACCAGTCCCATGTTAAGAGAGTGTTTCATATTATGGTGCATTTTTGCATATATCTATCATGCAGGTGAAGTACAAAGGGGACCTGAAGAAGATTCACAAACCAGTTACGGACATGGCAGAGTCTCTGTCCATGCAGCACGGCCTGAGCACGAGCAAGCTGGCCAGTGATGTAAGAGCTCTACAGCCGGCTTCATTTCCCTCTCATCAAAACTGCTTTATCTCACACTTTGTAACAGTCAAATAGCACATCTTCATGTAATATCACAAGATCCATCTTTCATCCTTATAGAAAGCTCCCATTTTAAACTATTTACTCATTCCAGGCTATCATTTGGTAGTGACCCTCGTCATCCGTTTTTAAACATACTACTACTAGCATTCGATTTGAACTTATCTCCACTTTTGCTCGCACGTGACCCTAGAGCTATTCTTTCTTCTTCTTCTTCTTCTTCTTTTTTTTTATTAACATGCCTAGTGCTTATAAGCGCTCTAACATCTCATTTTTCCCATTTTTCCCTTAACAACATTCCCTGCTACATTTTTCTCTGGATGCCTTTTTTTTCTATCTACATTTTTGATTTCCATTATAATGTGTCCATATAAACTAGAAAAGGAAAACTTACCAAAGCAGACCTTGAATGTTTGCTTGACACATTTATCTGAACATTTAAAAATGATTTGAAAAGGTTATTGTTATGGATAACCTTAAAATCGGGTTATTTAGGCCATATGTATTTTAAAACCTTGGGCTGTTTGAAGTTTTGAGTTACAAGTCTTAGACTGAATACCCCAGTTTACTTACAGTTTGAAAAAAAATATTTAAGGGTTTGATTGAAAAGGTTTTAAGGATATTAAGACTGAATACTTGGACGTGTCAAAGTGAGATTTGAAGTTTGGATGAAAATATGTTTTATAGGCTTCCATAGCTAATGTGTTCTGCTTGAGCATTATGGGTGCTTGGTAGGCAGTTACTAGACAGTTGTTAGGTCATTCTGGTTGGTTGTTAGAGCATTGTCAGGTGGTTACAAAGCCTAATGAGTCAAAACAGGATGAAGGACAGTGTCAAGTTTGGTGAAAACAGCTTAAAAAACTCTAGAAGGAATTACTTCATGCATTATCAAAAGAAGTCTAAGGGATATTTTGGGAACTGTATGCCCCGCTAAAGATAAAACATACTGTTCATCTGATGAATTAGAAAATATATAATGCCCTAAATAAGACCAGTCTGTTGATCTGTGCTGGTGTATGTAGTTTGAATGCTCTAGAAGTAAGTTAAGTTAGCAATTTTGATATTAGAACATTTCGTTTTTTGCTCATTACATTATCAGTGTCATTATGTCCATATACAGGTACGGCCTCCTTCATGTTTTGTGAACATGACAGCCGTTCTTTTCTTTTTCTTTTTTTTGTCCCCACTTTTACTTCTTTTGGTCATTTTTGGCCTTCTTAACATGGGAGAGATGAAGCACTGGATTTCCATTTTGTTTTATTGAGCTGCTTTTGGCCGTTCCTCTTTAGTACCAGTACAAGAAGAAGTTTGAGGAAAGTAGGGGTCACTACCTTATGATATCCGACACACCTGAGCAGCTTCACCACAAAGAGGCCTCAGAGCTGCAGAGTCAAGTAAGTCACATAGAGTTCTAGAGCTTTCTGCAGCTGACGTCACCTGCTTCTCTGTGTGTGAAACCAAGACTGATTCGACACATACTGGACCTGTTTATTTCATTTCATCAGGCTAGTCAGTGTAGATCTTGTTATCATTTACATTTCATTTGTTTGGGTTAGTTTGTCCTGTAAAACTGCTTTACAAGGACTCATTTGTACATTATGTAATAACAAAGCTTCAAAAACACATTACTTCGTCATTAAAAACCCAGACATTTTATACTGTAAAAACACCATAAACATCCATTGTATTTTAATGAATTTTCCACACTCTTAATCCTACAGCAAACTCTATTCTCAGTCTTAGTGCTTAAAAACATAATAAGCCAGATTGAGTGACATCCAATAAACAATATAAAAATACAGCACAGACTGAACAAAAAGATTCAATATGCAAACAAAGCTTTGGTGTTTGCTTTATAAGCATTATTTGCTTAACCAATAACTTTTTTCTATTTGCATGTTCCTCACCTTTGGGCTTTTGTTGAATACAGGTGAAATATAAGGAGAAATATGAGAGAGAAAGAGGCAAAGCCATGCTGGATTTCGAGACTCCTACTTACGTAACTGCTAAGGAGGCTCAACATATGCAGAGTCAGGTAAATACTGCTGCCCAAGCTTATTGTATTCAGTGCAAAACAAATAACAGCATACATTGCTCAAGTATTCTTTGCAACCCAGTGTGAATAAATGAGAAATGCTAAGTGGAATTCAAATACTGTGCTTTTGTGTGGATACAAAATATTGCAATGCTGGTAAGTAATTGAGACACCACAATTTCCAACCAGGACCCATGGATATATGGTAAGCATTTAGGTGTGTCATGTGTTTATATCGGTTTCACTGTACATACAACACACTGAAATGGGAGAAAGCAGTTTAAGTGAATGTCAAGATACTCAAAAGATAAACTGTAAAAATGTCACTGACTGAGGAACCCGTGTGACCATGGACACGTATTCCAGAAGCTTCATGTATCTCTCACTCTTCTATCTTTGCGGTGGATAGAAAGAGTATAAGAAGGACTTTGAGATGACAATGAAAGGAAAGAACCTCTCTGGGTTGGAGGTCACCCCTGCCATGATGCATGTCAGACACGCTACGAAAATTGTTAGCGAGGTAACATAAAGCCCTTATATATTCTTTCTTCCATCCTGGTAATAATACTAAGACCACATACACGTTATAATCCTTCCATGAGTGTCTTTGAAGTTTCCATTACACATGAGTAGGTTATAGTTAGTATGCATGAAGCATCCTTCCACTGTAATACACTCTCAGTAATTCCCTTCCCCTTCCAACATCTATATGTGTGTGTGTGTGTGTGTATGTGTGTGTGTGCGTGCGTGTGCGCGCATGTGTGTGTTTTCTTTTGATGTTTGTTTTCACAAGGTTCCCACAGTAATGGAAGACCTGGAGATGTTAGGACATTTAATTGAAGGGCAGGATTTCCAGGTTTTTGGAAATTGTGATTCAAGGCAAGGAAATGAACAAAGTTCCAAAAAATCACGAACGTGTCAAGACATAGACATGAAAAGTCAAGTTATGCTCGGATTCGGCTCGTAATGCATAACTGTGCAATCTCTTTTAAATATTTGTTTATGATTTCTCATGACTGACTAGAAATGTCATTAAAATTCATTGATCAAAAGTTGTGGGGACCCTGTTATCAAGGTTTGTCAAATTTTTTGTGGTGATTTTTTTTAAAACTTACATTAAATCTATTTTTAATTTATTTTATTTGAACGGTGTTAGATCTTAGTTTGGCTTCAAAATCATTTGAATGCTGCTTCGAAAAGAATGTACATGTTAAGGAGTCTCAGAATGTTTTTGCCAATATTCTTGCCTGTGAAATTTCTGTTAAGCATTGTTTATGTCTATATCAGGTTGCTTTTCAAACTCAGCAATGCATTTGCTCGGTGTAGACTGTACTCAGTTACTTTAATGGTGTCTGGACAACATGCACCTTGATTCTATTCCGGATGTGAAGCTTTATCTCAAACCTTGAGCAAATGCTTGGTGACGTTGAAAAAAATGTCTGTGAGCACAGTACTGTGTCTATGTCTGTGTGTGCTATGTGTCTGCAGTCTTTCAGTTCTTCTCCGCCTTGTAGAAAGAGTACAAGAGGGATCTAGAGGAAGGAGTGAAGGGTAAAGGTCTTACAGTGCTGGAGGAAACTCCTGAGTTACTGAGAGCAAAGAATGCTACTCAGATTCTGTGTGAGGTAGGATGGCTAAAGCTCAGCTGAATTATCTTACCTGCAGCCCTCTGCCACAACACCATTTCCTCCTCAACACACTAATCAGACAGAAAATAGTCCATTTGCCTCTTGCTATAGAGAAAACTAACCAAGCTAATGGAGTTTCCCTTTGGTTTGCCATCTAACCAAGTTTGGTAAAGCACAAAGAACTCCCACTAAATGTCAAGTTGTCTTTCAGTTCTAAATGACCTCCCTTATTTTTATTTTATTTTTTTGTTTACACCTTTGATGTTAATATCCTCTTATTCTTTGCCGTTTTTATGCAGCTTTATTATAGTGATTGTAGCCCACAGGAATGATTTTTGGTGTGAATGCAAATATCACTGATAAACACAAACATATGCACTTGGTCACATGAGTATGATCATGTCTGCCCATTTCCTGCAGAGAGAGTACAAGAAATCATTGGAGCAGGATATCAAAGGAAGGGGCATGTTGGCTTTGGCTAATGACACTCCAGACTTCTTGAGGGCAAAGAATGCCACAGATATCCTCAGTCAGGTACACAAATGATCTTCAACCCATCATTTAAATGTTTCCCTGAGTTGTGAGGTGATTCCTTCACCTATCAGCATCAACCTTTCAACATGAATTGATACATGGATTTGTTTCCCAGGCCAAGTACAAGCAGAGTGCTGAGCATGACAGAGCCACATACACCACAGTCATTGACACCCCTGACATCCTCCACGCTCAGCAGATCAGGAACATCGTGAGCCAGGTATGAGGCTTTTGATGTTTATTGCACATGTGTTGGCAGAAAATTACAAATTCACACAAATCAGGGATTCACATAGTAGACACCATTTGATAACGGTATATATATTTTTTCAGCTTGACGTCTTTTGTCCACGAACAGTTTCTGAAGGTTATCACCATTATTTTCACTAACTATTGGTAAAAAAAAAAAAAAAAAAAAAAAAAAAACCTTTTTGGCCGTTTTTTACCTTATGTGTGGAAAGTGAAAAGTCCTAAAGCTATTACCCAGTGCCTCTGATTTATAACAGATATTGATTGTTTAAGTGTATATCATGAACAGTTCAACTTTAACAAATTCTGTCAATGCAGTATTGCCATTTTTGTGTTTCATCCTACAGAAAAAGTACAAGGAGGAGGCTGAAAAGACCATGTCACACTATGTGCCTGTGTTGGACACTCCTGAGATGCAAAGAGTGCGTGAGAACCAGAAGAACTTCAGCACTGTAAGTGTTTCTTCAAGGGTTTGAGCCGGTCCATATTCTTTTCCTGTTTTATTCATCTTCGCTTATATGTAATATTTGTATCCTTTGTTGTCTTTGGTCCCTGTGTTTCCTGTTTGTCTATGAGAAATATAAATGAGAGGCAGATATGAAAAGAGTAGCCTCACATTTCTAATGATGGCTTAGTTACAGTAGTTGTCTACATCACAAATCTCTCTAGATGAATCTGAACATTTTTGGTTGCACTGTGTTGTCTTGCTACATTTTTGTGTCATTTTTGACTGCCTTTGTGCTCTTTTCTTTTTAGCTTCAGTACAAGATTGACCTTAAAAAGAGTAAGGGCAAAGTTTCAGCATTAAAGGACACCCCTGAAATGCTTCGTGTTAAAGAAAATACAAAGAATTTCAGCTCGGTACTTACTGCCCAATGAGTATCATTTTCTTCCTACATTCTAACCACAAACTTTTTCCATTTCTTGCTTTACAACACCTTTTTCTTTTTTTCTGTTCTGCAACCACAAGTTAACACATTTCTTTAACACTTTTTATATCATGTAAATATAGATATCCTAAACAGACCTAAGTCTAATATAGTCATTAACTAAACTAGCAAAGCCACTAACGGTAATCAACAAATTTGATGCTGTTGACCTTTCTTCATCCTAAACAATATCTCTAACCATTTTACAACCTTACTTTTTACATATTTTACATCTTACTTCAGTTTCTGGTTTGTATTTGTCTTCGGTGATGTGTGTTTGAAATCTTTCTGTTTCTTTGTTTGTCCTTTTCTCCCATGTTTAGTCTGTTTTTATGTTGCAAGGGCAATTTCTGAAGTGTGCGCAGACAAAACAAATGAAAACTACCTATCCCAAGGGATAACAAAAAACAAATGTTAATGCCTCCTTATGCTTGTACAATACCAAAGATCCAATACAAGGAGGAACTTGGTCAAGGAACAGCTTATATCTGAAACCCCTGAGATGAAGAGGGTTAAACACAATCATGAGGCTGTTAGCACGGTACACTGCGGTGTGACTCCATCATTCACCCTGCTTCCTGTTGGAGGGCCCCATAAATGCCTCCTGATTTTAGTCAAAATTACGTCAGTATCCTAAGCAAAGTAATATCAAACACAAACATTCATTCTAATATATTCCATCTAATATCAGGCTATAATTTTAATGTTTCACTGAGTTGAAATGAATAGGCACTTCCTCTCTTCATTTTAAATAACATTAAATAACACGGCCCATACATTTACCCATCTTCATTTTTCTCAAGACTTGACTAGTGTTACATTGTTTAAAACTGTTCAGTTCTTAATGGACTGAAGTGTGTATTAGATGAAATACAGGAAGTCAAGGCATATCTGTAGCCGACCTTCCTGAGGTGAAGCGTGTACAGGAAACTCAGAAGAACATCAGCTCGGTAGCGTTTCCTCTTTGAAGTATGAAATATTTTGTAGCATTATAAATGTCTTGGCTGAACAATTTAATGCCTTCTTGCTGAATGAAATTATAAAAAATTTACCAGACTCTAAACTTTTGCACAGTAGTGTTCATATCTCATACCATATATAATTGCTCTATCACATTTTATTTTTTTATTTTGCTAGAGATCAATGTTCTTTTTCTATACTTTTATTTTCATGTGTTTTGTGTTTTATTTCAACAGTTTTGCATTTCTTTTTACACATTAATATTTGAAGACTATTGACATTTTTACCTTTTTTTGCCCCATTGCCTGTACAAGCTTAAAGATCCAATACAAGCAAGATTTGGGAGTAGGACCAGCTATTTCAGAAACCCCAGAGATGGAGAGAGTTTAATGCAATCAGCAATATATTAGCACGGTACACTGCGGTGTGACCCTCTATCCCAGCCGTAAAACATTCCCTGTTCCTCGTCTCTCCGTCATCTAAGAAAACCTTTTAGCCTCCGTCTGTTTATACTAGTCCCTCTACTGACCCTAAAAATAAATCACTGCATCGAATCCATCATTTGTAACAATATGTATAACTCTCATGTGACAAAATCCTGTCCCACATTATCCTCTTAAAGACATCAGTAATACTTAGTTTTCAATTTAGATGTAGGTTAATAATTAGCAACTTTTTCATGTAATAATTAGGTACCAACCCATACATTTCAACTGAAGTTTTTTAATTTATAAATTTTACAAAGCCTTGCAGTTTATCAACAACATTATCGATACCTTAAACACAATTGCTTTGCTCCCAAACCTAACAAGCTGCCTATTCTAGAAAGTATTTTAAAGCATCATAAGCACGCTTCTGACCTGAAAACTGTTTTGGCACCTTTATGGAATTTTATGCTATTTGTGTAGAGCTGTCTATGTGAAAATTTACAAATACTCCACTTTTGGGCACTTATGATACAATTTTAGAAGGCAGCTAAACTAAGGGTTTGGAAAAGGGCTTATATTGTCGTGTATGTCATCTTTGTGTGTGTTCATTCTCTAGCTGTTTTGGTTCACTCTTGTGTTGTTTATTTAATATGTCGAAATTAATTCTTGGGTAGATAAAATACAAGAAAGTCAAGGTACAGCCATACCGGACCTCCCCGAGATGAAGCGGGTCAAAGAGAATCAGAAGCACATCAGCTCGGCAGTGGAAGCTCCACAAGGGTTTACTTGAGAGTGGCTCTGATCCCATTAACGCTTCCAGTTTACTTCATCATTTCCAATTTATACAATCCCATCATTGATGCGAAACAATTGAAGCATATGAAATGTATTGCTTAAACCCCATTTTCATCTAATGTAACTGACCACATCATATTCCACCCTAGTTAGGTCCCCTTTCTGCTGTGAGCTCAAATATATGGACTTATTCAACTCCAGACATTGTTGCTAATCCAATACCAGATGAGCTCTTGTATCCCACATTTGTCGTTTTCCCTTCCCTTTTTAAATCTGGGATATAAGCTCATTGTGCGTTGTGTGTGATGTTTGATGTGACTGCTCTCCAAAACTCTTGCGTCTGTCATGGTGTTTAGTGTCTGACTGTCCTCTGGGGGGCGCTGTTCTTTTCTACTCTAGGTTTTATATAAGGACCTGTCTGCGAAGGGAACGCCTGTGGTGTTCACTCCAGAGATGGAGCGGGTCAAACGGAACCAATTGCAGATTAGCGCGGTACTCACAGCCACAGGACATGAGTGTGTGTTTGTGTGTCATGTGTACACGTAACCGCTCTAATACCTTCATTTCATGTAGGAGGCTAATACAATTAACTGTACTCTTCCATATTCTGAATGTAATGCTGTAACCGATCATCATCACTACATCTTCATCTTCAACTTCATCTCGGGACCCATCTTCTTTTAATCCAGCCCTCTGAAGACCCTTCTAATTCATCTGTCTGAAATCACAATAACACCCAGGGGGGGTTCATGTCATTTGTCTGTCTAATGATTTCCTGGTGTGTCTTCCACAGGGTCTTGATACAAAAACTAATTCCAGAATGATTTGGTTTCTAATATATGTATGTGCGGTGTTGTCTCGTGTCCAGGTTCTGTACTCGGACAGCTTCCGCAAGCAGGTGCAGGGCAAGGCCGCCTTTGTGCTGGACACCCCTGAGATGAGACGTGTTAAAGAAACCCAGCGTATCATTTCTGGAGTAAGATTATTTTTAAAATCCATACCTTTATCAATAGGTTGCTATATGTATCCACTGATTTTTCTATAGTATATGAAGGGCAACCTGTTGCATCTCAACTTTATTTTAAGGTCCAATTTAAAACTAATGTTTGCTTTCAAGTTCCTTTGCATCTCCTGCCTCATGTATTGCTGTCTGTGGGTCTTCTCAGGTCAGATACCACCAGGACTTTGAGAAGAGTAAGGGCAGCTTCACCCCCACCATCTCTGACCCCGTCACTGAGCGCGTGAAGAGAAACACCCAGGACTTCAGTGACATCAGCTACCGCGGCATCCAGAGACGTGTGGTGGAGATGGAGAGGAGACGTGCAGAGGAGCACGATCAGGAGACCACCACTGGTCAGCTGACACATGCTGTGTTCTGTGCACACTTACCACACTTGAGTTTAGAAACAGAATTCTCTTCCCATAAATATAGAAAAACATGCCTCTTGCAATATGTAAAGAATTATATACAGAGACATTCACTAAACTAGGTTTCCTTTTTCTCAAAGATCTGCGTGTGTGGCGCACAAACCCCGGCTCTGTCTTTGACTATGACCCTGCCGAGGACAACATCCAGTCTAGAAGTCTTCACATGATGTCAGGTAGGACACTACTCTTCTGTCACTGGACTTAAGGCCCCGATACACTTCAAGTGAAACCGAAGAACGAACTGATATAATTTCGAACAAAATCTGGCCAAAACGAAGTTTGTTTAGTTTCTGGAGAAGTTCATACCGACTGCAAAACACCTTTGTACTACCATTGGTCCATGACAATTACATCATAGGAGGTGTGCACTGAGGCTCCACCTTCTTTCCCACTTAACTTTTCTCTAGGTTCACTTCGTCCTTGGAGGTGAGATGTCTCTTTATTCAATATATCGAATAAAGTGCAATTTAAATACATGTGACGTGACATCATGGGAGTGCTAATTTGCAGAGCTTGTGCAAACATACCCATGTTTCTGTGATCAAATGCTTTTTATAAAAAATGCTCTCTGTTGAGGAAAGCGCAAAGCACATATTTATATTAATTTAAATGCTGCTTTCATCAGAGTGGGTGGTGTCGGGATGTTCGCTAACACTATATACCGCTGCACAAGTATATCAAACTTCGTTTTACCCCTAAATGAAGAAAGAACTTTAGAACCTTTAGGCCTTATTTGAACAGCTCTCGGGAATACTTGATTGTGATTGGGCAGTTGTTGCATCCTTGACTCACCTGCACTTGTATAATGACCTGTTGGGCAGTTGTACACCCTATACTGTGGATGTATATTAATTTGCCACCTTCCTTGCTTGATGACAGTCTGTCAAAGAGGAGGTAATGCTGACATGTTTGTCCCATTGTTTCAGTCCAAGCCCAGCGTCGCAGTAAGGAGCACTCCCGCTCCACCAGCGCAATGAGTGGTGTGGGCGATGAGAAGTCAGAGGTGTCTGAGACCGTGGACCACCACGCATCCCTCTACAGCAATGGCTTTGGTGTCTCCGCTCTACACGGTACGTTAAAAAGGCTTGAATTGTCTTGACCCTGGGTTTAGCATGATAGTCTGCCATTAAAAATGATCTTTTTGTTAATGATTCATCCATGTTTCATTTTTAAAGCTTTTTTTTTTTAACCAAAATGACTATCTTTTAGTGAAATGCTAGACGTCTCTCTCTGGTGATGTATCCCAGACTTCTCCAAACATTAGGTCCACTTATACTCCATCCCTTTCTTGCAATCGACTGCAAGCTTGCATGTATATGTATATGTATATATATATATATATATATATATATGTATATGTATATATATATATATATATATATATATATATATATATATATATATATATATATATGGCCAGCGGCCAATTAATGTTGAAAAGCAAGAGAAAAAAAGGGCACATGCAAATCTAACTGACATCACAAATTTGACATGAAGTTGATTTATATTAAACATATTGGCCTACATATACATTAAACCAATTTCAGAGTAGGATTAACTTCCTGTTTTCACCCAATTAATGGAAGAAATTTAAAAATAATGTTACACCAACTTCTTAATATCACCTCCATAACAGCTTGTGCCCCAAATGCTGTTATGCACACCTCAAACTATCAAATGTAAGCTACAGCCTTTCATTCTTTAGTAACTGCTGAGGCTTTAAAATGCATCGTAAAACTATTGATCTTTCCTACCATCTCCCTAATACTAATAATGATTCAAATCTAATTGTAGAAAGTAAAAACAAGTGATATAGAAATATATACATTTAGATCTGTGCTGTTGTCGTGTAGGTTACACACAGACCAAGACAACTGAGGTTCAGCAGAGATCCTCCTCTGTGGCAACACAACAGACCACCGTTTCTTCTGTCCCCTCACATCCCTCAACCACTGGAGTAAGTACTGAGAGATCACTGCCATTATAGTAATATAATGCTAATATCGTATGTGTTTGCATATACCCTACATATTCAATGTGTATTTGATAGTGAAGTCGGTTGTTTAATATTGTCCATTTTCCCTTCAACAGAAAACCGTCCGTGCCATGTATGACTACCCTGCTGCAGACAAGGATGAAGTGTCCTTCAAGGACGGTGATGTAATTGTGAACGTGCAGTCTATCGATGAGGGTTGGATGTATGGCACTGTGCAGCGTACCGGAAAGACTGGTATGCTCCCTGCCAACTATGTGGAAGCCATCTAAATACAACTACTGCCTTCTCAAACTCCCTGTGGATGACGGAGTTTGATATCTACTCAGTACATGCTATTTTATGTTTACTTATGTTAGTCCAAGTACGGTAGTTATGCTATTGTTTGTCCTCATTAATGTTAGGAAATTTCGTTTGTGCCCATATCACAATGTCTTTTGTGGCATGAGAAAAACTGACAAACTATACATCCCTATTTAAGTCACAGACAATTGTATTTATCTTTGTTGTTCTATTCTAACAGTTAAGTAACTGGAGCCCATTGTTTTTGTATATTGCAATCACACTACATTCAAAGAAGGCCATCCTGAAAGTTTTAACGTTGAAACACTTGCACAACGAGAGATGGGCTCACGGTTCACTTTATATGTGAAAAAGGAATATCCGAAATTCAGTGTTTTATAAAAACCGAACAGCGGCACTAAGGTTGCCATATGAAAATGAAAAGAAAAAAAAACCATGACATTGAGGACAGGCCATCAGTTCCTCTAAAGTGAAAATGCATTGATGTTAAAAACAAGCCTCCTCCCTCCCTTGCTGAAGGCTGGCCACTATTTGTGTGTGTTTTGTTTCTGATTCTGTAAGTGTGGGGTCAGAGGAAGATGTAAACCTTGAATCAGTAGCTAATAAAGCACACCACGCTTCTGCAGTCAATCCGTTTTCCTTTCATGGATTTTGTTCCTTTTTTTATTATTATTATTGATCAACAACAAAAGGTTGAAGTTTCTTTTAACTTAAAAAAAAATCTTAAAGGGACGGTTCACTTAAAAATAAAAATTATGGTTATAAAATAAAAAATAAATTATATATAAAGTATCTTTATGTTTGAAGATGATTAACAAAAGTACACAATTTTCAGTGAAATATTCTTTTTATAGTATATAACGCAGTAGAACACTTGATATTAAGATGATTCAACGTTACTTTAAAAATGTACTTAGTTACTTTTTGGAACAAGTAGTGAGTAACTATAACTGAATTACTCTATAATAAAAGCAACTCATCACCAGGGAATGTAACTATTTCCGTTACTGTAAAAAAAAAAAAAAAAGTTGCTATACGTCAGAGAATTTGTATTATTTTTTTTTGCAGTTTTCACAAGTCAGTTGAGATTAGTAGAACAGACCTTGCCTTTGACCACAATGAATTTGAAGTAGTGCTTATATCTCCACCTTGAAAATGGCAACTTTTCATCGGATTGCTCTCGACTCGCCATCTCTGCTGCTGCTGCAAATCTCTGTGTAGCTGTTGCATGTGTGTGTGTTTGGCAACGGTGGCGCATAATTACTGTATTTGTAGTACTGTAAGGGTATGATTAGGGTTGTGGTAGGTGTAGACATTAATAAATCATAACTTTACAGTAGCATTTTTCGTTGTACCCACTGTTTTAGTGGGAGGTAGGAAAATCTGATAGCTTAGGACAAATCGTCAGAACACCGGTCTCTACTAATGTCCCCATTTGTTAACTTTACTTGATAATTTTTTTTTAACCTTTTAAGTGCTTAGTTAAAAAAAAATGCATATTTTATTTTTATTCATTTCCAGTCAGTTTTAACATGTATTAGTATGTCTAAGTAATCAAGATAAAATACGTAGAAGAATTATCTATTGTTAGTTCATGTTAACGAATTTAATGCTAATGAAACCTTAAAACCTTGTAAAAAGGGCTTCACAGCAATAAGTCAACTTTGTATCAGTAGCTAAAAAAGTAACACTATGCTTCTTGCAGTCAATCTATGTCCTGTCATGGATATGTACTTTGTGGTTTGTAAAAAGCAATTAATAAAAATAAAAATAAAAATCCTTCAAGCATTTAATGAGAAAAAAAGTCAAATAAATTGTATTAATTGTATAACTTTATTTTTTTTTTTAAGTTTTCTTGGCATCTCAGCACAATTTTAGTCGTAAAAAAAATTACTCCATAAAATACATCCAACACTTAAGTAGCAATTGAAATGGTTTTCGGCCATTAAAGTCTATTCTCTGAAAGATCATAATTAAAAAGTCATCTACTCTAAAATTCAAGCTAAAACTTGAGAAATGAGCAGTCCACTGTTAATCTTAAAGTTAAAAGTGAATCTTATGTCAGGAAAAAGTCTATATCTTCATTGCAAGCCATCATCAAGATTACTCTGCAAGCGGGACTTCATGTGGGTCACAATGCTTCTCATCATTCCGCTCAGATGTTCGTGCATCAGGCCCAGCTGGTCAGGTGAGCAGTGACCAAGCTCCCCTGAAGTTAGGCGTCCACTAAGGGCTTCAACATCTGAGAGCAAATCACAAGATTTGTTCTTCTCAGCCACTGGTTCTGAATCTGCTTCCACTTCTGATGGTCTGTCATCTGCAAAAAGTTGGGAGTCATTAAGTCATTGTCATGCTGAAAGTGTTGCCAATGACAGTTGACAGAAGAAATTAAATGGCTAACCTTGAGCCTCTCCTGGTGTTTGCTCGTCCTCTTGGTTTTGAGGAAGCTCCATCTCTTCAGGCTCAGACGTCATTTTCTCCATTTCCTCAAAACTCTTTAGGTCATCAAAATGCCCTTTTCTCTGTACAGCCAAATGTGAGATTTAAGAAATGATCTCCCATAATAAAGAAGATACTAATGCAACATACACAATTACCTGCTGTTCATGATAGGTTTTAAGTGCTTTCCTCACATTGGAAAGCTTAGGCGAGCGAACAGGAAGAGACTTAATTTCACTTGGGGTAAGGGCACTCAGGTCTCCAACCGTTTTGATGTTTCTTGCTCTAACAAGCTGACCAAAGCCACGAGACCTTAACAAAAAATAAACAATTATGTCAATTACCTACATTCTTTACATTAATACCTCAGAAAACAACCTTCACATTGGTGATAAAAGTCGTGGCCTAATGGTTAGAGGGTTGGACTCCCAATCGAAGGTTGTGGGTTCTAGTCTCCGGCCGGACGGAATTGTGGGTGGGGATAGTGCATGTACAGTTCTCTCTCCACCTTCAATACCACGACTTAGGTGCCCTTGAGCAAGGCATCGAACCCCCAACTGCTCCCCGGGCGCCGCAGCATAAATGGCTGCCCACTGCTCCGGGTGTGTGCTCACAGTGTGTGTATGTTCACTGCTCTGTGTGTGTGCATTTCGGATGGGTTAAATGCAGAGCACAAATTCTGAGTATGGGTCACCATACTTGGCTGAATGTCACTTCACTTCACTTCACTTCAAAAGCTACTGATGAGAAAAAACCGTTTGGGTGAATAAATGGTATACGTGTACAACCACTTTGACGCCTTTCAGCTAAACCACTTAAATCTATACTTTGATGTATTTGTACTACACTAGGATATAAAATTAAAACTGAGGAATGAACTTAATGAACTGAAGCCAAGATGTACGATAGGGGAAATGGGTAATCTGGCTTACCACATGTTGGAGGATATCTGTGGTAAAACAGCCTCTATAGGGGCAGAGCAGCCCACAAGTGCTGGATAAACACAATCTTTAGCAATAGGACGTGGCTCCTGGCTCATTTCTGAAATCTATGACAAAGAAAGAAAGATGAACATTTTAAACTCAAGAAAAAAAAATTATGAATAGGCAGACTAATATATATATATATATATATATATATATATATATATATATATATATATATATATATATATATATATATATATATATATATATATATATATATATATATATATATATATATATATATATCTCACTTCAAGCCAGTCTAGGCAGATTTCTAAAGCACACTTAAAACAGCAAGTGCTGACCAAAGTGCTGTAGAGTAAAAGCTTCGCAAAACAGATTTAAAATGTTATAAGAATTAAACATTTAAAAATGTGATAAAAACGTCCACAACAATCCAATAAAATAAAACAATAGCTACAGAAAAAAAATCCAAGTCTTAAGATGATATTTAAAACTTCTAATATCAGGAGGCAGCCTAATATATGCTGGTAAATCATTACATAATCAAGGAGCAGCAATGATAAAGTCTGGCTTTTTTCCTAAGAGGATTTCGCAATTTAAGTACAAGGCTAGAAAAAAAATTACCAGGCATTTTTTAGAGCTTTTGGATCCAGGGCTACGGAGGTTACGTGGACTTAGACTTGTATATCCTTTTGTGGGTGTAGTGATATACTGTAATCAAATTTTAGAAATTAAACAATAGGCCATGAAGTTAAATCTATTCAGTTTTATTATCCTACGATTTCAAAACTCACACACCTTCGATTGTCCACTCAAGACTTTTGACCTAGGTGAGCTTGTGTGAATAACTGGACTACGTCGATCAATATCATCAGCCAGTTCTTGATGATAAATTGGAGTTGCAAAAGACACTCGACGAGACTGCAAAATAATGTTTTAGAAATAGAGGAAATTATTAAAGATTACATGCATTTCAGTTTCCTAAATAGTATAGTATGCAGTCAAATACCTTATCAAGAGGGGAGGGTGTATCCTCTTCACATGTTCTCTTCTGCCCCTTCTTCAGAATACTGGTGGATGGAGATGCAGATGGAGTCCAGCCACAAGATCGGTTTTTGCTCGGACTCTGGCCAGGCTCCAGTGCACCACTCAGAGCGTCCAAAGGTTTAGGCTTGGGTGGTGAACCTAAGCACGCTCCAGAGGTACTACTTTCAGGGGGTACAGACGTCTCCTCCTGTGGGTCCACAGGAAGATCCTGTTTGTCTATCTGAGCGTCTTCATCCTTCTCAACAAGAGCAACATCCTTGTCAAACAGTTCTTTGCCATTTGACACTCCTGGCAGCATAAACTTTTCTCCACTGGGCTCGGAAACAGCAAGGTCTTCACTTTCCTTCATTGCTGGGTGAACTTCATCCTCCTGCTGGACATGGGAAGACTCTAGCTGTTCTTGGCATATAGGTGCATCTTCCACTGGGCGACCTTGACTTGGAGATGTGTCTTGAGGTGTCGAACTCTGCAGAGGTTCTTGACTTACTGAAGCATTTTCCAATCCCTCTGCTTTGTGATTTTGACTACCTGTGCACCCAGAATTCTCCAACTGCTTTGTTTCTGCCTCTGGGAGCTCTAGATGGTCCTTGTTTGATTCACCTGTTGGTTTGGATGATTCATGTGTTCCTTCTGCTTCAGAGAGCTGAGAAACAATTACACCAAGCTTTGCAATGGGACTTTCAGAAGGGAATACCTCAGATGGGAGTTGCGAGGGCAAGGCTGAAAATGGCTGAACATCAGCATCTGAGACTTCTGCAATTTCTGAGCTCTCACTTTTCTTTGCTACAGATGTAGAGCTTGACTGCTCAGATTGAGAGTTCGGGGCATCAGTTAAAAGTGGAACCTGTTCACTTTTCAGATCCTGTGATTTTTGGAAGTCACTGTCCTGTGAGAACACATCACGGTTGTTTGAAAAGCAGTTGCAACTTCTAGATCGTCTACGCCCACGGCCCCTTCCCCTGGTATGTGGGCATTTATGCGGCATGTTATTCTTCTTGTTTAAATCTTCCAATCCAATCTGTGAACATGAATTCAATTCTTCATCTTCCGGTTTCTCACTAATGACCTCCTCATCTGTATCAGTCTTCAGTTCAGATCTGATCTTAATTTTGACATCTTTTTCCGAGGTAATCTGTTCATGGGGTACAACATCAGGGGCAGGGACCTCTTTGTACTTTTGCTCAAGTTCTTTGGTCTCAATGACTAAAATATTTAAACTAGTTTCAATATCTGCCTCATCCTCTGACATCTCCATTGAAACATCAACACCCTCCTTATCTGGCACCATCTCGGTAACTATGTGCTCTGTGGCACCTGGCAGCACCTCTGTGGATAATGGTTTCCGTGGTCTCTTTTTAGGCCTTGGTCCATCTTGTTGGCTATCAGAGTTTTCAGACTCTGGGTTGTCGGTAGGAGGCAACAAACCTTTAGAGCGTCGAGTTCTGTATCTACCAAGACCTTCTGAGGAATCTTGGCTTGCACTTAACTCCTCAGGATTTACGGTTGATGTGGCATCTCTAGTACTATGGTCTCTCTTTTCTTCTGCAGTTCTCCTTCGCATCACTCTACCCTTCATAATTTTCGGTGTTTGAGAGTCTGTCGGACTTAAGTCGTCTTTGGTCTGCGAACCAGCCAACTCCAGTAATTGAGATTCAGATCTCCTTGTTCTTCGCGTTTGGGCAGTTTGCTGGCTATCAGCCTCAGAATCGGAAACGGGTGTATGTGAAGATTTCTTTTTCAAAGTGGACGCAGCATTATGAGGATCGTTTTGCGAGTTTTCATCTGCCTCCTTGTCTATTGATTCCTCAAGGTGCACTCTAGTCTTCCTCGTAGGTCTACCTGGTGACAGACTTCCAGACTCACTGAGAGCAGACAATCTCTCTTTGCTTTGGCTATCCGACCGAGTTACAGGAGAACTATCAGAAGAGGACAGAATCTCACTTGGCTCTTTATTACCAAGCATAAACATTGGAACCTGTGGAAGTGCCTGTGAAGATCCTGCAGAGGAAATCTGTGAATTACTTTTGCTAAGCTCTTGTTTTATTCCTTTATTGTTCAACTGGTCTTCAACTTTACCATCCTCAATAACCTTACTTCTCCTTCTTCCAGTCAAAGTGCTAATTGTTGGAGACAGTATGGGATTCTGTGTATGTGTCACCATCGAATCTGCAACTTGTTCTTGACATTGGTTTTTCATCTCCTCTGGATCTTCCCCTGGGCGTACAGGTTTACTTCGCCGTCTGCCTGACCTTCTTGGTTCTTGACTAGCTTGAGAATCAGCAAGACTCTGTGAATCTTTTTCAGGGGAATCTTGTTCCTCTACACTGGCTTTGGACACAGGACTTTTCTCATCACCTGACGTGTCACCAGATAACTGGGTCTGGGTATCTGGGACCACATCCTCTTCTTCATCTGTACCTTCACCTCGTTGACCTCCTGTTAACATCTTCTCTGTTACTTCCTCATTTTGAGCAGATGGGTCAGTGCTGCTCCTCTTTCGAGAGTTCACTTTTGTATTCTGAAGTTGCGAGTCATTTGGAGTAGCCTCCAATGCCTTTGAAGAACTCAGTCTACTCGATTTGCGAATGTGCAGACCAGTAAATGCAACACTTGCAGGACTTTGTGATTTCCCATCAACATATTTCTCTAAGGTTATGAAAGACTGACGCCTCCTATTGGGTTTAGGTGGTGTACCTGATATCATATCAGATGAACCTGAAACATTAGGGCTGGTCCCCTCAAGTCCACTTTTCTCATGCCCACTCACATCAACTGAGATGTCACTGGATGGTGATTGATTCTTCTCATTATTTTGATCTTTATTTTGTGAAGTTTTCTCTGGTGTTTCTACAACTGACCCGGTGCCTTCTTGGGTTAGTTTAACATCTGTGGTTGGTTCCTCAGTTGTGGCAACCTCCTTGGGGGAAGGAAACTACATTAGAACCAATTAATACCCTTATCAAAAATCATGAACGCATGTTCTCCACATAATCAAAAATGTAAAAACGCTGTTTTACCTTTAGCTGTATGTCAGCCTCTTCCTCTGGTTGATCCATTTCATCTTTTGTCAAATTGCCCCTAAAGAAAACGTGTTTACAGTGAGTAAAAAAAAAAAAATAATAATAAAAAAAAAAAGGCATGCATACACACACACACACACACACACACACATATACACAAATTTAAGATATAATATAATTTCAGTAAGGGGGAAGAAAAGCTTTTGGTTTGTCTGAGGCATTTGGCAAAATATTTTATTTCACGTTTATTCAAAGCATAAGAAAACATGACTGAAAAAAAGTGCATAATATTAAAAAATGATGTTTATAAACCAATTATTATTAAGTTGCTTAAAGAATTATAAACAAAACAGCATCATGCATAGCTTAATGCAAAGGGCGGAAAGCCAATCACACGGAGTACATTTTTCATTTAAACATGAGATACTGTGGGTTTGGGAAAAATCTTGAGATGTGTTTTTAAAAAGTTGAACTCATCTTAATTTTACATGGCTTTCTAAACATGCGAGTGCATCGGTGATGTCCCTCTAGAATATGCCTTCTGTGTGAATGGCTTGGTTTTAGTTTGGATGTAAACAAGATTTTATCTACATTGATGTTCTCTTTTTCCACAATATTTTGAATGAACATCGCAGGAGCTGCATCTAGTTGCTTCAACTGGATAGGCTCACAAAAACAATGCAATGACACTTATATTATCATCGCATTTTGTGCACCACTGATAAAGACCAAAGTATAATTTGTGCACCGTCCGCATTATGCAATTTATCATTATCAAGAGGGCTCACGGACAGCCACACAATCCGTTCACGCAGCCTCAAAAACTACCTGCACGCGGTTAGGGTTTGTGGATTTTATTAAAAATTTGACAAATATTCAAAATTCTAATTTTTTTTTACAGCCCTTATATACACACACACCTACAGGTATACACACACACAAACAAAAATGTAGAACAAAAACAAAGAATTTCAATACATACATGGACTCTTCCTGACTCTGAGTAAACTGTGTAAAGGCTGTAGTGTCCAGGGAGGCATCCAGATTATTATACAGTGCAGGAATGTCAACCCTTATGCAAGAAAAAATATCAAGGCAGAATTTAGAGTCAAGAGAGGAAAAACAAATCTAGACAATTTCTTATTTTCAAAAAGCTTAATGATGACATGACCACAGTTACATCAGTAGGATTCACAAGAAATTTAATCAAATGCTGCCTTCACAATTTTAGAGATCTGCTATAACAAAAGCAATTGTGAACAAACCTACCGTTTAGTTCTTTTAATCTCTTTTTGGTGCTCAGTTAGTACTCTCTCCTTTGTCTCTGGGGGAATAAAAACAAAATCCACTGATGCCTCCTCCTCAATAGCTTTTCGCTTCAAGGGCTTGGGTGATCCAAAATCCAGCTTTACCTAAAGAGGCAATGGGTGAATTGAAGGACCTGGCTTGTACTTAAGAGCCACCATTGATATTTAAAAGTTTTGATGCATTTTCAACTGATTACTTACAGACACCGGCTTTGCTGCATTTGCAGAGCCTCTTCCTTTATGCTCTTCTGCCCTCGCCAGAAGAGAGTCCCTCTTTCCCACAGAGGTCATCTTGACCCCGCTGATCTGTGGGTCCAGCTGAGAACTCTCACCCTGATTAGAGAACACAACATGTTTAGAACTCAATTAGGATAAAAGAAAAACCAAGATGTTTGACTGAGCTAAATTCTCTGTGTTTACAGTTCTGTGTTCTTCACATATTACATCAGCTGACTAAATCACTGAATGTACCGTATACTGTCCGCTGCAATCTTCTGATGCATCAACAGCTTCAAAACCAGGTAAAATCAGTGGAGTCTTTTGCTTAGCCTGACTTAAAACAGACCTGGGGGTGGGGTGCATATAAAAAAAAAAAAAAAACACAAAA
This sequence comes from Carassius auratus, assembly GCF_003368295.1. NCBI lineage: Eukaryota > Metazoa > Chordata > Actinopteri > Cypriniformes > Cyprinidae > Carassius > Carassius auratus. The sequence continues at coordinate 15,759,975 of NC_039251.1, read as the reverse complement.
ATTAAGAATTATTTTTAAGACAAGCATACTTGCCGAATTAAAGATCTGAAAAATATGCCCATACAACATTTTACACTCAAATTCCCAACAATGGTATGAAAACGAACCTGAGAGGCTCAGAGTAAGTCAAGGTGAGTGCATTTCCAAAGGTGGCATTCCAGAACTGCATGACCACAGAACGAATTTGCTTGCTCTTGTGCGGAAAAAGCACACAAAGCAAGGGCGACAACATAGCAAGCATCTCATCATCATGCAGAGTTGATTGTGTCTGAAGGCAGCCAAGCAGGTCTGTGGCCAGTTTCTCCAACTACGAAACAGACAGCAAATAAATAGAAGCCTACCTAACTCTACGTATGTGATACTGGACCACAAAACCAGTCAATTTGGATATTAATAAAGATGATGTTCCATGAAGATATTTTGTAAATGTCCTACTGTACATATCAAAACTTAACTTAATTGGTAATATGCATTACTAAGGACTTAATTTGGACAACTTTAAAGGCAATTTTCTCAATATTTTGAGAGTTGTATCTCAAATATTGTCCTATCCTGACAAACCATACTTTAAAGGAAAGCTTATTTATTCAGCTTTCAGCTATATACACATCTCCATTTCAAAAATGTGACCCTTATGGCTGGATTTGTGGTGCAGTTTCACAAATAAAAAGACAATTTCAAATTCACAGATGGTAATTCTTACCTTGGGTCCTAGTGTCGCACTGAGCTTTGATGGTTCATGACTTTCATAAAAGAAAGAAAAAACAAACAGTGTTCGGTAATGACAAAAAGAAAGTTGAAAGTATAAAGGATAAGAAAATGCATCACACCTGGAGAACGGTTGAAAAAGGTGTGCGAGGGGTTTGGTGAGGATGGACAGCACCTCTTGAATGAACGTGGGTAGAGTGATATTAGTGAAAAGGGTTGACAAGTTAGAAACCAGCATCAAGCCAATTCCACTGGTGGACTCCACAGATGCTTTGGAGAGGTCCATAGTCAGGAAAGCATCTAGAGTCTGTATCAGGAGATTGTGGAAGGTCGAGAGATTCCCCAGAGCTTTGCTCTTCTTGCGTACCCATCTCAAAGGTGTACGGGGAACTATGAATGTGAACATGGTAAAAAAAAGTGACAGTGCCATTTACGCAACTTTGGCAACTTGAAACTGAAGCAAAAGCCTTACATTTCATCTTCTGCTGGAACTGTGGGGTGTAAGGTGAGAAGTCTATGCTCTCTGAGAGGATCAGCAAGATATTTGCCACTGCATCCAACATCGGCAGATTCTAAAATAACAAATATTATACATAAAAAATTAACACTCCAATTGGGTGCACAACTGAATAAATCTTCCACTTTACTACATAGTTGGAAAGGCCATACTTTCAGAGCGTCGGTGTCGAGACAGGCAGAGATCTTGGCACACAGCTCTTCACAGCATATGTTCTCCTCTGCTGTGGCTACCAAAGCTGAGCAGCGAGCAAACGCCTTGTAAAGCCTGGACCACGTACAGATCATGGCCTTCTGAGAGGTCTATTTTACAAAAAGACAATGTCATATGAAGCATTTGCATAATACTGGAGAAAGCATCAGCAATGTAGCAAAAATGGTCTCTTACTTGGGGCAGGGGTGAACCAGTCAGCAGGTGAATAACTGGGAACATCAAGGCACTGTAAATGGCACTGAAGTTATGCTCCAGAGCATCTCCTTGATTCACTTCATTGGTCTGTGTTGGGATGATTTATCATTTAGTAGTGAAATACTGGGTTTGACTGGCACTGGAATGCACATTCATTCTACAGCACTGATGATCTGAGTTTAATACCTGACTGATGGTGTCCGTCAGATGGTTTACCACCGTGCTCCACATCCTCCAGAGCTGTTTCTTGTTCTTCACAGCCTCCACACTCCCACTAATCGCTCCTAAAACAGCCTCTCCAAATGCCAGGGGCGATGTAGGTCCACAAAACCCACAGCTCACAAGGGTTTCCAGGCATGAAAAAAACCTGCAAGCAGCAAAGAATTGTTGCCCCAGTTAAGCAAACACACTCATTGGAAACTGGATTAAGAGTGTTTCTGCTCTTTTAGAAGGTTTATGGCAAAAAAAACAAAAAAAAAATTAAACAAAAGACTTATTTTGAAGGATTTACGCTTACCTCTCATCTTCAAGAAAGGATGAGAGCTGGCTACTCTTGGAGAACAGCAGTATCAGGAAAAGTGCAGGCGTACCCTGGAAAAGATGGAGAGAGTCTCTTTTTACACATTCATGATATACAGGCATGCGTCAATTCAAAGGGTGAAAATTGTATAAAAATACTGATAAATTTAGCAAGGCTTTACAATAAGGTCTAAAAAGCCACTTACATTTAACACATCCATGTTTGCCACTTGATAAGCTGCGGAACCGAGCACCTTCTGAGGTATTCCCTTAACAGTGGCTTCCAGCAAAAGCTGCGGTAAATAATGAAAATATGTTCAAACAGTAGGACTGAATCAACAACCTAGAGAACCTTTTGAGATGATTACAAAAAAATAAATAAATAAATAAACACACCCCACACATTTGAACTTTAAAGCTTTTAAAGTGTCATGGTCACCAAGGCTACATTTAGGATTAAAAATGCAATAAAACGTTATTAGTAAAACCTTTTATAATTTAAAAATATTTTTAATTTAAATATTTTATAATGTAAATCAGCATTCATTTACTCCAGTCTTATTTGATTCTTCAAAAAGCATTCTAATATCAGGATTTTTTTTTTTTTTGATGGATAGAAATTTCTTATCTTTGAGTCCAAACTTTTAAAAGGTAATATATTTTAAAATGGCATCTTTGTTGGGTAACCCTTTCAACAGGTCATTTCCACCATAAAGTGCCATCTTACCAGGGCACGTTCAGCAGGCAGAGCATCAGAGGACACGATGGACTGCAAAGCCTGTAGAAGCATTGTGAGAACCTCTGACCCCTGTCTTTCCTTCTTATTACCTGTTGACGGGAAAAGTTTCTAGATTACTATGAGCCAGTATCCACAACACAAATGATCTCTGACTTTCTGAGAGAGCAAATGTTAACACACCGGCTTCTATAGCTGTGCTGACAGAGCAGATCAGGTTGCTCCAAATGAGACTAAGCAGTGCTTCTGTGGAAAAGAAACACTCATATTAGATGATGAACATGGACAGCTTCAGCATTTCTTTCATTTCCAAATGATCTAAATAATAAGAATTTTGTTTCCAAGCAGGCCAATAAGAGAAACAGCTAAGGCAAAATTTAAGCTGGCCTCTTAAATCCAGGCTACATTGTGCAGAATATGATGAATACCTGGAGCATGTTCTCCCACAGTAATGAAGCCTTCTTTGACGGCTGATATGAGGGTGGAGGCATGTCTACTGAAGGAGGAAGGGCTGGTAAAGAGCGGGTGCGTCAGGGGCTCTGGAAACAAATGGTACACTGACACTTAGCATATAATTACAATAATAAGCTTCAATATATAAGGCTGTATTAACAGTGTCCATATACATTTTTACCAAAAAATGTCCATGATTTGAGGCAAATATCTATGATCTAGCTTCATGGTAAAAAAAAAAAAAATGATTAAATGGGAGCAGATCAAATGTTTAACAAATATTATCATTTATTTAAACCACAAATAATCATTTAAAATTTGATACAAAAATAAGCTCTAGACAATACTATATGTATGCTTACCTAGGCCTGTCACGATAGTCGATAAATCAATTAATCGCATGAAAAAAAAAAAGAGCTAGATCATTTTTTCGCCCGCAATAATTTATTTTTTTTACATTTTTATCTAAAAAAAATTTAACATGTGATGATGTGGGGTTAGTCTGGAGCACAGCCTGTAGACAGCCCGCAGTAGGCACAGTCCCAGGAATAAAGAGATAACGTCTCGCTAGAGTGACCAGCTCTCGGAAGCGCCTTTCATTTGCTTGTGGATGTTTGCGTCTCAAGTGATATTGCATTGTACTTGTACAACTGCTTTATTTTAATACCACGTAGCATACTTCGTTACTTCCTCTCAAAATGGGCCTACTTTTCGCTCGTTTCATTTGGCTTGCTCAGCTAAATATGTCTGTAGGCGTGTGGTTGCCTGTGTAAAAGCGCTCAGTGAGTTCCCACACGTTTCATTTTCTCCTTCTTTCCAAAGTGCTCGGGCAGTTGCGCTCCTGAGGTATCTGTCGTTGCTAAGCAGCCATCAGCTGCGATCTCCTTTACAACAAGCTAATTTCAGTAATGGATTTCCACCACCGAAAAACCCTTGCTGTAACTCTGCTACAAGATTGATCTACGAAGTAAAAAAAACTCTGCAGTGTTTGGGTGCACCCCATTTAAAAAAAAATTAAAAATTCGGGGAATTTCACCCCGAAGGAAGCTGATTGAGATGGTTCTTGTCACATGGCCTGGTGCGCTCGCATCATTCTGAAAAGCTGAGAAAAAAAGTCGCACCGCGTCTCTTCCATTATGAGCGTGCATACCGCATTTGAAATAAGCTTGAGCACAAAAAAAAAAAACGCAATGTGAACGGCCCCTTCATTGGTCAAAATGTTTACTTTCAGTTAACCGTTGGTCAATATGAGCATCCCTAACTGGCATATAAACTTAATATAACATACAAAATTAATTAATTTTGTCAACATGTTGGTATTTCTTGCTCTGAATCTGCCATAAAATAAAAGTTTATTGATCTTTGAAAAGGTGTACCTGCGTTATTATGCCATTATCATTATATCAGCTGAAACTGGTCTTAGAATGACAATATTATCGTTTATCGTGATAATTTCTTTGACAATTTATCGTCCATCAAAATTTGTTATCGTGACAGCCCTATGCTTACCCAGACTGAGCTGCAGATTTTCTCTAGCTGCTGTGACTGTAACCTCCGGACCCTCAAGCCAGTGCAGGAGCATCTCTAGACCGAGGAGCTGAATGGAGCGGTAGGACTGAGCCGCCTGCACACTGCTGTTTAGATTCATGCGAGGAGTAGTGCTTGGTGTGCTGCAGGAGGGAATGCCTGGAGAACAGAAAGATGAAGCATTAAGTTAAAAAAAATTAAATATGCAGGGTGGGGTTTTGATTCAATCCATCAGCCATTGAATGGATTGAGGCAGATCTGAGCTTGCAGTTGATTGTGGAGAGGAAAGATTTAAGCAAAATAATTGACTGAAAAAGTCCAGTAAACGTCGCCACAGAGAAGGCTGTCAGTGCGTAAGATTGACTTTGATAAATTGGGTCAGGGTAAAAAAATTAACCATATGCATGGACAAATTGATCACACAGTAAGATTTATCAACGAATTTAGAAATTGCCCCTTCATGCTGACTTTAAAGGATGTAATCTCATATCACCTTTATCAAATGAAAACAATGAGAGGAAGTGAGTTGTACCTGATTTAGGGGTGTTAGGGGTGCCATTGCTTGGGTTAGAGGTTCGAGCAGGTGTAGTCGGGCTCAGCAGAGGAGAATCAGAAGGAAGTGTGTTGTGCAGTAGCGGTACACCAACCTTTAAGACAGAGTGATGGAAAGAATGGATAGATATATATTTCTCTCTGTAATCATGGGAAGTTGTCGCCATATGGTTAGAGAGTCGGATTTATAATCCCAAAGGTTGCAACTTCGAGTCTCCTGCCAGCACGAATTGTAGGTGGGGGGAGTGAATGTACAGTGCTCTCTCCACCTTCAATACCACGACTGAGGTGCCCTTGAGCAAGGCACCAAACCCCAAACAGCTCCCCGAGCACCGCAGCATAAATGTCTGCCCACTGCTACAGTGGGTGTTCAATGCTCAATGCTGACTTTGGATGGGTTAAATGCAGAGCAAGAAATCCGAGTATGGGTTATCATACATGGCTCACATCACACTTACACTTAATTAGTAAGACCATGGCCATACAGCGGTTACAAATATCTGAAAGCACCAAAAAACATAATTCATCAATGCAAACGCAGGCAAATTTACCTGCTCAAAGTTAGCGGACAAGTTGGCTCCGAGCTTGACTACAAGGTACCACCACACCTCCAGCTTGGTGAACAGAAGGGCTTCAGTCCTGACTTGGATGGAACTGAGGGGCTGCATGAGGAGCTTTAGACGCTTGCTGCTGCACAGGATATCTGCTCAAGAGAAGCCATTGGAAAGCCAACTTAGAAAAAGCAAAAAATTTTACAAAAGAAAGAAAGAAAAAAACTTCCCACAAAGCAAACTATGTAATTCTCTGATGTTCCTACATTTTCAGTTACTGTGACTATTACTCCTAAATACAAAGGAAAAAAATAAACTTACCTTGATTAAGGGCGAAATTATCAATGAGGCTCTTCCAAGCTATGAAGGCAATCTTCTTAATATTAGGAGAAGAGTTGCGGAAACCCAACTCCTCTAAATACAGCAAGGAATTAATGAAAGCACCGCCTTTGTGGAGCAACTAAAAGGAGACACATACGATAGAAACCCATACTTGTCCAAAATGACAATCTCAAGATTCTGAACTGAAATAGTGATGAACATTATTTGGTTACTAAATATCTTACCTTCCCCAGAAGTCTCACAAACAGGGGCCAGAGCTTCAGCATATTCATCTCATTTTTAGATGTAAACAGCTTCTGCATTTCAGGGATAAGCATCTAAAGGCAGCAAAGCATTACAGTTATTTATATTTATGCATTCATATCTGCACAACAAAATAAACTAACATATATACACTTACAGAAGACATCATCGGCTCTACAATGGCTGCCACCTCTTGTTGCTTCTCCAGAAGAAGAGGCAAGCCCAGCTCCAGGGCTGCTGCGGCACGCAAGCGCACTTTATTGGCCGAGTGAACCACCAGAGGAATAACCAGCTTGGCCCAACACACGGCTCCAGCAGTCATCTGAGACGGGGCCTGCTCCAGCAACCTGACATTCACCACAAAAAAAATAATTATCTAACCTTATTTACAGAGCACCTACCTATGAAGAGCAAGGCAAGAATGCACTACCAAGAAATGTCAACAAACCTTATGATGACATTGAGTGATTCATGTTCAATGAGGATCGACTGAACCTCTCTGGTCTGCATGGCCTCCAGACTCTTCAGAATCTCTGGGGTCTGAAATAGAAAAAGCAACATTTTTAGCAAAAAATAAAATAAATTATGATAAAAAATAGGGTTTATTTCAGGCACAACATGCATGATAAACAAACCTTTTTGGATGACACTTCTGATGGGAAATTCTGTTTTGAAATCACCCATAACGCTCGAGTGCACGTAAACTTCTCTTTTGATTTTACCACAACATTACAGAGCGTTGACAGTATATCTTCTGAAATATTTGCTGTAGCAAAAAAAAAAATATAGATTATGGATGCTATTTCTCATGGAAAGCAATAAGTATATCATACTAAAGAATTCTACTTTTTCTCTACCTGGTATGACTGAAACAATGTGTGAGTGGAAAACACAGAATCCCAAAGCTTGTAATGCGGCTTGACACAGCTCCTCGTTCTCACTGGAGATATGAACCTGAAAGAAAAAAAAATTATCTGCAGGGTTGATGACATAGCAGAGACATAGGTTTCTGAAAGAATAACTTTTGGCTATTCATAATAATAATAATTTAAAAAAAATACATATACATTCGCACACACACAACGGCTGCACGATGTGTCGTTAAAGCATCGATATTGCGATGTTCGAATCCCAATAGTCACATCGCAGATGTGCGATGTAGGCTGTCGTAGTTGATCCGTTATTCATTAACTGTATGGTCCAGCTACTCCCCGGCCCTTGACGAATGTGATTCGCGGATTAACTGCGCAGCCTAACCATCATAGAGTAAAAGTTTATCATTTGCATGTGTTTTTAAGTCCTGTCAATTAAACAGGACAGAGAGAGAGAGAGAGAGAGAGATAGAGAGAGACCGTCTTCAAACAACACGAGCGCTGTCTTGCTCTCTCCCTCGCGCATATTAATCAATTGACACGATGGTGTCAATGTTTAAATCATTTAAAATGAGAATGTAAGTGTGCTCACCCCATTTTTGTTCGTAAGATTTTTTTTATTAGATTTCATATCGCAATATATAAATCGCAGAAAAATAAAATTTCGTAAAGTCATTTTTTCCGAATATCGTGCAGCCCTTACACACATACATATATAGAGTCACCTATTAGTTACATTCAAAAAGATCCAATGAATGAGTCTGATAATTCTTAAAGAACAAAAACTTACCAAAAGGACTTTACTAAGACGTGCAAAATGTTTTACAGCTACAGGCAGAAACTGACGCCCTTCCTCTCCATTCAGGCGGCTGGGAGAAAGAAAATGAACAACAAAAGTTAAGTTATTAACCTATAAATACCTTTAAACATTACCACCAATTGTATGCTCACTAGACACACGAGAACCAATGAGGTTGGTTCTAAAACATTAAGAAAGAATAACGGAGCTTCTGTTTAACATATTCAATGCACTCTATATGTACATTGATCAACACATACATGTGACTAAATTAAATGTGTTCATTTAAACCTATTGTGTGTGAGACTTTGATGAAACTAATCAATTCACATGAATTGCTTTTATGACCTCTTTAAGAACTTTATGAAGCGTAAACATTAAAAATTTTCAAATTTCAATTTTACCATAAAATAGCTCCTGAATGCCATTTTCATATAATAGTGTGGACGATAACTGCTGACAATACTATCACTACAACACTAAAAGAGCTTATATCATGAAGGAGACATCCTTGCTTTTGACTAAAACCTACTAAAAGATGAACACTAGAACCGTAGGTTAACCCTTACTTTGCGATGGTGATGTAGGCATCTGTCTTCTCTGACAGCCCGGCTGCTTCATCTTCCAGACACTCCAGAAGAGGAAGGAGGCTGGCACTAGACAGAGGCACTGCTGCCATCATCCTCCTCACAGCCTGAAAGACAGGAAAGCATATTAAACTGATGCACACAGCTTTGACTACCACAAGCCAGAATATAATGAAAGAAAATGTGAAAAATCTTAATGGTTCAGTTGTTTAATTAGAAAAGGCCTTTAAATGACTTTTTTAAATGCATTTCAAAACTCTTCTGCCCCTTGGACCTTTGGCACCCTAGAATAACTCCCACTTTTCACCCTTAACATAGCCCTGGCTGAGTTTTGTTTAATAGTCTGCAATTAACAGTCTATTTTTAAATGCTATGCATTCATGTGAACGTAAGAAAAACATATTTCAACTATTATAATGTTATACTCGTGCTACCAGGAGTCGATGCATGCGTGCAGGACAACGTGTCCTCTCGATGCACATGAGATCTCTGGTGAATAAATGGCAATAATGTCTTCAAATCAAGACCAAGAGATGTATATTCAGTCGACTATTTCACCTTAATGACACATTTGGAAAGAATAAAACCTCACACGCATCTTATATATGATGTTTAATGTTAGCTAGCCGGATGCACGAGAGGCTAATAACAATGCGCCATCTATATCATCAAACTCTGACAATTATCATAATGCGTTTGCTTTAAAATACTAGTTCTTTTTAGTGGTAACTTTAGGTGTGCCATCATATCCTGAGCTGTCCAAGATGCAAATATTAGACCTTAATGTCGTCTGTATCTTTAAGCTATTGTGTAATCATGTGCGTTGAGCGTTCAACTTGTAGACACAGAGATCAAACAGAGAGATCAAAATGTGCCGTTTATTGAAACCTTTAAACCGTCGTGTATGCTTTTACTGAAATCAATATAATCTAACAGGAACTTTCCCTACAAAGACTGCTGAGTTAGCGAGCTAGTTACCCTCATGATCATGTTACCCACCCAACCCCCTGAGTACACGGACCAACGTACACGGACCAACAGACACAACTCAAGACGTCTCACCTCGCGCCTGAGGACACGCTATCGCCCACTGAAGGCGAGATCATCGACACACGAGCTGTATCGGAGGAATTGGGAGAGTTTATACAACAGTGTTTGTAAATGATCAAGGCTACGCTGCGTCTGTCCACTCCTCACTCCCCGCGAAAATGCTGGCGCCAAACATGACGCGTTGAAACCGTCACCTTCAACCCCACGTCAGCTCCGCCCTGTCATAAATTATTTATTGGTTAAATTAAGATTCTTCGCCTAAACTTGAATAAAAATTCGAAAAAATAATTAGTATACCCTGGTCGTTTGTTTGTTTGTTTTTAGTGAGATTTCACAAATATGTATCGTTTGTTAAACACATTAGTTAACATGAAATAACAAAATATAGCAGTATTTCTTCATATTTTGTTAACATTAGCTAATATTAATTTCAGCACTTATTCCAAAACATTTTAAATTCAAAGTTATATCTGTCAACATTTGTTAATGGATTTTGAACAAACATACAAACAGTAAGCAACTGCATTGTTATTGACATTTACAAACAAACACAGTCGTGGCCAAAATAAAATAAAAACACAGTATTTTCTTTTTACAATTAATGTGATTGATCATTACAATTAATGGCAAAAGTATGTTTGAAAATGTAAACTTACATTTCCTACTGTCACACTACAGCAAAAGAAGGAAACTGACTTATTTAACCCATTTTTAGCTGCAGAAAATACTATTCTAATCATTTTGGGCACCACATTTAAGGGCTTATGCCCTTAAAGACCCGGGCTTAAGACCCGAGGCCCACTAAGGAACCACAGATCCTTAATCATTAAAAGGCTTAACCTGATAGAAATGCATAGACGTAAGAAGCAGAATTACTTACTCTGAATAACTGTACATGTACTGTTAAAATCTCTTTGATTCAGAATTATTGTCTTTTTTCATTGCAGGCAAAAACTTTCCATTCATTAATGCTGCCTTTTTTCTTTTTCTTTTTTTTTTTTTGGTTAGTATTAGTATCATGTTATGTTTCATATGAGTTCTAAATTTTTAAGAATGCAAACAACTTTTGTAAGACAGAGTATACTTGTGTTTCTACAATTTCAAGCACTTTTAGATCCCAGGGGTTAAGATCTATTAAAAAAAGATCTCAGCTTATTTCTTGTGGTTACAATAAAACAATAAAACACGTCAATGCATTAAATGAACTTTGTTTTATGAGTGTTCATTTTTTAAATGTTCACAGGCCTATGCACTTACAATAGTGATTATTAATAGCTTTATCATTGCACCCTTGGTAAAGAAATAAAAACATTAAAAAAATGACACAGTTGTGGGTTTGGGTGTATTAAAGAAGTGGGTTTGGTGCTTTAAATATTGGTCAAGACAAGGCATCAGTGTGATTGTCAAAGAGCTGAGAGGAGTTGACAGCGATGTACTGCAGCTGAAAACCTCCACCCGTCACCGAGGAATCAGAAAGGAACTTCAGAGTCATGACATTTCCTGTGCAAGAGATAATGTAGAATCATAGAGAGATATCTAATAAAATCTATTTAAGAGATACATTCCAATTGACATATTGTCCAAGAGAAAAAACTTTTAAAGTTTAAATTAATGCAACAACATACCTGTACTTATGAAGTCCTCTGGAAGTTCATCCCCACAGTATCTATCCAGAGCAGACAGATACATGTTATTATTTTGAAGAAAACTGAAACAGTGTCAGAACTCTAAACTCTCAGCAGCAATTAAAAAATGTTCAATGGTGAAAAAAAACAAATTGTCTGTTATTTACCTTCCAACAAAGCCTAATACATCATCATAGCTGTCATAGATCTCCAGGGAATCACTGAGGCAATCTGTGTCTTCCTCAATGTCAAAGTCTAGGAAGTGCAGGCGGATTCTTTGGCCGTAACGCACACGAATGTGCCAGTAGCAAATCTGCTTATCCTGGTAGTCTTCTGGATATCCAGGAGAACTGAAAACCTTCTCCTGATCTGTGTGAACGCCTCCACACTCCTTTGCTGGAAAGACAAAGATGTACAAATTAATGCATGCATAAAAGTCAATAAACTCAAGTTGCCAGTCCTACTACAACAAAAAGTTTATTTTGTTTGAATCATGTTTCATTTCTTCATCTCTCCATGTGGAAATAAGTATCAGAAGTATAAAAGGAGTCGAAGGAATATGAGCACTATGCTTATGGAGTCAATGACAAATCCAAACTCTGTGGTTTGAGTGGGTGCTCAGTGACACACACATCTGGTGCCCAGCCCTCAATGAGATTGTTACTGGATACTATATAGAAAACTAAATTTACACTATAGTCTTTTTATTATTATTATTAAATATGACCCACCCTCTTTGCACTGTATTGCACTGAACATCTGTCTTTTGCAATATCAGAATTAAACTTTGAGGCAATGCTTGAAACTAATATTCAAACTTTTCCATGTGTGTTTATCTATTAAAGTGCCTCTTTTCTGGATTTTTGAAAAGTACCTTTCATGCAGTGTGTAACAGCTGAATGAAAACATCTTGCAAAGTTTTACATCTGAAAGTGCACCGTGTATAAATCTGTTGTTTCCTAAAAGTAAAAGTCGACTCTGAATCATTGAAACAAGTCGTTTTTAGAACGAATCCCAAGCTGTTTCATGTTGACATCAACATGAAATATTAGCATATTTCCCGCCCAGTTGTTGGTGTTTCCACATTAGTCTGAATGAAAATGCAAATTCATTCTTTGCCACTAGGTGCCGCTTTTGGAGCAGCAAAAATAGCCGTTTCCCCGCTGTACACAAAGCAGCAATGTGTTCACAAACGCTGCTTTATCTGGGCTGCGTTCAGCCCTGACAAAACGGTTCAAAACTTTTTTTAAACAGATACAGTGGTGCATTGAACACCCTGTTCTGATGACACAAGAGCTGCAACTATGGCAGCTGAGTAGTCCATTCCGTGTGTTATTTTAAGAATTTTTTGGAGGCTGATGAAATCTGTATAAATACATGTTAAATACAGCAAAACATGCTCAACGTTACAGTCACTTCCCTTGCTCTCCAGAACAAAAGAGAAAATCCCAATCTTTTGAAGGGATTTGTGGAAACTGTGGTTTCTTATTATTGTGATTCAACATTTGCCTAGCTTTTCAGGATGAAAAGACAAACATTTCAGGTGAAGGATAATCCACTTCTTACCTAGAGACTGTGTAATGATCTACATGACCTTATTATTTTTATTGTGAGTATTGTGAGGAAACGATATGTACCAGAAGACATTGCAATTAATAAATTATATTTAGACAGATTTAAAAGAAGTTCCAGATCTATACTTGTGCTCTTATTATTTTGGTTATTTTGCCTTTAATGTAAAAAAAACATGTGTAAACCATATACTTGCTCTTGTGAATTTATTTTGATGTTAATTACACTGTGCGAGTTACATTTTTGACACACCCACCAAACAAGAGAAAACATAAACCCCATAGCACATGGTCTTCTCTTGTTTGGTGGGTGTGTCAAAAATGTCAGCCCAATCAACAGCAACATGCATAAAAACTTTCCAGAAAACGTGTCTTTTAAACTGGAAACTGGTTTGAGCTTGAACTAGCCCAGGCATTACAGCCATGATGTAATGAAAACGAGACCAATTGGACAATAACCACAGATTACCGTCAATCAAAGTAGGGGTTTGGAAAAATTAATCGTTAAACAAATCTTTTGGGAGTTATTGAGCAAATAAGGTCAAAATAATATATATATTTTTTGACCTTGCATGCATGTCAACCTGTTGTTGGGGACTCACAAAACCAAAATATAAGCCTTTCATTACCCATAATACATAATACTTTAATACATATCTATTGAAAGTACGACACAAAAACCACATCAACATTTCTCACAGGACATCTCAACCTGAAAGTCTGAGTTCACTATTTTTTGAGAACACTATTGAGTCAGGTTCTCCATATGGAGTACTTCTTTCACTAGCTCATTACAAATCAGGGGAAAAACATCAGCTGGGTCTCTGGTAATGCATTACCACATCTTGTAAAACTTTCATGGGGCTTCATTTAGATTATTCATGGTCTGAAACATTTTTCATTATAGACTACCATATTCATACAAGAGAAAAGAGACAGAGAACACAAACATTTTCCAAGAAATGTATAAGGTAGGATATTTGTTCTCTTTCTGTTTGTTTTGACTGCCCCACATCTAAGACATTTTTCCTACAATTAACTTATAACAATTACAATAACTTATTAACAATATGAATATGGTCCTGTGCTGTGGTCCACTGTCCTCTATTTCTATCTGTCACTGTGTGTAATTAAACATACAACACTTTTTTTCTCCAACATTTAGTCATGGTTGTCTTTGTCCAGACGACACGTTATCCAACCCTTACAGTTTTGAGACCAATGAGTGCCTGAATTATGATATCCAGAAATTGTTTTTAACCTATAAAGATTTAAAACTTAACAAGACTGCCAAACGGTCATTGCTCAGACTCACCCCCGGGGTTATAGCAGTAGACATCCCACTTCTCACTTTTATTGAGCCGATATCCATAATCAATTATTCCAACCTTTCCGAAACCACAGTTGGCACCAGCTTTCACAATCGGATAGCCCACACGTCCTTTGTCAAACCATCCAGCTGCACACACATGGAACCCTTTGGGAGAATGACAAATGTTGTAATACTGTGCAATGTCCGTTATTATGAAGCAACATTTGACATAAATATTATTTGATCTAAAATGCAATTAATTACAAATTATTAAACACTGTTAACACTGTTTTAACTTAATAACCCAAACATTTCTTTTTTCACTGCTCATTTTTAGTGAATATACATTTTTTTTTTTTAAAGGGGTAATGAATAAAGGGCTCTTGTCCTCTGAGGAGCCATGGGCACCATTTGAAGGATGCAAACAGAGATGATAAAAAGAAAGCCAAGCAGACCTCCAACATAGAGTGCCACAAGCCTGAAGTAACCACAGAGCTCATGACTGGAACAAATGTACTCTTACTACAAGCAAACAGGTGTTCCTGCTCAGGCAACACATGACAATGACATTTACAGCAGCATAAGTGCCGAAAGCCAAACAAGTCAACTTGGATCCTTCTAAATTGCCTTTATTATAACAATAAACAATTAGCAAGCAGAATTATAATCAGCATTCTCGCAGATATATTAAATATTTGCACATATTGTATAAACTGTGTTATAAACCATCCCCAGTGTTATGTTTGATCTAAGTGAGATTTGTAAGTGTGATACAAACCAATTTGGCGAGCAGCCTCCAGTTGATCATATGTCGCAAGAGTCCCCCCCTCAAATTTGCACACAGCCATGGCTTCCTTGTACGTCAGCTGATATCTTCCTTTGCGAGATTCGCGGTGGTAAACTCCGGCTGCTTGCTCTGTAAGGAGAGAGAGCATGTATCTCATTTGGCAACACTATCAGCTTTGAGGACTTGTTTGGAGTTATCTGGGTCTGTTCAGTGTCTCAGAACAATGATTCTACTTGTCTACTCAAATTACATCAGACCTGGGACACAGGAAATTTATTTCAGTTTTACACAATGTTTTACTGTGCAGGACATCCTGAATACATATGGGACAAATACTAAGTGCATCCAGTTGTTGTTGTTAAGATCACTGGCCTGTTTTGATCTCTATCAAAGAACATCTTGCTGCTTTGCAGTTGTTTTTAAGCAAGCATGCTTAACCTTGAAGAAGTTGGATCCTGTCTCAAATGAGTAATAAGCCAATGTTTTTACTGTATTGGCTTCGAACATCAGGAGACTGCAACCATTAGTGAGCTCCAAACATGTCTCTGAGAAAGGCTCTAAATGGGAGACTCATTTGAAGCATGAATGTAGCTAAACACCAGCTTATTTAAGTGTTTTCAGATGTGTAGTGGTGGTCAAGCCGCTTTGCAACTTTAAGTAAATAAATAAAGTTGCTTACAGTATGGGAAATATACAGTGACTTTCAGTGGGGTTTCAATATGCTTTGCTATGAGGGCCTAAATTAAAGGATAATTTTCAACATTTTTTTTAAGATAAACTACATTTGTTGTGTATACATTTCTAATAAAGTTAAATTAAATTAGAATAGCCTACTTGTTTTGCTTTGTTGCCATACACTGACTGGTGAACATGTATTTCAAAAAACTCTTTCCAACTAGCATAAATTCTATCATTACTGAAATGTTTGAAGACTTTGCTGAAAACTAAAAATGCTTAGACATATTGTTCAGACTTTGTTTGTGGTGTTCAACCCACATGATCTTGCCCAATAATTTACACACACTGATTCATTTATTTAAAAGTTTTAAACCAAACCACAGTAGGCTACAACTAAAAGTTTGGTAAACAGTGTTTTTTTTTACAGTGGAAAATGATTAAACTTTTATATATCTAATGCACTAAGAACAAGCCAAATCTACAGAGAAATGTCCGTGGGTTTTCGTGGGTGCCGTGGGGTAAGCTGCAGTACACCATGACAGAATGAAGTCATTTCCCTGTGTTTACAAGGTCCCTTCAGACTGGCTGCACTGAGCCATAAATATGCCCCTCTTGTCTGTGCATGGGGCCAAAGCAAAATGCACACAACAACACACATATTCAATCATATCAATATATTCAACATGTAAGTCCTGTTGAACTGTAAATTAACTACTGTGTTTTTTACATACATTATATGAGGGGAAAATCCAAAAGAAACAACAAAAACACAAATTAGTCCATTTAAAATGTTCTAGTCATGAAATGGTTATTTGTCCCTTAAGTAGTTTGGATAAACACATCAGTAAGATCAAATGGAATAATTACCCAGCCAGATAGAGTTGTGCAGTATTCCATTCTTGTAACCCCAAGCTTCAGCCTCCTTCAGCACACATATAACGGCGAGTACGACAGTTAACACGCGCATTTCTCTCATTCCGCAGTGGATCATGCAGATGTTAGCGCGCAGCTGTCACGCAATGAACTGGGCACATCCTGCACGAGCCAAGTTTAAATGGGTTTCCTGGCGACTACAGTACGCGTGGTCTGACGTGTGATTTCAGTAAATGATGACGATTGTGCAAAGGGCTGGATCGGGAAGACCCGCTAGAGTAATCATACAAGTTTGGAACGACTTAAGTGTGAGTAAATGATGACAGAGAGTTCCTTTTGGATGAATTATCCCTTTAAATTTACAAACGGAGTTATTTTCCTACTGAATAGGCTTAATTAAAAACGTGTGACACGAACGTGAAGTAGTGGTGATGAAATTACTATTCTTGCCTATTTTTAATTGAAACATTGGCACTTCTCAAATATCTTTATTAAAGTTAAAACAAGTTAACTTTAATAAAACAAGAAAACAGATTATTTTTTTTTAAATCAAGAAATACTTACTGTAAGCCTATTCATTATTATTTTTTTTAATTTTGAAACTGTCTTGCAACAGACAGTCAAGAATAATTGCTAGCAGATTTCACCAAAATAACATTCAATCTTTCTTAAATTTAAGAGGTGTTGAGTCACCCACTCTGTTAAGCAGGACTGCCTACTGCATGTATTTAAATGTTTATTTCCATCCCTCCCTCTCATGATTTCATGATTAACCTGAGCAATGTCCAGCTCACTCTGTGGTTTTGTACAGTCAGTTTCTAGTCTGTGAGTCTATGATGTGCCTACACATCCTGAAAGACTGAGGACACATCATGAAAGCGGCCAAACAAAAGTTAATCCAGGAACTTAGGACATTTGTCTGTTGGAGTAAATATCCATCATGTATGCTATACTTTATAGAAACTAGTGAAGAGATTATTAGATCACTCTATTAGATCATTTCATTTTTATTCGGTATCATTTCAGCTTGCTAACTTTTCAGCTTGTAACTTTCCATAGAAATGTTTAAGTTTCCATGATGTAATCATTTTATCTGAAGAAGGGCTTGTTGCACTAGATGTGCAAGGACCAAATGTCCACCCTGTTACAGGTCATTCTCATTTCAGTTAACAAGTGTTTTGAATGCACATTTAGTGTAATATTTACATTTTTCCTCTCTTTACTCTGCAAATGTATTTTATCAAAGTGTACATAATAGGGCATTATCTTGAAAAAACAGTTGTTGTATTTTTCAGACAGCACAATTTCAGCAAATTTCTTTTAGAATAAAAATAAATTTAAATGGAATTTTGGAACCATTTTAACTTATTTCATTTTACCACAAGTAACCACAAATACATACATAGCATTTGTTGAATGGGTTAGTAGTATCACAAAAACACTGAGGTAACAGGGTAGACATCACATCACTAAATAACATTATATTTCAACAAGTTGCCTGATACAAGAAGCATATTGTCACAATTTACAATCACTTACAATTTAGAATACATTAATTTGTACTTGCATTTTTGCAGAACCTGATTTTACCAAGTGAGACAACATCTTTGTTGTCCCTGGAACAACATTGTGATTAACCAATCAGATTTGAAGAACCAGTTTATAGATTTTGTGAAGTTTACACTGTAATCACTGTTTGGTGCTTGTACATCAGTGTCATTCATCTATCATTTCCTCAGATTTTAAGGTTCACTCATGGTTAGGGTTAGGCTTAGGTGTAGGGAAATGGTCAAGAAAATATATTTTTGGAGTTAAATGTTGTTCCAGGGTCAACAAAATATGTTGACCTAGGAACACATCTAACATCTAACACATCTAATTTTTTTAATAACCTTACCCTAACACTACACCTAAACCTGGTTATTTGGTTTTCTAACCAAATAAATATCCCTACAAGATACAAGTTTACCGTTATTACTATACCTGTGGAGATATTTGGACCCCATAATGCAGGAAATACCAGTACCACACACACACACACACAGCATGTAGACACGAACACACACCACAGAGGCACACAAACATTGTAATGGCAAAGTGAAGATAATTTATTACAGTTCCTACCTAATCAACAAGGCTGAGTTCTAAAAATTTATTTTTCTCTTCCTCCCTCTATGTCCTTTCTCCATCTCCCCTTCTTTTTTACTGAGGTATATCTGCCTTCTTTCAGGGTGTACATCACAACAAGCTCTGTAGTGTTGCTGCTTTTCTTCTGCAGACAACAGTCCCATTTAATGACAATTACATGCATACTACCATATTTAAGAAACTCTTTATTTTAAATTTATAATAAATTAATTATAAGTACCAATACATGCTTTAAACACAAATTTTTACATCAAATGTTACAATATGTCCACCCTGTTACAGTGCAAAACAGTAACAGTGTGGGCAATAAGGAGGGACATTTTAAGTTAAAGTCAGCTATTGCTGCTCATGTGATAAACAACACGCTAGTGCGTGATCACAGAGGAAGATTTTTAACCTGGTTAATATTGTCAAAATTACAAAAAAAGTATTAGTTTTGATTAGAAATAATCATAACAGAGTGGACATGTTATGCTTTACCACATCAGTGAATCATTATAAAACACTGAAAAAACTGGTTAATTAAAGATGGTTAATTACTCTGATTCTTGTAGATAGTCTACCACCAAAAAGTATTATTCCTGAGAATCATGTTGTTAGAGAAACATTCAAGGGGACAGACGTTCAGAGGGACTTTTTTATCAGAATATTTAAAATAAGAATATACAACAATATTGAAAAAAATTTATATTAGTTAGATTTGTATTACTTATATTTGTGGCTGGAGTTATGCAAGCTTCCTTGGGGACATGGCATTTTAGCCTACTTGACCTAAAAATAATAGTAATTAATTTTAATTAATACATTTTTAAGCATATATTTATTGTGTCTGGTTGTAGAGGGACAGTAACTTTGTAAGATTAGAATCCAGAAACAAGTATTAACCCATTTTTACACAAAATATAACACATTATATCATGGGGACTCAAATGGCACAGAATACTATGAATGTATTCCTAGTACCCCATAAACAGAATGTGAATCCCTAATAAATTACTTTCGGATTAACTGTTTACACGGCTGGGCTTTAGTACGTGCATGTAGTGAGGTAGCAACTCTTCAATAAAAGTGAATAGGATGTAGATTAGTAGGTAGCTGCAGTTTCACAGAAAACAAATCAACTATGACTTTAATATTACCATCTGCTTGTGTGTGAACAGCACAGCTGACACACTACTGCACAAACAAACTTATGTGGAGAGCTGGTCTCAGTCTCCAGGTCAGATTTAGCCATTGTGCCTTTGACTTGCTCTGGAGGAGAGAAGCAGAATTTCATACAGTGACATGTAATTCCATGACCTAATATCCTGCTTGAGTCTACACCATACTGAGCTGGTATAAACCACAAAGACACACCAACCAATATATCAAACCCAGATTCTCCCTCCTCACACACTCCAATTATATGAGTCACTTGGGACCAGTGTTGTGGGTAACGCGTTACAAAGTAACGCGTTAGAGTACTCTAATTACTTTTTTCCTGAAATGTGTAACTTAACGCGTTAGTTTCGTGCGTAAGTAATCAGTAACTTCGTTATTTTTTTTAAAAAAAGTAATCCGTTATTTTAAGGAAAGGAAAATCCCGACTGCAGCCTGCTTTTTGTCAGACAGTATGCCTAGGTCTACTGTGCCACCTGCGGATGTACAGTATCAGCGGAGCCGAAGCTCTGTGATCGTAAAGTCAATGGCTGTGATGCGTCTGTGCCCTGCGCCTGACCCTGTGTGTGTGTGTGTTTTTTTTTTTTTGAACTCCCGGCAAGATAGCAGAGAGGACAGCGTTTGGTTTATGGAAGTACGCACATTATTTTCAATTTGTCAACGAAAAAGAAATCGACTGTCGGACAAACGTTTCGAAAATCTGCTTCTGCTACGTTTTAATCAATACTTTGAGGAGTAAATGTAAGAGGACTGTGTTACAGCGAATTTAGGCTTGTGACTGCGAGTGACACTTTAATAATAATTAGTTCGCCTATTAAGCGATTTGTCATTTGCCTGTGTGGCAGTGAAGGATTTAATTCGGTTTGTTATCATTTTTGTTTGACAGGCAGCTGTTAATTTCTGTTAGATCGTTGGCTGGCTGGTTGTTCATCATTTCTAAATGGATTTAAATCTGCAAGCCTGTTTAAGGTTGTGTTTACAAGTAAGCATACTTGTACTTTGATAACTGCATTATTTAAAGTTAAAGAAAAATCAGGAGTTATCTTGTGGTGCTCATAATATACAGTAGCCTAGGCTACCCGGGCTGGGTAACGTTAGGTGCGAATTTTGATTAATAATATGTTCTGTGATAATAAATAAATAAAACGCCATGTGGAATAGCCGATTGCTGACTGTCTTTCCTGTTATTGTTATCCTGCAGTGTTCATTTAGTCGGATGACTGACGTTATTCATTGTCAGGAGTCACGACTTCTAGGTGCATTTAAAGGGGCCGGGGGCTGTGTCTGTCATGTGTGAGCCACTGCAAACGGCTTTTAATTTTTGGTAACGCATGAGTACTCTAACGCGTTACTTTTATGAATAAGTAACGCTGTATCATAACTGATTACTTTTAATTGATGGTAACGTTGTAACTTAACTAACTACTTTCCAAAGTAACTATACCCAACACTGCTTGGGACACACTCTTCTTCCTCTGCCGAGTTAAAGGAATAGTTCACCCAAAATGAAAAACCTTTCATAACGTTCTTAACCCCTAGCAAACATATTCAGAAAATATGTAATACAATAAATGTATCATATTGACTACCCTCTTGGTGTTTTATGTTATTTTTGTGTTTTGTGTTTATTTGTTTGAATGAACCCTTTCACAAACTGCTAATTCCGTGTAGACACCGGATGTCCTTGAACATGCACCATGAACCTTCATCCAGTAGACGGCGCTATAGGACAGACTGATGTCAAATCTAGTCTTTGGTCAGTCTTTTTCATTTTTGAAATCCAGAATAAACTGTTTAAGTTGAAATCTGGATAATTTTTCGATAGTAGTGCCTGTGTACTCCATAGTGTTACATAGAAAATAATGTATACAGGACATACAGTACATAGTATTATATCTTCTTGACTGGGTTCTGCATATGGTGATGAAAAAACAGGGGCATAAATTGGGTGAAATTTGGTCCTGTGAATGAGTAATGCTACAGACAAAGATCAGACGCTTAAGCATAAAGACAAAAAAAAACCACATTATTGTTTATGAATAAACACTGTGCCACCCATGTAAAAAACACACAGATAGCCTACAATATTGTAGGCCCCATTTTGCAAAAACATTTGCATCACAAATGATTCATCAGCAGTGCTGTACATGTGCTGCAGCCATTGTTATTGTCTCCGTTGTTCGCAGAAATGCACAAGTGTGAAGGTTACCATGGGCACTATGTATCACAGTCACGTTTCATAATAAACATAAAGAAGCGTACTGGGTTAGTCAGGCCTCTGCTTAAAAACAGAGCGATTCTACATTCCATCACAGAACACAAACAGTCAGTCAGTCAGTCAGAGACAGACTCATTAGGTGAGTAAGACCAGATAAATGAAGCAGGATAGAGTGAGTCTGGGTAACAGTGCTGCAGGACATACCTTGCATTCCAGTAAGGCTCAGGATTCACAGTTATCACGTCTCTCTGCAAATGAAGGACACTTCAAAAAAATGCTGTCAAATTTACTTACTGTATGTGATTAGTGACCTAAAAATAGTTAAGAATCTTTATTTTGCTTAATAATAATAATAATAATAAAAAAAAAATCCTAAGACCATGTGTTTATGTGAAGGAAATGAGAAAGAATGTAGGTGAAGAAGAGAGAGATTTCATGAGAGGGCAGAAGATCAGGTCTTCACAATCACATCTGTTGCTGTTCAGCTCCTAATGGCTCAACTCAGACATTACAGCTATCACACAAACCTACTTTCCCTTCCTGCTTTCAGAGACGCTGTACATGACATCACTTCTGTCTGAATGCTCTGGCTGTTGAAACTGGCTCATGGCTCTGGAGGCAAACGGCATTTTAGTGTATCGAACTGTGGGAACATGATTTATGAGCAAACCACAGGGTTGACATCCTGACAGGGAAGAGCCACTGGAGCTCCTTACTTGTATTTCTACATGCATCCCCTTAAGTCTCATCTCAGAATGTCAGCCATGGGTGTGTTGTGTGGCCAAGAGAGCATAGAAATGGTGGCAGTGAAACCACATGGCGGTTACATTTGATTTGATGAAGATTTCAATTTACCATGCAAACTTCTACAGCAAATATAACTTGTGCATGCTTTGAAAAACTGAAAATGTAAGGCCTCTTTGCATGCCTTTGATAGGATCGATAACAGACCACCTACCAGACCTGGTAAAATACTCTGTAATAGGTCTTAGGGACATAGTCTCACGTGATTTCACAGCAAAGCAGCACAGAAAATGGTTTTTCAGCTGGGCCTTCAGAAGGTATGTGCACTTTCCCCATAGCGAACACAGCTGCTCCTTGTAACTGAACCTGAGGCCTTTGACACGTCACCAGACACACACACACTGACACACACACATACACAATGGCTGATTTATACTCTCAATCTTTCTCGCTGCAGGTAAAAAAACCCTTCTGCACCACACCTTTGAAGCATAAAACAAGCTGCCTTCACAGGAGTCACAGGAGAATATGACAAATAAACGGTACTAAGCTAACTTTAGCCCATTAAGCCCCTTGCCCACTCCAGATGCACGGCCCTCTCAGATCAAGGGCTTGTGTCACCTAGTTTGCAGTATTAAGTCAGATTTTCCTGTCTGCTTCCAGAAGAGTGGATGTGTCGTTCCCTGCTGTGCTGACATGTTTTGTTAGCATCAAACAAAAAGACCTTAAGATTGTAAGTATGTTTGAAAGTACTAGTTTTTATGTACTTGAGCTTCAGTCTTCATCGGTCTATCCAACAATACACGGCTAAAAGTGTGCATACAATACATTTTGCATGTCTTCTGTCTGCATATTAAGCAGAAATGCAGATTGCATTATCTAGATTATGTGTGCCTTGTTATACTATTGACTGTATTTAGATTCTGCTGTTGTCTTCTAGTCTTTCTGACCTGGTTGCATGTCTCACTGTTGTTTCCTGAAAAAACTGTTTTGTTTTTATCCATTTACTAAAATGAAATATAGTTGACTGGATCAATTCCTTTGTATGACAAATTATTACTTTAGTCTCACTGATTTCAAATTGTGCATGTAAATGTGCTTTGTGACTATAGTTTGAGAAGCAATTAATAAAATGGATTTTTGCCTTCCACTGCTCTGCTTCTGTGTGCACTTGCTAATGAAATTGTCTTCTGTAGATCTAACTAATCTTGAATCAAATTAGTTTCTAAGTGACTAAACTTCAGTATTGTTTCTGAACTAAACTGATTCAACATTGAACTGATTCAAACTGACAAATAGAACTAAATAACACTATTATCTTTTGTAGAGCTTCTTTTTCATAAATAGTTTGATAATTGATGAACTGAACTGAATCAACACTGAACTGACTGGAGCTGAACAATGACATTATTTTCTTTTGAGAACTGTTTTACAGCGGAATATGAATTTATCTCATATCTGACATAGTTTGCATAATTGATTGTTATTTTGTACAGTCTAAACTGTATAAAGCACTACACAAACAAAGGTGACTTAAGATGAATGGACCCTAATAATGTACCTGTTGTTCTTTGACAGCTTTTTTAAATTTATTTAATTTTGAATTTTATTTCAGATTTCACAAGTTGTACATTTTCAAACTAATCTCACCAACAATGATCAAAATGCACCTTTTCGCAACATCAGCATGCGTTCAACTGCGTTAGTACAGAACACTAAATCACAAGGTATCCTTTTCACAACACAAAATAGGGTTATCATCTGAAGGAGATGCTGCCCTGACCATATCCTTCCTTATTTATATTTATTATTTAATTAATATATTGTGTGGTTATTAAACAAGTTATCAGTATTTAACCACTTAGATGTTTTGATGCAAGAGTGGAATGTGTAACAGTAAGCCTTTAAAGGGCTAAGTCGATTTCCTTCCCAGGTCACAGGGCCAGCATGACCTCCCATATATGTGAGACACGAGAGATTGGACAACATACTGTGACATTAATGTATCTGCTTGATATTAAGAAATTCTGTCTTAGCCTATATTTCTACTCTCCAAGATGAGACTCGATAAGTGCGTGTGTAACAAACCATACTGATAAAATTCTAGCTTGGGCTATTCAGCCTTGAAGTTCTGATAAGCTCTCTGCGTGTATATTTATTAGTATCTGTCTGTACAGGACAGTCCCAGGACAAACGTTCAACTGCCGATGTCCAGCGAATCAGATATACATCTTTGGAGAGACTCGTCGCCAAAATAGTCATCAGTAGATATGCCTCAAGCTTGCATCCATATTTGGAAACTGTCTAAGTTTATCTAGGTTTTGGAACCAATCAGATTTTTGCTGACCTGCGCATTGACACAATTAGTCTCCTGTCAGGAGTATAATTGTTGGTGATATTGAGTTGTACGCAGAGCGGCCTACGAACTCCGTCGAGAGTACTGAAGCTGACTTCTGCTGATGAAACTGCAAACCATGTTCTTCAGTAAATTTTTCTTTAATTGAATGCATCTCTGACTCCTGGTCTTCATTCATCATATCTGGTCCTTGGGTTTTAACTGTACATTCCCCTACACATCTGTTTAAACATTTCATTCACAACAAGTGCCATTCATAATGATATTGTGATCAAACTTTTCATTTTCCTCTCCGTCTATGATGTAATCCAGCAGATCGTAATGGTTGACAATTTCCAAAATAGATAACCAAGTAAAATAAATTGTTACAGTAAGCTATTTAAATCAGATAATAACCTCAACTTTCAAAGTGTGTGTGTGTGTGTGAAAGAGAAAGAGATTTGCAATTTGTGATAAATACATTAAGGTACAATTGAAAGTGACAGAATGACCAGACAAATCTGAATAAGAGAGACATGTATGCCATGTGGGACTATAAACTATGGTAGACAACGTCAAAGTGAAGTCACCCAAGTACAGTACAGACTCGGTCACATGGTAAAATGACAACATTTACTGTATCGACAGCAAAAACTGTACTACACAAAACCTCATGGCCATGTCATGTCTCCATCACACCTTTTGTTGACAAACTGGACATATAGTATTACAAACTTAACAGATTTCACATTAATTACACAAGTTAGGTAATGTAAGTGTATTGTCTAACTGTGAAAGTCTAGCCTGTGTTACTGTAACCTCGGCAGCATGGCTGAAATTAAACATGTATCTTGCATTGTTTGGTGTTTGGATGAACTGATTGTTAAAAGTACTAAATTGAAAGGTCATACTGTTGTGTTTCAGCGATTAAACCAAATGTTCTCATTTATTCCAAAGATCTTGTGTTTTGAAACAATGATTATATGGCCTGAAATCATAACCAGTGAAAGACCTGGTTTTGAAAGATTGACTAGCAGTGTATTCAGTTTGGATTTTTGCAGTAAGAGCAGTACGAAAACATACACCTTATATGAAAACATACGCCTTATATGAAAACAATGCACCAAAACACATCGTAGTAAAAGCAAGTAGACACAAACATGACTTCCACATGACTAAGTATTGATATGGGGTCAGTCTCAGTTCTTGCTGGCAGCTGGTGTCTCGTGTCTAATTTTGATTTAGTCCAGGTCCTGATGGGATGGGTGTGGAACTTCTAAATGTAATTGTTCCAAAAACAAATGAGACACTCTTGAATTATCAGCAGGCAGTGTTATTGCATCACACTGTACAGTTGCAAACTATTATAAAAATGTGTAACCTCTGGCAAAAAAACAAAAGACTAGGATTGTAGAGTGGCATTTCTTTCTTTACTTTATAAATCTCAGCCTAACATACAACGTGCAAAACAAGTTAAGAAATGTATTGCCCTGGTAAGGTTAGTACCAACCACTTTGTTAAAGAGTTGTATAATTTAGCATTTCTTTGTGTTCTATGCACACTTTATGGCATCTGACTATTGTACTGTACATGTGGTTAATAAAATGATGTAAAATGTATAACGGCTGGGAAAGGAACACTGTTAAAAATATACACTTCATGTCTCTTTGCCTATAAAACAATGCACAGCAAATCCATCATAATGTGCAGGAGGTATGGTTAGGAATTATATTCAAGCAAGCGGTCCATTGCAGGTCAATGTCTATCACTCATGGAGAATTCTGGAACAGGCAGAGAAGCCCTGCCTCTCCAACTAGACAAGCCATGTGTCCAACTGCTGCTCATCCAACTGAAACCGCATTAAGATCACTTCCAATCCTCAGGAACCACACGCCTCAAAAAATGTTTGCATTGCAAAAGACGGTAACATTTGCTCTGTCTCTGTCCTCCACTGTAGTGCAGAGGTGTGCTGGACAGGTCCTGCCATGTCCCCCAGTCCAAATGCAGGTCGATCAGTGGACTCCTCCGTTGCATGACTTGATAATATGCATATGGAAATCCGTCTCCATTGGGTGGGAGGGGATGGACTGCTTATAAACAGGGTTAGATGCCTGGGAAGAAGACAAGGAGAGGAGGAGGAATAAACTGGTCAGATGGGTTGATTGAAATGCACATGGTTAGAAGGGCAGAGCGAACGGATTCTTTGAAACACAGCCTTGGAATGATCATGATGTCTGGAATGATCATGACTGATGTTTTCCAAAAGGCCTCATGGTTTCAATCAAAGTATGGTTGTTTTTGTCCTTGTGATTGCATAGAGTTGCCAGTTCAGGCTATTTGCATTATAAATAACTTACAAACAGTGCTGTTTTTATAAGATTTCTAAATCAATTTAGAATTGAATTATTTTCCCCAAAATTAATGCTGTTCTCTTGAATGTGTTTTCAAGATATGTTTCCAAAATATAATGAATAAAAATAATCAGCACAACTGTTTTCAATATTGATAAGAAACGTTTTCCTTATCTTTACTCCTGAGCAATGACGCACTGAACTGATAAGCAAAGATATTCATGCATCCTTCTTTAAAATGTCTGTTTTAAAGAAGAGTTGAGCATTTACTTTGAATTTACTTGAATTTAAATTCAAAGAATACTGAATATGTACTGAATATAATTCTGAAGGACCATGTGACACTGAAAACTGTAATAATGTCGGCTGAAAAAGCAGCTTTGCATTACAGGAATAAATTGCATTATAAAATACTGTCAAATGGAAAACTGTTAATATTGTGATATCATTTCACAATACTACAGTTCCATTGTATTTTTGATTAAAAAAAAAACGCAGCTTTGGTTAAAAAAAGAGGACTTCTTTCAAAGATGTAAAAAACAAAAACATTTTACCGATGCCAAACTCTTGAACGATAGTATGCAGATAAAAAATGTAATACTATAATCCTAACAATTCTGTAACCTTGATTAATGGAACTCAGTCAAAAGTATTGTGACATGTAAAGTATTCCAACATTTCACACAGTCACAAGTATGTGATTTCTATCATTGGGATCATATGCAGTGCAGTAGATGGATTAAATCTCACCATCTCATATCTCGCTCGTGAACGTGCACTCTGGAAGCGTGCAAACTCGCGGCGGTCGTGGACGGTGATGACCAGTTTCCAGAGAGCTAGCAGCACGATGCCCATCAACAAGATGCTGCCAACAACTGCCAAGAGCACAGTCATGGCATTTGGGGCAACAGCACATTCTGGAAACACGTGGAAACAAAATGCATAAATGCATGGCCATAATGTAAGACATTGATGCATTTTCCCCATTAGAAACAATGCTTGTATCAGAAATAACAAAAATATAAACTCTTTTACTTTGATCTTTTATTCACTTATACGTTCCAGAAATGACTGTGCTGAACAAGATTCTGAAATGCCGTTCTAAGTGGGCCAGTTGTGAAGTGCTAAACACTGACCTGGCTCTTTAAGAGCAGTGAGGACCGACTGGCCACTGGCATGTTCAGAGTAGGTGAACTTCATCACACAGTCCTTCTCTGTCTTATACACGCATTGAACAGCGTTGGAATCATCCTTTTCTGAAACAGATAGAGAGAAGTTGAGGAAAAGAGGAGTTTAGTTGAATAAAACAGCTGTGCAAACTCTGTCTAAGGCAATAAAATGAGAAAGAAGTGTCAAGCCAACAGCATAAACACTGAAACACTGAAATTATTGTTGGACCAGACCCTGCATTCCTCAACAAGGACCCAGATTGATCAAGAGTGTTTAAATGTTATCATAATTAAAATCCCCAATAGTCTAGGAAGTCTCTCCCTTCCTAACATTCATTTAACTACGGAGCCTCTTTTCTCCAAATGAGCTAGATGTTTCCGGTATGCACATGTGGAGTCCATTAAGGAAGTCAGCTGACTGAAACGGCAGAGAAATGTTGTTAAACATCATCCTTGATGCCTTCTTTTACAATGAAGAGTGACATGGAAAGGCCTTAAAGAGTTCACAGGCAACCTGAATGTTTCACTAATGCATTTCAGCGAATAAGACCAGCTTCATATTGCTCAACAATAAACATTCATTCATGCATTCCTAGACACATGTAAAAGAATTCCTCCAGCAATAAAACCTGTTATAAATACCCCGGAGAAGGTCTCATAAACTTTATTCATAGCTTACGGACTCTAATAAAACCTTCATGATTATAAATGAATAAAATAAAAAATTATATACAAAAATATAATAAAAAGAGATCTATATACACAACAAAATAGTGTTTTCTAAATTGCTATTCTAAATGATTTTACATGTCAGTGGTTTGTATTAATAGCACGGTTTTAGTGGAAGAGCAGTAAACACATGCTTTCACAGTGGGACACAGAACAGCTAGTGCTGTGGAGACGTCCAGACTCACATTCTCTAGATAATAACATAAACAGAGCAGGACATGAGACGCCACAAACTGTGCTTCACCCTGCTGCGGGTAACACAGTCATGACCTGGAAGCACAAACGGTGGCGCTCGACCAACAGTGTGTCCTGATGATCTCTGAACTGAGCTCCTGATCACTGCTGGGGTCAACTTTTCTCTTTGACTTAAGGAAGATGCCTGTTAAGCAACCATTATTGTGTTGTCTTTTTGAGTTTTCTCATATGAGTTAATTTAAGTACCATGTTTACTGAATAGTTAACTGATAGCAGAGCATAAACATACAAACAAACATATGTCCAAATATTGTTCTTTGGCTCAAACAAACCACATATGCATTTGGATCAGAGGTAGAAGTGTGTTTGTGCAGGGTGGAGAGAAGAAGTGATCATTATTCAGTGTGTCAAGTGTGCACTCACTGAGTGTTTCCACCGTGATGATCTCATCCTTGCACATGCGCTGGCAGGTCTGGTTATCGGCCAGTCTCCCCGTGTTAAAGAGACGGCACTCAATGCATTCCCTGAGGAGAAACATATAGAAAAAGTCAAACTGTAACTATCACAAGACTGACAAGTTTGAATCTTAACAAGAGACATAGACAAATGAAAGCGATCTCAGACTCTGCCAATCAGCTCTGAGGAGTCTAATGGAGAACACATGTTGGTGTATGTAGTGTAAATAAGAGCTCTGCTGACATCATCTTGTGGGATGCTACTTTGCGCCACAGAAATATTTTTGATTTGTTCCTCAATAACAAAAACAGACACACAGCTTTATTGCCAAGTGTGTTCACCCACACACACACACTAAATTTGTCTTGGTGTTAGGGGCTTCTGGTACAGAAAAAAACAAACAAAGTGCAGACATACAGTACATAAAATGAGAGAACAGAAAATATAGCAATTAAAAAAAAAAAAAAAACAGAAAAAGGAAAAATGTCCATAGACAGAACTGTGAATGTGCTTATGTGCTATTTACAGATGTGCGGTACTGAGGTGTTATGTGTTGTTCAAGTGTGATATGGTCTGGGGGGAAAACTGCTCTTGTGTCTGGCTGTTTTGGTGCACAGTGCTCTGTAGAGCCGGCCTGAGGGCAACAGTTCAAAAAGAGAGTGGGATGGATATGAAGGGTCAAGAGTGATTCTCTTAGACCTTTTCCTCACTCTGGAGATGTAAAGTTCACCAATAATCTTCTCAGCAGTCCTGACTGTCCATTGTATTCTTCTGATGTCTGTTTTGGGAGATGAACCAAACCAAACAGGTGATGACCGGGTTTCAGCAGCTCCTGCAGCAGGTTGAACTTCCTCAGCTGTAGGAGGATATCCAGCCTCTGTTGGGTCTTTTTTACAATAGAGTTAATGTGATTATGAGAGATGGTGTTGCCCGGGAACCTGAATGACTCCACTGCAGTCACAGTGCTTTTCTCTGTGGGTTTCTCCTGAAGTCCACAATCATCTCCACAGTTTTAAGAGTGTTTAGCTCCAGGTGGTCAAGACTGCACTCTGAAGTGCAGTCATTTGTATACAGGAAGCATTTTACCAGCATGATGTTTGTTGTTTATGTGAGTGCACACAAATAAACAACTTCTTTACAGATTCGAAAGATGTACTACTCTTATCAGTGTGACCAAAAACTGAGGATTTTAAGAGCAAGTGAGCGCACCGGAGCTCATCTTTCCTGCAGAGAGCGCTACTGTTTAGCTTCACTAATGGTTAGTCAACTGTAAGGGGGCAGCCCAACATATTTTATGAAAAGGAAGTGCCAATTTAAAGTAAAATAAGGTTGAAATGCTGCAAATGAGTATGAAACTGTATGCTATTGGACAGTACAATTCCCATATGCAAACATATTTTCAATAAAGTATCCACTTTTACAGACAGACCTCACATTAGAAATCGAGTTAGCTTTAGTTTAGTTAGTTTCAGCATCTTCGGTCTCATACCTCTTTGTTCCACAAGCATCTGGACAGGTGGGACATTTTTCGCACGTGTCCCCAAATGCCCCTGGCTCAGTGCACTGGCACCGCCCACACACACAGCTGCCCCGCCCGCTACAGATCTTGCCGTCGTCCGACACACAGGAAGCCGTCTCTGTAGAGCAATTACAGTTGTCTCCAATATAACCAGCGTGGCATTTACACTCACCGCAGTGGCATTCTCCATGGCCTGGGAAACAGGGAGAGAGAGATCTGGAATAAACCTTACATAGCTTCTAACACTGTAACCTCTTATTATGTAAAATGGCTGGTATGTGCAACAATTGCACTAACAAATGTGGTTAACGTATGAACACAAAGACCTCTTAGAAAAACATAATACTGTAATGCACACAGTGAAAGTGAGAGCTTGCATATAACCAACATTTACTGACATGAATAGAAACAAAAGCGTTACACATTTCTCGGTCATAACACAAAGATGGCCGCTGTCTCCTCCTCCCACATTCTCTGGAGTCTCTCGGTCCATGGCTGTGCACATTCCACTGGACTGATTACATGCAGATCTACTCATTCCAACACCAAGGATTCTTGGCTTGTGTCTCCATCGCTGAGTGTGAGCAGAACTCTTTTTGTCTTTTGCAACAAATGTGCCAATGTGTTAAAATCACTGCATGAATGACCCAAGTGAAAGTTAATGTTCTGATGCAGTACTGTACGAGCGAAATGTAAAGGGCCGTAAAGTCAAAATGATAAACAAGACACACTTTCATGGCAAAACAGCGGTGAACAGATTCAAAGCAGTGCTGAACACTTGGTGTGCCATCAGCTGCAGCCTCACACCAATGATTGCACAAGAACTAGAAAATGTTGGAAAAATTGAGCACACATGCTCCAAAGAGGCAGTTTTGTGCTTGTGTAGTCCAGAGAGGTCATATTAGCTTGTAGGAAAGAAGAGGAGTTCTGCTTTAAATGTGATTGCTCACCCATAAATAAATATTCTGTCATTTACTTACCTTCTAGTCCTTGCATTACTGTTTTGTTCTTTATGTAGAAAGTAGAAATTTTAGAAGACCTTTTTATTTTAACGTTTTAGAATTGTAGTAAGACCTTCATGCAGCTCTTTATCCGTTTCATAGTGACATGAGGTTTCAATCCAACACATTAAAAAATAAGTGAATTCTACTCACATGACGTTTACCAATACTTAAACATGACACTTTTGTTTTCTGAGGAAAAAGTAACATAATGGATGCTTGGAATAATCTGGGGTGAGTAAAGTTAGTGGTCAGTAAGATTTTTATTATTCCAAATAAAGGCTGTTCTTTTGACATTACTAATAAAAGAATCCACCAATATAATAAAAAGAGGTTTGTATGTAATGTTGCTGTTTGAGCATAAACAATATCTGCAAAGTTACAAAGCTGAAACCTCAATGCAAATGGAGATATCGTCTTTTACATTTCTGGCAGTTTGATGGCTACAAAAATGGCTCGTAGGGACTACAACAAGTTACTTCCCAGGTTCGTGACATCACAAACCCAAATAAACCCTTACCTTGGGAAAAGGCAGCAAAGGGGGTGATGCCATGCTCTGCTGCATTAAAGAAGAGAAAGAGAAAACTAGAGGTGTGTGTAAAAATCTGTTCATATATGAATCACGATTCGGTCTTCTAACAATTAACCGATTCACAAGTTTTGAAATCAATGTTCTAAAGCAGTGGTTCTTAATACTGTTCACACGTCCCCCTGCTATGCATCTCTCTCTATCTCTCTCTTCCTTATTCAGCTCAGCTTCTGTAAAGAACTGTTATAATTATACACTTATTTTCGCATAGCTATGAGAATCGTTAAACATGAATGCGCGTGCACTTGCCATTCTGTATTAAAGCATTAATCAGGATAAAACCATATTTTAAAAGCTAACATAAGCAGTAGCTTATATACAGCGATAAGCAGTATTAATGACGCAGGTGTTTACAATACAACCAGAGCACATGATGCTGAGATGAGGGGCGGGATATTTAGATGGTTTAGCCAATCAGTTAGCTAACCAATCAGAGCCCATCACCTATTTCCGAGGGAGGGACTTCAGAAAAAAAAGGAAATGATCAGCGTGTTAATAGGAGAATGGACAGAGCGGTGTGGAATAAAAATTGTAAAAATTTTTTTTTTTTTTTTAACTAAGCATTAACATAACCCCCCACAAATACAATCAAGCCTAGAAAAAAAAAACACTGAACCAACCCTTTAAGCAGTTTTCAACACTGAAAATAAGAAATATTAAAAACATCAAATAAGCACATTAGAATAATTCTGAAGGATCATGTGACACTTAAGAATTAAATAATGCGTGCTGAAAATTCAGTATTGCCATTACAGCAATAAATCACATTTATAACATATCCAAACTGAAAACGTTTCACAGTGTTACTCTTTTACAAACTTACTGACCTCAAACTTCTGAACAGTAGTTAAAATGAGAAAAGTTTTGAAAAAAGTATCCCTTTAAAGATATTGCACATTCTCCAACCTACTGAGGGAGATGCTGTTTGATGCAATCTAATCTAATCTTGGGAGAAAGGGAAGTTACATGACTCTAAAGGATGATCAGATATGATGCTGAGAGAGACACGTACAGTGAGGGATGATGTGTTTAAATGTACATACACACACACACACACACACACACACAAAGTGGTACTAAAACGGTCCAGTGAGGCCATGCTGGTCAGCTCCCACACAATAAAGATTTCATTGTGGTGCCACAGCAGAACTAATACAGTCCAGGAATGTGTAAGCACTGAATTCTTCACTGACAGACAACCAAATTCTCCTAAAAGATATAAAATGCACCTTATAAAAGTAAGCGGCTCCCCATTTATAATTAAGAGGGGGAAAAAAACATGTTCATTAAAATGCTTTTATTTATTTTTTTAAGACCTTTAATAAAGTAAGACTGCAAGTCTGTTAGGGTTATGAGAGGAAAATAAGGATGAAAAAAATCCTCTGAGAGTTATATTGAAATGTACCCCTCCTTAGGGCACTAAACATGGCGTCCACTTCCTTCACTGAACACCTTTACTGAACGATTGAACTTCTGAACGGATCTGGTATGAACAAGGACACGTTGTGGCGCGTTTCCCACACCTGTTTTCTTAAGCCCTTTTAAAGGTGTGTGTATGTGTGACGGTACTCTAACTTGAAAATAACAGCATCCACAGGCTTCACGTTTAATGTTTTTACCACAGACATTCAGAACTAACAGTCCTTCGATTTAATGTGTTAAGTTAAAATATCAAGCCATCATCTGTACGCTAATAAAAATAAAAACGCTACAGAATCAATGCAGACCTGCTCTCCCAGCATTCCTGACTCCAGTCTTTTATTTAGGTCACTGAGTGCTGTTGCCATGCCAGAAAGGCAGATCCAATGTTTGAAAGCCTCTGGGAATGAGCCTCAGCCCATGTCTACCACATCCACAGTCAAACTAGACGAATTCACACATGACTGAGTCCAAAGCCACGCGAGCACTGAAATATGTCAATTACTCTCAACCTCAAGTATCAGGTTTATTTAAGGGTGCAAAGTTTCACAGTCAACACAGAGTCTGTGCTTGTAAACACTGTTCAAGAAGTGTTAACTTGAGCTCTATTGCTGTGAAGTCTTCATGAAGGGCAAAGTCATCTTTATGTGATGAAAATGTCCTTTATTCCAGCCTTAAAAATATTATAATGTGATAAATTTAGCATGACTTGACAGACATATTTAAAAGAAAATAAGCAGGCTTGTAATCGGTCATGAATGAACAATGCCCAAGTCACGAAGTCAGACTGATACTATGATCATACATCAAACTAACGTGGAAAGTTACATTTAAAAAAAAAAAAAAAAACTTCCAGTCCTAACTTCCAAGGGCTTTTTGTTCTAGTTTCTTATATGAACAACATATTGGCAATGTTGTTATCGTTAACAAACACTACTAACAAGTTAATGAAATAATTTCTATAAACAAAATTTGTATAATTTCAATAAAGCTCAAGTGAAATGAAAATGAAAATTAGAAATCCTGCCTTGGCAACTAACTGAACTATATGTTTAAGAAGTATAATAAGAAAAAGCCTGATTTTATTATGAGATTACACTATTGTAAATAAAAAATTTTTTTTTTTTAAAAACTAATAATTTCAAAAGCACATGAAATTAGTAAACTAAACCACAACAAAAAATGAAAACTGAAATTCTAAAAGCTAATTGAGAGAATTCATAAAAATTCTTATTAGTCTATAATACTGCATATTATACTAAAACAAGGATTTTCATCATTCTCCATTTCTAACAATCAAGTAATTACATCTTTTTGATGCTGAATATATTTTACAATATATAAAACAACAATCCATACAATCCAGACCTGCTGAATCCATTTATCAATTACTGTCCTGAACTGCTATTGGTTGACTGATATGCTGACCCTGACCTGGTCTTCCTGTTATAAAGACCATTTTAGCTACTGCAGTCCCACAGGAAGTGTAGATCCTGCTGCTGAAGCAACAGGAAGGACATTCCTCTTTATATTGGAACTCTCCAGGGTGAGCGCTTCATTTCGCTCCACTCAAATGCTTGAGCTATTCTATTCTAGTGTATCATCACACTCCCCTCAGTTCACAGTCAAGAGTCACTGAACTTACTGACCCATGATGCATCTGCCTGCCGACACCAGAGGGAGATACAATTACAGTGAGGAGACTATGAAAGCTCATCGGGTCAATATAAAGTGGACATTCAATTTCTTGTTGGACATAAGCCATTTTTTAGCAGTTCAGTATGGACAGCCAGAGACGGCTAATTTTTTTTTTAAGACCATTCCAAAATTTGGGGGAGGTAAAAAGTTTATAAGCACCGCATTTATTTAAAAATAAAATAAGTTAATCAATAAAAAAAGAAGGTATATATTTTATGCATGAATAATGTAGATGGCAGAAGCAAACAGACCTGCAGACGGACTTCTAAAACATAACGTGGTCATGACATGTGGTTTCTCTGCCTTTCTTGTGGTGGTAAACTTAAAATAGATCCTCCTTTGAATCTGAAAAAGACTCGGCAAGCCCTGTAATCACTGGGGTGCAGTGAGAGCACAGGGTGTGTTACCTCTGCCACGTTCTAGTTCCACCCAGTGAGGAACCACCAGCACAACCCGGTTCTGCTCCAGGCCAGGGGAATCTCACTTCCCTGTCTGGAGCCGTGAGAGGGAGCGGGTTTCAGAAATGCTTACCAAACAGTAAGCAAGTAAGCTACTTGATATCTCAGCAGTCTACATTCACAAAAACGTGCCATCACAGACTCTGTGGTCATTCTTCCTTCCCTATGAAAGAAGAAACAAACAAGTACGTTGTGTGTAATTCAACTCCACATTCAGTGGAAAGTTTTAGGCACTATAAAAAAAGCTTATTTTGATGGAAAATCATTCATAGGGAGAAGCAAGCAGATAAAACATAGAACCAAAAGTGTCGAAAGGAGAATTAAAAGCAAAATTAGACTCGTACTGACTGTTTTTTGATGTGGTGTTTAAGGCCTTAACCAAGGAGTTCTAGTACACGTGACATGGACCACAGAGACAGAACATCATCCATCTGGAGAAACGGTCATAGTTGATGCTCCTTCTAGGAAACAGGCTGAAGGGGTTAACTTTATATGAGTCATCTGGTTTTCACAGACCTCCAGTCCAGCACCGATCTGATAAAGTGTGCTAAATACATAAATAAATCACAGAACTGTTTCCCACTTGTTATTTTAGGCACCAAATGACAAGTTTGTAGTCCTCTGTTCTAGGCCATTACTAGGAAAAATGTACACTATCGTTTAAAAATTTGGGGTCTGTAAATTTTTTTATTTTTATGTTTCTGAACAAAGTCTCTTATGCTTACCAATGCTGCACTTATTTGGTCAAAACTACTGCAAAAACAGTAATACGGTTAAATCATTATAACAATTTAAATTGACTGTTTTCTGCTTTAACATGCCATTTAATCCTGTGACCTTATAAATGTCTTCACTGTCACCTTTGATCAATTTAATGCATCCCTGCAGAATAACAACAATGGACCCTTTTCAAAAGCATTGTAAATTCTCAAATTTAGTTTTTTTTTTACATTTTTTAAATAAAATTAAATAAATTATAATACACATTTATAACACTATATTTTGTATTACATCACCTTTGCAGCAAAAGCAAAAAACTAAAAAACTAGTTAATGCTAATGCAAGGGTGTTTCTGATACAGTGTCTAAGGGAGGGACGTAAATTTGACATCGTTTTCTCTTCTCACCGCAGTTATCAGCCTCTCAGTAAATTCGTGAAAACACCATCATGGATTTTTTTCTTTTCCTATCTGAGCAAGTGGGAATGGAAAAAAATATATTTTGGGTACTCTCCCATTCACTGCTTTCGCAGTTAACCTAACTATGATGACTTAAGACTATTCCCAAACTTTTGAACAGTACTGTACATGTACTGACACTGACCATATCATCTGCTACTGAAATTGTTCAGATTTCACCATATACAAAATAACAATAAATCAGTCAGTCCTAATGGCCATATATTTTAGAAACTAGTCTAAACTGGTTTCAGTGTGAACAAAGCCATAGATTCTTGCTGTGCGTGAGTAATGGACCCTTGTGGAAGCTGCCAACCAAGCTAACTGCTCCTTGCTTCTTCATGTTTTTAAATTACTTCCATTCAGTATTTCCACACGCAAGAGCAATGTGTTGTCTGACTTTACTTTGCAGGAACAGTGTGACCTCTGTGTGTTTAGCTTAAGAAGTACAACTCATTGGTCAATAGAGAAACATGTGGAATACAAATATGTAGGCCAAGACACGGCAAGCTGCCTCTTGTAGTTGCGTCTCTAGAGTGGTGATGAAGTCTTGGCAGTAAAAAACAGAAGGTCTATAGATGCTTGACGTGGTGTCTGTTCCTATTACAAGATTCCTGTGCAACCAGGAAACCTCAATGTATTCCAAAGAGAATCAAATAAGTTAAAAATAATCGTGAAATGACTCTCACATGTTTCACCACTTAATAAGGAGCACATCTGAACTCTTATAAAGCCTTTTTGAGCAGATAAATTATATTTGAGAATTATTGCAGTCAGAAGTTTTGTCTCATGTGACTGCAGGGTAACTCATCTCATGCTCCAGAGACAATAACAATTACAGAGTAGGCATGCATACAAGATAAATACATATTTATTATGCTACACAGCCGTCTGATGCCTTTTAAATAAACAGGAAAGCTGAGGACAACAATGCACAGTAATGCAGATTACCTTTAAAACCATGCACTATACTCTGGGCCTGTGGTACATCTATTAGGTTTCTGGTTAGGAACAAGCTCATGTGTTTCCCTGCATGCTTTACTGCTGGTACGGTATGGTGTAAGGCTTCCACTAATTACCATTTAATGAGCTGCAACATGTTTCTGCAACTCAACAGCATAAAAGTGGGAAGGGCAAAGAGCCAAAAAACACCATGTCTAGAACTCAGAGTGGTTTAAGAATAAAACACATAAAATGAGTATAAACAAGAAATGCATAACAGTTCTGTTAATTTAGTAATTTTGGCAGGGAAAAATCGTTATCTTGTTTCAAGAGTGAGTCCCGAAATAAGAGGCGTGGTAATTCCATTGTAGCAATGTGGTCACTTGCGGACAGATTTGTAAAGCAACTAAACAAGACCAAGATGGACAGGTTTGGGTGTGTTTTACCAGCCCTCGAGGAGACACAAAGTCACAGCTGAGATTTGTTTGTTTTAAGCACTGGCTGATTGCAGTGTACCGGTACAATGAGGACACTGCAAAACTCTCAGATCTGAGAGCAAACTAAAATACCACCCAGTTTCACACACAGAGATCTAAAAGTCTTTTAAAAGCATTTCATACATTTAAAACTGGAAAAGACTGAGAAGTCACTTATCATAATGTAATAAAATGTACATTCTACTACAATACACAAATGAAAATGTTACAAATTCTTCTATATTCTTCCATAAGATAGTAAACAATAAATGTTTTGACATTTTTTCAATATCATATTGAAAAAAAAGTCACTTTTCACTGGTGGTCTCTGTCTTTTGGACTCCACTGTAAAACAAGCTTTACACGGGTAAACACACAACCTCAGGGCACATAACCAAATACTTTCACCAAAGCATCATGTTAGTGTCAGTCAAGTATGAACCATTGCATCAAATCACGCAGTGACATGCAGAAACCATCTTCATGAATTCATAAAACCTTCTGTTTAATAACCGCTCATCTGCCCAAGGGGCAACATTATTTAAAAAAAAAAAAAATTTATACCCTATTTCTAAAAATAAAAAACCTAGTAGCTGAGATTTAGGGTGTGGATGTAAGTGTAACATCCATTCATGGGGCATAAAATTTCAAAGGGTAAATATGAATACCTGCCAACCACCCACCATGAGCAGGTTTTGACATTCTATTCTTTTGAAATGTTTCGTGTAAACAGGATTGGCATTTAAAGGCATGACAGAAAAGTCAGTCAGAAGTGACGTAGGAAATCATAGGGGATGCTTTATTTGTTTAGCATGCTGATCCAGGTCCCCGAGGCTCCTACAGGATCCACTTTCCATCCGGATTAGGTTTTTTCAACTGAGCTTTTCATTTTGCTTGTGCATTTAGGGATGCTTTTCAGATAGAGCACATCTGACTCAATAACCAACAAACGCATGTGCTTGTTAAAATGCCTCTTTTGAACTCAATGGACTCCTACACTTGCAAACTAAAAACAACATTGTCAACAGCTATTCTGGCAGCAAGTGCACTTTTATCACAAATCAATAGACTAAGTGAGCAATGAAGTCTATTCCAAATTCCCACCACAATGAAAACAGATCTGAAGGGTTTATATCCAATCATCTAATACACGCCAGACTTTCCTGTATTTTTGATGATGGTAAAGCGGTGAAGGCCTTGTCTGTTTGTTTGCTTGCTTCTGAGGTCATTGTGTTGCCAGGTGTTGATGTCATTTACTGTGCTAAAGAGGATGCAGGGGTGTGGGAAAAAAATACGTCAATGGTCTGTGTACAGTTACAGAGATGAGTTGGAGGAATCTTCGCCAAACGTTAATTGGAACCACATTACATCCCAATTACAGCATATGTTTGGTATTCAACATACAATGTCATCTGCTCCATGTGCGTAATGCTAACATAAGCTAACATCTGAACGTATCTGAAAAACAGCTCCAAAAACATCCAGGTGTCTAACATATTTCTCGGGTAGACTGCAAATGTTTTTGAGAAAAAACATCACTTCTTATATGTTTTACAAGTTGGTGACAATTTAAAAACCCTTGTATGATCGTATACTGCAGGGGGTCAAGTGCACAAAATTTAACAAAAAAAGGAAATATTTAGTCTTTGCTGCCACATTTGACCAATTCAATGCATTATTACTGAAAAAAAATGAACAAAAAATATTTATACAATTTTGAATGGTAACTTTTGAAAAGGTAGTGTAAAAATGGTTATCACTAAATTCAGTTGGATAAATCATGTGAAATCATGACCCAGATTAAAACG
Organism: Carassius auratus; assembly: GCF_003368295.1. Lineage (NCBI taxonomy): Eukaryota > Metazoa > Chordata > Actinopteri > Cypriniformes > Cyprinidae > Carassius > Carassius auratus. The sequence goes on along the minus strand of NC_039251.1, from coordinate 15,718,675 downwards.
ATGTGAAAGAATTTGGTTCCACACTCCATTACTTGCAATTTTCTAGAGCCACAAACCTTTACAACAAACATGTTTAACTGACTAGGTCTACACAAACCTCAACAACAAGGTTGAAGATTTAAACAACAAAAAAAAGGAGTAAATTTATGTGTCAGGGGCATTTAGTCTCTATTCCTGGCTCTCTCTGTTTTTAAGCAATTTAAATCAACAGCAGATGCATACAACACTACAAAGCTGAGATTTACAAAGGAAGCCATCAAAAACAGCTCAATAGTTTCAACATACTGTCACTTCTCACACTTCTTGAGACTCAGAAAGCTATTGTGCAGAGATTGGAAACATATGTCCATTAATACGTTTTCATTAAACCTTAGACTGACATGGGGCATGTGAACTTAAAAGAAAGAAAGAAAAGTTCCAAATAAAACCCATTGTGTACTTCCAACAGCAGTCACTCTAAATCCTTTCAATCATAAAAGTTCAGCAGATTATGAATCTTTCATTTTGACAGCTGAGCGCAGACTAACTGCTCGAACACAACAAAGGACACACAGAAGTCTTATCTGTGCAGTACGGCCCTTCTGTAGGAGTGCTTCAGACTGCTATCAGCACAAGGCCACACTGATCACATCCAACCCACAAAATACAAACACTAAAATTTCAGATTTATAGAGAAGCACATATAACTTTAATGTAAAATTTAAATTAATGTAAGATTAAAAATGGTTATACAGTTTCTAATAAAACTTTTATGCATAGGTTTCTTGACAACTTAATCCCTATCAGTCGATCACACCATTCTTCTGTCAAATATTTTAGTCTGATGACTCTGAAACTGTTAAACTGACCAGAAGAAGCTGTATCACCCTGTGTAGGATCACCGGCTGACTCTGCATTATTATATAATTAGCAATTTGCATAATAGTGTTCATCGTCTGTTTGACTAGGACTTTTATTATTTTTTCTGAAAATCTCTGCCATATTCACAAACTGACAGTTACCATCATGACTTAATTTTAAAACTTAATTTTCTGTAAAGTTGCTTTGCAATGATTTGTATCGTAAAAAGCACTATAAAAATAAACTTTAATTGATGGGATTTCAAGTTTTATTTTCTCTTTGGAGCGTTACAAGCTGTTCGTGTATAGATGAGATCCCTAAAGTTGCAAAGACTAATGTCTCAAACCCGAAGAGATTTTCTTTATAAAAAAGTTAAAACTCGTCCAGGCCCTCCTAAAACACCTTGTCTAAACATGCCCCCACATGTCTAAGTCATGATTTGGGAAGATTTGCATAATGCCACTAGGGGCGCCCCCAAGGGGGCACACTTTTAGAAAAAATGGTGTAAATGTAAAAATAAAAAAAATGAGTCAGCTGTCAGCACAATTAGAAATAAGACATCAGCACAATAACACTCAGCAAAATAGTCTAATTATCATTATCAATAAAATTCCAGAAATCACAGAGATATAACTTTTTGTCTATATTGCAAACCCTCAATTGTTTTTCTTTATTTTAATGTGCCACCCCAAAATTTACTGTGGCCTCATCTGGCAACCCCTGTTAAAATTTTCTGGGGGCGCCACTGAATGCACACAAAGAAATAAGGCGTAACTTTATTGTTGCTGCCACTGTGTGCTTCGTTGTGAAAGCGAAAATACTCAAAAGAGGACACGAGCAGAAATCAGTGGTTAAGTTGTATTTACAACACTGTTAGAGTACAGTTCATCCCAAATATTCAGATCTGTGCAGCGAATTTTATTGAGGACTGTTTCCTGATCCTGGAAGAGTAGACTACAATGCCAGCTGTTCTGACTCACAGTCTGTAAGTACGTTTTCATATTTAAAGATTTGCCACTGATGATTCAAACTTTGAATCAGGATTTGAGCAGTTATATAGTAGAGCTTGTTGTTTGTCATTTCTCCGATCACAAATGCAGACATGCTTTTATGTTTACATGGCGCAATGCAACGCAACACATAAAAAGAAATATTTTGTAATATTTCCAATGTTACAAAAACTGCATTCTTCCATCTTAGAAACATTGCCAAGCTACGAAACATGTTATCTGTTTCTGATGCAGAAAAGCTAGTTCATGCATTCATGACCTCTAGACTGGACTATTGTAATGCACTTCTAGGTGGTTGTCCTGCTTCTTCAATAAACAAGCTACAGGTCGTCCAAAATGCAGCAGCTAGAGTCCTTACCAGGTCAAGAAAATATGATCATATTACCCCAATTTTACAGTCTCTTCACTGGCTACCTATTAAGTTCCGTATCATTTACAAATGATCATTACTCACCTATAAGGCCCTAAATGGTTTAGCTCCAGCGTTCCTAACTAGCCTTCTACCACGTTACAACCCATCACGCACCATAAGGTCACAAAACGCTGGACTTTTGGTCGTTCCTAGGATAGCGAAGTCCTCTAAAGGAGGTAGAGCTTTCTCACATTTGGCTCCCAAACTCTGGAATAGCCTTCCTGATAATGTTCGGGGTTCAGACACACTCTCTCTGTTTAAATCTAGATTAAAAACACATCTCTTTCGCCACGCATTCGAATAATGTATCTTTTTAATTGTGAGTGTAGTTGCATCTGATCAAAGGTGCATTTTTATTCATTAGCTTGGGTTAAACTAATTTTACTTTGTTGGATCAGCAGCTATGCTAATGATGTCTCTATTTTGTTTCTATGTTTCGCCACGGGTAACTAGGATTTACACAAGCTCCAGTCTGGATCCAGAACACCTGAGAAGAGATGATGCTGACCCTCAGAGGACCTCATATGATGCTAACCCTGAATCAACAAACAGAACTAACAATTATTGCTAAATGTGTGACTGAATCATATAATAACTTAATTAATAATATTGATAGTTCATCGTCTAGCTGACTACGTCTTGTATTATTATTATTATTTTTATTTTTTTCTAAAATCCTGTCAAATGTGCACAAACTACTAGCTACTACTAAATATTGTAGAAACATAATTTTCTGTAAAGTTGCTTTGTAACGATTTATTTTGTAAAAAGCGCTATACAAATAAACTTGAATTGAATTGAATTGAAATTGAACATAAAAAGACAGTACAAGTCATTAAAATTGTATTCGTGGCAATCACAACGTACTGGATAGCTGCCCAATCAGTGTAAACCTCGCTTCTCAGACCGATGAGCTTTCAACGTGTTTCAGAAAGGCGGGGCACAGAGGAGAAACAATGTATAGTATGTTTTTTTTTACCTTAAACCACAAACACATTTCATTACACCAAATATACAAAATAATGTTCCTTTAAGCAACGTCATATGACCCCTTAAAATGTCTCTATATATATAGACAGAAAGTTGCTACTACAGTCCGGAATAGGACTTTGATCCTATTCAAGACGCTTTGATCCAATGGTCCAGGGTGACCTCGGAATCTTATTTTGCTACTGTTATTGAAAATGCTGTTTAAAGTAATAGCAGGGTGTGGAGTGTGATACACATATAAGGGTACAGCTGAGAAAACTATTTCAATACACTTCCATTAAACAGAGAGTTTCAAGAAAAACAAAACTTTGTTTACTCCAGGTGTATCAACAAGGGACTATGCTTAAAAGAACAATTATAAGAGTGCGTATAGTCATTTTAAAGTCATGTTTACATTTAAATGGCTTTAAAAAGCTTCTTTAAAGTCACCTTGAAAAATAACCACTATTATATACATCTATAAATGGAAGGCTACATAGAGTTAAGCAACACAATCTTCAAACTGCTTATTCTTGCCCTATTATATTTTACTGGGAAACCATCAGCCAATTCAGGCTTCACGAGTCAGGGCATGCTCACTACACCCAGTGACCCAGTAATAAAAGTGGGAGAGTAGGAAGCTCCGCCCCCATGGGATGTTTAACCTATTCAGAACAGCTTCTTCTTGACCTTTCAACTTTATCACAACAATCAACCCTGCACAGCAAACAAGCCTATTTCTCCACAAACACAGAAAGGTTTCATGTAATTTTTAAGATGAAAGTAAATAAAATGCAAGACATGCAGGGACTCTAAACATTGATTATACTTTTTGAAAGTTAAAAAAAGAAAATTAACACTTTACATGTCATTTAAAAAAACAATATTTGATAATAAGAATATTTTAACTTTACATTACAAGTTACAATAATACTTATATATAGTTAAAATATAGCACTTTTCTGAACTGTAGCCATAGGACTTCATGAGCACTTCTATCCTAAACACCTTGCAACTCACTAACTACTAAACAAGATGCTCTCACTGGAGCATTTCCAAATCAAAATGCCACAAAGCATGTTTATGAGACATTTATCAAGTGAACGAAACCTACGAAACTCTCATCAACGTTTGCCTTTTCCCACAGCCATTATTAGCGCGTTTACAAGAATTGTCCCAGTTAATTCACCATGGCAAAGTGGTGCGAAAAAGCATAGACACCCAGATTCATTAAGGACTCATTACTGCAGACAAGAAGAGTTTTACATGGCTGAGAAAGCAGAAACGGGACATATTCTAGATTCTACCAATGACATTATTGCTACAGAAGCTCAACAAATGTCCATTTTGTGCTGTGTTGACAGTTTCTGCTGACTAAAGAAAAACAGAGCTTTATTACTCATAGAGCAGCTATTGTGTGTATGGACAAACAAATACAGCCTTCTACAAAGCTCTCAATGTGGCATGGCAGAGATGCGTCCAGTGGAGAGGGAGAGGTGCCAGCCAACTGCTCTTTGGCAAGAACTGATAAAATGCATCGGGCACAAACGTAGCATCCTAAAGCTACCCATGGCAATCCAAATAAGCTGAATGGTTTGAGACAATGCTGAAAAACTAGATCATGGCCCATAAACTTCAACATTTTTGTACAAAACGATTGAACTCATATAGGTAAGAATGCATTATAGAACTGAAATGTAAAGATTTCCTCTTTGAAATGCACGGTGCATTGTAAGAACATAAATCCTTTGACCTCACCTGAGCACAGTATTCCCTTATGTCGTGCACAGGAGAAGTCGTCACACTCGCAGAAGGTGCCATAGATTTTGCCGAACTCCGACTCGTAACACAGACACTGGTTACAGCTGCATTCTCCGCGGCCGCTGCACACCTGCTTGCCCTCGGCCTCACGGCAGGCACTGAGGTGCTGGTGGTCGACCTCTCCCTCCTCGCACTCGCAGCGGGCCCCCAGGTAGCCGGGCTCACATCGGCACGTCCCGCAGCTGTAGGTGCCGGCGGAGTTGCAGCGGCTGCTGTTAGATTTGGTGTAATATGTGCAGCTGCAATCACAGCGGTAGTCCACAGAGACCTCCAGACGGTCTTTAAAACCCACAGGCCTGATGGTGAAACTCTTCCTGGTGCCTTTCGGAGGACATCCTCGAGCCTCTACAGTTATGTTGAAGGAGACCTGCAAGAAAGGACAGACAACTTACTTTCTTGTATTCAAGACGAAATACACAAATATCCCAAATCAAAGGCTGCATTCCAAGGGAGAATGAGTCACAGTGGCACTTAGAAGGCGCTCCCATTTCAAAGACTCCTTCATATGTGGCCTTGAAATGTGTGCTGCTTCCTAGGCCATGAAGGATACAAGGAATGGAAAAAACACACTCAAAAAGTGACTAATACTTGACTAATGTTGACTAATATCTTAACAAGCAAACTTACAGATCCACTTAAAGAGATATTCAACCAAAAATGAAAATCCTGTCATTAATTACCCTCAGGTCGTTCCAAACCCTTTAACAATGCTTAGTTTGACACGACGGATACAGACCGTGATTTGGGACACAGCTATTGAGTGCTACATGGATGACAAATTTTTGAAGTTTGCAAGACCTTGGTTAATGTTGGAAAATTCCATGACCAACAAAACTTTTTAATAAGTTTGCTAAAGCATTGATATAAGCACAACTAGTCCATAAAAGCAGACTATTAAGTAGATTAGCGCTCACGCTTGGCATCCCCAAAAGACAAAAAAATAATAATAATAAATCACAAGTGTGGGATTACTGATGTATTTAATGCTGCATAATAAAACATGAAAATATCTTGAGCTTGTGTTAACCACAAACCTTTGGGACATCTAAACCAAGGTTCAAGAATGCAAACTCGGTGGCAAACAGAGGCTTCACTAACTGATGTAGATCATACTTGTCAGATTAATCACAGAGCTTCAGACCAGAAGAAGGAGGGACTCCACCCTGATGATAACCACCCAAAAGGAAGTAAGTCTAATCATTAGAGGCTTCATCTTTACTAGCCCAGACTTGATCAACATCAATCAATTTATGGTAAGATGGAGAGATAAAAATTCAAAACTCATTTCTCAGATTTAGTATTCCACTTGAGATGTGGTTTAAGAGTCTTACAGCTGCACTAAATTAATGCAACATGCAGGGTTAAAGAGCCTTTATCACTTTATCAATTCTTTTCCCAGAAGTGAGCAAACTTAATGTGCGGATCCTCAGGGGAAGAAAACCCGACACTTTCCAAAACATGTAGCCTGGCTGGCCTTTGATTCAGAACCGCCCAGGGGAGCGAACAAGCCCAACACGCTGTGTCTGAACACTTTGAAGTAGTGTTTCACATCAGTAAGTCCTCCAGACCCAAGAGTTTAAAGCTCAGAGCCAAACACTGGGCCACAGAGGGTCATATTGATGGAGGTTGACTAGAGGCTCACATGTCGTCTTAATCAAAATGAAAGGCTAAGGCTGTCAGAAAAGTTATTTAAATGGAAAAGGGGTTGCTATTACTTTGACAGCACGGTTCTCTCTAAAGCAAAGTAACAGCCTAAAGAAAACACATATTCAGTGTAAAAATAGAAATGATGGAGAAAAGACTTGACACAAAAGGGAGGCAAGTAAGACAATTTATCAAATATTCAAAATGTCTATTTCTGTACAGGAGAACCTTTTGCTCATGTGGAAAATGTTCTTGTACTAGCATCCTAACTGTGCATGAAATCATGAATAACTGGTAACATTTTGGACAATTTGGCCCAAAAATCTCAATTCACTTATGAATTGTTTTATTTGTTTGCTGGTTTCAGTTATGTTCATTCCATAATGCCAATTTGATGCTCAAGAAACAAATCGCATTACTATCAATGTTGAAAACATTTGTGCTGCTAAATATTTGTTTTGTGGAAACCATGACTTTTTTTTTTTTAAATAAAAAATTAAATAAAAGGAGAAAAAAATTAAGATACAAATCTTTAACATTCTAAAATGTCTTTACCATTCCACACCAGAATTCAGAGTAGTGTATAATAATTTGTGTAAATAACATTAACTCTATGGTAAAATTACATCAAACAATCAAATTGCACTACATATCATCTCCATAAAGACCATGCTGTAAAGCAACACAAAAAAGCGGGAAAGTGAGGGGTCACAGATGGTCAAAAGCGCAGCAAGAAGAATTCTTCAATGAGGCAATGAGCTGCAGAATTGGATTAAGGAGACATGTGAGTCACGAGTACATGGCAATGGTTAGATGAAGACAGAAAGCATTGGAAAACTCAATTAAAGTCTGTGTGGTTGGGCAAAGGAAGAGGTGTGGACATTATATAAAGATGAGCCATCACTGGTCAAAACTCTAAAATGGCATTTTAATATAAACAAACCAGATTAAGAGTAGGGAAATCACTGCTAATGTTTTACATGTAGTGACGATTAGAACAGGAAATGACCGGGGCACGTTTCCCAAAAGCTTTGTTAGCTAACTATGGTGATAGTTCCAATGAACTCCATTGGTAACGACAGAACTTGCAACCTTAGTTGTTTTTAGGAAAAGCAACCCAGATCGCTCTGTGTCTTTGCAGAAGTTGTTTTTAGGAGAAATAAAGCCTTCAGAGCAGCAGCAAACTACAGCATTAATAAGAATGGGAGGAGCCTGTTTTCATTTTTTCTCTCTAGTCTTTAGCATGCAATAAGCAGAAAATAACATGAAGACAAGCTGCCAGTAGAAAAAAGAAAATACATTATTGTGAAATATTCAAACTAGACATTAAACTGGAGTATTCTGCAATAGCAGTTGAGTGATTTTTTAAAACTGAAATAAAGCTGAAATAATAAATATCAGATGAAAAACTGTTGCAGTGGCAACGAACTAAAATTAGTTTACGTTGAAATGAAAATGGATAAAAACTAGAAAATAAAACCAAAATTAAAATTAAACCTAAATGGAGATAAAAAAAAAAAATCAAATAAATGATAAAAGCACATGACAGAATTACTCAAATTAAAATGAAAATACAAAAATTAAAAGTTCATTATGAGAAAAGCTAATGATAAAAAAACAACAGTATATAAAATTACACTAAAAGAATACTAGATAATACTAAAAACAATACATTGGCATTCTAAACACCCAGCTGGGATTCATTTTTGTGATACCTGGATGGATGAGAATAATAATTTTTTTTTTTTTTTAAACACTCTATATAGTAATAGGTAAGAATGACATAAAATGTATATAAAAACACTTGTGGCTGTATCTAAAATATATTGCTATATCAATAAATCTTGCACAACAGGTAGCAGAGCTTTATAAATCCATGGCAAACAATGTCTATCCAAAAGTAAAGTTATGGGATTAGATGAATGTGCTATGTATGGGACACTTTAGTAGTCTCTAGGGGCTTGAATTACTTCTGTGAAAGGAATCTAAGCATAACTTTAGAATCTGAGCTACCACCTCTGTATCTAAAGCCTGTGTTTTTCCCTGAGAAAGAGGCCTGCTCCATTGTGCGAGCCCATTGAAATTCAGCAGCAGACTCCTCAGAGGGTTCAGGGGAGAACCGTCAGTGACACATGGGATTCTGTTTGGGTTGCGCTCCCCTTTCTAAAGGCATGATTGGCACTTGGGCACGGTGAGACAAATTTCCCTCGTGGATGAGACAAAAAGGCCCTGGCTGCTCCATTCAGAAAGGGTATTCAGCTCTACCCCACCACTTTCCCTCACGATCCTTCTCTACATTCAATTATGCAGAATGGGAATGGTACAGGCAAGAGTAGAGAACTCTGCTTGAATCCAAGGCTCAGATCACTGCATGGAGACATGTACCAAGTAGTCCTATAGAAGTTTTACAATGTAAGAATGTATGGGAGATCCAACAACTACAATCCACGACATGTGAACACTGTAAAGCGAAAGCATTATAAAGTAACTGTTAATACAAACACTGTTAGAACTAGTGTGCTTGAGGTTATGAATCTGTCATCCACATGTTATGATACAATAATATTTAGTTCCCTAAATCCTAAAGAGGGCTCTCTTGACTATTTTACTCAGACTATTTTACAAACAGATTGTAAGTCTGTTGTGGCTGATACAGGATAATGACATGCGAGTGCAGAACATGGCATATTATTCAAACTTTACATGCTCTCATTGAGTAAATAATGTACAGCAAGTAAGTTTGTGTAAAAGGCACTGGCGATATTTAATAAAGTACTAACAGTGTCACCGATTTTGAGGTCAGCACACTTGCGGAGGCCGGTCAGGGGCTGGCCGTCTTGGCAGGTGGCCGTGAAGGCCAGACTGAGATCTTCAGGATGGTCCCATACGCTCAGCTCAACCTTTGACCTGATGTTCTACATTAAAACAAAAACAAAATCATTCACATAACACAAAAGCCTCTCATATTCACTGGTTACAATTTCAATGAAAATGGAAAAATAAAAATCACATACTTGGTTTCTGTAATGCTCTAGCACCAAAAACTAAAATCACAAACAATCATCCTCTTGGCCAGGACACTACCACTCAAAACAACACCAAAATAGATCATATCCATGACAGTAATCATAGCCTTTGGTATTTTGGCATATTTTGGTGTAAACTAAAAGTCAGGAGAGATAAGTAACTTGGTCAACAACAACAAAAAACCCTGGCTTGATACTTGGTCAGTGTTTGTGACCAGTTATAAACAGATTATTGAATTTCTCTTCATAATGTAACATCATTCTAACATCATCAGAGCTATCTTATGACATGGTTTCCCATGGTGCTTAATTGTGTTTGCAAAACCTTGAGGCAGATGTCCAGTGGATCTACTCTACTGTACAAACATTTAGGGTTAGTAAGGCTACTACTGATAGAAATAAAAAAATAAAAAAATAAATAATAATGTACTTTTTTTTTTTTTTATGAAGTTTGTGTTAAATTAAGTTTACATAAAAATGCATGTGCAAAAGTGTCCTCCACTACAAAAGAAGCTCTCCACAACATTGTGACATCTTTTGGGTCCATTTCCTAAACCAAAGCAGCACTTTCAATACAGCCCCAAAAATACCAGTCTACAAAGATTACTGTGTGAACTAAGGCAAACACGTTAAATGTTCTTCACTAACAAAATTATCTCATTATCTCATGTAATCATGCACTGAAGCAAAAGAGTAAAGCTTTCCTAAAAATCACACTCCACAACATCATCTGTTCCTAATTCAATTCCAAACCATTTATTAGCTGAAAAACAATCAGGGTAATCAGTTTGGTTGCCAATTAAACTGGAGTCAATTTGTACACTTTATATATTACTGTGCTGTGAGCTGCCTGACCCTGAAGTGTGTTTACCACATTCCCTAAAAATGAACAGTGCGTTCATAATGGGCTGTCACTATATATATCACAGCTTCAACCTTGAACCATGAGATACACATACGACACACTTTACAGGGAACAAAAGCATGAAGGGATCAGCTATGGGGTCAACAAGAGCCCATTTTCTTTTATGAGCACTTTTAAAAATCCACCCACATTACAAGATGGTAATAAGAACAACTTACATTGTATGCGTTCACAATTAGCTGAATAATGTTTTTGGAGTCTTGGTCCAAAATTTCCACTGTAGTCCCAGGAATCAAAGCTGTGAGATTCTACAAGTAAAAAAACATTGAGGAGAACACTTTAATTTCAAAACAAAAACAGCTCAACGATGATCAAGATAGCTTCTGATGGATGAAAGATACCTTGTAAAGAACATAGTGTCTTTTGGTCACAGCAAAGATGAGGAAAATATTGTTTTCTGCCAGTTTCTCTCCAAGTAGAGCGAGTGAAGGGTAGTCCTGTGGAGAGATGTCCATGTATCAGTAAGATGCATTTTTTCATTCCCACACTCCCTGCAGTAATCTTTCTGTTGCAAAAGGAAGTTTGCAAAAGGAAGTCATCGCTCTTCTGATTCCCCTTCATGGTTTCTCCTTTCCACCCATTTCCTCTGTATTCAGTTACAGGTGTCCTCTGCTATGACCTGCCTGAGAATCCTGGGAGTTTGTGCTCAATCTCTGTAATGAATGATCAGTGATGTGTTAAGCACATGAGTAACGTTTTATACAGAACAAGATGGATGCAGAAATATTAAATCCTAGTCTGCAGTAGAAAGCACACACTGCTTTTGCTTGTTTTTCTTCTGGTTGATCTCTCTCTTGCTCTGTCTCTCTCAAAACACTCAGCTGTTTAGGATGAAACCCAAACTCCACAGAGACTAGCGCAGCATCTGTTCTTGCACTTTGACATAGATGAGGGAAAAAAAATGCTTTTTTGCCAGTTCAAAGCACCCCACCTCCCCAAGAAAAAGAAAAAAAGTTATGAATATACAAGAGACATAAGCTGGTCAAAAGAGAAGGAAACAAGTGCATAAAACCTTCCCATTAAAACCTAAACACATTTGAAGGTGTCTTAATATGGTTCAGAAAACAGAAACCTGCTGGGGTTTAAGCTTTTCAGACAATCTTTATATCTTAAACTCAAGTAATAATGGAAAATGGCAGTTGAGGACCAGCATTTAGGCTTGAAGTGTGTTTACAATAAAACAATCTAATTTCATACAGACGGTCAATCTATTTACCCAAATGTCTTCACATAAACTGGATGAACATTTGTTTGGTTCAGATGATGCTTTACCATCTGGTTTGCAGCACTATACTCGTTCTTGTCGTTCAGGTGACACTGTCCATCGTGAGGATGCACTAGTCCACCGAGCTTGCCGTCCAAAGCCAAGTGAGGGACGTCATCGGTGGCAAACACCAAGAGATGATAGGCCTCCTTCCTCCAGCCAATCTTCTCCTGCCACAGTAAGATTAAATTTTCATTTATGCCAGCATATATCTTTTCATATTTCTGGCCACACTTTATCTTAAGGTCCAATTCTCGTCATTAGCAAACAATTAACTATGATGGTGTTTAAAGGGGGGGTGAAATGCTCGTTTTCACTCAATATCCTGTTAATCTTGAGTACCTATAGAGTAGTACTGCATCCTTCATAACTCCAAAAAGTCTTTAGTTTTATTATATTCATAAGAGAAAGATAGTCTGTACCGATTTTTCCCGGAAAAACACGACCGGCTGGAGGCGTGACGTGTGGGCGGAGCTAAAGAATCACGAGCGGCAGTAGGCTTTTGCGTTGAGAGCGTTTGGAAGCTGTGACATTACCGTGAGGAAAAAAACATCCAAAACAAACCATGGCTAACAGTCAGATTCAGCCATTTATTTATGATCCAGAATCAGATCCAGAGGCTGAAATTTAACAAGAGCAGCATCAGCAACGACTTCTCTATGTGGTATGTATTGAAACTGTATATATTTGCTTAGCGGTTTTGGAAAATGACTTAGTTCCACTTTGTCTTTTTTTTTTTTTTTTTTTTTTTAAGCTGTACATGTGGAAAGTGCAGTTTGATGACAACATCGCATGTTGTTTACTTGATGTGCTTACACGCCGATAGCTAAGTTAACAACACAGAGATATTTGAAGCAGTTTTACTCACCGCCTGCAGTTCCAACACACGATCGTGACACTTTTTCGTTGGGACTGCATTATCCTTAAGAAATAAACGATGTGCAAATCCGCCGTCAAACTGGGCCTTGTTTGTAAAACAAGCATCTTCGAAATGCAGGGAACAAACAAAAACACTTGCACAGCTCCGTTGATGCTCTGTAAAAATAAACTCCATCCACTGGTCCCTTAATGCTGTTTTTTTTTTTTGGTAATCTGTGCAGGGTTGTCTTGCCCTGGCAACCAAAAACACCCCTTTTTTGTGACATTTCGCTACGCTCTCGCTCTGATCAGTGATTGTCTCTGCTCTCAGTGCTCTGCTATACGGGAGCGCGCGCTCTTCCGGCAGAAGTGCCTCAGGACCCATATAAGGAAATTCCACTCCATCTAACGTCACACAGAGCCATACTCAAAAAAAACTTTCCGAAACTTGTGACAAACCGGAAGGAGTATTTTTGGAACATTGTCCATGTTTAGCATGGGAATCCAACTCTTTAACAGTGTAAAAAACTCAGTATGCATGAAATAGCATTTCACCCCCCATTTAAAATTGGTGACTAGTACAGTTTCATCCATAGATGCATATATATTTAACCTAAAATATAAATACAAAAAGTCCACTAACTACTCTAATATCAGACATCATGCTGACTAACATTTTAAATGGCTAAATATTTAAAAATGCGAAACACATACTGTACAGTGAATAAAAGTGCAAGGCTCTCCTATCTAATTCGGGGTTAACCACACAGTGTCTTTCGCTCATGCATGCTGTGATTGTGCCTTTCACACCAAAACAAATATTTTTTTACAGCCTATGATGTCATGCTTTAATAGGGTGTTCTCTTTTAGGACTCAGACACTTGTATCTGTTCTGATAAAGCTCAGACAGCACAGCACAATAACAAGACATCAACTCTCTTGCTGGACATGCTTTCTGACTCTATAGGGAGCTGAAGGAGTTAAAGAAACGTAGTGATGAAGCGGCAAAATGACCTGTCTCTACTGACTGCTTACCTTGCAAACGGCAGCCTGCAGAATGGCATCAAACCCCCCCTCCGGTGCATCCCTGTTCCGCGAAACCAGCTGCTTCTGCACTTCTTCATTGAAACGGTCAACCTTGTCCGTAAGAGACAAAAGGTGACGGAAGCCAAACGTAGGGACGCAGTTTGGGAACAACTTATATCTGTAACAAGAGAAAAATGAGAGAAATCAGAAGCTTAAAAAGCAATACTAAAATCATACATTATAATAATGATTTTGAAAGCATGTTATTATAAACTTCAATTGTTTTAATTTAAATATACATGAAATTATCATTTTAAAACCAACAAAATATTTATGTTTTTTTAAGCACATTAAAAACTATTTAAATGTAAATAACCAGCACTAAAAAATTTACAATTTTAATTATTTTTTAATTTTTAAATTGTTATTTATTTAAATATGCATAATATTAGCATGTGCAAAAAGTCTTAAATTAAACTCAGCATTTTATATGCACATGGTATAGTACAATAATACATAGTATACATGTATAAAATATTGTTTTTAATTAGTCGAATTAATGAAATATAGTCAGATAATAACAAATTGTAAAAAAAATATTTTTGAAAGGATAGAGTACATGTACTTGTGAAATATGGTATGTGCCTTGTCATTTATCTGTATGAAATCTGTTGTGGTACAGTGAGCATTCAAGAGGACTAAAAGCATAACCTACATGGTCACTGATGCGTGATGGGATGTGGGCAGCATGGGGTAATAGCTTCTCTAGGCCATGTGCTGTACTGGCTTTGCAACCTCAATCTGCTGTCACACTTTCCAATAAGTCTACCACTATTTTCCATTGGACTAGAAAGATAACCACCAGTGAAAGCAGGACAAATATCTTAAATGTTTCTCTAAACTAAATTAAGTGTTTACCTTAAATTGTGACATAAGACTGTGGTTAACAAGTACAGAACTGTGGGACGCTGAGAGCTTTTTGAATTTTCAATGATGCACTTTCCCCATAAGAAAAGTCAATGCCAAAGCAGGACTATTTTTAGTATCACATGGGAAAGAAATCAAGACACGTTCACTTCCCCAGAAGAAAAAGTACTGTGTCCACTCCAAACAGTTCTCACTGTTCTATCCATTGCATAACAAAGGGCATTAAAGGGCAAAAGGCCTTTTTGCATTTTAATTTAAACATAAGGAGAGCCAATTCCAAACCTGTTTACAGCTCATCACACATCTGTGAGAAGTCCTTTCTTACCCATTGCATGGGTTGTCCTGGTACTTGGGGGCTGTGTAGGAGAAGGGTGAGATGTTCTTATCCACAAAAGAGCCAAAGCCAAGGCGGAAGTTACTTGTAAGCTTCCTCATTTCCTCAGCCAATTTGGTGCCAAGGTTACGGATTGTGTCCAGATCGTCCTTCATGGAGAGCGAGAGGTCCATCAGGTAGTACAAATCGACGGGGTAGTCTTCTACAGGACGCACTTGTACCTTAAATGAGGTCTGGTCACCTGAAAGATGTAAGAGTCATTAAACTGACATTGCTATTACAAAGTATCTACTAATGATTTATTAAAATGGGTGCTTCTCAGAAGCCTTACCAGGCCTTAAGCTAAGAGAGATCTTTTGTGGATATATCTGGATGACATCATACTGGGTCACCCCAGAACCTTTGGAGCTCAGAGGTTTGCTCCGCAACAGAGAGCTGCCACTCCTGGGATTTTCTATGAAAGGGGCATCACATCCTCTTTTCTGTAAGTTCTGGCTGAAGTCACATCGTGAGTTGAGAGTTCTAGCTTGTCCAAAGTCCTGAATCAGGGAAAAAGATTGCTGTGGTGATTGATGGGAGAAAACCATTAAATAAACGAACAAACCCACAAATGCAGCGAAATACAGCAGTAATGCCCTGGATTGAAGTATATTCAAATGTATAAATAAATCAGTGGCCCGTCTGCCTAACTAGACAATATTTGACTAGTCTTTGTTGGCTAAAAGTATTGTCAAGGTAGGCAGCTCATCAGGTTTTGTGAGATCTTCTGTCAATCACAGTGTCTCAGTACCTCTTGCGCGCACCAGGCGCAGCTCGGGTGAATGAGGAGACATTCTTCACAAGATGTGGCGCTGCCGCTCGTGCAAACATTAAGACCTAAAAAATCCATTGCAAGGCAGATAGGTATTATGAGTATATGCATTTAACACCTTTTGATCTAAAGACACTTACAACCAAGGAGTTCTACGACACAAGTGATTCATCGACACAAACATGAGAAACGATACAAAGTCACAGAATTGCATAGAAAAGTAATTGGGTCAAACTGACATCCCCTCATCATCATGGTGGCGAAATAAATACATTAAGTACATTAAACACTAAGTAAATAGATGGAATCAATTGCAAAAATGAAGGGAAAGGCAAATTAATGTTCAAACATACAATTTATTCACACACACACACACACACATATATATATATATATATATAGGCCTATGTGTGTGTGTGTATGTATGTATATATATATAAACACAAAATTTTTAATATTTATTTCATGTATTTGCATTTACTAATTTATTATGTAGTATACCTATTTGAATTGCTACTTATGTAAACGAAATCAGATAAAGCATTTAGATGACATTTCATTAAACACTGAACTACTCTTACCTTTGACGCTGAGAATAAATATTTCCAAGACTATGTAAACTAGAAGGGCCGGGTGACGTGTAAATGGGCAAGGTTTCCACATTATTCTTTGAAAAATCAAAACCGTTCAACGTCAAAACTTTTGTTTTTGTCCAACTGTATAAAAAACAGTTTATATTATAAATGTCCGTTTCTTATATCGTGAGTGGCTGAGGTCTTCTTTGTGTCCATCCTGTCCACATCACTGCGGAGCACACATGACTGAAGTTAGAGTCGCACTGGTAAACATACGAGAAAACTCTGAACTATAATCCACATCCAAAGTTATTGTTACTGTCGCACTCTGTCTGCGGTCCACTGCAATAATTCCCCATTGACTGCATCCATACTGAGTTTCAAATCTTCGTTTGCAAACACGTTAAACTTTGTAAACAGACTGTTTTACTCATCATCCGGTTGTTTTCAGCGTGGAAGTTCAATAGTTGAGTGCCTGCCGCGTCCCTCACGTTAATCTAGACTCCGCCCATGGGAGAAGAGACTGGACGATTTTTCCCAATCACTTCCAACAAATCCCCCCTCGCTGGGATTGGATGGTAGGGCGACTTCAAAGCATGCACTGATTGGACAGTAAACAAGTCATTCAAACGTACTTGCCAATAAAATAAAAAATAAAAAAGCAAAGGGCGGGGCTAGTCAGAATATGAGGGGAGAAAGTAACACCGACTAGGACGAAGCAGTTTAAAAGGACATTTAACTCTTCAACGATTTGATCTTAGTAACCAATACATGTGTTTTATGGACTGAACAATCATATTTTGCTCTAAAGTACAAATCAGTTTCTCACGTAAAACTGACAAATTACATTAAAATTGTTGCATGCTGTTTTTTTCTTCTTCGTAAAAGTAGGTTTAGAGCACTTTGAAAACAAAAACAAAAAAAAGTTAATGTCAGTAGTACATTAAACATCTAAGTCAGTAGTTCTCAACCCTGTCCTGCACATTTTGTATATCTGCCTCATCTATCAAACATGATTCAGCTCATTGGTGGAGACTTCAAGACCTGAAGTGTGAGTGTCAGACATAGGGAGAGATAGAAAAGTGCAGTGCTGGGGGACTTCAAAGAGAGATCTGAGATCTGGCTCAGAAATTTCATCCAGTGCAGTCAGCAGTCATGTGACCATCACTAATTACATTGCAGAAAGAACAGTGGAGAACCCATTAGGTACCTTCAAGAATATAAAGTGGTTCTAGTTTAACCTGAGCTGACAGGAGTGATAAAAAAGGGTCCCTCCACCACTGACCATTTTTACAATTGCAAAAGACCCCTGGTCACATGACTTGAAATGCTCTGAAATTTGCACATTTGAAATGTGCAGATCTACACTGTGCCTGGGCTTGCACTCATCAAATCAATATAGGAAACACAGGAAAACCGTTTTATTCAGGAAACACAAAGAAACTTCCATATGCACTTAGCATAACTGATAACAGCAGAGATGAAAACCTAAAATGAATAAAAAAAATAATAACTCCACCTCTAGGAGAACTCTGATTAATGAATTAAAATGAAATGGCTGTAGATAACAATAGTTAGCTGAAAAAACAAACAAACAACAACAACGAACTGACAACTGTAATCCAGTCATACTAGTCAAAGGAACTATTTACAAGGTCTTTATCGCTGCTTAAAACAGTACTAACTCAAATATGTGTCACAGTAGAGGCCTGTGTTAGAAGCTCAGAGGTCATATCCACTATAGATTTTAAAGGAAGCCCACTGAGGAAGCCCTGATGTTTGGCCCGCAGTTCCAGCAGGGCATCAACGATCCTCTGGCGGCCTACATTTGGGTGACGCTCTGACAGCCGGGCCATGATGGTGTCAAAGCTTCCCATGGTGGCGTAGTGCTGTGGCACACAGGTGCCAGAGGCTGTGGGCGAGTCGCAGACATTGGTTAACCGGTCCACACTACAGCGCGGCCCCTGAGTCAAAAACATATCATCTTAAGGGTTTGGAACAAAAAAAGCTAAATTGGTATGATATTAGCAATAACTGAAACTAATTTATAAAATAATATATGTACATATAATTTAAAATAAGAACACATTAGCTAGTTAGCTATTATAATTATGTTAGCTCATAATAATACTAAATACACACACATGATTGGATTTCAAAGTACTAGTGATAGAAAGTTAACTAGTTTTGGACACAGCAAGCTTTCTAAGAAAGCCTTCTACTTCATACTTACACCAGGTGAAGAAGTATAGGTTACACCCTTCGTCCCGAGTCCATCCCCAGCAGCTTCTTCTGTATGGGTTTTTGAGGTGCTGTGGGGCAGATCACAGATCAGTTTAAGATCAGCTGAGACAGGCCCGTGGAGTTGCACCACCTGGACAGTGTGGCCTTGGAGGGAGCACCCGTGTAGATCTTTAACTGCTGCTATGGCATCACTGGGGCTCTTGAGATAAACAATAGCTGCCCTACATATGGACAGACAAGAGTGCATTTCATTAATGATAATCTCTGATAATGCTTTAACACCCGGAACTACTACATTCAGCATCTCTAAAGATTAATATAAAAAACAAGCACTGTATCTTTAAACTGCCAGTTTGGTAACTGTAACCATCACAATTTGGGTGTGGAGCTGAAGGCTCTTTGCTGCCGTACTGGCACATTGAGATTAGGCAAAATGAGTAGTCATACCCAGTCAAGTCATAATCAAGTTCAGCAAGGTTTTTCTGCAAGAAACCTTGTGAAACAATTTTAGTCCATGGTTATTTACACTCTAATACTTAACTTCAAAGGTTTGTTATTTACTGTGATTGATAATTAGTGCGTCTAAGAAAGGTGTAATGCATTAAATACAATTTCATTTTGAAAAAAAACTGCAAAATTCTAATCAGGGTTGATAAATATTTTATACCTTACCTCATACTGTTGCTGAAAGTGGAGATGCAGACATTGGTGGCATTGTACTTCTCAAACCAAAGCAGCACTTCATGCTACAGAAAAAGAACATTTAGTGGTGGCTGCTGCCTCCTAGAGGCCATCATTAACTTCACTGAAAACTTCACATTTGTGTGGATTCTACCTCAGTGATATTGCCAGGCAAGCTTGTAATGCACAAGAGGGAACTGTGGTTTGATTCATCTTCATCAGTCCCTGTGAAAGAGTAGCAAATATCAGTCAACTAAATCCACCAGCCTACAGCAATGAGGTGCTTTCATAAACAGTATTTCAGCTTCACAATTATAAGTTTAGGCTTATATAACAGCAGTTTCATATGTTGTTCCATTTAGTAGTCCATACTTCCATTCCTTTCATTCAGTTTCTCCATTTTTCCATCTTGATTTGGAGACCCAAGTTCCTCTTCTGCATCAAACCAAGCCTCGCTGCTATTCGGATCTTTGATGACACCTACCATAGCATGCATACCAAACACTGCTGAGAAATGATTCTGGTTTATTTCTCTTTTCTCAGTTTGAGATTCATACCAGGGTTGTGCTCAGCCGAAGCTCCTGGCTGCTTGGGTAAAAGGACCAGAGCTTTATTTTGCTTGTTGCTGCCACCTTTTGTGTCATCCTATTCAGAAAGGACAAATACTGGCCATTCCAATATAACAAACTCATATTTCAGATACAATTGTTGATTCATCACAATTTAATCAAATAAATAATAGTATGTGAATGAACTACCAAAGCAGCTTCAGTGCTTGGTGCTCTCATCTCTTCACTTTCTTCATCCACTCTTCGACCACTTGCAATGGTACTATACATAACGAAATAATACTTCTGAACATGTACATGGCGATACACAAACATTACCCATCAAACAGCAAAATTCAGTGTATATAAACTGTGACGAAACAGAGCTCAGGCAGACTAAGCTGATATTATGTGGGGAAAAAGTACAATAAAACGGAGCACAGGAAAGAAAAAGTTTCATATTTATTCATCTATACTACTGTTAAAAAATTTGTAGCTGTGAGATTGTTTTATGTTCTTGAAAGAAGGGTCTTATGCTCACCAAAGCTGCATTTATTTGAATAAATACAGTAAAACAGTAATATTGTAAATTACTACATTTAAACCAGCTATTTTCTATTTTAATATATTTTAAAATGTACTTTATTTCAGTGATGCAAAGCAGAATTTTCAGCATCATTACTGCAGTCCTCAGTGTTACATGCACATACTAATATGCTGATTTGGTGCTCAAGAAAAGTTTTTGAAAAACATTTTTATCAGCATTCTTTGAGAAATAGAAAGGTCAAAAGAACATCGTTCATAGCAATCTTTTGATTCTTTCATGACTGGCACTTAATTTAATGCATACTTGCAGAATGATAGTAGTAATTAAAAAAAAAAAAAAATCCACATTATAATAATAAATATGTATTCTTGTTTGCAGATATTTCTAGGTTTTGATTTGACTGAACCACTGTCACCCTCTAGCACCCTGGAGTGCAACGTGGAAGCACAATCTTCAAGGTTTACAACTACGCTTTCTTTGACATTTTCAACAATATAGAGGTGGCCAAAATTATTAGAACACTAGTATATTCACTAGCTAAATTTTTTTAAGTCAGTTATTTCTATGTTTTGCTGTAGATAAACCTTTATTTACCGTAACCAGGTAAGTCAGTTGAGAACCATTTCTCATTTAGTGTCAGTAGGAAATATCAGTTTACATGTCCAAACATTAATTTTGCCATTAATTGTAATAATCCAGAGAGATTTTTGTTTGCACAAGGAGTCTGACAACAGCCGGTGCTCTACTGGATTGAGTCAGTCTCAGTGTGTTCAGTTTCTTCATGTTATTCCAGACAGACTGATGATGATGAGATCAGATGTCTGTGTGGAGCACTGGCTGTTGTCAGACTCCTTGTGCAAACAAAAATCTCCCTGGATTATTACAATTAATGGCAAAATTAATGTTTGGACATGTAAACTGATATTTCCTACTGACACACTACAGCAAAAAAAAAAAAAAAAAGAAAATAACGGACTTCAAATAATTTTTAGCTTTTGTAAATACTAGTTTTCTAATAATTTTGTCCACAAGTGTAACTCATACCAGTTATTTACTACTTCTGTGAAAAGGTTTCAAGGATATTTATTTGAAACATCATGAGCACCTACCTTCCTGGACAGTCCAATGAGTTTAAATGGGCCTCAAGTACCTGAAATGACAGCTCATTACCAACTACAGTATATATATATCAGATCATATATGATACATTTCCAAATTCTTGACAATTCCAGATTTGTCATACCGATGCTGGGCTGTAGTTTGCCCTTGTAGTTATATTTTCAGAGTCTACTGACAGGGGCTTAAGGTTATCCAGAGGAATGCCTGCTAGAATCTGTTTCCTCATCTCACTGTACTCATTCTGTAGTGTATTCAGGGTTTCTGCTATGCCGTCTGGAAGGCCCTCGCTCCTAAGGAACATACAAAAAATAGCTGGCCTCAAAGGTTAGGACAGAATACCTTAAAAGAAAAGTATCGAATTGTCATAATACAAATCCTTCTGTGAGCCATCTCTTACCCCCAAAGAACACTTTCACCCTGTGGGGAGGTGAAGTAGCGTCTCCAGCAGTGCTGCTGACACATGACAAACTGAAGAGTGAGAAGACGCAGTTCTGCTCTCGTCACTCGCTGTGCACAGTCACATCCACAAACTCTCCTGCAGTGGTCACCGCCAGGACTAGGGCCGAGAAGAACATGACATGATCATTCTAGGCATTTCAAACCACACCAAATGATTTGATGCACAACAGTGATGAAGACTGAAGCACTGTTTTAAAAATATAATAACTGTAATAAAAAGTGTTTAATATCTTACTGAATCATTTTTACACTTAAAAGCTTAATCTTCCTGGCTTTCAAGGATGTGTATCTTGGGTATAAATGGAAATCCTATAAAGCAATCTCTATATAATCTCTAATTAATAAAAAAGTAACATTAACAACAATAACAATGCTCTGAACGCACTTAAGCATCTTGTTACAGTAGTTTGGACATTTTACACTTAAAATAATAATCACACTAAGAAACGTTACTAACTATTGAACGAAGTAAAAAAAGTAACAAATACAATCAAAATACCATATTTTCCACACTTTAAGGCGCACTTAAAAGCCTTTAATTTTCTCAAAAAACGACAGTGCGCCTTATTATCCGGAGCGCCTTATATATGGATCAAGGCGCCCTGTCAAAATGTTGACATTCCCTTTAGCACAGCTCCATCTAGTGGATGCATAACGCAAACCCAGTCAAACGTTTGACTGCAGTATCTTCTATTCTATGCGCTTTATAATCCGGTGCGGCCTATATATGAAAACAGTTCTAAAATAGGCCATTCATTGAAGGTGCACCTTATAATATGGTGTGCCTTATAGTGCGGAAAATACTGTGATACTTTAAAGACTGATCAACATTCAATCATAAAGCACATAAAAGATGGTAAGTGGCAAATCATATGTACTTGATTGATGCACTTTTCAAATGGTAGAATGCACTTTCAAATGAAGCTCAGAAATCCTCCTCAGAAAGTTACATTAAAAGTCTCTTGGTTTGTGTTTATAAGATGAACAGAAGTCTTATGGCTTTGGAATGAGATGAGAGTGACTAAACAATTTTCATTTTTTGGTACAATAGCTAACATTTTCAGCAAATCACCTTGCCTTTCTGCTCTTCAGTTGTTTTAGCTCATCTGTTGTCTCCTTTAGCTTTATGAATTCCTAGGAGTAAATGATGGGCATGTTATACTCAGCTCATTTGAAAATAAACTACAACAACCAAACCATTTAGAAATTAAGATACCTCTGTTAGGACATCTAAATCAGACATGCAGACTTCAGTAATGGTGTTCTTTTCAGATGTGGCTCTTTGCACAGTCTGTGTATCTTTCTCATGGCTGACAGCTAGCAGGTCTGTGTCAGTGGCAACATTTTTCAGTTGGAAGATCTGATCAACCTCTGTTGCACATGAAGATGTGAAACAGGCTCTGAAATCACCACAGGCATCTATTAGTTGGTCCACAGAAACTGAAGCACCACATTTGGATTTCAGTGAAGGTCCCACATTGATCTCTTTGAGTTGTTGCTCATATAGTGAGTCATGGTTCTTTCTTATGTCTTCTTGATGGTCCCCTGACTCATTTTCCAGCTCAAAAGAATTGCCAAGGCAAGAGAAACAATCAGTAGAGTTTGCAGCAGTGGCCATGGTGGCATTTGAAGGTTCATCTGATAGTTCTGTACTACCTTTGGTGGCCATGACTGAATCATTGTAGGCTGCATCTGTACTCCGGGTGCCATCGCTCCATGCCGAATGGTCTAAGCTGGTGTTACTGAAACTGTAGTATTCTGCCATCGCTTCCTGATCCAGAGTGTGGTAATCTGATTCTTCCGCTTGTACATAAGATAGGTCTTGGTAATTTTGGGTATCGTCATTCCTCTGAACCCGACTCTGTATATCCAGCTCCATATCGAGGGAGAAATTTGCCTGGGTTGTCGTGTCCTTAAAGTGTTTGGTGTCCTCCCTGTTCTCTACTTCCTCCCACAACTTAGACAGGCACTGGGCATGGGGACACATTCCCTTACTGTATGAAGGAGGATGTGCAGCAGGGCGTCCATAATCACAGCTCTGCGTGCATCTTGTTTTCTGAGTATTAAGGGTGCTCTGCGTGCAACCAACAGTTGCGTCATTTTGGACGATCAGCTCTTCTTTCACATTGTTTGGTAGCAGCTCAAGTTGTTTCTCATTCTCTGAAAAATAAAGCAGTAATCAGTATTCTAGCTCTTAGTTAGGTGTCAAAAGTCTACGGCAGGACTATAATATCTCACCCGACAGACAGACTTTGTCTTCTGAAATCTCAATGTGAAAGCCACAACATCTGCACTTCTTGGAACCAAATGGACAACTGGTTCCACAATTTTGACACTGGGATGCACCATAAAACGATGGGTACCTTGACCTTTAAAACAGACACATGCATGCATATATTAATGCTTTCATCTATTGAGAGCAACCACCAAATCTCAAAATCCAGACAACAGCCAATGCATAAAACCTTTCAGTACCCACACTTCATTTTCTAAATATATATTTATTATTCAATAATTGTGCTGCTCATTTGATTTCCCTCATTTTTTTTTTTTTTGCATTTACAATATCTTTGTAATCATTTATCACTCAAAGTTAATTTTTTAAACTTGTGTTTAATGTAATATTAAGCAAATCTAAAATCAAAAACATTTTTAACGACCAATTGTTCATTTGGACAAAATACAGAACTTTATATAGGCCATTATTGGCTATCAGCCATAACATGAAAATAACTATTGTCTAATCGATATTAGGCAGAAATTTAAAATTGCAATAAAACAAATAGCAATAGCTTTTTCTTCCATATTGGAAGGTAGATCTGAGAGAAATGGATTATAAAAAAAAAGACAAAAAATGTATGCCGGAACTTGGTGCCCATCCTTTGTTTAGCTCTTATGGTGATTTTGTTGGAGTAAAAAAGGACACAATCTTAAAACAGTAAAGTTTTGGTCGTTATTCAGATGAGGTCTGCTACACTTATTAAAGTTACAAAAGTTATTTAGTAAAGAATAGTGTGCAGTCTTTTGTCTTAAGTTTTTTGATTAGCATTAAAGTGCAGAGAGCAGCACTAGGATTATTAATTGATTAATTGACAGTTAATTGATAAACCATCAGATTGTTATATCGGCCTTTTTCCATATCAACCATTATGCAGATGGTTGTTAATTGAGGAAAAATCGGCAGATAAATATCGGTGGCCAATACATCGGTGCATTCAAGCGTGATTTGTTTAAAATGCGCAACATTAAAAATACCTCAAATAAAAAAAGGTGGAACATGAGCAGATCTTAATTCAATGCCACAATCGACACTGTCTATTCATATTCACTTTGTTAGAAATAGACGTAATATATTTGTTTGTAGAAGGGCATATTGGTCCAATTTAGTGGCTTTTTTTGCCCCAAGTCCCGGTAGCCAGGGGAAGGCTTCCCCAGCAGAAAAAAACTGAACATAAAAAAATAAAAATAATTTTTTTTATATATATATATATATATATATATAAATTTAAACTTACTTATTTGATGACATAGTGGCTGGAGGGGGAATGCAGTTTCCTCTGGTTTTTGCTAAATTATAAAAGATCAATTTTACACTGTATACAGAATACTTGCTGACAAAATAAACATCCATTCTTAGTAATGTTTTACCAACTGGACTCACATTTCACACAAACATAATGTCGGTCTACTCGAAGTGCCGGGTGTTTCTGTAAAAATGGCAGAAGCCCTCCCTCTTCTGTTGGATGAGAAAGCACAATTTCCATATAGACCCACATTTTACTTACTGCTCAAATGCTTTCAATAATTGAAGGTCATTTTATAATTTATATGCCCTTACGTTTAATCAAGTTTCTGTCCTCTGCTGTTAAACACAGAAACCATCCAAGCAACTTTGGATCTGTGAGCTCCAGATAGTCATTGGCCAAGACAAGCTCGAACAGTGACCTACAACACAAGATGCACAACTGTCCTCCTCAAATTAACAAGGCTCAGTGGTAATTCAAATTATACTGATTCAAAGTGATCTAATGCAAGCACACTGATGTGTACGAGTAAAAGGTTGTTTGTGAAATTTCTTACTGAAGGTTTGAAGCAAATGAGTTTGGTTAAACCTTTATTTAACAATTGCTTACCTCCTCAACAAAAACTTCCTTCCATCATTGGTGTACAGTGGATGATTATGAAAGCCTTGAGAGATGTACAAGAAATTCAGCAACACTGAGTAAAAAAAGATATACAAGTTATGTCTGATTACACTAATTATCTGATGGATTTTTTTTCTCCTGACGTTACCAGCTTATTTATGCCATATCTAAATTATCTATATAATATGTTCGCCAAGTCCAACTTTTAAACGAGTCTGAGGTGCTGACCGTTGACCACACAAGAGCATGCGCGCGCCGAAAACGAGCGATGGCGCTAGGTAACCTTATCTAAATCTCAGAAGTATCTATTATACTGTGGACACGGTATATACACGCGAAATTAAGCTATTTTCAATTAAGATGATAGACTTTAGATTCATTAGCTGCTCTAGGGATATTAATATAAAATTAAATAAAGTGCATCAAACTGCATTGCACTACAAAGCAGTTGTTATTATTACGATGATAAATTTAAACAATACGACAAGAAATACTAGTTTGGAATATACAGCCGCTTTTAGTACCTCATAAAATAACTGGAAGCGGATGACACCGGAAGCACTGCACATTCAATTAAATACCCGCGCGCTCGAAATTTAAAAGGACCAAAGGGCAAAGGTATCCGGGTCTACTAAAACGCGTTCATATCCAAAGCACTACAATTCTATGTTTTTTGAGTTTTTAATTGTTAACAAAACGCCATGCACGAAGGAAAACTGGGTAAACCCACGATTTATTCTGAATAGGGTAACTTAGTTAACGGTAAAGTGGACCGTTATGTATTAAAGTTACCAAAATACACCAGATTTAAAGCCTCGTTTAGAAATGACCAACTCCAACCCGACTTCCTTGGGCTCTATATAACCAAATTGTCTCTGATATAACTTACCATTAATCTCGTTCACTGCATTATATGCACTTTGGCCAACGGGAAAGACTGGCCACATGGTTCTGGCAGAAAGATCCTCACATGTTATTGAATGTGACTCAAAGACGAACGGTAATGGCACGACGTCGACAGGTTGAGGGTACCACATGTTCTGAAACGATTTAAATCACCAAATTCAAGAAAAAGACCGTTAGAATATGTTTGCACCAGATATTATCGACAACAAAACTACGACAGACCTTGTTCACCTCAGGTACAGCTGATTAACGTTAAGGGCTGCAGCTGCGCGATTTTTTAATAAACTGGCGCCAGATAAGCATTTCATTTACATATCAATTACATGTAAATGTCGTACGATATGAGTGTAAACATAATTGCTCTCACTTGTGTAATTGTTAACTTGACTATTTTGACCAGCCAATTTTAACGCTCACTGAGATATCATCAGTTGTGAATGAGTTCTTACAGAAAATCAACGATTCATTATTTTACGTCATGACGTATTGCATCATGTTATTTATAAGATTATTTATTGTGATTTCTTGTCTGCAGGATCAGTTTAATTCAACCACGATGCACTTAATTAAAACAATAATATATATATATATATTTTGTTTTTTTATTGCATGTTATGTATTAAATATGGTAAAAGTAGGTAACGTTAAAGATGTTTAATTAAATGTTCCCCTTCGCCCTCTACTGATCCTTATAGAAAGCTGTTTAAAACAAGTGAAAAACAAAACCCAAAATGATTACATTATTTATGAATACCATGTTAACCAAAATCATGAGACTCTTAAGTTGTTATATAACCAAATATGGCTTTATAAAACGAGCATCTGGTGATTCCTAGTGTTTGGTATCGTGTGACTGCTATTATTGATGTGGCCACTAGAGAGAACACAAACCACGATGAATGAACTCTCTTCATGACTTGGATTGGGTTTATAATAAGCAGGAAAATCCTATTTTGCTCTTAACTAGTTAGTGAAAAAAGAAAAGAAAGACGCCTTTCCCTGTGCTTTTTTAAACATTCAAATTCATTAAAAAAAATGCTTAAGTTATTATATCATAGGTATTTATATTATGGTAAATTGTAGCATACAACAAATTACTTAAAGTAAATTACAAGATCAATGTCTAAATAAAAAAGGTCAAGCTCTGAGTGCCAGCAATTGACTTGTCGTAAGTAAAATTCATAAATTGGAGCATGTATTATAATCACAGTAAATTTAATTTCAGTCTGTTTCTAAGCAGGAGGACAGTTGCTTACATGGCACAATAAATAGTAGTGAGTTAGATCATGTCACATCTGTAGCTCTTACTTGCTTCATTGTGCTAAAAGACGTACCCTAAGCAAATGGTATGCATTAGCTGTCGTTCTGCTGAGTGAAATCAATACTTCACTAAAAGTCATTAGCAGACCAAAGTGCAAAATATATGTTAATGGACCTAGCCATTAACTTCTTTGCATAAATGTATAAATTTCTCATAGTGTTCTTCTCTATTGCATTAGTCAGTTATAGACTACATCATGAAGTTGGCTAGAAATAAAATGGTTGTGTTGACTGCAGGGTTATTTACAGTGCTTTTCTAGAGCAGAATGGGGTAAGGAATGGTGCCACGGAGATCTAACATCAGCCCCAATCTGGAGCGCCTCCGTTTTCAGTTCTTCCTGGATGAAATTCATCAAGACAGAATGCAATTATGAATTGAGTCTTAGTGTGAGAATGAAAAGATAAGGAAAATGCTTAAAGTATAAATGCACTGTGTTGTGCAAACAGTACAAAGCTCATAAATGGGTTTGGATGAATAATTGAGGCTTTGGATGTTATGACATAAGTGCAAGATATAGTATCGCACATGCTGTCTACCCATCCATACAAAGTTATTAAATAATCATAGATGGGAGGCCTACAGCATGACCATATGAGCCGACACACATTAGCTAACCATCTAATGCCCTGATGAAAGGGCAGTGCAGCCCCTGGGACAGCAAAAGGCCTTTAACTGAATAAAGGCTGATCGATAGAGAATAGAGTTTCATATTCAGTGCAAGAAAGCAATTGCCAGCCCATTATCTGAAACAGCCTTTATAGTTTTCACATATGCACATAATAATATATATAACATAAGGTATATAAATAATTAAACATAGGTATATTTAATATTTATATATATATATATATTGTAACTCAAAATGAGTTATAACTCAGCAAGGATGCATTAAATTTATCAAAAGTGGCAGTAAAGACTTTTATGTTTTATATATATATATATATTTACACACACACACACACACACACACACACACACACACACACACACACACATATATATATATATATATATATAAAAAATAGGGATGTGTGTCCATAGATAGATAGATAGATAGATAGATAGATGATTAGAGCTTACAGCTCATGAAAGTTACTAATCCAGTATCTCAAAATATTAGAATATTTCCTAAGATCAATAAAAAAAGGATTTGAAAAACAGAAAAGTTCAAGTTCTTTAAAGTTTGTTTATTTCTGCACTTAATACTAGGCCGGGGCTTCTTTAGCACAAACTCCAGCAGCAGTGGGGTGTGGCATGAAGCGATCAGCCTGGGGCACTGCTGAGGCACTACTGAGTCTTCAGCTCGTCTGTATTGTAAGATCGACTGTTTCTCATCTTTCTACCCATAGATTCAATATGGGGTTCATGTCAGGTATGTTGGCTTGCCAATCAAGCACAGTAATATCATGGTCAACAAACCACTTGGAAGTGGTTTTGGGACTGTGGGCAGGTGCTAAAGTCCTGCTGGAAAAGGAAATCAGCATCTGCGTAAAGCTTGTCAGCCGATGGGAGCATAAAGTACACCAAAATCTCCTGGGCCTGTATTCATAAAGATTATAAGGCTACGTTCAGACTGCAGGGCTTAACGCTCAATTCCAATTTTTTTTTAAAATTTTGTTTTTTTTTGCGAGGCCGTTCACATTTTAAATTTAATGCGACCTTTTGTGGTCTCTTGTGTGAACGTGAAACGACCTAGAGGTGACCCGCATGCGCAGAAGAGTACACAACGGTGAACGACATCACTCGTTGTTTGCGGAAGTAGCTAACGTTAAACATGGATGTCAACAACAGTGTAGTCAACAGTGGAGCTCTTTTTTCCAATTTTAAAGTTATTTTCCCAACGGAGCCAGCACAATTACAATCTTCTCGTTTTAAGAAGAAAATTAAAAAGAAGGAGGAGAGCAAGGTTTTTGGCCATGGCGTTTTGTGGAGCAGTGTTAGCAACATCGGTACAGAGAAAGGTGTGGGTGCGGAGTCGCAGCCAGGAGTGGTGGGATACTGATGTGAGTGGCTCTTCTCATTCCCGCCTATTTCAACGCAGAATAATGATGTTTGTAGCGTATCAATGACGTACAGGTCGGATATATTTGGCCTGGCTGTTCAGATAGAGGTCGCATTTAAAAAGATTGGATACGTATCGGATTCAGGACCACATACCCAAGTGGCCTGGGTCACATTTGAAAAGATCGGATCTGTGTCGTTCAGACTGTCATGAAAAGATCAGATACAGGTCGCATAGGGGCAAAAAAATCGGAATTGGGTCGTTTCAGCCTGCAGTGTGAACGTAGCCTAAGAATCCTCTCAGAAAACTATTAATTTAGCTTAAAAACTTTTATGTAGGAGTCTTAGCTTAAGAGCGATTCGGGACCGATCTGAGAGCAACTCTGAGTAAGGAAAAGACAAAAAAAGGGTGATTTTAAGTATAGGGTCTATTCTAATTCTCACTTTGAAATTACATCCGTAATTTTTCCTATTTGACCATTCTCTCTCTCTCTCTCTCTCTCTCTCTCTCTCTCTCTCTCTCTCACACACACACATACACACACACATTATATGTGTGTATATAAATCCTTTTTTTATTTACCATGCTTTTAATTTCCTATAAGGTATTTGATTGGTTTAGAATGATAAAAATTGTTCCACTCTTTCCAATTACAGTGATTGCTGTCCTATTAAAGTGGCGGTTTGAATCTTGGTTTTAATGTATCAAACATGGAATCAAAACCAAGAAGGGCGAGAAAGCCAAACTGGATAGAGGAACAGTGTTTACTGATAGCCCAGTTAGTGGATGAACACAAGGCCATTCTTAAAGGAAAATTCGGGCTGGGTGTCACAGCAAGGGACAAGAAGCAGACATGGGAGCGTATAGCACAAACTATTAACGGTTCATTCCCCCTGCTTGTGTGCACCTATAAGCCTGCTATATTCATAAATGCAGTTTTTTGAGCCTGCAAGGTGGGAATGTCCAGTGGAAACGAAATGAACTGCGACACAATAAGATGTTCTGAAAGTGCTGGAATTGTTTGTGTGATCACTCTGCTCACAGAAGGTTGTGACAGACTCAAATCATCACTATTGCATTGTTGCATTTTCCCAGTTGCCAAATATCGTAATGTAGTGATTACTTTAATTTATATATTAAATTATCAATTATTATATAATCTATACCGTCTTATTAACTCACTGTCATCCATTGTCTGCAACACATTTCTTCTGCCTCTTCGTCTCTCTCTGCCATTTTCTCTTAAAAGTCGTCGTCTGTGCTCCTAACAAGTTTGACCTTAAGACCTCTTTTAAGGGTTAAGATGCTTTCTGAATTACTTCTTTCTTTACTAGGATTTTTTCTTTAATTTTAAGGGTAAACGCCCACATTTCTAAGAACTTTCTTAGAATTTTGTCACTAGAAGCTACTTTTTGCATTAAGATTCTTTATGAATACGGACCCAGATCTTGATTTCCAAATAAAATGCAAAATTTACTTTTATCTGAAAAGACGACTTTGGACCATTGAGCAACAGTCCAGTTCTATTTCTGCTTTGCCCAGGTAACATGGTTTTGACGTTTTTTTTTCTGTTTCAGAAGAAGCTTGGTAGACCTTTTCCGGAGGACGTCTAAGTGTGGTGACTCTTGATGCACTGACTCCAGCTTTAGTCCACTACGTGTGGAGCTCTCCCGAGTGTTTGAATCAAGCTTTGCTTGACAGTATTCTCAAGCTTGTGGTCATCCCTGTTGCTTGTGCACCTTTTCAAACCCAATTTCCTCCTTGCAGTCACCTTTGAATTTAATATGCTTTGATACAGGACTCTGTGAACAGCCACCCCTTTCAGTAATGACCTTCTGTGACTTACCCTCTTTGTGGAGGGTGTCAATGATTGCCTTCTGGACCATTGTCAAGTCAGAAGTCTTCCCCATTATTGTGGTTTCAAAGAACAGGAGATAATCTGGAATTTACACTGTAGGGATGGTCATTTAAATAAACTCAAATATACATATTCCAATATTTTGAGATACTTTTAATATTTTTTTTTTGCTTTCATAAGCTGTAAGATCTAATCAAAAATAAAAACGTTGTTTTACTTTGCATGTAATGAATCTAGAATATATGAAAGTTTCCTTTTTTGAAGTGTTATATTTCTATGTTTGTTATGTTGAAGTGTTATATTTCTTTCTATTTAATCAAAGAATAAAAAAAAAAAGTTCCACAAAAATTATAAGCAGCTCAAGTGTTTTGAACACTAATAATAATAAGAAATGTTTCTGGAGTATGAAATCAGCATATAAGGAGGATTTCTGAAGGATCTGAAAACTACGGTAATGAAGCTGAAAATTCTGTTTGCCATCACCGGAATAAATGAGATTGTAAAATAGAATTTTAATTGTAATAATATTTCACAATATTACGGTTTCTGTATATTTTAGCCGTCTTGGCAAACAAACATCAATAAAGCTAACTGACCCCAACCTTTTGAACAGTACTGTATGTTTGTGTGTGTGTGTGTGTGTGTGTGTATATATATATATATATATATATATATATATATATATATATATATATATATATATATATATATATATATATCAAACATGAGGCTATTCTGTCAATTGAATTACTTACATATGGAAGAAGAAAAAGCAGAACACAAGAGTGCAAGTGAAGCAGAATGGACAGTTTATTGTACCCAGTACAGATTATAAACTCAGCAGTGTAAGGTACACATTGTGAGGGGACAAGGTTAAGCCTGTACAAGTGCAGACAACCCTTCTGTGGTGGATATTGAGACAAGCCCCTCGTTCCATGAGAAAACCGTTATTTTAAAAGCTGCACCTCTCATTTAAAGGCCCTGCTCTCGAACCCACCAGGAAAGGGTGTCCGGTAACCACTGGTGTGCAGTCACTGCAACACAGGGATCCACGTAAAACATACATAGAGTATCTGTAACAGGCAGAACTATACAGCTTATACAATAAAATCAAATAAATGCAGACTTTGCAAAAATATATAAGTTCATCTTTTCAAAAAAAAAAAAAAAAAAAAAAAGGGAAAAGAGAGAATACAAATGCAGAGAACTCCACAACTCCAACTTTCTTCTTTGTCCAGCATAAAGCGATATGTTAGCGGACAGCTGATCAATGAATATGTCATGCAAAAGGAAGCAGTGGTCTTTCAACAACGAGTAGCTGACCGGGAAAATGCATTTTTCTTGTACCTTATTGCATGCAAGGCCCTGATACTCCTGCTTTCCTGGTGCATTAAAATATAGAATGATGCCAAAAATAATAATAATGCAAGTTTAGACGTTGTTTGACCTTCACTTACACTAAAGCATGGAGAAAGTCTGACTAGTGCATCCCTTTTGAATGTTGTCAAGTGAGAATATTATATGTAATCTGTAATTCAAAATTTGGCTTTTTGGGAAGTGAAAAAAAAAGGAGACAAAAGTGTACAGAAATACATTTAAAATGAGTTAACAGTCCTGTGAAGTCGACTAAATATACTAAGAGTGCTTCTGGTTAAACTTCACATCAACAACCCCTGGGCTAACCAGCATGAAAACAAAAAGTTAATATAAAACCAACACATGACAAAGGACTCCGAACAAAACCAAATAATACAAAAAGAAACATGTTCTGTATTCCTCAGCATAAATTAAGCTGTCCACGTTTAGTTCAACAAAAAGTGTTGTATAAAAGCCAGCTTTCTAAAGAGTCTTAGCAAGTCTGAAGAAACAAATGGGGTCATTTTTTCTCCTTGTAAAATAAAGCCCTTTTGACTTCTTGTCTACATGGTTTGGAGGTAAAACAAAATTAATTCGGACCAAAAATGCAACTATTAAATAGTGCTGCGTTTAAGGTTTATTTTTCTGTGAGGACGTCTCTTAATTCGTTACCAATTTTTCTTTTTTTAAAAAGCAGATTGTCAGAAACAGAATTGCTACAATTCTGGCGCAGTGAGATCTGTCAGTCTTTCGGCACCGGTCGGCTCCAGCTCAACCTCTTCTTCTCTGTAGCAGAGACCGTTTGCCACGAGGAAGGATTAAGCATGGGAAGCCAGCTTTCCTCACCTCCTTGACACCTTTCTCTCGCCTGAGAAAAGGTGGCTCACAGATTTCTCCTCGTTCTTGTTAATGATTGGGAGGGTTAATCTGGAAGTGGGCAACAGTTCAAAAGTAGTCGAGGCAATAGGGACAGATGTGTTTCAGTCAGATCAACCGTTCAGGCTCAGTACACATAACCATCAGGGAAAGGCATCCCAGCAACACACTGCTCTCCACCGTCCACCAAGTATGAAGCCCCATCGTCATAGTGCGCCAGCGGAAGTGTGTCGTCGTCCACTCCGGGCAGGCTGTCAGGGTCTGCTTTAAGGTTGGGCCTCTGGTTGTCTGGGAAGGCCATTGAGAAGAGGGCCTCGGGATCACACACAAATTTGTACACGTACCTCTCACCAGCGACCTGAAAAGAGAAAAGAGGCGTTATTAGATTATCCCCCCCAAAAAATTACAGCAACTATTGTGATTATGAGCGGAGCATAGAGTGTAAGAAAGGTGAACCTGCCTTTACCTTCTGCATGATTCCCTTCTCATAATAGTAGCGCAGTGAGCGGCTGAGTTTGTCGTAGTTCATCGCCGGTCTGTTCTTCTGGATGCCCCAGCGCCGGGCCACCTGAAAACAAAGATGACCATTGTCATTTCATTAGCCGGTTCAATTTAGTTGGCAACAAAACCTGGAACACTGCAAAAACTCTCAAATCTAATGGTGTTCAAGAGAAGTACACAGTCACTTTTAGAGACATTGGTTGTAGCCACCATGAAAGCCACTGTGGTCTTTTAAAAAAAAATTTTTTTTATTACATTTACTTGCAATGTAGAGCACAAAAACGGTCTGATAAAATGTTAAGAATTGGCAGGTGCCTTTTGTCAGAGTGACAGTGTTTAGACAATAACATTGTATTAATAAAAAGTATTCAGACGTGACTTGTTTATCAAAAAAGTCATGTGACTACCTCAGCATCTAGGAACTTCTGTAAATGTGTTTTCAATAATGAAATGTGTAAATGTCTTCTTAAATAGGTAATTCACCACCATGTAAGAAGGGATTTTATTAAAAATTGGTTGTCTATGCAGTTGACCTGCAAAAATGTTTTTGAAATCAGTACTACATGACAAGAGAACAGACAAAAAAAGGCTGAGGAGTTTTCTTTGGAATGGAAAGGTAGGGAAAGTAGGACATTTTTTATACATATACTACCAACCATTACCTTTAATGAATAAAATCCACCCCTCAAGCATTTTTTAATGTGCATTTTTAAAAAAACTTATTTTCCCTTTTTTTTTATAGTTATAGGACAGTGTAGACAGAAAGTGAAGTGGGAGAGAGGGACGGGGGCAGGATCGGGAAAGTTCCTCAAGCCAGGATTCAAACACAGGACGCCCGTATCGCAACGCCGCTTCATATTGGCAAACTGCCCACAAGGCTATCGGCAACAACTTAATGTGCATTTTAGAGTTTTATTCACATTTTAATGTACCTATTAACATATTTTCTGTTATCCCAAAATTAACACTAAAATATATGAAGCCCAACTACTGAAAGCAAGAACATACCGGGCTACTGTAAATGGTGTGTGCACCTGAGAGAAAGCCGAAAAACTGAATGTTGTCGCATACCTCCTCTGGCTCAATAAGTTTGAACTCCATTCCACGTCCTGTCCAGGCGATGAAATGACCGTTGGCAGGGTCATCCAGGAGCGTGACCAGAAACTGCCAAAGCTGGAGGGAGCCCCGTCGTTGGTAAGGCGGGCCATCACGATAAACTGAGGGCTCTTGCTTTACCTTCCCTGTCAGGAACAAGAATTACGACGAGAGTTAACGTTTGCCTAGAGTAGCGTGAACAAGCAGGAGAGAAATTCCAACACAGATGTGGCTAATGTGGACACAGCCTGCATTCAGCACCACAGTACTAGTTCTCTCTCGGAGCACTTGACACCTACTAAATTTGACCAGTTGACCATTAACTTGTCTTTGATTTGAAACCATACGTGACTTGTGAACTCTTACCTTCAAGTCTCTCGGGAACCACACAGGTGTCGTCGAAATACAGCTGCTGATCTCTGTCAAATGAGAAGTCTACAGGAAAAGGGAAGAAACAAAACTGTGTGTTAGATTAAGACAGTATACGATGATTTTAGCATGTAGTATATGCTTTAATGGTTATTCCACTTACTCTCATGATTTTGGTAGAAGCTTGCTGCTCTCCCAAATGAAGACTGACACTTAGGCACTTCTGCAAAACAACATACAATTAGATTATTATTAAAAAAGAGATAAAGAACCATGAGTCAGCAGTTCATTTAAAATAAATAAAATAAATACTATGATTAAAGATAAAGTGAAATGAACCTTTAGAAAAATGTTTACGGTTTTCAAGGTTAAATACAAGTATACAAAACATGTTTTGTTACTTGAAACAAATGTTAACGGAAAAAACGGAACGGAATTTTTTTTTTAAAAATTCAAATTCCAATGAAACATTTTTCATTTACAAAATAAATACTGAAAACAGGAAGAGAAAACTATAAGAGTACTCAGCGATTATAAAATAGCACTGTCTGTTCCTTAATTCTAATGAAGAGATAGACATTTGACACATAAAAGGAGGTTTTCTGGGAGCTCTAAAAAGGCAAGATGATGAGGTCGTCATTCTGGCCTATTTGAAACACTGATGGAACATCTGGGCCATGAATGTCCAGCCTCACACATCTGGTAGCGCTTGCTAAGCTCATATCAACACACCAAAGAAACATGCGGCATTAGCAGTGAGCACTGAGTCACCAAATAGGATTAGCCAGCGTGTCGAGATACTGGACCATGACAATCAAGTTTTATCTGTCCTTGTGTGTCCTGGTGATTCAGCAGGCCACTCCACCCCTTTCTCGTCTTACTTTGAGTATGCGATCCTCATTGATTGCATCAGATGCATCATCTGTCAAGCTGCGGTACAGATGAAAAGACTTAGCCGCCCCCGTGCAAATATAATATGTGACGTACACATTTATAAGAAGGATGGTAAGAGGATTTGGAATTACATCACTAACCTGCAAACATAAACCTAGAGGGATAGTATAAAACTTGGAAGAGTGCATAAGGCTGAATGTATGGATCACAAACAGGAAGCATAGGGTTACACTATGCTTAGATATGACAAGAACAAAAAAAAAAAAACTGATGCGGATTATGACCCAACTACCCAGAGATATGAGCTCTTAATGCAACCTTTTGAAACTTCTTTCAATGTCTAGGACTTCATATTTTAGCATGTTAAATTGACAGCCCTGTTTATTAATAACGCTTCACTTAAGGAATGTCTAGGTATGAGTAGCACAGCGTTCTCAGAATGTCTCCTCTTTGCACACAAAGGTTCAAGGTTTGCATGTGTGCATGCTTTTGTTCGTATACACCTCACTAAACAACGCTAAAAGTCACAGGCCGGTGCAAGCACACAAAACACATTCCATGCCTTCACCCAGACAGCTCTCATGAAGCCCAGGCAGATCGTGAACACTAACATATTTCTAAGAAATGGGACAGTCCTCACCAGAATCAAAGCAGAAATCTCGAGGCTCTTGCTTGATGGCCATCGGGTGGAAGGCAGCCTGGGATGGGCCCATGTTGGGAACGCCTTGCTCAGAGTAGCGGGGGTCTAGGAGCTCCTGTTTGAAGCTCTGAGGTGGCACAGGAACCAGGGGCTCAGACATTTGGCGATGGTAAGGTGGCCTTCCATCTCTTGGTGAAGTGCTGGGGACCTGTGGCATGAAGTTGGGTCTTCCTTGGGAGTCAGAAGGTGGGAATGGAAGGCAAGGCTCTGAAAGCTGTCGCTGAAACCTGCAAGACAATATCAACATTTAAAAATCAGAAACCACTTCAGACACAGTGCACTTTCAGTTAAATCCAAGCAGCTGCTTAGGATTCAAGGAAGTCATAATCAAACAGCATGTTAACATACAGATGTTTTGGTCATGTGACACAGGATAAATAAAGGAGCAGCTTAGCACTAGCACTTTAGAGTCTTCTGCTAGAGGCTGCAAATGATGTGCCACACATTCTCCAGCAAGCTCGCAGGAATTCAGCTACAGGTGGCAGGGCAGGATGCCAGCCCATCTATTCTCACGGGGGTCATGTTATTAGAGCCCCCCAGCACAGCACTAATGTACACCACAGTTTTTGACCTTATAAAATGAGCATTGCATTAGGTTCAACTGCCATAATATATTATAATCACTACCAAATGTTATTTTTTTTAAGTGCATTCTTGCGGAATGAATTAATCAAAAATTACAGTTAAGACATTTATAATGTTATAAAAGTTTTCTATTTAAAAAATGCTGTTCTTTTGAATTTTTCAAATTAAAGAATTCAAAAAAAAAAAACAAAAAAAAAAAAAAAACAACACATGATGGTTTCCACATAACATTAAAAACTGATAATAATAAGAAATGAGCACCAAATCAGCATGTTAGAATGTTTCTGAAGGATTATGTGACATGTGAAGACTGGAGTAATGACTGCTGAAAATGCAGCTTTTCTTTTACAGTAAAATTTATTAAAACCGAAAACAGCAATTATAAATGTTTTTTTTTTTTTTTTATACATGCACCACTCAAACCTAGACTCACCTAGGTTCATTACTGAAGTGAGTGTCACGGTTTAGGGGTGGACAGGGTACTGCAAAAGGTGGGCTCTGGCTGTGGTGAGGGAGGGCCTGCTGGCTGGGGGTGGTCTTTGTCATTGAAGGCTGCCCATGAAGGAGACGCTGTCCTAACGTTGAGTTGGATACGGGAGGAGGAGTGTGTTCATGCAGGGGACGTGGCCCCAGATTGTTGGTGGGGACACATGGGGAGACGGGCGTTGAGGGAGGAGTCAATGGCTTGAACCCAGCTGTGGGCTTCCTTTCGTAGGCACTGTATTGAGGAAGACAAAGACAATTAGTCATCACGTTAACAAAAGATATCAATGACATTGAGATGGATATCTAAGAAAGTACCTGTAGCTGTAAAGGCACTTCTCTCCATACGGCATGGGACTTCTATCCTGGCTACAGGGGGACAGCTCTTTGGAGGGACTCAGTTCACGTTTGATCTTCACCGGTGGTGGGCCATGAAACATCACTGAGAGAGAAAAGAGCAGAAGGAGATGTTTCTAATAAAGCAGAGCGTCCAATCGAACACATCAACAGAAGTGCAGTGAAATGCATCAGAAGGAGATTCTTCTCCACCAATAAACCGCCATATTTCACGGGTAATGGCAATCGACTGCGAGACATAAAAGCTCTTCGTTCTGCCCATCAGTATCATGGTGCAGAACAACACATGCAATCAAAGCGCTCCCCTCAGATTTCCATCATAGCAGAGTCAATACTCATGAATCAGTGTGGTCGTAATTCAATGATTGTGAATGATTTTCCTCCCCGCACTGTAACCATTAGCCCCTGGATCTCTGCATCAAGCTCTCATTTCCGGCGCCACATAATGGCCAACGCAACTGGATCCACACGAGTCGAGCCAGATAAATCACCCAGACTGTACTTAAAAGACTAAAGGTAGGCACGTGGAAGCTCAAAGCATTTGTTAAAGTGTTAGTTCACTGAGAATGACCACATCTGATGTGCTCTATGTGATTAGCGATAATTCTATTTGAACAAAATCCTGTTAAAAATAAAAGTCTGCTCATTTATATGGATTACATCTCTGAATTAACTTTTTGCAATCACATTTTTTGTCTACATATCCAATTAAATGGAAAGAAATCGCTCAGTTTTCATGAAAATTGTCATGTGTGAGAAGATTTCCTGCTCTGTGGCCATTGAGGTTGTTGCTAAAGAAGAGGCCACTGACCACTGATATGGTACTGAGAAAGTGTAGGAGGGCATGGGGTGCCACGTGATGTCCAGACACCGAAAAGCCTGTAAGAAAGTTTGCACTGGAAGGCCACATGAAGAAACCTTTGGCTCAAATTCAAAAAGTGATTTGTCTGATTTTATATACAGCATGTCAGAAACCTTCATAACATTCTTATGCTTTTCAGTAACGCCACACTAACATGCAAAACTGCACGCATGCCCTTGTAAACTCCAGTCTTCTAGCCTCAACATCAGACGAAAACAAAAACAAACTTCAGAGACAAAAGGGGTGTGTGGGGCGGGGGGAATAACATAAAATGCTCTGCCGAGCGTTCCTCAAGTATTTCCTTTGGCTTTGATCCCAGTGGCGTTTGGACTGTGAACCCTCAATGAAAAGAGCCTCAGTAGCCGTGGATTTGGTGGGTTTAGGTAGGCCGTGAGGTGAAGCCTTTTCCTCTCCCCTTCCCGCTGGAATCTAGTCCATTCCCGAGGCTGAACCGAGTGCATGAAAGTGTGAAATCTGATTATGAGCTTGGATCATGTGATGCTGATACCAATCGGCTGATTTCCCTGAAAAAATAGGTAGGTTGTGGGGGCTCTCGCTGAGAGGATTCAGGCATGAATGAAAAGCGGAAAGACCATTTAAGCCCTAATAAATCAAAGCACTATTGGGTTGTGTGTTTGGGATTTTTTAAACCACTGACCATGTTAAAGAGCAAATCAATTACTTTAAAAGTTTGTGCATGCTAAAATATCTAATATGCACTATAATAAAAGCTTCATTTAGGAGTATAACTGCTGGCATCTTCAACAACTCAAATCAACAAGATTGCCTGGCAACTCGACACCATCCTTAATCGAAGATCTCCTTTGTTTCCCATGAAACTTTGGCTTCAAATTTTAGCAAGAGATGAATAATAAACCGCTCCAAGAGTTCAGCCTCTGCTGTTTTCCCTAGCCCTCTCTGGACTGCATCCAAAGTACACTGCCAAGGAGAATAAATAATACATCTCAAGGTACTCACAGCTCTCTGACTGGAAATCTGGAACAAACTGTTCGTCATCGGGCACCTGAGCTGTGGAGAGAGAGATTGGGGAGCATGAAAGAGTTGCAAACAATGCTCCCTGCTGATAAACAATCCGCGGATCAATGTCAATTTGTCAGACAACGTTTATTTTAGTACTTTTTGTTCATCGAAAAATGAACAGCCATCTCAGTGCCAAGTTTTTGGACACTGCTGCAAAGCTAGTGCAATGGACCAAATTAAATGGCCAGAGCGTCATGAAAAATAAACAGCAGCTGGGACAAAGTGCATCACTTAGAAATCATAAATTCCACATGCATATATTATAAGAAATATTCATGAGTCTAAAATATAAATGTCAGGGCTCTGCATGACAGAGCAAAAATGACATGCATGAAAAGAAAATGTTACACACCTTCTGCGATCCAGATCTCTTGTAGCTGGCTGAGGTCCTGGAAAAGTTCTACAGAGGACGGGCAAAGACAAGACAGTCTAAGAGCATGAAAACCCACCATGCACCAAGTATTTGATATATGAAAGGCAGCCTTCAACAATCACAGCATCCATCAAACTACTGCTCTCTCGCTGTTAATGCATCTCAATAATCAGATCCATCTTCTAAACATGCATTAGTCATGTTCATTAGGTTGAAATTACCCTCTGTGTCCTGAGCGAGTTCAGTCTCCACTAACTTTCTTTTTCTGTCGTGAACTGCTCGGCTGTACGGTTCCTCCACTTGTAATGACTTTTGCTGTGGAAAAAAAAAACACTTATGGTCAGTGTTACCTAATTTAATGCTGAAAAACAAAACAGCATTAGCTTTTTGCATCTACAGAAAAGCAGAAACTGACTTACATTAGGTGGGACCATAAATGGTACTTGCTGGTCATAAAATCCGTCCATGTCACCTGGGTCTTCAAGAAGGCTCCCAGAAAAGGGTCTTCGCTTAAAAGCGATTGTTCTATTGATCTCTCTGGGTCTTCTGTTTTCTCTAATGAAAAATAAATAAATAAACAAACAAACAGATGAATCATGCAGTAGATCTACTGGACAGTCAAGTGTGTCCCATATCAAAACACCAAGCCCTGCATACAGGCAGACAGAACCCTCAGATCCATCCGATCCTGTGTATTCATCCTCCCCCTTCTCTTTTACTCATCACAACATCCCTCCCGACAGCATATGTATAAAGACACACAGATAGAGAGAGAGAGAGAGAGAGAGAGAGAGAGAGAGAGAGAGAGAGAGAGAGAGAGAGAGAGACCACAGTATAGATGAACATAAACCTTACATAAGCAAAGCCAACCATCTGTGCTAACATATTAAGATAAACTGAGGAAAATGGAAAGCTTACACTACATTGATATTCCACTTATATAACCAGTCCATGAATAAACATTGAAAAATTAACCCAACCCAATGAATTGCTGGCCAAGCATCTATTCCGAGGAACACTGGATACTAACTTACTGGATCAACTGCACACTTGGAAGGGGCGACTGTGAGGACCATGCCAACTTTTCTTGTGATGCTTCTCAACAAAACAACAGCTCTTTACTTGATACTATAAATTATTTTTTTATGTTTATAGTGCAATTATTCTATATGATCATTTTTTGAAGGGATTTTATTTATGCATTTTTATTATTCTGACCCCTCTTGTGACCCGAACTGGATGCTGTTCCAATAAAACAATTCCTTACTTAACTGTAAAATGAAATAAAAATTATAAAATATTATTTTTACTCTTTATGAGCTGTTTGTGTGTGTGCGCGCGCACCATATAAAAGTGTAACAATTTTATTTGTATGCGTTATTTAACTGACATGTACACATACCATAAAATTGCATGGTAATAGATGAAAATCTATGGAAGTCTGGTTAACATGTAAAATAAATAACGTTACTAACGGAATTAAAAACGCAAACATCTATCCGAGAGATGCCTGAGAGCTAATAAACGAAGGGAAAACTTCATCGGCTGAGCGTTCAAGTACAGTCATGGAGCGAACAAGCTCGCACTTTCTTCAGTCTTACAATACTTAAAACCACAGATTTATTACTGCAAAAATACAGGGGAAAAATAATTCAATTTAATACAAACACAAAATAATATCACCAGTAACTATAAGTAAGATATCATACATCGGCAACTAACTATTTGAAATCTCTATCATATTTTTATTTTTCATTTAGAATAAAGAGACTTTTCCAAATACATCACCAATTTTGTGTATTATTGTGCGGAAACAAAGCCGAATAAACCTAACCTTAAATGAAGTGCATAAGTATAAGATTGGGCAGGGGTGAGGACCTCCTCCCACTCTGAGCCCCCTGACGGCCTCTTGTTTTTCTCAATGAAGTGAAACTCGATCCGTGAGGGGGGACAAGAGAGACCTCCATTCACTGTTCAGGCTGCACCGACTTCACCTATAAATGTCACTAATGCTGAGCGCACAAGCTTCTGTAAAGAGTGCAACCGCGGAAAATATGACAGGAAAAACTTCATCCATTAAAATGGTTGCCAAACAGTATAAGCCCTCTCTTGGAGAAAATGGCGTTCGCTTTCCCCCCGAGGCGAGATTGCTGTATTTTCAGTTGAAAGCCCACGATAAACTTACGCGTTGCGCAAAACAACCGCTTTCAAACTGATATTTCAGTGAACGCCGTTTAAATATTTGAGGAATGAGGGTTAAACTCACCGTGTAGATGACGCGCCTCTCGCAGTGGACTGAAAAAACACGTTTCAGATTTTAATCCCAAAAGGATGCAGTGCACTCGTGCTGATCAATAGATGCGCTCTCTCCGACACTCAAAACTTGAATGAGGTTTTGTAAATGGACTGCTCGGTTTTCCCTTGGGCTCGAGAGGAATTTGAATTTGGAAGCCCATTGGCTCCGAGCGCACGTCATTCACATCTCTAAACCAATCATTTGCGAGCATGACTCGGAATATGTATGAGGCAGTCAACGACCAATCGAAGCCCCGTTTGGCTTATTTTTATGAATGGCTGAGTTTCATTCACATTCAAGATTTTCCTCCGCACGTTTCCAGAGGCTCTTAAAGGGCCAGAGAGCCAGAAGTAGAGTCGGCAGCAAAACACATCAGAAGTTGGGGGACAGTTCACTAAAAATCTATTTAATTCGCACATATTTAGACTTGGCTTAAACAAAGCTGAGTTGCGCACAACGAACAAGGCAAACAAAGATACCAATTAATGGTTATTTCATGTCTCAACAAACTTTCAAAACAGCTCAAACTGTGAGAATAATAAATACCGAATATTCAACCAAGAAGGGAAGACTAGTTTTCATTGGATTCACGAATTTCCTACAGG
Source organism: Carassius auratus (assembly GCF_003368295.1). Classification (NCBI taxonomy): domain Eukaryota; kingdom Metazoa; phylum Chordata; class Actinopteri; order Cypriniformes; family Cyprinidae; genus Carassius; species Carassius auratus. Next base: position 15,674,010 of record NC_039251.1, on the reverse strand, counting down.
ATTTTAGAATAGTAGCCAATTTTGTTCTACAAAATAAACTCTAAGAAAATTAAGTAAAAATCTAAGCAAGTCAATAATTAAATAATAATAATAATAATATAACATACTGATGATAAGTTTATTATCATTGCTGTTCAAATTCATTATTATTACAGTTTTTATTATTATTTTAATTTAAATTGCTGAATAAAACATACACATGTTAAACATTCCCTAACATAAACTTTACTCAAAGTAAAATATACTTAACATAACTAATAATTGATACACTATTATTATTTTTATCTGCTACACAATGAACTGCACAATCTTGTGATGTGCAAGGGATTTACAATGTATTCTTGTGGTCAAGGCCAGATGTCCTACAATCTATATTTAACAAAGCTGTTTCTGTGAAAAAGAGAGGGAGAGAAATTCTGGATAATCTTCAAAATCCTTCTGGCTTTCGAGCAGAGCCCCCTTTCAGAGGAGCACAATGATAGCATGAACAAGATGTGCAGCATGCCGTTACTGGTGTCATTGTTTCTCCTGCTTGATGCTGCTAAAGCTGGGCTTCTCAGCTCGGCCGAGCTGTCAGGGTTTCCTTTTTATAGCACCTTACACTAATGTGGTGGGAGGTGGGAAGCGGGTGGCCAAGAGCACATTCTATTTCCATTATTCTGCTTCCTAAATCCAGAGTGGTGTTGACACAGGCATTAGCAGCACCCGTCTCTTTGATATCTTTCATTTTTTGGGACAAATATTGAAATGATCCGCTATCACTCACTCTGATAATGAGAAGGGCTTATTTGTGCCCATTATTGGGTCAGTGTGCCCGCCCTTCTTTGGAAATGTGGACTAATCCGTGGAAGGAGATGTACCACACATGACAATAGAGTTTTATGAGGGGTGAAGGACAGAGCAGCAAATCAGATTCCTATGTGACACACAGAAAAATATAAACTTTTGAACCTTGCTATGGTAAGTAGCCTATGTACTGTGAATGAATACACCCAAAAAACAGTGTAAAATCAGCTTTGTACAGACAGTAAATGAAGTGGAATGAAAGTGAACGCAACCTCGGGCCACTGGTGCTCTCCCAAAGAGAGACATGATGAGACTTGATGACTATTAATAGTTCATGGAGAGATAATTCCTGCTTCATTATCTCTGCACACCCAAGACGCGTAGGCTTCTCCCCAGCTCACAGCTTCTTGTTGTGTCATCTGCATTTTTCTTCTAACAGGGCTGTATTTACAAGCGCAGAGGGCACAGGGCTGCCTGATGAAAACAAACATGGCAACCATCTGATACTGTAAATTATACTGCAAGTATAGTGATAGTACACCTGAATTATCATGTACATATATTTTCCCATTGATAAGATGCCCTGTTAATATTTGTTTGAATGGTGCACTGTGTGATTCACTGCTAGGGAAGAGAGTATTAAAGGAATATTCTGGGTTCATTAAAAGTTGAGTTCAAATGGCTGCATTTGTGGCATTATTTTAATCAACACCACCACAAAAAAAAAAATATAGTAATACATTTTTTTTTATAAATATATATTCCCCTATAAAAATGTGTTCTCCTCGATTTCTTTTAAAAAGGCAAAATCAGTGAAGCACTTACAATGAAAGCAAGTAGTACCATTTTTGAGGATTTATGCAGGAATGTGAAGTTAATTTTACAAAAGCACACATTAATTCTTCTAGACGTTTTAAGGTTTACAAAATGTTTACATACTAAAATCATGTTAAGCTTGCTGTGAAAACTCTTTGGAAAACTTTATTTTTTTAAGAGCTCGTGAACCTGGATACATTATTTTTTATGTATTTCATGAATTCTACAGGATGTAATGTTTGGTTACACCACAATATATGTTTTTTCTTCTTTTAAAAAAAACCCCTCTAACACTAGCTTGCTCTATTCTTTTTCTATTATATCTGCTTTATTTTGATTTATTATATAATTAAAAAACCCTTGCCATGTGTACTACGTCAAGCTAACTGAGAATTGTCATAGCACTTGTGTATCCTTGCTCTTTTGTTGATTTTGATTGCTTCCATTATCCTCATTTATGTCGCTTTGGATAAAAGTTTATGCTAAATCACTTAAAGTAAATGTAAAAACATCTTGTAACTGGGGCAATATCCAAAAGTCAACAATTGAACCAAAAATCAAAACTTAGGGTATGTATTAGTACCCTTTGAGCATACTCCCCCAATTTTAGTCCTACGGTTACAATTTTTTGAGACTTAGAGGAGGACACAAAATCTAGTCATTACTCATTACAGATTCTCACTTCAGTGTGCAGATTCAGCGTAATGTACAGTATAATGGGAAAATAACACACCCATTACTTTGGAAAGATTGAGTTAGAAAATCATGGTAACTCAAGTGCTATGCAGGTGCAATCATGACAGAAGAAGTTGTATGAGAGATGGAAGCAAGTGTTGAAGTGGGCTGACATAAGGACTGAACTGTGTGGATGTTAAGTACTGTGCTAAAAGCTCACAGTATTTCCCCAGAGTGCCTCATATCATCAGCAAAGGAGCACCGAAATCTCTGATTTATTGTGTGAACTAAAATTCAATCACGTTAAGTAGGGGATTGTGTCGGGCGCCTTTGCTGGATGTGAGTAAGTATCCCAGCCGAGCCACCCAATGACCCACACCAGACACAAAGCTTCAGTCTCTCCGTTTATTCAATAAAACTCTTTTGTCCATTAACATGGATGCCAACAGCTTACAAGAACCAGAGTAACAGAGAAGGGGCTTTCAAGGGCACGATTCACCCTTTAACCCCATCCGAGTCTTCAGGACTCCTGTCCTTGAACCTTGTTGCCTACCACACACAGATGGACTGCTACAAACCACACTTACCCTAAGGCAGGAATAAGACAGTGAGTTAAGCGCACATGTAGAACATCACATTCAGGGTTGACATGGGCTCTACTGCATCAGTGGCACTCAATACCGCTCATCTGTCCCAGCTAAGAATAGAGCTGCACTGAGATAAGACGTATTGTCTCTACATATTTAAGTCCAGGATTCTGGTTCACCATACTTAAAAATCTTTCCAGGTTTGGTCTCAAGACGCCAGGGTTGAGCAAAATTCAGAAATGAACTAAATCGTGTTCCTTACCACTCATGAGTTTGAATTTGAATTGGAATGACAGGAAGAGGAATGCATTGAATTGTAATTTAAAGAGAAATCAACTGTGAATGCATCCTGGAAAAATTATGTTCTTTCGTCCATCCATTGCTCTCTGATTATGAGGCCAACAAACCCCCCTCGATCTTCAAGACTTTTTGGCAAAACTTTCAAAAAAGGCTTTGACAAGCTGTTTTATTTTTCCTCTTGTGACACATTAATTATTTGAATAAAAATTCATTTTTAATTCAAAAACCCAATTCAGATTTAGAACTAGAATTTAAAATTCAGTTCTGAAGAGAGCACAACCCTGCAAGAGGCAGCACGGTTTGACAGATACAATCGTGTTATTGTTATGAGAGAAGAGACAGTGATGGGCAGATTGAGCAATCACAGTTCCAGGGAAGCCACAAATAATAGATAAAAGCTGTCCAGTCAACAAATGAAGACATATGTGGTGTCAGAGACATCATGGAGCTCATTTGTGATGTGCAGGACATCGCTCTATCACCACTCTTCTCTGAGAGCGAGTAGGCCGATATGATGACACTAACAAAAACGAGTTATTGCAGCAAGGCAAAACAGATGTTGACCTCTCGCCCCCCCCCCCCTCCATTTTGTTCCTTCATTTGGTTGATTTTTTCTCAGTGACTTGTATTGCAAAAGTCTTTGCTCCAGGCAAAATGCTATTTTGTATTGGTAAGTTAAGGCTATCAGTAATTCACAGAAATGAAACAGGAGGTGACGATTTAGAAATGACATTTCCCCAACGTGACATTCCTCAGTCGACTATCAACTGGCATACACTCATGCCAAACCTCAGTTTACAAAATACAAAACAGAACAGAGAACATCCACAGAGGTACTTGTAAAATGAACATGCTACTAATGGATTGAGGAAAGGGGGTAGATACAAGGGGCTGGATAAGGTTCAAAAATATAATCATGTGAAACTAATAAAGTAGCAACAATCAGCGTGGTCCCTCTTCAAGCAGGCGTCTTTGTCTTCTTTGTTTCAGCAGGCATGCGGTGGTTAAACTTTAGAGAAAATATAAACAATATCTATATATACATGACTGTTTAAAATCATTCTAAACTGTAAAATGAAAAGTAGTTGTAAACATGCACTTGTAACCAAACCGCCGTTCTTTAAAGTCCAGGCTGTCACGCAGGATAAACCATCTGTCCAATGACCACAGGAACAATGGGGCTCTTTTAGCCAAATCCACCATTAACTTCTATGATAAACTGACTCACAGGCTGGAGGTGAACGTCTGTTCTGTGGTCATATGGAGAGATTAGCATTTTTTAGGACACTGGCGTAGCTTCTGCGGTTCAGTGTTCTTTAAAGGGAACGTTAACCTGCTAACCCTGGTATAAGCTCAGTTTCCTTAAATCAATCTGACCCCAGTTCTGTATTGGTGAAATATATATACAGTCCCAACACAGACCTTTGCACCCTACGGCACACTGAGAAAGCATCTGATGATCACTGCATGTTGATCTATATCAGGCACATCTGCCTGATGGCTACAGTCAATCATGTGACCCATTAGCTAATCTCTGATACTATTTTAAGTTATACCTTCAAACACATTCATATATATATATATGCACACAAGGCTCTTGGATTATACGAATACTGATAATTAGTGGGCATCTTTAAGTTCAATACTCTTTACGGGCCTTCTCAGAAGGGCTAATTTTTTTTTAAAAAGCTCACTTTTTGGATCTCTAAGTCACCGTTGTTGACCGCAAGTAACTTCCGTTCTCTACATTCATCTGGGCCGCTTTCACACCCGCTTGACTGTCGACCTGAAATTGCGAGCTCATGTTTTCATGCTGCAATTAGGAATAGTGTTTCACTCCCTGAAATAGGAAGTTAAATTTAGGCTCCATCCATGCAGCAGTAAATCAAACCCCACTGCAGTAGCTTGTTGTGACAGACGAGGACCAGAGGATTCAGTGTTAATACCAGCGCAAGATCAATTTCAGCCCGCCTCTGAATGGAGATGCTGTACGCTTGCAGTGAAGAGGCTTTCTGTTTTCTCAGAAATATGTAGCAAATTATTCTTTTTAAATTTTTACTGTAACAAAATAAAGCAATATTTATTTTGTTGGCATTAGTTAATGCATCATGAGCTAACAATTAAAAATATTTTTACAGGACTTTTTATTTAACAGGATTTATTCTGGTCAATGTTAATGTCTTCACATATTCAGATTTTTCAGGTTGTATTGCATTATTTAACATAATATGAATATACATTAATTAACAATGAACAATAGTTTAAATGCATGTGGTGGTATTGAACTTGAACCAAGCAATTACATTTATGAATTAAAGTTAAGCAAAATTATTAAATGCTGTAAATATACTTTCAGTTTTAGTTGTTGACATCTAATGCATTAACAAATGTTAACAAATGAAAAATTGTCACTACAAAAAAATAAAGTGTTATCATTATGTCCTCAATGTTCCTTTGGTAAAAAAAATAATATATATATATATTTTTAAATAATTAAAATCATTGCTGATAAAACACTTAAAACTGGCCTAAACTGGTTTGACGGTCCTAGCTGGTGTAAGACCTGTTCACACCAAGATGGATGTTTAGAGCGAAGATTCTGTTTTTCAGAAAGATATTCTAATCTCTTTTTGAATAGACTGCATTATCATGAAAACCAGCCAACCAATAAGATTCTCACTTTTTTGATCACATGCCCTGAGTAACATGCCACATGCTGTTACAAAAAAACTACTACTGTCATAGAGTGAATTTGCATTCTTCATTCAGTCATTCTTCCATTTTTTGCATTGGTCTGAACAGACAAAAATCACATGTGAAATCTGGACCGAATTTCTGTGCCGTACATTTGTATTGGTGTGAAAAGTTTATTATGGTTTTCAACTGGGTTACCTGCAAGTCTCCAAGTTGAATAGTTCTCAAACCCCTCTGAATCTAGCAAACAGCATAGGCTGGTGTAGATGTATTTTATCGACAGAATCTACTCCCAAACTTAATGGTACGCTAATTTGATTTGGCTTAAAAAATAAGGTAAAATCATCATATTATTACACAAATTGCCACATTGCTATGATATAAATTCTCATTGGTAAAACTGTTTTAGTACACCTATTCTCTCTTCTAAGGGTTTTCTAAACATATACTGAATTTTTGAGACCTTAGGTCCATTCTCCACACTGAACGCTAGCACTGTTGTTTTAGAGGGCAGTATGGGATTAAATAAACCTCCAGCTAACTATAACACAACTTGCACTGGTCAGTCTTGAGGCCTGAGGGTGAACACCAAAACTGCCTGGAGCCAACACCAGAAGCTGAAATGTTTCATCTCTTTCAGGCCAGTCTAACCTATCCCTATCACCAGACCCCCATACACATCTTCATAATAGATGAGTATGCTGTTTCATCTCTTTAGTGGTGGCGTGTCACAGGGCCTTGGAGAGACACTGGAATGTGTGCTTCGCATGCACTGATGTATAATTCAGTAAGCTCCTTTAGGAGGAAAGTTTGTTCTCTGTTCCTGCTAGGATAAGCCAGGACCCAGTGACGTCCATATGTGCACCACCAACTCTCATATGAAGAACATTATCATGCCACGGTCTCTCTCGCTCTCTTTCTTTTTTTCCACACACTTCTTTTCCTTTTGCTAGGCGAGTCTCTTGCTTTTCTGGTCCTCTCTTCCTCTCTTTGAAATTGGCAGTATCTTCTGATGAGCTGTCTCAAGAGGAGGGAGAGGGCACACAGTGTGATCCCAAGGCAGTGGCCTACTGGTAGGGGGGGATTTGGTTGGAATTGAGTCATAGCTTACAGGTCACAAGCCTGTGATAAGACGTTCTGGATGATAAGACACAGGAAGTGGTCGTGACACTCTGAGAGGGTCTGTTCAACTGGTTCAGCCTGTGAATATCAGGCTGTGATGGGAGATGGGAGTCCATTAGAGATCCATTACAGTGTTGTGTTTGTATTGATTGTATTGAGTGTTGTGTTTTTAAAGGTCTCTTCTCTTTGGGTCCCACCTCCCAAAGATGAAGAATTAGCTGAGGAAGGTGGAGATGCTTGAGTTTATGATTGTAGAAAAGTGGTTGATTTTTGGAGTCCCACATCTAGTCCCGACTTCTGTTAAGCTTCTTGAAGAAGAAGAACGTTTTCTGTGGCGGTCCCAGCAGCATGGGCACCTGGTTCTTATGCGTGATCCGTATCTGCAGGAAAGAAGACAAGATTACACTCTGAAGACAACCAAATTTGAACTGTTGTTTAAATCCTTTTGCTTGCTAATTACCCACTGTTTAAAACAGTTGTCTGGTTCACATTCAGCAAATGAGCTGACAGAAGTCACACATGTTCAGATTAACAGGCACAAATTTGAGAACGTGAGAGCTGACCTTGAAACTGAAATAACATCCCATATTCCCCTCTGCACAGTTGGGCAAATTAGAGAGGACTAAAAGCACAGCGGCACACTTTTTATAGAGCTTGCGCTGATAGAGATGTATATATAGCGGAGGGCATTGTGTTGGCGCTATGTGCAGATGGAAAGCTGCATGTTTATTCCACTTTCTTAATGACACAATCAGTCAAAGGCAGGGTGTGACATGCTTGGATGGGTGAATGTACAAAGCTGCAATAGACTGGAGGAGGCAATTTTCTGAGATGGAGAAAAAGGTCCTGCTCTGAACTGAAACCTATCATTGAGTATTGGGTATATCTGACTTCACATTACATCACATACTCTTGTGACCTTTAAGAGCAGACAGAGACTGTGGTTTCTTTCTAAAATATGTTTTTTATTTATAATCTTTTGCAACTTGGATGTGGTAATGCAGTTGTTCCATTGCAACTTCACAGAACCAATAAATACTTGCATATAAAAAAACATACATCTTGAATGCAGTGTAAAAGCATAAGCCAAAACATAAAAGTACATTTAAATGGAAAAATACAAAAAAAGCTGATTTGAACTCTTATTGCACATGTTAGTGGACTTAATGCCATGAGGCCATTTGACATCGTATTTTGGGTTGTTTGGAAGAATGTTCCACTTGGAAAGCTAATTTGGACTGTGAGGTGAGACTTGTGCAATTGATGATGTATTGTGACCCAATTATATCATGGTCAGGAATCAACTGTAAAAGGTTAAATGAGATCTTTGGCATGGAATAAAAGCAACCGAGAGAGGAAAAATCAATGCAATTGAAAGTGAAATCAGCTTTAAAGGGATAGTTCACCCAAAAATGAAAATCACCCCATGATTTACTCACCCTCATCCCATCTTAGGTTTAGTTTTTTTCTTTCCGACAAGTACCACCGGAGTTATATTATAAAAATATTCTGGTTCTTTACAGCAAAGGAAATCCAGTCTCTTCTTGGTTTATATCAAAATTCAAAAATTCTCTCTTCTACGCACTTCCGCATTCGTCACTTTTCATTGCAGCATAAACTATGCCTACATTATCTGCTGGAACGGCACTCTCTCGTGAATGCACGTATGACAGTTAGCGGAAGCTAGAGATTACGGTTTATAAAGTTTTAAGTATTAATATTATTCTTACCCAAATGCATTGATTCGCTTCAAAAGGCCTTCATTAACCCCGTGTGGAACACTTTTTATGATGGATGGATGCACTTTATTGGACTTCAAATTCCCGACCCCCATTCACTGTCATTATAAAGCTTCTTAATATAACTCTGATTGTACTTGTTTCATACACATCTAGGACGACTTGAGGGTGAGTAAATCATGGGATAATTTTCATTTTTGGGTGAACGATCCCTTTAAGGTGCAGTCACATTAGTAAAATGTCTATTTAATTGCAGTGTTGGATTTGCTGGTATGGGTCATAGAAGAATCTGTGTTTCAGACATTTACATAAAAAATTGTCAACGAAAGCAAAATCAAATGAGCTGACCGTGCATGGAGGCTGCATCCACGGTTCTCCATCAATCTGCATGGGCAGCAGACGGGACGTTCTGTGGACAAAGAGACAAGGACAGAGGAAGAAAATACGGAGCTGTTATGGGTCAGGTCACTGACCAGGCAGATCGTGGGCACGAGGCTGCTATACAACACTTTTCCTAGACGGCTCTGAACACTGTGCTCTCTGTTCCCACAGCCCCGTTCCCAGCCGGGCCCCTAACTCTCTAAACTAACACACTCACACAGTCCAGCACCTCCATTCCCACATACACACAGTTACAAAAAGTTAGTTTAGTCTTTTCAGCAGGGCCACTACAACTTAAAGCAACACAGCATGGGAGAACGACAATGATGAATGCGCTATTAATGCCTATTACGGAAAGTGTTAGGTCGTGGGCAGAACGACCCTGTGTACAGGTGAGGAAACGGCAGCGAAAATGGTGAATAACCACCTCGCTTCAATTCAGAACTAACTGTTAGGGTCATTATGAGTGTTTAATGGAGCGAAGCAGGCCGGGACAAAACAAACTTGTGAACTAGCACCTCAGAAGTGATGAGTCTCCACTGGTCCATTAGCATACGTCAGGACTGAGCAGTGTGTGTTTAGACATGCTACAAACATCATTATTCAACAGTACGAGCGAGTCCAGAATCTTAGAGTTGTTGGCAAAGCGAGTGACAGCAGGTCAAAGGTCTGATTTACTAGCTTCATTGGCCAAAAGAAGACGTCCTGCTGAGGGGGAGGGGGAACAGAGATGTTTCAGAGCAATGGACACAAGTCATCAGAGTGTTTGCCTAGGAGTTGGACCAATAGTGAACTTTTAGTCAATGTGTGGACAGGCAATGAACTGCTGACCTGATGGTGACACTGGAACACTGTGCAAGACGCCGCCCAGCGCTCTTGAGACCTGTGTAGATCTGACCCATCTCGATGGCTCCCTCCAAACCCACCACCTCCAGAAGCTGATCACTCAGATCTGTTTTACCAGAGAAGGAAAGACAAATAGATTCATGTTTCATTTAAGTAGCAACTTTTTCTCAGATGCTTTTTTCCCCAAATTCCTTAGGAGAACTAAATGGAGAAGAAATGATAAATTGTTAGTCAACTTGAATGTCATGGCAAAGATAATTTGGTCTCGTAAGAACCTGATGACTATTTCATAATAAAATCTTTTGATTGCATATTTTGAGAGCATGGTTTGTGATGTCAGTAAATGTAAAGTTCACCCAAAAATGAAAATTCTGTCATCATTTACTACACTGATTAACACATACACAGTGCACATCAAATATGGTCAACGGAAGCTCCACTATAAAGACAAAACTCTCAAAGGTTTCATTAAAAATGTCTTAATTTGCGTTTCAAAGATCAAAAAGTCATACAGGCTAGGAACATGAGGGGGAGTACACAGAATTTCCATTTTATGGGTAACTAACACTTTAAGAGAAACATGCTGAGAATGCTGGGCGACTAAACAATATGATAACTATAAGATCTAGGGGAAAAGTTTCAATGTATTCTCAATTCTGCCTCATTGCTGTCTAGGATAAACAATTGCAATAAAAGCGATATATTTTTATTGTGGCAAAGGAAGAATTGTTAAATCATAGTTGAATTTAAATTGCATTTTAAAATCGTAAAATGAAATTCAGCTGCTAGTTTGAGAGAAAATGAGCATAGACCTACAGGGGAAAGGCACTGATGTCAGTGGTTAAGCCTACAAGCAGGCTAAGCTTTAGTAAATGCTTGTGGAACATTGTTATCCCTTTACTCACTCATTAACTTTCTCTCATCTCACACTAGCACACTCAACAGGGTCAGGGCAGCAAGTGTCCCATCCACACACACACAGGGGAAATGATTATATGTCTGTTACAGAATAAGTAGAATGAATGAGTGATTTATAAAAGCCTCTTTATTTAAAAAAAGCCACCTTCTGTGAATTATTTTTCAAGAGCCAATGCAATCAAATCAGTACATAAAGAAATGGGTATTACATGAAACTTCTTCTCAAGAGTGTGAATGCAGTATCTACAGCTGATAATGGAACACACAGATCCAGTGCTATTTTATTATTATTTATATACTTTAATTTATTTTCCTGAAAATGTTTTCGTAATGATTTTTGTGCTGTAGTAATTTTTATAATTTTTTTAAAATTACTATTTAGGTTTAATTGATTTTTATTTCAAGTTTAGTTTTGGTTGTGTCATCAAATTATTATTTTTAATACAATATTTTATTTTGACTAATTCTTAATTCTTTGAAGATTCTTGGAAGGTTCCTGGAAGAACTGTTGACAGTATCTTGAGTTCTTGCAGGAACATACCATTACTAGTGTGTGTTACCAATCTGACACTACTGCTAAAAACGCTGACAATATTCTTAGAACTTGGTCTAATGTACATCTTCATTCGCAAAATAGAAGCAATAGCAAATAGAAGAAAAAAAAATGTGTTTACTAAAGCTATATCAAAGGCTGAGAATTCATTCTCAAGAAAATTAGGCGTGCAATCCAAAAAGCCATGCAATAAAGATCTCTCTTCTCTTTGATACCCTATCCATTCTACAAGTTGACCCACATTAGTGGCCCATCAGTGGAAGCTTTAGCTTGCTGTTCAGTGGATGGATGCATAACATCAACACAACCTAGAACTACTCATCAGTTCAAGCCAATTGTACATAGCGATCTGTTAAAGAAATGTTTCAAATGTACTCATGCTGGGTCCCCCTATAAAATTCAAAGTTCATCCAGTCTATCATTAACAAAAAGGTCTCTGATGTGTGACATGTGCTTAAAGGCACATCTGCAAACAGCTTATGCTTACTCCCATCGGCTGCCTAGAATCCAGACAGGAAGCAATGGTTTGTTTACATAAAAACATACTGTGTAAACACTGTTAATAATGTCACAATGTCACCTGACAGAACACAGACACACTTTTGCAACCCAGCAGGAAACTGTCAGCCGGCTTATTCTAGTCTTATGGGATAGAGGCTTGTGCAAGGATGATGATGCAAGTTTGACTCCATAAAACATCACACACGATGCTGACCAGACAGAAATAACATCTGAAACGGACAGTTTGACTTTGGTTCACAATGAAAGGTCAAAATATTAAAACAAATATGATAATATTAAAATATTAAAACAATAAAATAGGTAAAACTTTACAAGAAAGTTCAACATGTACACATTAGTTAATGCATTGGGTATCATGAAAAAAAAAAACTGATAATAGTTTTTACAGCATTTCTTAATCTAATTTTAAGAGATAAAATAATGTTATTTATATATATATATATATATATATATATATATATATATATATATATATATATATATATATATATATATATACACACACATACAGCTTGAAATGATTAAAAAGCATTGTTTGTTGTTAATTCATGAAATTGTATACACTGACAAACTGAACTTTTTATGAATTGTAACCATTTGTGGTACAGTGGTACAAATTCTTTTTCAGGAAAAAAAAAAAAAAAAAAAAGAAATCTGGCCAACACTTTACAATAAGCTTCCAATAGTTAATACATGAACTACTGTTAATGCGGTAATTTGGGTCAAACTATTTTAAGGTACAATTCTCGCTATTAACAAACCATTAACTATGACTTTTGCCTCAATAAACTTCGAATTTGCTGTTTATTATTAGTTAAGGTGTTAAGTGTAGGATTAGGGATGTAGAATAAGTTCATGCCGAATATAAAAAACTAATAAACAGCCAATATATTAATAATAGGCATGCTATCAAGGAACTATTTAATAGTGAGAACTGGTTCCTATACTAAAGTGTTACAGAAATTTGCTACAGTATTTATTAATCCTTGATAACATTATTTAATAAAAACAACTATACATAGTTTGTTTCCTATTAGCTCAGGACCATAAATATTAAGATAATTTATTAGTAAATGTTGAAATGCACATCAACAAAAATTTAATGTATTGTAAACTAATGTTTAAAAATAAAAGCCTTATTGTAAAGTGTTACCAAAACCTGCTTAATGTTAACAGCAAACCCCAGATTTAACCTATATTTGAAACATTTATCATAAAGGTCACATCTCTTGAAATCCCTCAGAACCATACAAACTACACAAAGAATAGAAAAAAATCTAAGATAAGGAGTTTCAGTGTTACTGATTCTGTAGGTTAAGATAATAAATTCAGCAGCTGTGAATATTGCATTCACACAGGGAACAAGTCAGTGAGTCACTGTCAAGTTTAAATATTTCACAGAGCAAATTTCACGGCACATTTCACAAAACTTGTCTTCAGTGAACATGTCCAACTTTTCAACCGCGATAGTACACTCCAGGAACGCCTACTAGCTCAACAAGGACATCTGTGAGGAGCTTCAATTCATTTCATTAAGCAGAGGCCTGCATATTCCAAAAACAAAGTAATAACAAGCGCATATTCCTCCACATTTTGTTAAAGATTTTACATCTCAAATCTCAAAAACTTCAGGATGTCAACTTAAAATGTCAACTGAATCAACTAACCCTAGACTGTCTAACAGTCCTCTAATACTCTAATGAGAGTTAGTTGACGTAGTTGAAGAGTGACTTAGTTAGGAGAATGTTCAAAGTGGGATTAGTGAATTGTACTGGGCTTTTTTCTCTCTCAAGGCTGTTGATAACTGCTGTGTGATAGTTTTCAGCATGTGGTATGACCTGCGAATCTCTTTTGTTGAGTCATGACCCGGCTGAAAAGAAAAAGCTGCCTGCCAGTGTTTATAAAGTGTTTATTGATTGATGAGAAGTGGAGAGGTCTGAACCTGCCTGACTGTGCAGCTTTGCCGGGGGATATTGTGACTCTCCTCCTCTGAAAGGTCAGACAGGAGAGGTGAACAAACCGTTTGCTTTGCTTGGAGGGCTATGAAAAGCCCCAACAGAGAAATCTGTGTCTGGTATCCTTTATCCACCTCCACAATGCCACTATTTGACAAGCATGTCAAAGATCTTGATGCTTCCTGAGCTCTATACATCTCAGGAGTTTTCTCAGAAACAATAATAGGATTGAGAGCTGTAAGAAGAAAAGAGGGAGGCAAAGAGGGCAGATTAGGACTTCAGCACTGGTGTGACGTGGGTGACAAACGGCTCTCTAACACCCAAAACTACAACAATATTCAGCATCACACTGATCTACATGGACTCTGCACTCACAGACATCTGTAAACACTAATTTGCCAATTTACGCAAAATTCAAATGGTTGTCTTTCAACAAGATTTTTTATGTTTTTTAAATAGTTTTTTCTGATCATCAAGGATATTGATTTGTACAGAAAAAACTAATTTTGTGAAATAAATCCCAAAATTAATACAAATTTTTCTTTGATAAATAAAAAGTTTAAAAGAACAGAGTTTATTCAAATTAGAAATGTTGTGTTGCAATATTCAAAAGTTTGGTGACAGTAACGACTTATACTGTTAGAAAAGATTTCTATTTTAAATAAATGCTGTTGATTTTAACATTTTATTCATCAAATAATCAATGGAAAACTATCACAGGTTCCAAAGAAATACTAAGCAATGTAAAAAAATATATATATATTTGTAAATAAATGTAAAACATAAAACACTAAAACCTAAGATCAGTGAATTCAGCTATCACAAATGTATAATGTACAGTAAATAAATAAATAAAAAATGGATTTTCATCTAAGACAGTTATTCAATTACTTGTATTTTGAAGGTGAATTTTTAGTGTGGATTAAATTAATCTAAATGTAGAAATAAGGAAAATCCACATTTAAATAAACAATTAAATATGCAATATTCACTCTGTTAAATTTATATACTTTTTTAACGTAAAAGATGCTTTACATTTTTTATTGAGATGACAACAAATGACTAGGAATCAGGAAACGTTGCAAGCCAAATTCAAACTCAATCTGCTGTATAAGCACTATTGCTTAGTGTTTCATAGTGTGTGCTTTAGTAGCTGGGTTTTGTTTTTCAGTTTTTGCAAACAAAATATAGTCAATCAGCTATTAGGAAAATTCGGTAAATCAGTGTAAAAAGACAAGTAATAATATATTCCCATATGCTGTATGCTATATTCAACTGTGTATTTACTGTCAGACTTGTCTTTTGTTTCATGGAGCGAACGTATTATTATCAAACTCACATCCTCTTGTTCGTTACCCCAAAAGCAGCAAATAAAATAATAATATAGAGAGGGAGGGGACAAAATTGACGGGAGCCTTATTTTCCTCACGACACGAATGTTTCCCGCTCTGTCAGGTCTGGGCTTTCTTATTCCAGGCAGCGCATCACAGTGAGGCAGCGCTAAGAATAGCTCACAAACGCCTTCTTATGTAACCGTGTCAGAATGCATTGTGTGGAGGATATTAAGTCCCAGCTAAGCAGGGTCTTGTTTAAGGTATAGAACAAATGACAGTGATCTAAACAAATTACATGATCCTCACTGATCGTGTTTATCAGAGAAAATGACAAACTTTAGTCCTTCACTACCGTTTACTTCACTCAGTTCAGTTAAGTCAGTCAGTGAACACTACTGAGGTCAGCATACTCTTCTACACTGACATTTTCAAAGTCACTCGCATATATATATAAAAAAAAAGGTAACCTGCATGTGAAGCTCACACTGTTCAGACGCTTGAATGGACATTGCACACATTGACAACCATTCTTCTTACTTTGTCTAAGGTCGCCTTGCACTTTCTGACCGGAGAAGAGACCCGACATCTGCTAAAGCTGCTTTGTGATGCCTATACCTCAGTAAAAAAGCAGAAAGAGCCATGAAACGGGTTTATAAAGGAGCTATTTCTGAACTTTTCTTATGCGCAGGGTCTGTTGGATTCCACTCGGGTGAGGAGATTTATTTATTGTGTTTCTGGTGGTTTCAGGCCTGTGCTGTCCCTTTGGTGTCTTGGGCTGGTAGAAGTGAAGGCAGATGGTCAGAAGGAGCTGTGGTAGGGGTGCGGGGGTGGACGGTCTCTTGGCACGAGAGCCACCTCTCAGTGTTTACAGAGCACAATCCACCCAGTATCAGCCCGTGTTACAGAATGAGCATTCCTGCACTCAGAACTTAAGCACACTTCTTCTGCAAACTACACTGAGAAATGCTGCTTCTGAACTCTTTTCTAGCATACCTCATTCCTAAGGTGCACTCTTTACTGGCATACACAAAATCACGAGACTTTCTTCTCTACCACGCTTTACTCTCAGAGTCTTTTCTCTACAAAACTACATCAGTGAGATTTCCAACTGCATGCTTAATTCCAAAGCTATCTTTAGCATACATTATTCTCAAAAACCTATTATGATTTCTTCTCTGGTAAACTTCATCCCTGAGATCTCATTCACTCACTACTAGCATATTTTACGATTAAGCTCTTCATACTCATTGCTCTATTCTCCATCTCTGCTTATGTAAACTTTTCTATCATTAATTTGACAAAGATTTGCTATTTTCATCTTACTTAGAGGGCTCATGAACTGAGAAATCAAAATTTCCTTGATCTTTTGACATTTAAGAGCTCATTGTACTGTAAAAACATCCTGTAATTTTCAGAATTCAAAACTTTTTGGAATGTGCCACTCTATGACGTAATAGTGTGGATAAACACCGCCTCGCAGGAAAAGATTAATGCCTGCCTCTACATCGCTGCTTGTTTAGCCCCGCCCATCAATTCACACATGAAGTGTGAATAACAAGAGGAAAAATGCAGGTCTATGCAGGAACCAAACAACAAAAGGGCCTTTCGCACCGCTGGAACCTTTTCATAGTACCAGTACTAATTGTGGAACTACTTACTTTTGGGAGTTTTTGCACCGAACTACGTGCGATTTTAGTACCGGACTGCCTTTTTCGAGAACCGAATTAGCTCCTACTCTGGAGCAGGGTCTAACCAGCACAACTGATACTAACCGTAACGTAAGTATACATTGATTGGCCAGACGTGTTCGAAAACGCCCTCACCCGCTAACATACCGTAAACTTTGTGTCAATTTATTTAGCAAGTATGATGAACAGTGATAGATGGACGAACGCTGAAGTCAGGCACTTGTAGCAAATGTAGTACTGCCAGTTGCCATTGGACATGCTCATCTATTTAAAAATAAATAGTAATTAAATTCAAGTATGGGTTTAGTTGTTAGGCCTAATTGTACATGTAAAAAGGCTTCCTATAGTTTTAAGCATAAGCTGAGGTAGATTTTTATCTCCAAGAAATTTAAACTATAACTGAATGTATTTAAAGAAATAGCAACTTGTTCAGTAAACCATTAAAAAAAAGTATAAAAAGTTTTTCCCCCAATGTACTCAAATCATACCGAACCATGACGTTAAAACCAAGGTACGTACCAACCACCATATTTGTGTACCGTTACACTACGCTACTTCCTTCTGATCACAACATTAGTAATGATTGAATGAACTTTCTGTTTAATGAAGTTCCAGACCACGTCAGTAAGAACTTGTTCCTTTGGTCACTTAATTTTACCGCAGATTTGTTTACAAACAAGGCACATTTTGACATAGGATTTGCAGAAAGTTTGAAACTAAAAGATGATGATTTGCCAACTGTATATGATCCAACAGTAATTTTGCAACACACAAGTGTGAGTAACTTTTTTAAAATGATGTGATCACTGTTATTACGGTTTCATATGTACTGAGTATTTATGTGTTTTTAACCAAAATCACTGTAGCGTCCATCTGTGAAGGATATGCACAGCTGTTAGCCAATCACAGCAGTTCATGATTCAAGAATGCTCCTTAAAATGGATAGCTCACCCCCCAAAATAAAATTATTGGTAAAAACATTGGTCATCAAACAGTTTTTGTATAAAATATCCCTTTAAGAATGCTCTTATCTTTTTAGATTGTTTTTTTTTTCTTTAGAAAAAAACTTCCAAATTCTTGAATTTTGTTTCTTAAAATAATTAAAAATGACTTGGGAATAAATTAGAATAACACACACTGTATGTGTTGATAGATGGGCAGATATATTCTTAAGATTTACCAATGTAAAGTTTTGAATTTAGCGTTCACAATGCAACCTCATGAATAATATACAATCAGACAAGCCTGTAATTTTATAATGAAAACGGCAGTCAATAAATTTTGGCGCTCTAGCGGTAAGTTAACAGAACTACACGTGTCTTGCAGAAAATCATTGTAGACTTCTCTCTGTTTATGTCTATGATGAATCTCGCAGACACTGGGCTACCCCACAGCGGTTCCTACCAGAACCAGTCTAAAATAGTCTGAATAGGGAAACGTACTGTAGGTGTACCGTAGTGATTCAGGATAAGTTTAGAAAAGGTATTCACCATGTACTCGCTTATTATATGAATTTAAAACACAAAAAAGTTTCTGAGTGCAGCTTTAAGAAGAAAAAAAAGTTTTTCTTGAAGAATGTCTTCAGAATTTTTCAACAACTGCACTAAGGAACATTCTTATGAACTTATTCCTTAAGATTTCTGCAGATTGCCTCTGCTCATTTTTCTCAAGCATGTTCCCTACACTAGCTAAAGCTTCAGCCCTGCTCCACTTACACAACATTCTCCTCATGACACACTTGATTCCCATGCTTCTATCCATTTGAGGCGTTCTCATTATGTCAGTATTGTGACATGTCTTAAAACAGCCTCATGCAGCAGCAGACATTTCAGACGCACCGTGATGAGCTCAAATGAACGATAGGTGTTAATTTTAACATTGTCTGGCATTTCATAACTTGTCATGATTCACATACCAGGGTGTTTGTTGTTCAGCGAGAGCCCAAGCGATAGTCTGCCACACTGCTCATGCTCTCCTCATTATCACACACTCACTGTACAGATGCGCTCTGCCTGCACACAGTCCGTTTACTAGCGTTCTGCATGCAAAAGAGCTCGCCAGTCTCCCAACCTCTGTTCCCATGTCATTCGCAAACAAAGCTCGTCTCACAAAGCAGGCCAACAATCACAGCTCTCATGACGCAGATCATGGGAAAGGGCCCCTCGGGCCAGAAACGTCTTCAATGATTTTGAACCCCTGATGGGTGAGAGCCACTCTTCAAATGTCCATCACTCTTGCTAAAGCCAGAGCAAAGCTGTTGAATGGCTTTTTTGGCCACTGATCATGCCACAGTTGAAAGCGTCCCTTCGTCCACTGAGTCACCGTTTTCCCACAATGCTCTTTGGGTGGAGAGTTTCACTTCTATTCCTGTCGTGTGCGACGGGAGTGAGGAAATACGACACAAATCATTCGCTCTGTGTTTACGAGAATCCAAGTGTGTGTTTTATGTGCATGTGTGTGTGTTGCTGTTTGTGGGATGTAACAATGAATGGCCCCAGTGGCCTGAAATAGCCATCAGCAAGAGGCAGTGTGTGGCAAGATCGCTGTGGGAAGGGTGGAGCGGCTTGTGTACGAGCCATAAAGAGAAAGAAAGAGGAGAGTTCAAGTGTGTGGGAAGCAGGTGAAAGGACAAAATGTCCCTCTGTGACCCTGAAATAAAGAGAGGAAAAGGGAACAGGCGATTTGAAATAAGAGATGTGGAGATGCTGTCAGCCACACAAATATGGCTTCATTATTTCAGCTTTTCCTGAAATACACAAACATGGAAAGAAGGCAAAAAATCCTGAACATTCCACCATGACTAATTTTCAGCAGCAATTGACATAATTTCTTCCAAAATGGCCATGAACTGCGATTAGACAGCTTTTGCATATTTTCACATAATCATTTCAAGTTATATTTAACCCATTATTGACCCATAACCCTTTTATGAATCCTGTCACGCACAGAATGTTAAAACTGCAACTCTTCATTGAGGCGTGCTTTAACTACTAGGAAATACAAATATGCAAACTGGGTTCAGTGAGATTTGTATATACATTTATTCAGCGTGGATGCATTCAATTAAAATGGAAATGACAGTTAAGAAATGTACATTGTTAGAAAAGATTCCCATCTCACACAAATGCTGTTCTTTTAAAGGACTGTCCAGAAAAAGATTCTGCACTAGAAGTCTAACAACACCCCTAATGATGCAACAGTCACATGCAGACATCCATTAGGACCTGAGTCATGTGGAAACTGTTGCGTGGAGTGAGTGAGAGGAATTCTCTATTCATATAAACCTCAAAATACACTCCATAGAGAGGTGGAAATGAGGTCATGCTCTTACAGCTGTAAACAGCAAGCCATTTTCACAGAGTGGAACCTGTGCTATCTAAACATGTGGAGGGAGTTGGCATCACCTACATCACCGGTGAGCTTTCAGAAACCCTGTAGCACTCAATCCGTAGAGCTAAATGGAAAAAGACAAATGGCTGAAAACTAACTGACTAACAGAGTGATCACAGTTACTTTGGATGGGATGTGGCTACAGACCTCTACTGTATGTAGTGCTGGTTGAGTATTTGTGCCTGAAGGCCAGTTAAAGATTACTGATATGAGTCACCCAGCTCACAGCAGCCCACTCTCTCTCTCTCTCCCTCCCTCCCAAACGCTCGTTCTCTTTCCATCCCTGCGCTGTTCCTCAGTTCAGGAGGGCCTGGGGGTCTCCATGGTAACGGGATTCATGTGAGTTCAGTCAGTGGAGTACAGAAGAGCACAGGGAGAGGGACGGGAGAGTTGTAAATGTGAAGAGAACTGAAAATTCATGACGCTGCTCTCGCAGGTCACAGCTGTCATTTACTGACGTCAGCTAAAACAAAACCAAACCGAAACATCTCGAGGGTCTTGCTGCCCACACAATGGTCGTGTTGACTTAAAAGAAGAGGCCATTTATGAAAGCAATGAGAGGCCCCGTTTAGAAAATATCACCGTTTTTCTAAGCATGCACACACACACTCCAGTCCCACTGAATGAAGCTGATCAAAGTGTGTGTCATATAGTGATGGCCGATTCGTGAACGAATCGTTCAATTTAAACGGTTCTTCTTAGTGAACCGGTTGAACCAGTTCACCAAATCGAACTGAATCGTTTGAAACGGTTCACGTCTCCAATAAGCATAAATCCACAAATTACTTAAGCTGTTAATTTTTTTAACGTGACTGACACTCCCTCTGAGTCAGAATAAACCAATATCCCGGGGTAATCCATTTACTCAAACAGTACACTGAATGAAATGCTGTGAAGACCGAACTGAAGATGAACACCGAGCGGAGCCAGATAATGAACAAACACGCCCACTGCTGGAGCAGTTCTCGTTCTCAAGTCAAGAACCGGTTGCTTCGGTTTTCGGATCACCAGTACACTCAACCGAGAATCGTTCTGTCGGACGCGTCCGAATTGAGAACCGATGAACTGATGATACTGCGCATGCGTGTAATTTTGTAAGTATTGTGTGAAACATCGGAAAGTGTGATAAAATAACTATATTTTATTTTGATTTTTTTTATTATTATTTTTTTTAGATTAATGTTTCCAATCTGTATATTGTATATAATGTATAGGCCAAATGGGTTTTCAGGGAAGTTGAACAATAATTAAGACTCTTAAGACTCTTATGTTTAATAGGAATAAGGGATGATTTATGAGATATCTGTACTGTATTTGTAGTTAATGATGACACATTCACATTGAGTTTGTAGAACATGAACACGAGTGGAGCAGCTGATGACACTGAACTGCAGCACGTGCCGGTTAGAGCGATTCTCGTTCTCGAGTCAAGAACACCGAGCGGAGCCAGATAATGAACAAACACGCCCACTGCTGGAGCAGTTCTCGTTCTCAAGTCAAGAACCGGTTGCTTCGGTTTTCGGATCATCAGTACACTCAACCGAGAATCGTTTCTGTCGGACGCGTCCGAATTGAGAACCGATGAACTGATGATACTGCGCATGCGCGATTCAGCGTGAAGCCAACTGACTCACAGCATGTCTGAACCGAAGGGATTGTTTTGGTGATTGATTCTGATTCTGTACTAGTAATGTTATGAGCGCGGGTATTTCGAGGGCTTGGATGAAGGGCAATCTGGCGAAACGTAGGCTAAGCTCATTTAATAACAAATACATCGCAATGGATTATGTTTAGTAAGTGGATCATGGTTTCTGCGCTGATGACACCTAATTTATTTACTTTATATCTTCAAGACTTAAATCCTCATATGGACATTATTGCTGTTACTGTATTTAGGTGTTGTTGCAAAACTCAAATGTAAACTTTTCATGATTATGAGGTTTTAACTGACTAAAGTTATGATTACTGACTTTATATATTTGAATGTTTGATAGACATCATTACGTCGAGCGTGAAAGAACCGATGAACCGTTTTTTTCAACCGGTTTATTGAATCGAACCGTCCGAAAGAACCGGTTCGCGGAAAAGAATCGAACTTCCCATCACTAGTGTCATATTTTTCTGGGAAGAGAACTACTGAAAATAAAGTCAAGAGCATCCTACCATTGAAACGTTTGGGGACAGTATATACAGTATATAATATGAGAAATATATATGATTATATAAAATGATGACAGAATTTTCATTTCCTTTGGACAAAACACAGGCCTGGTGCTGGAGGCTGATTCACTGCTACCTGAAACAGCTGCTGTTGCTCTGACCTTGGGAGGCACAGTCACATCCGAGCTCTGATCACTGACTGAGACAGCTGATGGTGACGCCGGGGCCCCGGAGGCTGGCGTCACAAGGGCGTTTGTGCTGATTTACCCTCCCTGAAGGACATTTAATGGGGTAGTGACACCAAACTCTAGTGTGGAATCTGGAAAAGCTGGTACTCAGTGAGGCATTGACACAGATAGCGCTATCCCTAAATGACGATTAGCACTGCTAATAGCGCCTCACACTCTGTGAAACGAGCGCAGGAAGTCCCTAAACACAGTGAGACTGAACATCAGTGTAACGAGCAGCCGGAGAGACTCCTGCTCATTAGCCATGGTTAAAAGCTTTCGGCTCCTCCACAGCAGCTGTGAGTCAGAGCTGCACATGAAACGGCTCCACATGGTGTGCTGATGTACCGAAGATGGCCAGTAATTTGACATTTATCAGAAGTGGCAGGAAATCCGAGGTTTCAGTCAATTCGGTCATCAACACTTAATGTACTACAATGAAACAGCCAGAAGCAACAACTGAATACAAAAGGATAATGTCTCTGCCTTTTATTGCCGTCGATGTGCATGCTTTGGTTTCGTCTCTGCTATATTTGGAAACTTGTAGGTTGTAGGAACGTTTCAGGAGCAACCCAGATCTAATTCAGTGCTTTATGTCCTAAAGTCTGACTCACCTTGCACACAAAACTTGAGCTCCTTGGCATCGGTGACAGTGCTGCCAGTCATTCTCTCTGGCACTTTCTTACTCATGCGATTGTAATTCCGTCTTTTCTTGGTCTCGCCCCACAGGTTTGAGCCCCCGTGCATGCTGGGAATATTGAGCACAGCGATACCCTCCAGAGACGTGCTGCTGAGATCCAAAATGATGCCATCACACTGGGACAGACAGAGGAAAACAAAAAAGAAAATGTTGGAAAAGAGCCTTTTATGTTTACCATGTTTTATTTTATTCTAACATTATAAATGTCTTTGCTGTCACTTTTGATCAATTTAATGAATACTTGCTAAAAAAAAGTATTAATATTATAAAAAAAAAAAATGAAAATGACTCCAAATTATTGAAAGGTAATGTAAACTGCATAAAAAAGAGTGACAAAGCATTTAAAGCATTATAAACTGCATTAACTATTAGGAGTGGGGCATCAATAGCAATCGCACCAGAGATGTGTAACTAGTCTAAAAATGCCTGCGGGCGATCCAAAAATAGAAATGCTGTGCAGTATTGTATGATGTCACAGACCACCCTGAATCAAACCAAGGGCGTCAGTACAGTGGAAAAGTACACAAACTTCAAAAGACAAGTGCTGACATGTTTATGACATAATGAGACGCCTCGATCCGTGTGAGATCCCACACAAGAGTGGGAGAAAGAAACTTTCTTTTCCTAAAGCGAATTCCTCGGCTGCTGATGTTTTCATAGCTCTGCTAATTTCATAACCGTTGTGAAACATAACCCTCTTCGGTCTGGATCAACGTTAGTTTACTTAGCAGCCATGTTGGTAATGCGGCCAATTGTATTTTCTTTTCTTTATTTAATTATCTTTTTGTAAGTAATAGGCATTCAAGTACAGCTTTTATCTACTTGAGTGCAGAAAAAATGAAATCCTGTTTATGCTTTAATAATAACTCATACATTTTGGCTCAAATCAAGCTGAAAATTCTTTAAAAAAGATGACTGCTGATAGGCATTTTTCAATTTCACAAGTGGTTTGTCTTTGCTGCCTTATAATGTCTCTGTCTGGATGGAATATCTAGCACTTTTGATAATGAATAAATCAGTTAAAAACTCTTCATTGTCATTGAAAGTCATTACATTCATTATGTACGTCAAACCACAGACACAAACTGGCTAGTGTGAAATTTTGACATGCAGGGAACACTGTCAACAGAGTTCAGATGGATGTCCTGACATGTTCCCTCAACGCTGACCTGAGGTTTACTGCAATAATGAATCGCAGTTTGTTGAAGGAAGTATTCAGTGGATATACTGTCCATATACACAGTCAAAAGACTGTGAATGTGGCTGTATATAATTACAACATTTGCTGTCAAGTAAAACAAGGCACTGTTGAGGATAAATGTCCTGAACTCACCTCCACCTCAATACACTCGTTCAGCTTTTTACAAGTGGCTGAGATGGTCTCTGTGGTGCCAAATTCAAAGTACCACAACTTGTTTTTCATCCTAAAGAGAGAACAAAAATAATTAGAAGTTAAACTAATGCATTTATTTAAAATGTCATTTAAACAATACATTTTTGGTTGTGATGTTATGTAGAAAGCTCATGAAAAACAATTAGGTTATGCATGAATACTTGATCTTTTATGGCTCTGATCAATCAGTAACCTAAAAAAACAGCTGTAATGTATTTACTTATTACAAACCTCAAATGCTAACAAAAAAAAAAATAATAATAATAATAAGGGGTGAGGATCCTGTCGTAAATGACACCTAGGCATTTAATGTTTTAAGGTGAACTCAGAGGAGTAACTGACAAACGTAAACTTATGTTCAACAAGATTTAAAATGCCACATCTCAAGCTCAGTCATAATGCGAAAAAAAAGAAAAGATGACTCGGTGTGCAGCTGCTCTATCATTGGAACAACAAACAAGTTCGCGTTTACACACCCCAATGCTTATGCTGGCGTGAAAATAAATATTATGGGATGAACAGAGCATTGGGCTGTCAACGGATTAAACAGACAACTGCTCTCAGATCTAACTTTAAACAAAAAACTTCCAAAAGTACCTCATTTGCAACAACACATAACATAGATTTACAAAAATAGTGTTTTTGTTTAGTTTAGTAGCTGAATCAAGATTTACGGCATCAAATTTACAATTTAATTAGCTAAGGAAAGCATACGGAATGCTATGAAGGTAAAACTACCATCGATTTAAACTATACCACACAAAGGTTTGGGGTCAGTAAGATTTTTAAGAAATTAACTACTATTCAGTTAGGACACATTAAATTGATCAAAACTAACATTAAAACATTAAGAAAGATGTTTAATAAATGCAGTTATTTTAAACTTTGGCAACTTTGAAAATAATGTTTTCTAATGTTTTGTTTTTTATGTTATCAAATGTGATAAAAATTTTAATGAATTAAAACAGAAAACAGTTATTTTAAATTGTAAAAGTATATTACAATATTACTGTTTCTATTGTATTCTTTTTAATCAAATTAATGCAGCCTTAAAATTTAAAAAGATTACAAAATCTTTCCAACTCTAAATTTTTAAGCATTTGTTACTTAAACAGGTCTAACTTTGTCACATTAATTTGAATTAAACAAAATGGTATGAGTTGTGCTTTAACAATGCGGTGTCTGTCTCATCTTACCCATTTCAATCTTATTCTTGAAGACATGGCTGGTTACAGTTAGGGCCAGAAAGCCTTTGGGCCAGTTCATTTTGTCACCCTCTGCCCTTCCCCTGGCCTTCTGAAATATTGATACACTACAAGGAAAGCCGAGGCAGACAGGTGTGAGAGGACATGAGTGACAGTGAACTTGGCCTCAGCTTCCATGGAGAAACCAGAGCCACCATCTGCAACCTGAGCACAATCTGACAGTAACACTGAGAGGAGCCAGCTGAGGACAACAGACGCTGCCAATATCAAGGGTAAGACTTTCTGCTTCAGCTCAGTGCTATAAGAGCTCAAAAAAAGAAATAAACAAATGACTTTATAACACCAGGACCATATCATTTCTCTCTCTACTGTAAATGTGTTGCATTTTCACTTTGGTTACGAAACAGGGCAATTTACACTCATCAGATGGTGACAACAAGTGACAAGGCCCTGCAAAGGGGTGTTCTGCTGATAATGACAACACTATTGTTTGCATAATAGACAACATGCAATGGGGGCTTCTCCAGGTCCACAAGGGATTGACAGAGAGAAAACATAAGTATCAACTATATAAAGCATGTAATCTGCTGAGGTACAGGATACAAGAGCCACAAGTGTAAGTGAAGTCTGACATCAAATACTGATGGCAACATGCTTATAAATCTATAAAATTCTATATATATTTTTTATATTTGACAAGTCAAATTTAAGTTAAGTGCACTGTAAGAATATTTTTCGAAGTACATTTTATAAGAAAATATTATTTCAGGTTGTCTCCTTCATTTTTGTTTCAAATTTCATGTGTGTAATTTAGTTTGTTACTTGCTGGTTCATTGTTTGTGAAATTTACTAGCTATTTCTGAGTGGAAAATGTTTCTAGACCATCTTGTTTTGTTTTTTTTCCAGTCTGCTTTGAAACTTGATTTTTTTTTTTTTTTTTATTATTTATTTAACATTTTATATATGATATAAATTAATCAATATTGAACTTTTGAACATAATTATATATGTTATATATTATACATTTATATATTTATATTATGTATATAAATATATACATATATAAATATATAATATATCACATATATATAATTAGTTCATGGGATAGATGCAAAGAAACCCATGCATTGCAAAAATGCATACGGTATCTCAAATGCATTACTGTAAATAATATTACAACAATTAAAACATATTTTAGAAAGACAGGTTTTTTGGAGTGGGATGTTTGAACATGACCTTTATTTGCTCAGTTGTAATACAATGTCATACAACACAATACCATACAATGTGACAAACATAGCAATGTAGAGGTTTGTTGTGATATACCACAACTCGCTTGAAAAGTCTGCTTGTTACTCAAAAAGCGACTGTGTTTTGAAAACAGATGAACCATTGTCACAAGTTGATAGCATTGCTACTGTTTCTTTAAAACTTCATTCTGTCGTCCTCTCCCTCAGTTTATACTCCAGCAACTTGCTACCTTCATTCTTTCATATTAAGAGATTATGAGCAGATTTGAGATCACAATTAGAGCCACATTGCAATCTCAACAGGGTCAAGCTGCCTAACCTCATTAGCTAACTTCCATCTGAGAAGCTCTGGAAAAAAAACAATTAGCCACGGGTTTCTCTTTGCATTCCACCCCCAGTTTGATACGGAGGAAAATAAAGTTCTGTTAGCAGCCTGTTACAAAGTTGTCTTCTGAGCTTTGAAGAAAGCTGCAAATACTAAAAGCTGGCATCTTTGGCCATCCAACATAACTGAGCAATCAAACTACATTAAGAGGTCGACTAGATTTGAAATCCTCTTGACTAGACTTGTGCTCAAAATCTGGATCAGCACATAAAGATGTGGATGTTAAGGGTCAGTGAACCTTTAAATTCAACCAACACATTCCTCAAACACAATCACAAACACACACACCCTGCTGGTCATCGGCCCAGATAACCATCTCCCATAATCCCTTCAGAGACTGATGACTTTTTGACCTGCGAGCTCTCTGGCCCTGTATCACTGCACCAATCAGTCACACCGCAGCTCAGTCCTTATCCTGCTGATCCCGACTCGGATACAGCCTCTGACTGACAGCTCAAATGGGAGTGAGTTTAAGGACGGGGGTGTTGTAGAGGGAGGAGGGCATTTGGGGGTTAAAGATAAGATGCGATGAACCTCTTGTGATGGGAACAAGAGAAGAAAGACTTCAGTGTGAATATCCCACTGTAATCTGGCCAGGCTGAGCATCATGTCAGACGGATCAATGCGACTCCTTTCCATCAGAACACTCTGATGCAGTTGAGTCTTTCAGTCTTTCTTTGTTGTTTCTGGAAAGCCAGACTAATGACACTAATAACATTCATAAAATAATAATTTATATTATAATAATTTAATAATTCAATATAACAGACAGTTAATAATATAACTATTATAGTAGCATAAATAATCTTTTTTTATCTAGTTTAAATAATCTTATTATGTAAACACCTCTTACAATTCTGGATCTGAATATTCATTTCTAAAAAGCACTTTGTAAGTAATGTTGTAAGATGTTTATTATTATTATTATTAATAATAATAATAATAATAATAATAATAATAATAATAATAATAATAATAATAATAATAATAATAATAATAGTGATATTGTCATTATTATTATTATTATTATTATTATTATATCAACTTGACCCTATCCAATAAAGATCTGGTCATACATGATCTTTTTTATTGTTGTTACTTCTAAAGTCCATTATTGTTGTTACTTCTAAAACAAAATTGATAATGATAATTATATTTATTACAAGTAATAGTAATACTGATTATTATTATTATTATTAATAATATTTTTTTGATAATTTGACATCATTCATAAGATGCTACAACACAAAAGATAATAATAATCATCATCTTTGAATTGCAGCCATATTCTTCATTATTAGTCAATTTTGTTAATCTGACTGGTTACTTCTGGAAAGCACTTTGTGAACAAAGTTTAAGTTGTATAAAATGAAATTGATAATGATGATGATGATGATGATTATCATGATAATTATGATTATGATTTTTTTTATTACATTAATTCTACAACATTCAAATTATTTTAAACAAAGTTGAAAAAGTTGTATAAATAAAAATATGGATGATAGTAATAATAATAATAACAATAATAATAATAGTAATTATTGTTATATTAATTTGACAACATAAAAATATTAAGTTAACTTTGACAACATAATAATTGATGGAGAAAAATGATTGTTTTTATAGCAGATAATCTACAGCTAACTCTATGGCTTTGTGTTCTGATTTCAGGTAGCAGTCTGCCTGTGACCTGCTCGACAGCAAGGGTGTGTGTGTGAGTGTGTGTGTGTGTGTGTGTGTGGGAAGGAGGGTCAGGGCAGGGGGTACGTTCTGTCGGGCTGCTCTATTGGCAGCAGCCAGAGATAGTGAGGAAGGGAAGCGTATATTTATTCCTTCCCATCATGGGCATAGAGCAGCAGGGAACAACAGGTTCCAGAACACAGCCACGCTGGGTTTCTGCTGAGTCCACGGCACACACACATATGTGCACACGGAGGGATTTGCGCACAGGCACACCCACGCACGCATACGGTCCTTGCATTAAAATACACAATGAACTGACCAACGCACACACACACACACACACACACACACACACACACAGAACTCAAAGCACAAACCTAGACATCTTCTTAGGGGTTATGAAACACATGCTCACATGCTGAGCAGACAGACGGCAGCTTGGGTCAGGACCATTAATGGCC
Source organism: Carassius auratus (assembly GCF_003368295.1). Classification (NCBI taxonomy): domain Eukaryota; kingdom Metazoa; phylum Chordata; class Actinopteri; order Cypriniformes; family Cyprinidae; genus Carassius; species Carassius auratus. Next base: position 15,644,237 of record NC_039251.1, on the reverse strand, counting down.
TTTTCCTCTGTCGGTCACGTGATACGGTCTCATCTCATGACATTTATTACGTTAATCAACTCATTTAACCTGGGAAGAAAAAGTTGATCGGAGGCTGGTGGAGATAAAATCAATAAAGAGGTCTTCTTTCTATTCATTTAATAATATCTTCATTTCTATCCAGTATAACATAATGCGGGATTTATGTCCAACTTAAAACCAATTACATTTAAACAATCTAAATCTCTCTTATAAAGACTTGATATATTTGAATTGAAAAGTGACAAGAATAATTCTTACAGAAGTAGCTCACACAAAAATTAAAAGACAACTAAGTCTTTCATAATATTTTTAAAGGGTCTGAAAAGAACACGAGTGTAAAAGATAAAAAATAAAAATAAATGTTTTTTGAAAAGCCATAACAGACAAATGTCTTTCAGATTCTGTTTAATGCCATATTTGATTTTTATGGTGCTCAAATAGCCCCGAGTGAAAAGCCCAACGTTTTTCACAGATCAATGTGAAAATACAGTTGTCTTACTACATGCTGAGTTACACGCTGATGATCAATCAATGGCTTCTTGAGGCAGAAATAAATGCATTTTAATGCAACCCTACCCCTCACTGACTGCTGCATATAAAGCCTTATCATACTGTAATTGTGATGCATTCATTCAGTCAAGTTCAAATCTTTATCGAGATGAATAATGCAGCTAAGGCGTTTCACAAATTTTACCATAATAACTACTGTAGAGATTTTATGGTGGGTGCCAATACTAAATAAAGAGATTACAAGTCTTCAAGATATTTAATAATATTATTTAGGGATATTATATGTGGGAAAAAATAACAGCACTTGTTACTACTTTAAACACATAATAACAATTTTGAGATCACTGAAAATTCAGTTTTCATTTTTTTTTCTTTGTGCAAAAAAAGTATTCTTGTAGCTTCATACAATTACAGTAGAACCACTGATGCCACACGGACTATTTTAATATCTTTAATACCTTTCAGGGCCTTGAACTAATCATGTTTCTGTCTATGCAGGGTCAGAAAGCTCTCAGATTTCATCAGAAATATTTGAATTTGTGTTCCGAAGCTGAACGAACATCTTAACTGTTTGGATCGACATGAAGGTGAGTAATTAATTACAGAACTTTCATTTTTGAACGGTGAACTGTCCCTTTAAAAAAACATTAAAGATATATTTTTTAATCTACATTTTCCACTGACAATGCTGGCTAATACAAAACAGAATCTTAAAATTCATTTTTATTTTCTTTCATTGTAAATGTTTTATTCTTATCATCATTACTGCAGTCCTTCTCTGTAGCTTATTGCATTTAAAAAGCTAAGCCAATAAACTACTTCAGTGTTTTAGAAACACTGCGAAAGCAAAGGAATAAAGTGTGGGAATGTAATCCACCGTGATATTAGGGGAAACAAGACCCCTCATGAACACTGTGTTCATCCCTGCCTCTCATCTTCTTGCCATTGTTTGCTTGAGAAACTGACTGTCCACAGAGCCGTCATTGTTATTTTAATCGAAAAGACAAAGGCATCTCAGAGGGCTTTTTTCTTTTCTATGGGGCAATTTGACACCTCTTAATCCAAAACTTCCTCTGGCTGCCCCATTGGGAGGAGCGGACACAGAGGCTTGGGTCCATTGTGCATTCGTGGTCATTAGCACCTGGGCTGCTTGGGTTCCCTGATGCAGATCACTGAACACCGAGGTGAGAGAAGTCACACGTATCCCCCCCGTGTATTGCACGTCACTGTGGGAATGCGTGTGGATGTTAACACATGCCACACATATAAACACACCTGAATGGAATTTGCATTAGTTTTTAAAGCAGATTTCGCATCATTATGCCGCTCTGAGTGCCAGTTAAAACTAAAAGCACTGTATGCATAGGAGTGAAGTATAACAGGTGGACTGAAACATGTCACATAAACAGGTTCGATGAGGATAAATCGTGCAACTCCATGGCAACCATCATTTATGTACCATCTGGTGGCACGCTGCCTCTGAGAGTGCGTTCTCAAATCCTAAAAACACTGAGCGCAGACCTCATTAGAAAGCCATAGATTGGCAGATGCACTGGCTGGCTATTCTAAATCTGCCGAACAAAGCAAAGCAGATAAAGCATTTGGTTTGGCAGTCTTTTATATTGTGTTTCTGGGTGACTCACTCTGGGATTAAACACTGAATGATTTAAATGGGCCGAGGACATAATTCCTTTTATTCTTATTTTGGACTCCCCGTCTGTCAGTCATTTAAAGATAAAATGCAGATGAGCCACATTTGACTGAAACTTGCAACTGCTAACCCCGCATTGTGGAGAAACCACAGGATGTTTGGCATCGCACTGCAATCTAGGTGCATGAATTATGAACAACTGAAACATTAACTAGTTAATTCAGCCAGGCAGGTTCCATAATTCAGATCGTGTATGAGTCATTAGGAATTTATTTTTAAAAGTTATTAAAAAAGCTGTACTGCCGTGACAGGTTCTCACTCTAATATGGAAAACTGTCATCCATCTTTATATAATCCCAGCATCCAGCGTTTTACAGCAGCACTCGGTATACAGGACATCATACTGTATATATGACTTCGAGACATGCCACTGTCACTCAAACACTTCTTGTGGAACAGTTTTACAGATTCTGTTAGTGGAAAGACAACAGAAAATGCCTAATATGGATTTAAAGAGTGAATAACCTTTTTATGCATTATACTAACTGCATTATACAACAGTTAGTTTTGGTCCCTTAATCTGATTGGCGCTTCAAGAGTGAGTACCAACATACATACTTTTGAGCCGAAATACAGTAACAGTATGATTACAACTTATGAAATTGTGAGAAATACAGTGAGATTTAAATTTTTCTATTAAAATATGTTTTCAAAAGCAATTCATTCCTGTGGTCCTATATTTTCAGCAGCCATTACTCCAGTCTTCAGTATCAAATAAATAAATAAATAAATAAATAAAATCATTTGAATATGCTGATTTGCTGCTTAAGAAACATTTATTATTACTTATTACTCATCACCAACTTTTGAAAAAAACTTTGAAACAGCGCATTTATAACATTTATAAAAAAAAATATAAAAATGATATTAAATAATGAGCGGAAGACTGCTTGTCCAATCAACATCTGATTATGCAACCAATCACTAAATCTCAATATTTCTGCTGCCTTATTGAGTTGAATGGCATGGAATGAATGGCAACCTAAAAAGCCTGGAGTCTTACCAAGCAGGACCAATGACGCTTAACAAAAAACTCCCTTCTCTCAGAGTGCTTTGCGGCCAAAGGCTACACAGGCTTATTACAGCATTTCTCAATAGAGGCATCAACCAAGAGAATAGAGAACAGTAGAGAGGACTTGAAAGAGATCCACATCAAAGGGAGCTCAGAACGGCTACTGTAAAGTGCACCAGAGGCTCTAAGGGACTGTTCCTTAAGATAAAACATCATTTTTTATGGAGCTGTTAGAGCCGATCCAAAGTGCTGTTCTAGGGTCAGTTTTAGCAGTTACCCTTTTATTGCTGGAAGACTGATGGAGGCTTATTGTAAGCTACAAATTTCTTTGAGCAATGACGATCTCACTGCTATCCTTTCTCATGCTGAATTGTCTCGCTAACGTCACCCTGATCCATTCTACCTGTTCAACTCTGCTCCTTACTTCAAATGATCCAATTGAGTGGAGATAATAGTAGAGGATCCAAATTAGACTATATCATTTCTACTTTACCACTGTAAATGGTCTTCTCTAAAGGATACATGACCGGTTTACTTTCCACTGATGAAGACGGGATGCGTTGCATAACATTTAATTAAGAAACTCCATTCAAACTGACTCTACTCAAGCTGTTTCAAAGAAATTGAAACAGTCAGCCGCTCACCATTGTGATAGACCAGACATAGACACAGGCAGCATGTAGAGTGGTGATTCATCAGGGATTTTTTTTTGGCACTAAAAAGAAGTCTTTTTTCGAAGGTCAAATCATAAAACTTCAATTTGAAATGACTTTGATCTCTGGACACAAAAACTGATAAAGAAAAAGTTTGTGCTTATATTCATGTAAAGTGTAAATGCATGCTAAGACCAACAAAGTCAAAGATTTTAAAATACAATAAAGGGAAACTTCTTTTAAAAAAGACCAACAGTGAGTATTCAGTGTGGGCATGGCCATACGACATGACTCAGCAGAAACCAAATAAAGTTTGCTCATAATTCGCCATGACTGGTTTAAACAGAACCTATGTTTTAGTTCCTTCTCAGATGTTACATTGTAACGTCTTTCTTCATATGCATTTTTTTTATGTCAATTTGTCCTCTCTCCATATGCTCCTTCGTGAATGCATGTTCTCTTACCTGCTGTTAAACTTCTCTGGATGTTTCTCCCTCATCAGGTGGAAGCGATGTGCTATTGATGCATCCTGAAAACAGGAAACACAAGTTAAATGCCTCTCTAAGGCTAACATATAAAAGAATGTTTTAAGTCTCTTGCTAATGATCTACAGACAGTGTTGTCAGTCGGCTGAAGGAGCGCACATCCTAAATCAAGTGTTCAGGGCTGAGATGAAACAGCACCTCTGGACCAAACAGAACAGCCATAAAGCTGCTCAGACAAGACCCAGACTATGTAGAGGTGTGGACAAAAACATTGGATTTTCTCTCCAAGACTACTTTTGTGTTTACCCTCATAGAAAACACTAGTGCTGGGGTGTTTCTCAAATTTGGGCTTAAATCAATGTTTCTTTGTTCACAAATCAATTAGTATAATACAGTAATATAGAAAATTTACACTTCACTGCACTTGAATCAAGTGCCATCAATTATATTAGTTCAGTTCTTTGTTTATTTGGAAGAGTTCCTAATAATATAAGTGCATTTCAGCACACTGTTATTTAGAGGTAAAAAAAATCCAAGAAAAGCACACAAACAACATTCTACAAAAAACATTTATGAAAAAGGGCGAGTAAAGTAGCTGTCTAACATTGAGCTCTGCTTTTAAGTATAATTGTGAAGGTTAAATGGAGCAATTTGGAAGCACAAGGTTTCCAATTGTATGTTAACTACCGTTTAAAAGTTTGGGGTCAGTGTTTTTATTTATTTATTTAAATATTTGTACTTTTACTGAGTAAGGATGACTTAAACTGATCAAAAATGAAACTTTTAAATTGTTACAAAAAAGTATTTAAAATAAATGCTTTTTTTTTTATTTATCAAATGGGGGAAGTTGTGGCCTAGTTGTTAGAGAGTTTGACTCCTAACCCTAAGGTTGTGGGGTTGAGTCTCGGGCTGGCAATAACATGACTTAGGTGCCCTTGAGCAAGGCACTGAACCCCCAATTGCTCTCCGGGTGCCACAGCATAAATGGCTGCCATTGCTCTTTGTGTGTGTTCACAGTGTGTGTGTGTGTGTGTTCACTGCTGTGTGTGTGACCTTTGGATGGGTTAAATGCAGAGCATGAATTCTGAGTATGGGTCACCATGCTTGGCTGAATGTCACGCAAACACGTATCAAGTTTTCCACAAAAACATCAACCACCACAAATGTCACTTCATTGACCTTCACCAGGCATAAACAAACAGGCAGTATGATTATTTTTTCCCATTATACCTAATAGGAAACATTTTCCATTATTTGAACATAATACCATAAAGGGTTAAAGTGGAAACCTTACAGCTTGGCTCATTGAGTTTATAGACTGATGATTTCAAATTGGTGCTCGAGAGAAGATTTTCTCGCTGGTGCAGTAAAAATAGCCTTCCCTAGAAAAGGAGAGCTGTTTGGTATTAACAGGTCCCTGTTTCACATCATGAGCTCATGTGCAATGGGGGAAGGCTCTGCTTGTCAGCTCCGTTGCTGTGGCCTGAGGGAAAGATGATCGTGCAGATAGGCCTGCTGGACAAAGTACACAATCCTGGAAATGGGGCTACAGCACTAGAGTGCCTGATGAAAAAAAATAGAGTGAAGCTGGATGAATAAGTGATGGTATCAGCAAGAAAGAGGCTTTCCAGGAATACCAGAAGAGGATGGGGGTGGGGGGATGAAAGAAGATGATGCTGAAGACCAGAAACATGAACAGTCAGATAAAGACAAGAGAAAACAAAGCTTTTATAGCAGTAGTGTGCACTTCATCAGACCCATCCGTGAACAAAAAAATTCCAGGGATTTTCGGCTACACCTCCAGACATATTCCTGGAAGCAAATACTTCTGTCAGATGAAAACATAGGTTAATGGTGAATCAACAGCCTCAAACGAGTACAGAAAAAATAAGTGTCCAACAATGCTCATCGAGCATTCATGAGTATTAATTTACAATTTTTATGTTAGTATTAAAATAATGTATAGGGCAATTTTATTAATTCCAAGGGTAAATATATATTGGGTAAATCCAATATATATTGGAATTCCATAATCATACATTATCTGCACTTGCTGTGGTTCAAAACTAAACTGAAAATAAAAACTATAATTATACGAATGCTATAAAAACATAATGTGGTTATCATCAAATAAAACAACTATTATTAAAAATTTCTGTTTTCACATACAATTAAACAATTTTATAAAAATGTGAACTGTTACCTGACTGAAGTTAGTTTTAGAAGCTAGTTTAAGTTTTAAAATTACTAAAACTTAAATAAATAAAACTATTTTGAAATATTGAAAACATATTCTGAGCATTTCTAAAATATTATAACAATTGAGGAATAATATTAAAATAACATTAAAATATAATAAATATACCAAAGCAGATTCAGCAAGTTAGTGTAATGGAAGCAAAATGAAGTCCAATTACTTAGAAAAATACTTAATGATTCTTTAACAAGCCATATTTTTAACTGGTATTTTTAGCCTTTGTTTGGAGAGGGCAGTAAATTGACAGGAAGTGAAGTTGGAGAGAGAATGGGGCAGGACGTGAAAGGTCCATAAGATGCACAAATCGCTATAGCGTTATATGTTGGTGCACTGCCACAAAGTTATCGGCATCGTCTAACTAGCATTTCGTTCAAATCACTAACTCTTGCAACCAATGAATATTAAAAGCACTGCCATAATAGAAAAAAACAACAACAATCAGTTCTAAACACTTTGCTTAGTAAAAAGACCACATCATCTACTTCAAGACCATTATCCTGTCAACTTGACCGATATGAAGTTCTTCCTGTGAGGACCTAATGCAGCTGAGAGCACAAGTGATCAAACAGTGGGTTAAAAGCACCAGAGGCTGTTTGCTCTTGCAGCTCCAACCCAGAACGGATTCCACCCTCAGTCAAGCAGCCTTGATTAAAATCAAAGCAACAGTGCGCAAACAGAAGAACTAATTGATGAATCAGGTCTGCAACCATAACTGATTATTTCTATATTTACACACGCACACGTACAAGACAGAAGATCTCAAAGCCACCACATCCTTCACTAGTCCTGAGCCTGAATATGTTCACTCACACGTAACACCTGTCTCAAGAGTTTCGCTGTGTAATATAACGATGGATCTCGGCACTCTGCAGTGCTCACCGTGTTACAAACTCAGACAGGGAGGAAGTGTGCGACAGTGAGATTCTCAGGGTCTGATAGCTGCTGGCACACCGATCAAGCTGCGAGCAGACGATGCTACGTTAGCACCTGTGCTGGCTTCCTGCCCGTGCTTGCAGGTGCTGCAGCGTTCATATGGGAGAGGGTACAGGAAGTTTGGGGGGTTGGGGAGGCTGCATGGACTTCACATATCCAAACCAATGCTATTATACTGATATTTAAAAATGTTCTATCACCTGCTGAGGTCTATGCACGTATGGTTTTACTCAAGTCAGTTAAAATATCACAGAATCAACAATGTCTACATGACATTTCTCGATCCTCAGAAAGCCCTCGCAGGTGTTCCACAAACTGGCACGTGTGACATTGGAAGAGAACAGAAAGCACTTTACCTCAATCACTGCGGTGAATACCATGACACAGAATGGGCACTGCACAACGCCACACTTTAAAGAGTAACATGACTAATGCAGGCCAGAGTAACCCAAAGGTCGTTGGTTTGAGTCTCATGGGCGGAGTGAATAACCAGCGCTCTCTCCACCCTCAAATACAACGACTGAGGTGAGACCCTTGAGCAAGGCACCGAACCCCCAACTGATCCCTGGGTGCCGCAGCATTGGCTGCCCACTGCTCCGGGTGTGTGTTCACGGTGTGTGTGTGTTTGTTCACCACTCACTGCTGTGAGTGTGCACTTGGATGGGTTAAATACAGATCACAAATTCCAAGTATGGGACTACATACTTGGCCACACAACATGTCCTCTCCTTTAATGGATTGTTCACCATTACTTACCTTCATGGTGTTTCAAAACTGTATGACTTACTTTATTCTGTGGAACACACACACACACACACACACGTTTGTTTCTGTGAAGTGAGGGGACTTTCCGTAGACCTCTATTGTTTTTATACTGACCAAACAATATTTTATATCCCCTAACCCAACCCTCATCCTACATTTACAGAAAACCTGTTTGCATTGTTACACTTTCAGTTAAACATCATTTACTGTTTTTAATAGTAGGGCTGGTCTCCACAATAGCATAAACAAGCACACACACACACACACACACACACACACACACACCCACATATATATACACACATGTACAGTTTTTGTCCATACAATCAAAGTCACTGTGGTCCAAAACATTGACTTTAATTGTATGGAACAGTGTTGTTAACTAGATATTAAAATGATTTGTTAATTGAAATACAGCTGTAATAAAATAAAATAAATTTTTTAGATTAAAAACTTACATAACCTAAACGAAAATGAGAAATATTGCCTTGTCAACTAATTAAAATAAAGTAGGTTAAAGTAATACTGAAAAAAAAAAAGATAAAATAACACAAGGGTAAGTTAAGGATATTGTTTATTTAATTTTTAATTCATCTGCTGAAGTGCTGAAACCCTATTGTAAATGTAAGGATTTTTATTCAGTTATTCAAATGTCTTTAAGATCATTTTTTAATTAAGGTCCAGTTGCTGGTAAAAACTTTAAAAAAGTTTTTGGGGAAAATGTTAAGATGTTCCACAGCTGTACTATTCCTGTATACATGGCATCAGAACATTCTGAATAAACTCAGACATGAACATACTTTTCCTACTATTCTATTCGGGAAATACTAGACACGCTTGTTCTTGCAGTGCATTTTAATTTGATCAACTGATTAATTCTCATTCATGTCCAAACAACAGTGCACAAGTCATCAGACTCTTAAATGTAGGCCATAATCCCCAAAGAGCTTGAGATTTCAAACCTACATGCATCTAATAATCTAATATCAGACAGAATAACCTTAGTTTGTGCACACACATTTATAAATGAATGTCAAAACAGCTCTCATAGGCACAGCTCTTGCTCAGTTTCCCAGTTTCCCATTTGTATTGTATATTTTCAAAAGGTTTAGCTGCCCAGATACAAAAATCCTCTGGGGTTTTATGTTATGATTCATCCCAAATCTGTGTGCTATTGGAGGACAGGGACACCATGTCCTCCACTAAGACATATCCTGTCCCTATGGAATGAAACTGCGGGCTAAACTGTTCTTGGCATCCCCCCCTGGGCTATCTGAACGTGCTAAAGGTTGTACATCATCTCAGAGTTTGTATCATGTACAGGTAAACGTCTTCTGCACAGCAGTGGCCGAAGTTCAACAATTAAATCAGTCCAAAAACAAATATTGTCCTCGTGGGATGGTATCTATGGATGGGGTGAAGAGGTGAAGGGTATTAAGCGAGGTGATATTCAGGTCACCATGATTGGTGTGTCCAGACCGGGTTATTGCAGCACTGTACTGAGTCAGTGCCCATCTGTGCTCCTGTCAGCACGAATGTGAGCAGGTGCATATGGGACTTATGGTGAGACCGGGGATATGTTTGTGTTAAAGTCCACATAATAGTGGGAGTGTGAATAATGTACAAATGCATCTCTAGAGTGCACGTGTGAGTTGAATGGAGAGCCGGGTCCTGTTCTCCTTCTATCTTTAAGACGGGCCAGGTGTCACTCAGCACGGCCATTCATTATGGTGGTAACCTGGTCTGATTCTGGCAGCCAAACACTTCCTGTCACTGATACTTCCCCTGACCTTCAGTCTGTGCCAGTATTATACCCCTCCAAACACACACACATGCAACATGCACAAACACACACAAACACATACACAGACTGAGAGGCTCTAAAATAAACACTCTTATCACATAGATAAGGTTGAAAGATTGGATAAATCAAACAGATGTTTGTTTAGCTACCTATTGACCCGGCATGAGCACAGCCATATTACAATACGACAGAATAGAACTCTTTCACATTTCTGAAACTCTCAGAAGCAGTAGTTTGACAACATTTCTACAGTTTTCACACCAAAAATCTATTAAGTGAGTGTTTGCAACACAATGGCTAAGTAAGTGATAGCACATTTAACTTTTCTGACCAACTGGGGCAACTTGTTGTATTTATTGTTCCACACTATAGAAGTTTACCTAACTAAACTTCTTTAGTGGCGAACAAAATATAACTATAACTTATATACTTTTCTTTTTTGTGCACCCATTTGCCCCAACAGCGCAAGGAAAAATCCAAAATAGCATTAAGCATTTCTAAAAAGAAATTATGTTGGTCAGAAGAGAGAAAGATGTCAAATTTGCTGTCACTCCCTCTGTCGGTGTATTACTAGATTTTAAAGGGTTAATAATTGTGGAAATGAATCATTAAGGTCTGTGAAAGGGTCCATTGAAACACAAAGGAAATATTCTCAAACGAGAGACTGTTTAAAAATGAGTGGGACAGTGTGTCTTCAATACGAAGCATAATAACTCGTACTGCTGTCCCAAAGCAGAACTGAATGTGTCACTGGAGATGAAGGTGTGCGTGATACCGAACCAGTGAGAACATGATGGCTGCAGGGCAGTTCTCCAAACACCATCACCACAGGGAGGGTGAGAGGCGCACACAGATAAGTTGTTGATGTCAAGAGAGGTGGTTTGATTTCAACTCCCAGGCCTAGAGATGTACATGGAAGGACGTCTTAAATGGTTGCTGACGGGGGAGTTCTCCTGAGGATTCTTTCCAGGGTGAACTGGATCACATAGCAGGATTGGGATGCCATGCAAATGTCTCAGAATTCAGATTCAGAATCAGATTCTCATGGATGTAAAGCACTGTCCTCCACTATCAACTGGTACTGTTTGGGGTGAAGGTTCATATAAAGAAAAAGTGGTTCTCTGAAGAAAGTGTTTCAAATCAATGATAGCTGCCCAACTACTGCACATTTGAATGTTTGTGCTCAGATTTAAGCTCTTCTGTGATTAGATTTGATTAGACAACAAACAGCAGCACTGCAATGAATAATGGAATTATTTGGTAGATCATTTTGATTTATTTAATTTGTTCCCCAGGAACCAAACCCCAAGACCCTGAAATTGACAGCATCAAGCTCAACTAGGTGAGCTACAGAATAGGAGGTCTGTGTGGGATGAATTTTTCAGTCACACTTTTGCCAGATTCATCTCTCCTGCACGCAGCAGAGAGCAAGTGGTCTATACAGATTTTTAGTTCCAGTCCGCTTTGTATCTCAATTACCTTCTATTAAAATTTTTTGATATTTACATAAAAGATAATTATGTCTAATCTGTGATTTTTTTTCCACCTCCTGCATCCACACTCAGAAATTAAGTTTAGTGCATGGTTTTATCTCTCAAAGCTGATGCTTCAAAAACTACACTAAGCTAACGTAACATAATCCATAAAAGCCAAGCTGATGAATCAATTCTGAAGCAAAACGTGTAAGTATGTGTTAGAAAAATACTAATATTTTACAATTTTAAACTATGAACAATTGCTTCCAGGTAACTGTTAAATGCAGGTTCAAGAGTTCACATTTTAGATAAATGGCAACACAAGTGTCGTCACATTATAAAATATCTCGATACTACTCCTGAACCAATACTATAACAAAAACAATAAGAAAAGTAATTAAATTATAGATGACCCTCATGGAATTTTTTTTTTATTATTATTTTAGCAGCAGCAGCCAGATATTAGCCTGCTGTAACTTGAAGAGCTGGACAGATCCAGTTTATTTGGTAATATTTACACATGTAGTTTATTTTTATTTATTTTTACCAGTTTATTTTTTCCAACTGTTTACATACAGTTCACTCTTAAAACATTCATAATTTTTTTCTATACTCGTCCGTTAAAGTGCAATAAGTAATGAAAAAGATCTGAATTTGCGATCACTTATGCTGTCTGAGAGAGGCGGCTTTCAGTGCATGAACATTGGGTGTATGATAGCGCATGAGTACCATTTTTAAATACTTTTTTAGTACTGGTATATCATACAACATTACTGTGAAGCATGACATAATATCACTTATAGTGATGCGTAAGCACAGAGGATTGTCACTTCTCACAAAAGTTTCACAATGTGCTTAAATCTTGTCACATTAAGTCTGATTTTTGAAATGTCAACTTTGAGGGTTCCTTTGTAAACATTACATGGACTCAAAGAGACAGCTGATGTTTCCAAAAATCTGTTTGTGTCCCACAGAAAAAGAAAGTCACATAGATCTGGAACAGCATCAGCATGGGTTAATGCTTTATTTTTGGGTGGACTATCCTTATAATATTTCTCTCCACATTGATATTAGATAGCTAAGGAGAAAATGAGCACTCTGAATGTCACAAATGATGAACTACATAACCCTGGTGATAGCGGCCTGAAAACCACAAACGCCATGGCAACCTCTATGGATAGTGACTGGAAAATGTTGAAGGCTGAAACAGCATTACTAATGATTACATCAGTGCATGAGTCATGGCACTGCTTTACTCAGGTGTCAGTGGCGTCCAATGCGGAGCCATCTGCCCTGTCCTCCAGGACTCGCAGCACCATGTCCCTGTGCTCCGGTGCCATGCCACACTGCACCATACACCACAGCATCATGACTTCAGACGTCAAATATTGCCTGCATCCTCAGAACAGTCCATCATACTGAAATCCAATCAACTGCAACCATCAAAGCATGCATTATTAGGTACTGTACTGCTATCATTAATTCATGAATAGTCCTTTACGATATGACAGAGTTTCATATCTAAAATAGTTTAAAGCAGAAGCCACTAGCACCACCAAATGTCTAGATGTTTACACTTTTGAGGGATAATAAACAAACTGTTTACTCACCTTCATGTTTCAAACCTGTATCACTTTTTTTCATAATGCATAACAGAAAATGTATGGGCACATTTTTCAAAATATTTAAAAAATACAAAGTCATACATGTTTGGAACAGCATGAGAGTGAATTAATGAGGAAATAATGTTTATGTTTTGAGGGAATTAATCCTTTAACCTAGCTCTCTTTTTCAGTTTTCTTGGTATTGTTAAAATCCAAAAAAGAGATACTACAGCTTAAAAGAAAATTTCCAAGTCACCAGACAGTTTTTAATAAATGTCTTGTGAGAAGTAGCATTAGTGCCAAGCCACGCAAAGACCCACATGGCACAGTCAGTCCACCCCCATCACAAGACTCAGGGTTCACAGTAAAGGCCATTGTCCATTCACAGTCAGCACTCCTTCACGTTACCCAGCCTCTTCAAACACCTCACTGTCTGATCAGATGGGCTGACACAAACCTGACCAGAACAAACAACTGCGTCTTCGCAGTGTTTCTGTATTTGAATTGACACATATTGGTCACTTTTTAGTATAGGGACCAAGTTTTAATTATAAACTAGTTGCTTGTTGCAATGTGGTACTTATAAAGCTCATATTTGTTCATGACTATATTCTAATCCAACCTAATACCTAAAATTGAACTAGTGCCTTACGAACTATTAATAATCAGCATATTAGGAATTTATTGAAGCAAAATCAGTAGCTAATGGTTTGTTAATAGCCAGGAAGAATTGGACCTTAAAATAAAGTGTGATCACACAAACCTTGCACCGGCATGCATTCATTATTTTAGAGCATATTATTTATCATAAATAGGTAAATAAGTCACAGGAATAAATTAAATGTTAAAATATATCAAATTAGAAAACAGTTATTTTAAAGTCTAACAATATTTTATAATACTACCTGCACCGATCAAATAAAAAGTGAGCTTAAGAGACTTCTTTCTTTCAAAAAACATTCAGGTACACGAGGTATAAGGTCCTGAAGTCTGTTAATCATTATATATGCATTATATATCCTATAGAGCTAGAATGCTAGATTTATTATTTGCACAATCCAACGAGAATTTCTCAAGGCTTCTGCAACAATAACTCTTATGTCGTCCGTGTCATTGGCAGATGAAGACAGACAGCGGGACACTAAGCCGAGTTACATAACAGCCCTGAAGTGGCGCATTCCTCCATGCCACCTTGCGTAAAGCTTGTATGTGCCTTCTGCCACTCTTCACACCCATTTCAACCAGGTCAGGTGGCCCGTTTCAGGTCGCATCACTATTTCTGGCTATTCTAAATGCGGCCTGACTACTTGGCACGTTTCAGCGAGATAAAACAGCAGTCGTCCAACACACCTGGGATTTGGCTGATTATAACAGAACACTGGACATTTTTCAGAAATGAAAGCAGACTTACTATTTATAGTGACGGGTTCTAAAAACAGGACAGAAATTAATCATTAGCTAAACAAGGGGAGGACGACAGGCTCACGGAGACTCACCTGGCCCCTGCGAGCCCAGACTGGGCCAGCGGAAGAACAGAAATTCAGCCAGATCGGCATACACTCCTGCATCTTTGAATTTTGTTTTTCTGCAACTTCTTCATTAGTAACTTCTTACAGTAATAGAAAGTGAAAAAAAAAACATGAAAAAAAAAACTTATTTATTTGTTATATAATCTGCCCCACAAGTTAGTGTATAAAAAGAAGTAGATACGATTATGTAACTGTCAAAAAAAATACATATTGATTCGACATTTAACTGCTCTGATAATAAGTGCTTGATTATGGCAACAACACGGGATATAACATTTGAACAGAGGAGGGTTGCTAAGCAACTGTGTGTGAGAAAGAGAATTGTGTGCAATAATACACCGAGTCACAGGCATGAAACTGTTTCAGACGCAGTACATCACATTTAAAACACAAGTTTGAACATGTTGTTGTTCCCCTGCCAATTATAATTACTTCTAATGCTACATGAGAAAACAACATCTGATTAATCACAAATTATTTTAAAGAGCAGTTTAGCCTCAAGCTTTGGTAAAAGTACAATCTCACAATGAGAGTAAGAGATTTCGTCTGATGAATGAGTGTGGATAGGAGGAGGAGGTTTAATATAACGGCTCTTTCAGGAGTTCTGGTGTTGAGTCTAACTGAGCTTAAGCAGTTGTGTAAAAGTGTAGTTTGTTCTCACCACTCCAATGGAGAAGTAGTTGTTCACTATGCTGTAGGGCACAGGGTCGCCCTTCTCCTCCTTATCATCAGGGACAATGTCGATGTTCCAGCGGTCAAGCAGCACTTCGGTGCTGTGCTCGATATCCCTGAGGAACTTGACCAGATTGCCTCCTTCATAGCCTGCCAATCACAACACAGACACTGCATGAAGCTATGTAACATATAAAGACGTGAACTGATGTGTGGATGTTGTTACTGTTGCAGCCTCACACATGAAGAAAAGCACAAAAGCCTCTTTTTATCTACAGTATAAACAAGAGTGTGCAAGAGTCCACACATAGAAAAGAAGAATACAACTTTTGTTCTACTTGTGACAATGAAAGACTCGCATTATCTCAAATCCAAGGTTAACATGGCTTAATTAAAACTCCAGCACAGC
Organism: Carassius auratus; assembly: GCF_003368295.1. Lineage (NCBI taxonomy): Eukaryota > Metazoa > Chordata > Actinopteri > Cypriniformes > Cyprinidae > Carassius > Carassius auratus. The sequence goes on along the minus strand of NC_039251.1, from coordinate 15,628,397 downwards.
AAGATCAAATGATTAAACTTTTCTAAGTAACACAGTGCTGTGACAGTATAAAGCAGCCTTTTCTTTGACAAACGACAAGTTTATTAATTTCCAATGGTACTACAGAACCAATTTTTTTGAAAATTGAGCTTCAGGTGTGCTGAAACAAGACCATATGCAACCGCCAAACTGGATATGATGTATTCTAATCAAAACTATAAGATTGAGATGAGAATGACCAATGTTTTTCATAAAATATTATTCTTTAAATACTGTTTCTGTTAAATGGGCAGAAAATGTATGAAAATAATTTTATAATTATTACATAATTATTAAGCACTAGAAATATAAATTATGTGTTACAATATACACTACTATTCAAAAGACTGGGGTCAGTAAAGGTAAAATTAAAATTAAAAGGTCAAATTTTGACTGGGGTCAGTATAGGTAAAATTAAAATGGTAAAAAAATTTAAATCAATACTTTTATTCAGCATTGATAGGTTAAATAATGTGTAAAATGATAGTAAAGACTTATATTGTTAGAACAGATTTATATTTTGAATAAACACTGTTCTTTTTTTATTTTATTTTTTTATTATCAAAGAATCACAGAAAAAAGTATCACAGGTTCAAAAAAATATTAAGCCGCAAATCGTTTCAACACTGATAATAACTCAGCATATTAGAATGATTTCTGAAGGATCATGTGACACTGAAAACTGGATAACAGAAATTAATTCTATTTTAAAGTACATTAAAATAGGAAACCAAAATTAGAAATAGCAATAATATTTCACAATTTTACATTTCATCTTCTTTTTTTTTTAATCAAATAAATATAGCCTTGATGAGCACAAGAGACTCCATTAAAAATCGTACTAATCCCAAACTTTTGAACGGCAGTGTACATTTAAAAAAGACTAATTCAATTTGTCTACTGCATTACATCAAGGGGACGGACACCACGACCTGAGAGGATTTTGTAAATGCCTGGCAATCCTTCCAAATGACATGAAGTGATCCTTAGAAAGGTTCCCTGAGGTGATCGAACTGCAATTACTTCCTTATTGTAATGGGAAGGATACAGAGTCTACTTGTTATGCTGCCATCTTTTAACGATGGTCATCACGCTGTGAGTCAGTGGGGTACTGGCTCCCGCCTGGCAACCCAAGGAGCAAAATATATCACATGTGTGATGACACCCAGGTGCTCACTCTGCCTTTCTGAACCAGACATGCAGACGCTTCCAGACGAACGTTATATTAACGGACGCTCACATGGCACCTCTGCACTGACTCCAGGTGCTACACGTGTTTCAAAGTCAATCAACTCGCATGAAGAAAAAAATAAAAATAAAAAACAGCCTACCATTCAAATTAAGAATACATTAATGCCAAACCTTACCCTTTTGCACAAACCACACACATGCTCACACAGGAAACACTAATACAAGGCCAATTAATTCAGCAGCCTGTACAAGGCCATCCACACCTGTCTTCAAAGCAGATGCAGGCTCACTGATGCATATCATTCCACCATAACTACTGAATAAACCCACATATCTAATCAAGAACAAGCATATGTAATCACACAGGAATGAAACAGTGCAGGTCTCTTGTTGGCAAATGATTGGCAAGTCTATATATACTCGAAGAATAGTTTATTAATCTCTTGTTAAAAATGACTCTAACTGAATTCATTTTTAAATCACCTCTTAAAGGGATAGTTCACCCAAAAATGAAAATTCTGGGTGGGTAAATGATGAGATAATTTTTCTCTTTTTGGGTGAACTTTCCCTTTAGGTTTTCACTAAAATTGGTTTAGCAGGGCAAGTGCATGTGCCGGTCATCTGTTTAATGAAGATTACAGTATCAAAGTGCTCAATTCAAGTGTGGTCTCAACAAATCCTGCTCTTTCATTCATGTGACTGGGGCATTCAGCTAACTACAATCAAGTTTGATTATTTCAGTCTGACCTTCTTTTGGGGGGTGTTTAAAAGAAAGGAGTCTCAAAAAATCCTTTTGAAGGGTTTATATGGGATTGCGTTCAGATTCAAAGAATTCAAAGCCTAATCTCAACTCGAGTGGTTCCGTGAAGGAAAGCTTTTTAAGTTTCATTTCAAAGGCCTTTATATTCCCTCCAACTGATGTTGGACAGTCTCTTATTTACACCTCACCTCCACCCCAGCGCAGGCAGCGAGCGAGGTCATTCCCGGTACCCAGCGGCAGGATCGCAACAGGTGGATGCCGAGCAAAATTGGACTTATCTGTTGAGAAACAAAGAGAGCTATTAATGTTAAATGTTAAAATACTCTCTATTATTCCAGTTTAATGTGCAGAGTTCCTTGAAAAGTGTAAACAATGGGGCTCTGTGGTGCTCAAAATACAGCGGCCTGCAACACTGGCTCTGGGACTGTTTGTTTGGCTTAATAATGGAACATAAGGGAATGTTTGAAAACAAACTTTTTTTTTAAGCATTTAATTTTTTTGTAAAAAAAAAAAAAAAAATGCATTATACCTTTATGTCTCAAATGGGAAATCTGGTTCAAAATATTTTCAAAATAACATTAAACATTAAAATATATTACTGAAAGTAAAAATTAATTTATAGCACATATTTATTTGGACATAAATTGTGATTATATTTAATGGATTTGCATGCATGTACAATAATCCTTAAAAGTTGAAGGATGAGAATTATTGAATGTTTTTGAAAGAAAAATCTTATGCTCATCAAAGCTGCTTTTATATAATTAAAAAATACAGTACAATTGTGAAATATTAAAATTTAATATATTATAAAACGTTCATTTATTCCTGTGATGGCAAGGCTAAATTTTCAACAGCCATTACTCCATTCTTCAAGTGTCACACAATCATATCAAAAAGCTGATTTGGTTCCATCAATGTTGAATACAGTACTGCTTTCAGGATTCTTTGATGAATAGAAAATTCTAAAGAACAGTATTTATTGGATAAAAAATTACTTTTGATCAATTTAATGCATCCTTGCTGATTATAAATATTAATTTCTTATTTTTTTTTAAACTGTAAAATAAATGCACTAATATGAAATATATATTACACTCTCGGCACTGAAGATACAGTTACATTAATGCTTCATGCATCAATGTGTATCATTCCTCACAATAATTCACAATACATTTGGTTTGTTTCTCTTGTTCTGAGACACACAGCAGTGTGTGCTAGCTGCCGAAGAGAGGCAACATGATGAACTGTATCTTTCTGTCCTCACACTGATGGTCCCTGTGTGGCTCGTTGCTATGTGCACAGGGACTGCGGGGACATTGTTTTCAGTGCTGGTCCGTATGGCGTGATGTACTGTCTAACCGCAGGGGATCTCTGAGTAATCGTCAGCAGCAGACATTTTCTAATACAAACTCGTGTGGGTGAACAACAAGCAAGGACTGATCGCAGAGCGGCTTTCATTCAAAAGCTGCTCCTAAATCATCACCTTAGGGCTGTTAGGAGGACAAACTCCCACATGCGTCTCTGTCCTCCTCAATTTGCCAGGCTAAAGAGTCTCTAAAGGGATAAAGAGCACATCGCTTCTGATCTAAGTTCAGGTTTCAGTATTGTCAGCCAATTGCAATTTCAAGCCAAAGGTTTGGAAACCAAGTTGGTTCTAAATCAGCACTTAGCTGCAATATTTACCACCGCCCACACAGGGTCATCTCCAGCGCTCGTCCACTAACATCAATAAGACTGTCAGGAGGGGGAAAGGCAGGCCTTTATAACTCCACTGTTATCCTGCATTCACTTATATGAAAGAGGTCGCTCACAGATGAGTCAATGCGCTTCCTACAAACAATGATCTTTCTGACATCTTGGTTATATGTGCCTTAAATAAGAGCCAGTCTCGAGTCAAGTACCACATGGAAGGATGTCCTAATGTTCGAATCTTTGTTGATGAATTGGTTGACATGCTTTATTAATGTCCTAGGGAAATGCAGATGCAAAATGGAAGGAAATATAAAGTGCAATCAAACTAGACAGTCAGTATAATATCCGTCTCTCAAATAAAGTTGTTTTCATTGGTCATATCATTAAAAACTAATCTTGAAAGATGAAAGTGATATTTAGCAAACTAGAAATCGTTTTATTTTCCATACAGAGCAGCTGTAATGCTGTTGAGAGAGAAATCCCAATGCGAGAATACGAGTTTATGATACTTCTGCATGTACCATATAAACTTTTACATTAGGCTGATGGTCTATAAGTCCATGTAACAATGTTAATTATTACAGCTATGGAATACACCGATTGCTGATCTGTACTCACCAATATAATCCAAAATCCACCCCACTGATCCATCGCCTCCACAGGCCAGCACGCGGAAATTGGGCACGTCTCGAAAAAAGTTGAGCCTGGGGAACATAAAAACATTGAGATGGTGCCTTTCATGTATTTGCATGTAAGCTTTCCTTGGTCCTATGATTAAACTGATACTGTGAAGTGACAACACTGAGGCAAAGCAAAGCTACCCAAAAATCTACAGCATTCACACTATTCCCCAGTGGCAATGTACACTACAGTTTACTATTCAGTGCTTTAGGTTTGATCTGAAGGATGTTACAGAAGATTTGTGTTGTTTTTATTCAGTATCATGGGAAAAAAACTCTGTCAAACCCATTGAGCTGCCAAAACATCTTAACTGAAGGCTTTTTGGCACATTGTTTCAAAACTTTGTTCACTTTTTATTTGTTTGTGAATCAGCCTAGAGCTATGAGACATACACTCAATGAATACAATTTGTTGTCTCGGCCATGAAAAAATAAATTAGACATGTATTGTATATATTTGCACTTGAGCATTTGCACAGTGAAGCAGGACAGAGGCTAAAGAAGCTATCGCCCTCTGCTGGTTAGGAGCATGTACTGCAGCATAATGGTGAATGGGGAACATATCCTCCATATAGACACATGTGGGATCTACTCTAGCACTAAGCGTCACAAAAAAGCAAAACAGTCACACAAGTGTGTGAAAAATTTATACTGTGTAACCTCTTTTGATAGGCTCTGACACTGCAGCATGTTTTATGTATGCAAGAGCAAAAGAGGAGAGTAAATGTGCAAATCCTTTTACCATGAAAACAGTCAATCAAGCAGTTCTGAGTTTTTCATACCTTCTCAGGTTTACTGCTGTGGTGCTTTGAAAAAGCTCAAACTATGTCGACAACCACTACATCCTTGACATGGATGCCCACTGAAGTTCAATAGCTGAGTAACACAAGTGGAACATGGCTGTGTGGTTCTGGACAGGCTTGACCTGGAATCGTGTTTCAGTCTGACTAAATGAGCTCTGTTCCAGATAAATTTGTAATGTACCAGAGCCAGTCTGTTTGAAATGACAACGTCGGCTACTGTTGTAGAGATACGGTTTGCGTAAACAATTCCTTCTCCAATGACACAGCCAACAGAGCACAGATACTTTAGTAATGTATGTGTTTTTCCATATAAAGCTGTAAGAGTGGCCTCTTATGTGCAGAAACTTAGCAAAAGAGCACACTTGTCTATTTCCATCTCTCCATCTTTTGATCTCCACTTAGACCCCTGAGTGTCAATCATCAGTTCAAAACCTACGAATTTCTTCTGTGGAACACAATCCATACAATCAAAGTCAATAATCACCAATATTCTTCAAAATATCTTCCTGTTTTCAACAAAGGGAATCAAGTCTGAGAGGTTTAGAATGACATGAAAGTGAGAAAATGCTTATGTCTCTTATGCTTACCAATGATGCATTTGTTTGATCACAAAACATAGCAAAACTGTAATATTGGGATTATTACAATTTATATCAACTTCTTTTGTATTATTTTGAAAAAGCAAAACTGAATTTGGAGACTTCCCGGATTCTTTTACAAATTATTTTACAAATTGAATGTTCAAAAGAATTGCATTTACTTAAAAACATAATTTTTTTGTAACATTATGAATCTCTTTACTGTCACATTTGACCAATTTCATGTATCCTAAACCAAATTTCTAAATAAAAAAATTATTAGTGACCCTTAACTTTTGATCAGTAGTGTATTATTTAGTTGCTTTTCCCCCTAATATAAATGTTTAATGTTTGACTGAATTTTGGTTGCTTTTTCTCTTAAAATAAACCAAAAGCAATTGCACAGTCATTAACAGGATATATTCAAATCTTCACATTAAAAAAGGCTGCCCTTGATCTCCATGCTTATACATTTAGCAGACGCTTTTATCCAAAGCAACTAACAGTGCAATCAGGCTATCAATTTTATCCCATCATGTGTTCCCGGGGAATCAAACCCCCAAGCTTGCGCATGATAGCGCAATGCTCTACCAATTGAGCTACAGGAACACTATATAAATCATCTAAGTGCTTAAGGAAGAACAGTACATGTCCAAATTGTTCTACATGAGTGAAATCAGCAAAGTCACACAATCTCTCTCTCTCTCTCTCTCTCTCTCTCTCAGTGGTCTCTTCAGGATGAGCAACACTCCAGTCGTGACTACAGATCACTGTGTGGTGGGAGGGGGATTTGGGACGGAAGGTTAGCCTGCTTTCCCGCGAAACGACTATTGCTTAGCTTTTGTTCTGTACTTCTCTCTCTCTCTCCTTTTCATGAATGAGAATCACTGTTGCACAACCGCAGGATGCTGAACAGAATGTACTCATGCGTTTTGAGTGGGTTTGTAGAATGTGTAACTGCATAAAAGTGGTACACTAAAGTGAAAGTGAGAGCTCATAGCAAATAAAAAACACAAATGAAAACTCTCTAACATCTAAACAGTGAGATAAATGGGAAACAAATTGAGTCTTTAGCTTCTTAGATGTTTCTGATGAGAAAAAAGGCAAGAATGGATCTTAATGTCTCAAACTGTGCTCAGATTTGCCAGCTTGAATATGAATGTACAATTCCTGATGGAAAACCAGCTAACAGACCAATCTGACCATGCTGGGAGAACAATTTAGGCCAACAAACCAACTAAGACTGGTTTAAGATGTTAAGATGATTTCTTCTGAGGTCAAATGATCTCATCTGTGCCATCCTAAATATATTTATCAATATCAATCTTGTTATTATTAACTCTGTGCCACTCATCCGCTGTATGGACAAACTACTGCAAAAAATGTTTTGTTAATCAAAATAAAATCAAATATAAAAATGTAAGGTAAAACACATGAAAAATAGGAATATAGCCTTGACAACTGAAAAGAGTTTAAGTTCAAAAGCACTAAAATTACTAAAAAGGAAAATAAAGAGATTAAATAGAAATACAAATAATAATAATAATAAAATTATAAAAAAGTTAAAGTCATTTCAAAGTATAAATAGTGCATAGTTGGCACTCATAAAATAATATGTAAATATGAACGTCTTGCAGTGACATTGTCAGATTTCACTGCTATGCTACCGCTGGAACTGATTTGGATGACCTTAAGTTGGTCTATTGTTAAAGACAGGTGGGGTGCATGGGTGAAGAGGCTTTAGTAAAATGTAGTCGCTTATAGAGGAAGCCTCGTCGTGACTGACAGGCTCAGAAGAACATTCAGCGCTTGAATGAATACATTTACTCAGCAGGGGGCTGCTTGAGTCATAGTAAATGTCTTGTAGGTCTCTCAAAGTCAGCTCCACTTTGCAAGTGGTTCCACTCTCAGAATAGTTGATTGCAGGTTGGCTCACTTTATTGCAGGTTTGTAGAAGCAGAAAGACAAGAGAGAGAGGAAGCCATGCCAGAACAAAACAACAGTGAGAATGTCAAACTGTTTTTGAGCAATTCCCTGTCATGACTCAACATTTTTTTTTATGCGCACATATCTCCCTTGGAATTTGATGGTGGCTTTTAGTAGTCTTACCCCACCATGGGTCCTCCTCGATCCAGACTGTACACCTGTCTGGGGTTAAGCAGGTACTGGAATTTCCGCAGCACCCTGATGAAGACAGATGAGAGCAGAAAAGCATTAAAAGACACATAGAGAAATGACATTTTTAAACGTAATCACTGTGAACTTCACAATATGATAAAAGGCTTAAAGGAATAATTCAACCAATTCTGCCATTATTTACCAACCCTCTTGTCATCCCAAGCCCAAATGACTTTCCTTCTTTCATTGAACAGTGAAATGTTTAATTTCTGAAGAATATTCTGGTCAATCTGTATGAAATTATTAAGTACGGAGGTGACAACCAAAGAAAAAAAAAAAAAAAAAAAAACACTATAAAATATTGTAATGTGATCCAGGACCACAAAACCAGTCTTAAGTGTCATTTTTTGAAATTGAGATGTATACATCATCTGAAAGCTTGTTAAACATGCTTTCCATTATTATATGGTTTGTTAGGACAGGACAATATTTGGCAAAGATACAACTATTTGAAAATCTGGAATCTGAGGGTGCAAAAAAATCAAAACACTGAGAAAATCACCTTTAAAGTTGTTCAAATGAAGTCCTTAGCAATGCATATTACTAATAAAAAATTTGATATATTTACAGTAGGAAATTTACAAAATATCTTCATGGAACATTATCTTTACTCAACATCCTAATGATTTTTGGCATAAAAGAAAAATCGATAATTTTGATACGTTTTTTTGGCTATTGCTAAAAATATAGCCCAGCGACTCAAGTCTGGTTTTGTGCTCCAGGGTCACATGTATGCTATTATGAATAGAAAATGTTGACATAAATCTCATCTCCTATTAGTGCCTTCTTGAGAGATATTCCCACCTCAATTAATCCAAGAAATAATCAACAGATTGTTTGTTGCAGTTCTATGTTGGAACAACATGAGGCTGAGTAAATGATGACAGAATGTTCTATTTTGGTTGAACTGTTCCTTGAAAAGACAGACAGACAAACATATGGAGGAATGATATCCTTAAAACGTCATAATTCCATTATCATAAAAGGCCACACAAAACCTCGGAATCAACGAAGTCAAGCAAGACAGAAACACACACACACAGATTGCACACTGTTGCAGCAGTGCTCCTCAATAACCTTGAAGAACTAAAATGATTACTGAGGGCTCTGCAATGTCCTCCACTTCTAACTCTGTTAGCTACTCTGCCCCTTTAGTATGCAAAGACACAAAGAGAGGAAGAGAATAAGAGCGAGAGAGAAATAAGACGGGCTGTTAGTTTGAGGTGCGTCACAAGCTATGCTTTTATGTGGGGGTGATAATTTGAGCACTTATCAACACTGAAGAATTCATTCATTCCCTATGCAAAAGAACAAAAGAACGCAGTCAAGTGTCAAGTCCGACCAATGAGCTTTCAGTACGCCGCTCAGGGAGAATATGGTGGAAATATACACTCGGTACAGTCATGGCAGGAGCCAGGCTTTGAAAATGAGTGGGGGGGGGGGGCTTACTATTCATCCAACAATACATATTACTGTTATAATTAATAATCATTGCTGTATAGATGATAACTTTGTCTAGTGCTCTTCTGAATGTTTTTAGCATGACTTTGTGAATGACATAGCATAAACTTCTTCATGGCTAGTGTTTGCAGGATATTTCATTTCATTCTGTAACCTAGCACTGAGAACGTGTCTGACAGATAATATCATGATATGTCATATCCTGTCAGCAATAACAAGTCCATTGGCTTTTTTGATTACTGTCAGTTTAGTGCCAGCGATGAAGTGTTGCCAGATACTGCTAAACAAACAAAAAACTAACAATAAACCAAAAATTATTTCAAATCTTTTGTAAATAAGATAAGATCAATATATTGCTGACCCTAAACAGCAATTTCCCGATTTATTAACCTTCCAAAGTGTCAAAATAGGTGGAAAAGACGAGTCCAAAAGTAAATCGGAATGATCATTTTCATACAATGGACCCTAACATTCTTGCAAACTGTCTAAACTGAATTAGACATGTCATGCAGACATTCATATGAGGAGTTTTAAACAGCAAACTAGTCATTCAGAGAACATATTTTATTTTTGAACATGAACATTTTACCGAGGTCCGGACCTCGAGGACCTCACAGCTGGCTATGGGCCTGGGTACAGTATGATTCACCCATGACTACTCTGTTCCTTTGTTTGCATCAAGAACCACCAGAATGGTCTTTCTTTTTTTGGGTCCAGGGCAGTTATCGCGTCTTTGTTTGAGCGCATGTCTAATAATGGAGGATAATCGGCCAATTAATGGTATTTAAAACTGTGTTGCCATGGTGATGCCAGCACAAAAATCCCAAAACCTGTCTCCCAGAGGACGTTTGGGTGGGTGGAGAGAGCTGAAACAACACCCACATTCTTCCTCCTTGAACAGCTTTACTGTCTCCTGCTAGCTTTGATGGTATTTAGGACACTTCCCGTAAGCGAGAAAAAGAGGGGGACTTTTGTTAAACATGTCTATGCAGATCCGACTGACTTCAGATGGTTTGACAAACCTCCTCACTGGAACCGTTACAGCTGTACAAGGTCGGAGAATATGAAAAATGATGATGCAACAGTTTGAGCTTCAAAGACGTTTACCTCTCTCCCTGCCGACCGCCACTTTTAGGATTAACCAGCACGAGGAGGGGGTGCGTCCCAGGCAGAGGGGTGATCTTAAAAAAGCAGAAACGGAGAAAAAGTTATGGACACACACATATAGTACATGTGCTACACAGATTTGCATCGCCAGAGGGAGTCTGCCGAGGACTCACCTGTAGTGCCTGACCATCACCGGTGAACTTGAAGCACTGGCCGGTGTCCTCAGGGCTGGCGCTGGGGGATGATTCTCCTTCACCTCTTTTGACGGCAGAATGACGGTCCTACAGATATACAGACATTACAGTGAACAGCAACAAACAGAGACAGAGTGAGACAAATGTGCATCTGAGATAAAAATGACAAGAAAAATGCAATTTCAGAATCTGTCTCTGTTATTACATTTCTCTTTAACTTAGAAAGAATGGATGTTTTAGCATTTAGCATTAAACTGACCAAAGATGACAGTGAAGACATTTATGTTATATGAAATTTCTATTAGATAATCTACTTCACAATGAATTCGGTTAATTATAACTTTCTGTTCGTCAAGTGATCCTGCAAAAAGTATTATTGAAATTATTTGGTGAAGTCATTTGTAACTGTAATGGAACTACTTAACTGTAATTTTATTTTTTTACCTTGATTATTGTGTCATACTTATTGAAAATACATTATATAACGTTTTACTGGAATCATTTGATCTTGAATACTATTTACTTATATTAATATATATAAAAAAAATTGTGAACATCCTTTATTTTTGTAATGCACATTTACAGTCAGTAGGGAAAAAAAATGTTTTGTGACAGAGTGCACAGAACTCCCTTTTATCCCTTTATTAACACTGTCGCAATATCCAAAATACATCAAAATATTTTTTTTATTATGTATGTACATTTATCCTTCTTTGTAGATGTAATAACTGGCTAAAATCAATGACTTCTTCTTCTTTTTTTATTTAAGTGACAGACATTTCAAAACATTGCTTTTTAAATAAATATTAAAAGATTTGGAAACCATGGCAGCATGCAGGAGAAATGTTCTCTTCTCTCTGATGGTTATGTCATGTGCACATGCAACCATCCAGGTGTGTGATGGATGTTTGTTCAACCTACATTAATTAACATCAGTTTTCTTAACACTTATCAACAATAAGGGATGTTTATAACTCTATCTAGAAAGGACTTGCATTGTGCCTACAATATCTAATTATAAATATAATGAGTGTGTACAGTATTCTCTGTAGTATAGACATTGGTCCCAGTAGAGAGGAGGCCCATTAAAGAATTCGTCCAGGACCTACCTATTCGAAATGGTCTTGGGATCCTTGCATTTTAGCATATTAAAAAAGAGTGCAGTGGGAGAGACTGAACTCACCAGAACAACAGGACAGATGTACGACGGTAGGAGTGTGTGATCTTTTAATGGCCCACCGTCACATTCAGGCTTAACATTAGACGCACACTTGTTATGGAGCTGGAAAACATACAAATATAGATGAGTGGTGGAGAAAGACACATCAACAGACTGGAATGGACTGGACCTTCTGTGACTTGTTAAATCCTCACTAATCTGACCTTGTAAGAAGACATTAAATGGTAGAAACAAAGAGCAAAGCAGGATCTGGACTTGATATTAAATTAGTTGCAGGTTTAGAGTTGAAACTGTCAGGAGAGATGGTTTAGAAAGCGTATGAGATATATGCAGTAGCACATAATGTGATAATAAAAATCATTATGCAGAGAAGAAAGCTTTTGAATGAGTGTTAAGTGCTGACACTTATCTTTATTAGGGTTATTTTAAAACAAATTGGCCATGTCCACTAAATGGCGTGAAGGTTTGGTGAAGATCACCACCAAGTGGCGTGAAGAAGTATTACATTAGAAAAATAGGCTACAACTGAATTAAACTGAGATAAACATAGAAAATCAGAAAATAATAAAAAAATGGTCTTTGCACAAGGCATTGTTTAATAAAATCACAATGAAAGTTTTAGACTCTACCTGGCTACAGTAAATACTCACAGTGATTTGACACCAAACACAGTGAAGGCCTGTTAGACCTTGATAGCACTTGATACTGCGGTGACATTTGTCACATTTTGTTGGGGAGTTGCCCTCCATCCAAACATGCTGCATAGCCTAGAGAGACATTAAACAGAGACTCATTATTTATTCTAGTTGTGAGATCCTCAAACAGCCCATCTATACATTACTGATATTCTTATCCTGCTCTGTCGTGCATTTATAAGGCATTTGCCCAAGAATTCTTTTCCGACTAAAACAATCACATCACATATCAAGTGTGGAAGAATACGCAGGATATTATCAAAGAAATAATAATTACCAGTGTCGTAATGCACTAAAATACAAAAATGTTTAAGACAAATGCATCCATTTGTTATCATACACATACAATTATTATTATGATTATTGGGTTGTTATTTTTATTATCCTTTAGGAATGGTCTATAAAATTAGATTTTCTTTCAGTCTAAATAATGTTAAAAAACTAAAAATGAATACTACAACATTTAGTAAGTGAGATGAAGGTAAGACTTAAGAAGTTACTCACAGCACATTACTTCGAATTTGATAGTTTGTAATATCTTTACACAAGCTAATTCTTAGTAAACACATTAAACATGATATTTTCACTGTTCAATGCAATTGTATTGTTTTTGTACACTAAAATGACACTCCACATCGCTTAATACACTCAGTGAAATCCTAATCTCATTTTTTGAATGCAGTGCCTTCCATCTCTGCAATAGTTACTGCATGGGCAGCACACGTTTCAAAGAGGTGTCAGTGACTGCTGTGTGATCTCAGTCTTTCCCCTCTACTTTTCAGTACAGAAAAAATAAGACTTATACACAGGAAGTTCTCATAGCCTTTCTGACATGTCCACAGAACATTACTTTGAGGTTAAACCAAGAGTTATGGGTCTGGGAAGTAGCCTTGGGTGAAAACAGAGCTGGACTGCGGTCAGTGGATAAAATAATCATAACACGAGTCGTTGACTAATAATAGAACAGTGTGTTTGCTAGAACTATGAGCTCTGTACCAAACACATCAACCTGGGACTCCTGGTTTCACAAAAATGAAAAATGTGTCTGATAAAATGATTGCTTCTGGCCTTACTGTAAATTACTCCTCAGAGAAAAAACTCAGTTTAAACACAGTGATTCATTTGTAAGAGTATGTTGTTTATGCACTCACATTGGTGTGTCTGCGGGACTTGGCGTAGGTGCTAATGCAAGGAGCAATGTCTTTGGACACACAGCGCTCGTGGACTGTGTACTTGCATACTGCCAAACAAAAGACAGGACTGTGAGAGACGGACTATGAGAGACTGAAGGGAAACATTTCAAACAGAAAACTACACCGAGACAGACGGATAGGTAGTTAGAAAGATAAAAAACAGACAGACAGATGAGAGATAACAGACGGATAGAAAGACACAATAAAAGCCAGAACAACACGGGCATATAATTAAATAAAATGACAGATAGTTGGAACAACAGATGGCTAGACAGAATGACATACAGATACAGAGATCGAAAACACAAACAGAATCACAGAAACCAGTCATAAAAAATGTAATTTACTGTATAATATCACATAATTTGACAAACTGCATGTGATGCTCGCTGTGTTTTCAGCCTCTGCTGCCTCAATGTATGAGTAAATGAACACATGAACATAATCTATAAAACTGCTCTGAGAGTCATTCATTAGCAATTATTGTTTCTTGTGAGAACAACTATTGTTATATCATGTAAACAGAAAAAATTAAGGGTCTTCACAACAACCTTTTAAAATAAAAGTTTTGTTCAACTTGAAGAAACTGTGACAGAAATATATTATTTATATAATTATATTACATTTCTACTAATGAAATTACTAAAACACTATTTTTAAGGAATATTTTAGGGTCAAAATTATTTACCAGCATTTATTTACCATAAAAATGTAAATACACAGCATCGTATTTCTGAAAAAAAAAACAACCAAAAATAGTTTTTGTCTGTAATTATTGGTTGTGATTATTACAATTTAATTAAACCATTCAAACAGAATCCAGAAAATTATGGAAAACAGGGCCTTCATAGGGCCTTAAAACTTTCATTCTTGGTTAAACTCATAATAATTTGCTGTTAAATTGTTTAAGTTTCATGATTTCAATTAATTAGATATTTTATTTAGTTTAATACAATTTAATTTAGCCATTAAAACTGAAAAAAAAAAAAAAATTTGAATCCAGAAAAATTAAACAGAAAATCATAATTTGGGAAAAAATAAAATGGATTTCATAGGGCCTAGGGCCTAGATGATAGAGACTGACAAAACAACAGACTGACAGAACAACATACAAATGTAGTTAGACAACAGATTGAACAATAGATGGCTAGACAGAATGACAGTATATAAGGTAATATAAGGCAGATAAATAGAATGACTGACAAAACAACACAGACAGATGGACAGAACAATAGATAGAGAGACAGATACTCACGTGAGCAGCAAAGGCCCTGTTTTCTTACTCCTAACAACATAGTGTGGCAGTAATTACAGTATGCTGGCTTGTTGAAATGCTTCAGTCTCCATACATGCTGCCCATCTTCCTGTACATTCTGGATGTACGTGAAAGAGGAACAGGAATTAAGATACTACATCTTAATGTATTGTTTCCACTTTTCAACTCACAATTAGTTTCTCCTCACCGTCCCCATTCCCAGCAGGACCAGGAGTGGTATGGTGGTCATTCCTCCTCTGATCCACTCCTCTAATGTGACCGTTCCATCCCGGTCATAATCAATCTCCTCCATCATCTCCTTCAGAATCTACAATATAAGACACGAAATAAGGTACAATAAGATAAAGATTTCACTATGCAAGTTGGGATTGCCTGGTGGAAACATTTAAAGTGATGCATACTGGTTGTAGTTCTGTAGAGTCCCATTCTAGATACTCAGCTACATGGACCATCTGGTTTATGATGCGGTCGAGCTCCTAAATCGACAGATATAATTGCTTTAGATATTATACAGTATATATAATACAGTTTTCAAAATTACTTTTTACGAAGCCTCTCCAACTACCAGTTCAACGTTTCCAAAAAAAACAACAAAAAAAGATCAGTAGTACTGTGTTTCATCCAAATGAAATGTGCTCTAACACTGTGTATGTTGTATTAAACTTGTATGTAACCCTAACATTAACTGTGCAGTACTGTGTACAGTGCATCATTAACCCCTTGTTGTATACAGCACCAATCTAACCACAAAGTCAAATTCAAAATGACAGACTATAACGGAGATTTCAGACTTACTGAGCTGTCCAGAAGACCATTGCCATCTGTGTCGTACAGCCTGAACATGACTTTAGGGTGAGAGAAGTAAAAGATAAGAGACTGCATCTTTTTGTAGTGTAGCAAACATTTGTCAAGTACAGACCCCATGATAGCACCTGGAGCTCAGGTTATCAAAAGGCAGACTGAGGCAGCTAGTGAGGATTAGCTTTGGGCACAAATAACTTCCTATGCTAAAGAAAGCTTGGCTATGCTAACTCCATGGTAAATAAGGACAGGAGCAGGGATCAGTCCTTACAGAACAAGAGAAAGAGATTCTAGAAGTGATCACTCCTGTCACTCTCACTGTGTGTAAGTCAGAAGACAAGTAAAATGTAGAACTGACAAAGGTGTTGCTGGGTCTACTACTGTATATGTAAATACACTGACTTATTTTTACATAACAGACTAATTATTTATAGCTACAGATTTTTTCTTCTATATTAAAAAAAGATGTATATTTCTTATATTTCATCAACTAATCCTGAAATAAAAAATGTATCATGGTTTCCATAAAAATATTAAGCAGCACAACATTGCTAATCAGACATTTTTCTGAAGGATCACGTGACACTGACAACTGCAGAAAGGGCAGCTTTGTCATCACATAGGCTACAGTAACTGAAATTAAATTGACTGTTCAAACATCTCAAAGATCCTTAACTGCTTTTTATATGCTGTGTTTAAATATGAACTGTCAGAAATATGTGACATCTGCCAAGAATGAGTGTTAGTGACTAATACTGTGCTTTCTGTGGTTGGCACGTCTGGTTTGGAGACATAGTTTAAAAATTACTTAATATATGTATATATAGAGAGAGAGCGATTTTTTTTCTTTAGAAGAATATTGGAAGAGTGGGAATTATTGATGATATGTTTTCTTAATGTAAATAAGAAGGAGATTAAATTAGGATTTTTTACTCTTTATTTTTATTTTATTTTATAAAGTAATAATTTTTACTTACACTCAAGTTTATCCTCTGGCGTCCCCCTCTCCAGCAGGGACAAGTAGCACACAATGTCTTTAAGGAAGACCACTTGAGGTGACGGAGATCCTTTTTGTGGAGAAGGACTCCTCCGGAGAGATGTACGATTTTCTGATTGATTACGCTCTGGAAGAATGTTCAATTATCATTTTTCAATTCAATTCAGTTTTATTTATAAAACACATTTAAAGTTGGCCAACGTGCTGTGCACTTATATGTATAATATATCAGTAATGACACCAGAGCAACCGGATTTTATAACAGGCAATATAACTTAATAAGACCCCTGTCAAGGATTACACACGTTAAAAGGGGCAGTGAAGATCATGACTCTGACCTGGGGAGAGGCGTGGGGAGTTGGTAGTCTTGGAGAGAGCCAAAGCATTGCTGCTGCTGCTGCTGCTCGCTGGGGGATTGGGCTGTGTGCCGGGTGAACGGTGGGAGCCTCTGGGTGTGTGGCCCCCTGTGCCTGAGCGTTGTGAGGAGGAGCGGGAGGAGCAGGGTGATGTGGTGGCCCCTGAGCCTGGAGTGATCCCAGCTGAGTTCTCTGGTGTATGTCGGCTCACTGCGCTCAAAATACTCTTCCCATTCATACCTACAAGGAAAATAGCAACACAGGAAAATAGAGAGGATAATGAAAGTGATGATCTGAAATGAGACAGGAAGAAACATAGCATAGGGTCATAGCATAGCATTTACTAACTGTGTGCGCACCCATATGTGTGTAAAACCTGTGCATGAACATCATTAACAAAATTTTAAATAAAAAAATTGTGAATATAGATATAATGTATATAGATAGATAGATAAACTGTAACATTGTGAAATATTATTACAATAAAAATGACTTTTCTACTTATATAAAAGTTTTTTTTTTTTTTTACAAATGCAATTCATTCCTGTGATGGCAATGCTGATTTTTTTTTAGCAGCCATAAGTGCAGTCTTCATGTCACATAATCAGAAAAGGATTTTAATGGGTAATATATTTGTGGGATACATGCATTTTAGGATTCTTTGATGACTATTAAGTTCAAAAGAACAACATTCCTTTAAAACAAAATGTCTTTGTAACAATGTAAAACCTTTTTTTCTTTCTTTCTAGATTTCAAGCAGACACCCTATAAAAAACCACGATGGTCACCACAGTCACACAGTGACTTGACACCATGGGTGAAAATCATATCTGTCACTGGTTGCTTTGTTTGATATCAGAAGTAAATAAAAAAAGCTGCCAAGACAACATAACAGCACCAGGTGAAGGAACACGTTTAATTCACAGCCGTGATGCAAGTCTCTGTCCAATCAAATCACACCACACTTGTTGTGGTACCTGTTATGGGTTCACAGACCACTTCGGTCTGTATAGAGATGCCTGCATCAATAGACTTGGACTCTGCCAACACAGGGGTCAAAGTAAAGTGGAACAGGAGTAGAGCAAGACGGACAGACAAAAAGATAGCTGGGATAGTTTATGAGTGCAGCCAGTCAGGACAGCTTAATATAGCAGCCATAATGTGCCATAATGAGCATTTATCATTTAGTATTAAGGAGTTGCATTAAATTCAAATGCAACAACAGAAATCACAGATTGTATTTTATTAGCCAGTCCAGAGAAATCAAGGCACTAGATGGCACTGTTGGCAACTGTATACTCACCTAATCTTTGCTCTAAATCACCTCAGGTTGAAAGTAATAGTAGCAGACACAAAACCACCAGCATCTTTAAATTCAAGAGTTTTCTTGCATCAACCTCACAAAGAGTTAAATCTCTTTTGGAACAATGGCTCAAGAGTCATGGAATTTCACATTAAAATATAAAACAGTTATTTTAAATTGTAATATTTCATAAAATTATTATCATTATTTGTATCAAATAAATGTGAATAAATTAGCATATGAGACTTCTTAAAAAAACAAAAACACAAAATACTCTTCCTGACCCCAAACTTTTGAACAGCAGAGTATCTATTATGCAGATTTTACTGACTTCAAACACACATTTATATGAAATATATTTAAATATAAAAGTTATTTTAAATTGTAATATTCCATAAATTGCTGTTTTCATTTTGTCTCTTTCATCTGTTGCATTTAGAAACTGAAGTCACAAAACTGAAGATATAGGGACATAAAATGTACATACTTATATAATTTCATATAGCTGAAATATCACAAGAAGTGTGCAATTTTTTCTCCCAAAATCAGCATGAATATTGATTTTTACCTAGTTAATTTAGAGACTGACGTTTTAGACACCATATTGCCTGTTTTTGCTCTATTTTGTGATTTGAGCAATATACTTACCAAATCTTTGCTCTAAATCACCTCAGGTAACTAATATTCATAATAGAATTGTAAATGTTTCTTATTTTATGTCACGAGGTTCAACATTTTTCAAGATCCTAAAACTTATTTATAAAGCTTATTTAAAGTTAAAAATCGATTTGAATTTGCACCCAACTGTTTATGTATCAGCGCACAAGTGTGTTTCAGAGCAGTTTTTCATTCACAGCTCCCAAAAAACCTACCTCAGAAGACACTGACACCTGTTTCAACTATTAAAACTGCCAAAATAAATATGAAATAAAGACTTACAGACTTTGAAAGAGCATTTACCCAGCATGCCTGCTCCAGATCGAGAGGTGTCAGGGGAGCTGCCTCCGCCATTCTTGCTCTTGAAGGAGGTGAAGAGGTGTTTGCAAAGTTCCTCAGGGATGTCAATCTCCAGATAGGTCGTCATAAATAGCTGGAAACCCTCATAATCGATGGGCTGCAGGACACAAGTGGAGAGAGAAGCCAGAGTGTTGAAACAAAGCCATGAATATGCAGCTTCCTGCTCGGTATGTTTTCAGCAGAGAGGATGCCCCTGTCTTAGGGCAGGAATGACACACTCAACATTTCATTATGACACATGGCAACAAAAATACAGAGGGAGCCCACTGACACACATCAAAATATAGTAGAAAACACAGAAATCTGCAATTGTTTTGCTGCTCATAGAAAATAAAATCAGAGGTTACAGAAACACCATGATGAAGAGGCTGTTAATAGAATTTAAAGTAGCACAGACACATGGCTCACATTAAAAAGCACTGGGCGCGACCTCTGACCTTCAGTAGACATTTTAGCGAGACTATTGTGTTAGACAGGGAGGGGCCGGGGCATGCAGTCTGTAGACACACTGAACCACAGAACATGCAAACCCAGAAGGTAACAGCTTACTTGGTTGAGAACATCTTGCTTCTGTGTGGCAGTCAGAGATATATGAAGAGGGTAGAGGGAGAGAGGAGTTATATACACTGCAGTGGTTGTACGTGCAGAGGGAAGGGATCAGTGGATGGGGTTCATTTCATGTCCTCTGCTCTCCTCTTTAATGCTGTATTGCATTAGTCACACTTAATGCTGTTTTGCAGGTTTAGTGGCAGAATAATCCACTGGTTTATTTGCATAATCAGGATTTACTTTAAGGTGGTAATTTTCTCTCAGTAAGAAAAAAATCACCTTATTTTTCTGGTAAGAACATACGCAGCCAGTTGTAAATTTTATGTTTCCTTCACTTCCAGCTATTTTAAGCTGTACAAAACAGCTTACTTCCATGTTGAAAAATAAGGTGGATAAAGGACTAAAAAGGGGAAAGTTGTATGAACATTGATTAAAATATTTTTGTCAACTTACATATAAAATTTGCATAGCTAAGGGAAAAAAGAAACAAAACTAAAATACACTGTTTTTAAGTTTCTTATGCTTACAGAGGCTGCATTTATTTGATTAAGAACAGAAAGTAACTATTTTCTGCTTGAATATATTTTAAAGTTTAGTGTATTCACCTCACAGAAAAGCTTTTATTATTATGCAGTATTATTATTATTTCTAATAGATTTCGTCTGAACCCTTATTATTACCCATGTTTACATAGTTGTGTGGCTTACAATTTTTATGGAAATGTCTGAGAACTTAAATGTTTTTCTTCTTTGAATGTTCATTGATGAATAGCAAGCTCAAAATAAAACCATAAAAAAATATTTTGTATCATTATGAGTGTATTAACTGTCACTTTTGATTAATTAAATTTCTGTCCAATCAATCAAACAATCAATCAATCTTGCTGTTCCCAACATTTGAACCTTTGAATAATGAACAAAAAAAATTGTTATGGTTACAATCCTAAATTAAGTAAATGTAAAACTTTATTTTAGTTGTTTTTTTTTAAACATGCTGTATTACAAAACTCGTAATCTTGCAATAATGAAAATTCCACCAGACAGCAAAACACCAGGATGTGCTAAGAAAATCAAATCAAATTTAATAAACACATTAAACTGAAACTGGACCCCCCCCCCCCAAAAAAAAAAAAAAAAAAATTAGATGACAACCTGGAATAAAACAGGAATCAAAACTAGATTTAAAATGTAAAACCCAGAGCCCTTGAAGAGGATTCATAACAGTTTAAGCACATGGTTTACAAAAAGAAAATGCGCAAATTGGGCACTAGCACAAATCACCCATATATTCTATGCTAAGACAATTTTCAAGGCATAGTGGGTCAATTCCCCTTTAAACATACAGTATCATTGCAAGAATGAACAAAGCTAAATCCGTTAGATCCCTCTTGTTGCTGAAATTAAACTCTGGAAAAAAGGCAAAAAGCCAATAAGGCAAAAACAGGCAAGACATATTGGAGACAAGGAAGTGGAGGTGGACAGAGAGGAACTTGCATGCAAAAAGGTAGGCTGTGCTTGAAGGGCTGCAAACTTTGGGCAAATGCACACCAAAAACAGGAAGGTGAAAGTAACCGAACCCAAGTCACTTTCTAAGCAAACATGTTTATATATTTTGGTGGTGTGAAATGCAACGTAACCAGCCGTGGCTGTAAGATAAACTTCCTTTCTGACTTTCAAACGTGCAAAACACAGAGGCTGGCCCTGCTATCAGAAAATGCAGGAAACTATGAACCATTTATTTAACCTTTCACTGGCGCCCATTTTTACAGACACTCTTCCTTTGACAAAGATTACAGAGTCACCATAATTAAACATCATTATACTCAAAACAGCCGTGACTTGCTGAGGCTGCGATGAAGGATATTTACAGCCCAAACGCAGACAGTCAGTCAATCGAGGCTGCATGATTTCATGAAATACAGCGCTCTGTCATCGTAAGCAGTAAGCACTTTGCAATACTTCCAGACTTTGTGATTTAAACCGAACCAATGAACAATGCGAAGCATGCGATGTCACACCACAGCCAACCTGGCGTCAGCTTCAAACCCATTAACTGCCACCAGCGCTTATTCACTATTGATTCAGCCAAGGCTCTGGGTCACAACCTGTGGCGCCAAACCCTGAGCAGCCTCTTATTTATGTCAGTGGAGAGGAGAGAAATATAATGGCGACACTCCATAAAGCAAATTATAGATGCGGCTGCCTGCTGGCTTTGTTGTCACAGCAACATGATGCATGGGCTTTATGATGTCAGCGAGGACCTTCTCAAATAGGAGGCGATATCTGGCCACTTCGTTTCGGGGAGCGGATGACTAAGCATTTCCTGTAATGACTTGCGGTCTGAGTCAGGTTGTATTGGTGTTCTGTCAAGTCACAGCCAGAAGCTCCACTGCCTCTAAACAGATCATTTAATCAGGCTGTTCCTGCCATTACATACCTGTTCAGGGTTGTACTTGGAGAGGACACCATTTCCATGAAACTCTTCCAAGACATCTTTTAGCTTCTTGGAGGAATCTGTGCAAAAAAAAAAAAAAAAAAAAAAAAAAGGAAAAGGAAAACATTTAGTTAAATATACAGGCATACTTATTAGTGTATAGGTACTCCTTGCAGTATTGCAATGGAAATATTAAGACACTCTACTGTTCAATTTTTTATTTCTTTTAGGGAAATAAAATTCTGCAAGCATTAAATTGCTCAGAAGGAACAGCAAATAGACTTAAAATGTTACAAAAGAATACTATTTTTAAAATAAATGCTACAAATGCTGTTCTTTCAATTTTATATTCATCAAAGAAACCTGAAAGTGCAGAAATACGTTTTAATGCTAATGTGCTGCTAATGTTAAATTTTAGATGCTAACATGCCAACACTTACGCTTCAGTATGTTTTCTTCCATTTAGATAAGATTTATTAATCCATTTATCTATGAATGTTCATTTGATAATTTTGATAAATTAATTGGATAAATTATATTTTACATAAAAACAATGTTAATTAGAACTAGCTAATAGCATCTTCTGGGAAACAAGTTAATAAAACACTCTTCCCAACACACCAAATGGCGTATGAAAGTTGCTGACTATCTATCTAAGTAACACTTTATTTTAAGGAGCATTACTTTTAACTAGTTGCTTATTATTAATGGCTGAATATTAGTACTTATAAAGAACATATTAATGCTTTAATGTGCATGACCATATTTTAGATCCCTACTTCTACCCCATACCTAAACTGAACTACCTTACTAACTAAGCAGAAAATCTGTTGAGTCTGTTGATAGCGAGAATTGGTCCCTAAGCAAAAATGTGAACAAAAATAAATCAATAAATCAATCTTATTTTTAACTGATACTGTGTGCTAGTTGAAACTCTTAACACAATGTTTCCTCCAAACACAAGATAAATGCACTTGAAACTTTAATTATATACATCATTATCCATAACATTTTGAAAAAAGCCATTGCATGTGCCATCTATTACTGGAAACATTAGATTTATAGTGCAATCTGACAAAATAGGCTAATTAAGTAGAGATAATAACTGAGCAGAAAATGTCACCAAAGCTTATTAGCATTATGACAGGAGAAATTAATCTGCAATCCCAGGCTTCATTTTTATTTTCTGTAAGCACTGAATTGGTTGTCACACAAATGTCTTCCAACCGCTGCCCAGGAGGCAGAACAAGGTACTTTCCTCATAGAAGATGCTAATCTCCCCCAGAACTGATAGCAGTCATCTCTGTTTCTCCCATTGACTGGCTATTTCTTTTAATGTTAATTATTTCCACATGCTTAACCTCCTCACTTTCAGTTTCTGCTGGATTTTTAGTGCCCTTTAAGAAAATAAACAAAATATGCATTTGACTTAAAGTCACTTGATTTCTGCAGGACTGCCACAACCAGTGTTGCTTTTGTTAACTAAAACACAAAATGATAAAAATACTACTAAAATGATACTAAAATTGACAAAAAAAGGAGAAAAAAATTACATTAACGCCATGTAGAAATACATAAAAAGAAAAAAGCACATATACATTTTAAATAAAAAACGAATAAATCTAAAATAAAACATAAAACTAAAATTGTGTATTTTTTTAATAAAACCCAATTCAAAGTATTAATAAATGATATAATAATAATAATAATAATAAAATTATAATACTGATTACAAACATTGTTAGGTGATTTAATAGAAAATTACATATTTTTTTTAATGATATGAAGAAAAAGTGCTCTTTTGGTGTTTTGACTTTTTTGAGGATGACAGATCAGTCACTATACAATCATTATATAGAAAGAGAAAGATAGACAGATCATTTCTATATCTATTTTCTATTAAATAAATTAAACAGCATACAGGTTTAGGATGAGTTGTGTGGGTGAGTTTAATGACAGTCGATAGTAAGATTTACAGATTTGCTTTGGTGGATTAGTGCATCGATTTTAAAAAGTGTGCATCGGATGCAAGTTGGCTATTATATAGCAATGCATCGATTCTAACATATTTGCATCAGAAATCGTACTGCACTGCATAATAATGGGGTGAATCGTATCTCATCGCATTGGTTATGCAGCAAGATGCGTGTCACATCTGCCTTAGCTATAGAGAGGCACATCCCTAACAATGACATCATTTTAATTTGGAGGGAACTGTCAGTTGAAATGGAAAAAAAAACCATCTAAAATAAAGCCAGATATACAAATAATAAGCAGCAGTGTTAGGTGAGTCAGTATATAGAGACTCGTGGTTAAGGGAAAAACAGTTGGGGGCACACATAATGCGACAGACACGCATAACTGAAAACCGAACTGCACCCACTATTTAATCTGAGCAAAACAAGTCTTCCCTCAACTGGTAAATCCCAGAACAAAGCAATCTGGGGATTTATGTGGTCGGAAAGAATGACATCACACTTGTATTATCAATCAGAGGTTTATGAGCTGTTATAGTTTCAGATCCTAATTCATAACATGCAGCATGATGTCAGAGGTCAAACACACCTCTGTAAATACATTTCTACATTTTGACTGACCATATTAAATGTGCAAGACTCATCATTGATCACTGACACAAAACTACAAACTGCTTGCAGCTTCTGCGGCAGCAAACATATCCTCTAACTAACAGACCTGTGTTTCTGTGGTTTTTTTTTTTTAATAGTCATGAATCTTATTTGCTGCGACTCTGATTGGTGTTTCAATTAGCTCATCGTGACAAACGTATTCCACTGATTATTAACACCACTGAATCAAAACAATAAAGCTAATAAAACACTATGGGAATCCCTGCCTAGTGTGTATCTAAGGAGCACAGCTAAGGCAAAGAGAACAGAAGACCCCGGAGTGGCTCGCAGATCTAGACCTTAAAATCTGACAAACGTGAGGGGCGTGGAAAATCCTGCTGCGTTGCAGATTTCCTGCATAGACACACCTGCCAAGAAGGCTGTCTTACTTCGGGTCGAGTGGGCCTTGACCCCCAATGGTGAGGGGAGATCAAAGGACTCATAAGCAATAGCAATCGCATCCACTATCCAGCGACTGAGGGTCTGTCTGTCTTGTGGCTGGAAGACCTCTCTTAGGGGGACTATAGCATACAAGCAGTTGGTTTGCCTTTCTCCACAGGGCAGCTCTGTGGATGTATGCTTCCAGTACTCGCACTGGACACATACAGTTTAGCTTCTGCTGGTCTGACTCACTGAACTGTAGCACGATAGGCTGTGGTATAACTGAGGGAGCCTTCGGGACACACCCCGCCGTCGAGGAGAGAAATCAGGTCCGACAACCATACTTGGCCCGGCCAGAAAAGGGCTACTAATAGAAGACGGAACCCGTCTCGCCGTACTCTCGCCAGAACTCCCGGGAGCAGAGCGATCGGGGGAAAAGTGTACAGACAAAGCCTTGGCCAAGTCTGCACCATGGCATCCAGCCACCAGTTGAGCCGGATGAGTCAGAGAGAACCAAATGGGACAGTGAGATGTCATCTGAGTCACAAACAGATCCACCTGAGCCTGACCAAATATTCTCCATATCTGCTTCACCACCTTGGGGTGAAGCCTCCATTCCCCAGGACCTGGCTCCTGCTTCAACAGGATGTCTGCTCTCATATTCACATGCCCAGGAATATGTACTGCTCTAAGCACAAGAAGTTTGCCCTGGGACCACACAAGGATCTGGTACACTAGTTTTTACAAACGGCGTAAGTGCAGACCTCCTTGGTGGTTGATATTAGAGACCACCACTGGGTTGTCGGTTCGTACCAACATATGGTGATCTCTTAGTTCTAGGAGAAAATTATTCAAAACTCAAAATTCGGCTAGCATCTCTAGGCAGTTGATGTTCCAGGTGAGATGGCGACCACTCCACAGACTGCGGGCAGGGTGGCCACTCAATGCCGCCTCCTGGTATCTGTCGGTGATGGAATTGACGGCGTCGCCGAACAGACCAGAAGGCGCAAGCCAAAAAAAAGAGAAAGACAGGGTCAACCATTAATGTCTCTCTGCTGCCACCAGAGGTGCCATGGACTGCCCAATCGTGCAGGCAGTCTCCTTGGTGGCACGGAGAGCTAAATCAGTGGTTCTCCTAAGGTTCTGATCTACTATTCTCTGTAACTTCTTTGCCTTCATCTAGCCCTTTGAGCAAGTCAGCCTGGTATGCCTGCAACACGGCCATTGTATGCAGACATGCACCAGTCTGACCTGCTGTGGCGTACCCCTTGCCCAACAGTGCTGAAGTGGTTCGCAGCGGCTTGGAGGGCAAGACCGAAACCTGTAAAGATGATGCCGTGTCGGGAGACAGATAGCTCACGGGCATGTGTTCTTCCCAGAGCATCGATCTATAACCACGTTCATCCAACCCCGCCACATTGCCATAATAATCAGAAGCGGGAATGAATAAACTGGCCGAGAATGATTTCGCCCACAATCTCGCCACCTCCAGAGGCAAAATTAATATTATTATTATTATTAGGCAACACAAACATGTTTCTTGATTTGAAACAATATCACTCATTACAACATGCAGAAACTAAAAAATATATTTTTTCTGTTGAGATATTTATTTAGTTGATGTAATGGTCTGGTTTCTAGAACTTTCATTTTGAAGCAAAAATCTGGCTTTAAACTTGAAATAAATAAAGATTTGACATTTATATTGATAATTATCATCAACATTGCCTTATATGAAAAAAAAAATACTGTGGCATTATCACCCAGCCCTAAGAGTTGAAAACCAAAATTTATTTTCATGATGAAATGATAGAGCAATCCTAAAAATACCTTATAGTACTGCTGAAATCTCTGCCAGACTGGCCTGGCAATTCATCTGTGAGACATAGTTAAGTTTAAGATTAATGCCTCATCTCACACCTACTGAATTCTTAATGGAAATGTGTCCGGTATCCCAGAATATACTCTACATAATGCATGTGCTATTTTTAAAGGCATTATACCTTAAATTTGGCATTCTGGCAGAGTTCAGGGTGAGAGCACTTCTGACTGATTACTTAGTCTTCACTATTCCTCAAGGGTTTTTAATCAAAACTGTTACCAGGGGTGACCCTCACTGAAAGAATAGTAATTATAATGTCTTTATGAGTATTTAGATTTATTACCAGCATTCTACAAGCCAATTAACCTCACAAAAGCACAGATAGATGCTTAATTTAGAAGTTTCTTGGTAATTTTACTGGTATCCTCTTAAAATGGCACAGAGGTCTCTTTGGAATTCATATTAGCCAGTGAAGCCTGTGCAGAAAATCACACAACAACAGGGGCTTTTAGAGTTTTAGCATGTGAAGTTTAGTAACATTTTATTTACATTGTAAGTTTTAATTCAGATAATGAATTAAAATTTGTGCAAATATTTAACTCTCTCTCTCTCTCTCTCTCTCTATAAAAAAATCGTATTTTCATTTAAAGAAAACAAAAACATTTCAGCTGTGATAACAATTGTCTATGGTGTACATAAATACTTACAAAATCAAATTAACTGATATTAGTAATGAAGATGCATTTTTATTAACGGTTCAATTCTCAAGAAATAACCATAAACACTAAAATCTTCTGTTTTACAGATGGTCCACGCCCCTCACGTTTGTCAGATTTTGTTCCCTATGAACATGCAAACATGATTATTTAAAGAATTCTGCAATTTAAACAAACTTAAGGCTGTCAAGCAATTTAACTTATAATTGAATTAATTACACACTGTCAAATTAACCAAATTTTGTGCACATCATTTTTGGCTCAGATATCACTTCCCACACAATCATTTAAAAAAGATATTTGGGGGGTAAAACAGTATTCTTGCTCATACGATATAGCTTAACTATATTATATAATATAAAAATATTTTAGACAAAATCCATATATCGGTATTTTTTTATAGACTTATAGGCTACATAACTGCAGTCAGTCATCATACAACCTTGTTTTTCGTAAGCGACTGCATATAATGTAAAATCTCATACAGGCCTGGGCCTAAAACATTTTATGTGTTATTTTTCCATAATCAATTGCACCACATTAACACATTCAATTGACAGATAAATAATATGAAGTCTTGAATAAAGTCCATTAAAACAACACCTAAAAGGATTATGTTCAGTATTTCAAGCTGATAGTTGGCACATAAAAAAATTGATAATATACACAAGGATACACCCACTGAGAAACCTGCTTTAGTTATAGGCGATTTTAATGTATGGAACGTGAAAATAGAGACATCAGCCACCATAGTCAAATGTTTACCAGGAGCCACATGGCCGGACATCAAATTCAAAAGTGATGCTAAATCCCTCAGACTCCAGATTTTAAATAGCTGCATCTTGGAAAACGTATTTATTCAGCTTCCAGATTATGTATAAATCTCAATTTCCAAAAATGAAATCCTTATGACTGGTTTTGTGGTCCAGGGTCAAATATGAGCTAGCACAGCCAATCCTATAACAAAATATGAGCCAGATTTTACTGATGCCCTTATAATAACTGCTACATTTTGAATATATCCTGCTTTAGCATCTGATTTCACTTCCCCCAATTAAATCGATACAACCATTCTACATTCCCTCAAATCTGTCATAGCACAGTTCCCTTGCAAAATAAGTAAACTGTTAGCAAGACCTTCACTTTTTAATGTTATTGAAAATTTCACATGCCTGTTTAGCTTATAAAGTGGTCTGTATCAATAACTGCATTAAACGTTGCTAATCAATTACGACGCAGAGAGCGCTGGCAGCACATTGATGCATTACGTCAATATAGCCTACATTCCCAGCAGTGCTTCCTAAAAGTCCAGTGGGTCGACAGCAGAATGTGTATGCATCCTTCTACCTAATATATTAAGCAAAGCATCAGCTTAAACAGGGGATTTGAGTGGTACAGTTATAGAAAAGGAAAGGAAAAGGAAGGAGCAACTAAATGGATTGATAAAACCTCTCATCCATTCTTATCCACCTAACAGCCCCAAAATCAACTCCAAACAGCCTGCGAGAGGTCAGAGGAGAGAGGCTTCTTGTGCTCAGATACTCACACTCGCTGTACTGCTGCAGCTGGGAGAATTCGGCTGGGCTCAGGCACACCCAGTCTCCCATCTCGCCGGTCAGAGTGCTCACAATGAGCCGGGGGAACCACACTGATCGTCCTCAGGTGAGGTATGAGAAGAAGGTATGATCTGGCATGATCATGTTGCCTTTTCTTAGTAACAGATGGTCAATTGGCGTCCCTGACGTGGAGTTGCAAAACAAAGGAGGGACACAAGGATGAGGGCTCTGTGAAGGTGAGGCGTGCCGGGCCACCGGTAGGGGCTGGGATTGGAGTAGCTCTGTGGTGGGGAGATGACCGGTGCACACGGAGGAGCAAGTGATGACCTTTCCACCGAGGCTGAAATTTTCAATCTGTAGAATCAGAGAGAAAAAGAAAGCGTGAGAGAGATAGAGAGAAGAAATAAGAGTCAGTAAAGAGTAAAGAGCTACCACTGCTGAACATGATGTGGATCTGACAACCATTGTATTTTCTCACATCCTTTACCTTTTCAGACCTAATTCATCTCTAGCAATGAGCTGATGAGTTGAATCGGGTTTGTTAGATGAGGGAGCTCCAGGACAGTTTTGAAAACCACTGCATAATACACACACAAATACTTGCATGTATGCACAGTTTTAAGGCAGGTTTAATCACCATATTTGTAACTTCATGACTTAAGTGACGACATAACTGTGAAAACTCTCTTTTTGTGTTAAAAACTACAGTCAGGATTAACTAAGACACACAGTTAAAGAATACAGATGAAAGGGCAAAGACAGTTACAGAGATGCAAAAATTTGTGAGAGGATATTAAATAAATCATATAAGGTGAATTATTAAGGTTTGTGGTAGTCAATTTACTGGTATTTGCACCATTATTTAGGCCCTAAAAATATGCCTTAAACCACTTTGCGGTTGCGTTCTAAGAACATTACACAGACCTGGTTACCACTGGCTGTGGTGAGACTTGTGCTGCTGTTAGTAGTATTAAAAGTATTAAATATTTATCACAATCTTATCTTATCACAATTATAGTGACCAAAATTATCACATTTATCAGTATTATCATGGTATTGTTAAAATGTGCTGGAAATGTTCACATCTCTGAGTGCTGTGCGCACATTAAAGGAGTTTTTACTTAAAGGTTTTTTAATTTGTCCTTTCTCTTTGGAGTGTTATAAGCTCTTTGTGCATGAAGAAGATCTATAAAGTTGCAAAGACTAAATTCTCAAATATAAGGAGATATTCTTTATCAAAGTTAAGACTCTGCCACATCCCCATAAAATGGCTCATTCAAACATGCCCCCACGTCTATGTCACTAGGGGAGAGCAGGGGCGAAAGTACCATTTTACAGAAAAACTTCATTTTAAAAGATAATGTTGTATAGTGATAGATAATGTTGGAGATATATTTCTGCTGTGGTCAGTAACTCAGAAGTGTGGTCTAACAATACCAGGTGGTATTTTGTAGAAATGTAGAAAAACGTCAGGATAATTTCACTTTGAACATAAGTTGAACATTGTTACTTTCGACCCCATCGGCTGGGACGAAAGTAACACACAGGTGGGTGAAAAGTAACACAACAATATAAGCTAGATTTATTTCTGTTACTCTTATTTTTCTTAAGTATACCTGATTGTGACCTTGTAAATAAATAACTGCAAACATATTTTGTCCTTTATCTTTGCAAAAAAATTATTAAATTACATTTTCATATTTTCATTTTAAATTTAAGTTTAAGTTTCATCAGATGTCTTAAAACCTGACTGTATTTTTTTATTGTAAATTTCAATGTATTTTTATATAATAATAAAAAAATGCAAACTTTATGATGTGTTAAAGCACTAAATAACTTGTAGATTGATCATTACTTTGACACATGAAACAAGAAAAACAACACGACTAATAAAAAAAAATTACCGCTTCAATAATTAACTTTTTGTACTCGAAAACAATTTTACGGACCTAACTTCGGGAAACGATGAGGAATTCACATGATATTTCTCAGCTCCATCAAGGATTGCATGCGGAACATGCTGTCATAGCTGGGAATGCAAATGCAGAAAATCGTTTTGTTACTTTCGTCCCGTGTTACTTTCGCCCTGGTTCTCCCCTATACGGAAATATTTGCATAAAACCGCCAAAATGTTCACGCAAAGGAAGAAGGCGTGGTTTCAGTAACCGCAGTTAGTGTTGAAGCAGCCATGTCAAGGAGATGCTGTCTGTATCTAGGCGAAAGCAAAATTACTTTATTTGGAATTCCAAAAGTATGCATTTAGGAATATTTAAGATTAAACAGCAATGCATTTTATGTATGAATTACAACGAATCACGACAATCTGGTGATTCTGAATCAGCTACTGCAAGTATGTTTTCTTATTAGTTTAAGTATTTGCTATTGACTGCTCAAATGCAGAGTTTTGTGCGCCGTGTGTGTTTGTGAGTGTGCGCGAGCACAAGCGCGTGAGAGAGACGGTCACACAGTGGAGTAAGCTGTCTTAACCGTCTGTGGCTTGTGTACTGCAAACACATACAAGCTTCATCACTGTGTCTGTCACATGACTCTGTTCCCCTTTCGGGCTTGAACTGATGGTAAAACTATGGACATAATTAACATAATCTTTACATTTATTTTGAAAGATGAAGCTCGGGATTATGGAAAGGAGCGCTCAATTTCCGATGACTGCTTGTTGTGTTTGGCCAATCACAATGCACTATGTCAGTTGGCTAATCAGAGCAGACTGCACTTGTCGGAAGAAGGGGCTTCGAAAACTAAGCGTTTGAGAGAGGCAGGGCATAGAGGACTCACAGTAATGTACAGTATTTGAAAAAGAATGTGTTTTTTGAACATTAAAGCATATCAACATATTCTGTTACACCAAATACACAAAATACTGATCTTTAAAAAAGCACCATATGACCCCATTTTACAATTTTGTGTTATAGTATTTATTTATCCTGAGTATTTATTTATTTATCCCTAGTATTTATATAATCCAAATTGTGGTAATCAAATACGTTTTTAATGACATTTAAAATATGAAACATAATACTAACTGTGGAGAATTTTATCATGTTTTATCATCAAACTGGTCATTATGGATGTGAACAGACTGTGTATGCCTTCTTTGTGCAGTCAATACATCAACCGCAGAACTTTTCACTCCCATTCACACTTTTATTGAATTGCATTCTCTTTATTATATTGTTATAACTTTATAGTATTGTCTATATCTCTTGCAAGGTAATTAATTGAAATGCACAAAATGCTAATTTGGTATAATGATATATATTTATTATTTTTTTACTCATGTTTTAAATTAGTTTTATATTTTCCATTTTTATTTTTGCTAAAGTCCCTACAGCACGGCCACACACCACATTTTGAGGATCCCTGCTTTCAGTTTCAGAGGAAATCTAAAAATAACACCTGCAGTAATTCTCTGATTTGTTTCCATTCAAGAAATATTAGAACAAACACGTAAGACAAGGTTTACTTACTTTCAAAACAAAAGGGAACAACATTAAGTCTCCTGAACTGAGAAAAAGCAACCTCTGAGCAATACAATTTTACTCCAGGGAGACAGTTAAAAATAATAGTCTTTTTTGTTTGTTTTTGACAAGGACTACAAGTCATGCTGTATGCTGTCTTTGCCTTCATATGGACATTTCGTTTGCTCCAGTAGACCCAGTTAAAACAGCATAGCAGTTCTCTTCTATATAGCTGTAAGTTCAAAGGGGCACTCAGCAAATGACATGGGCCTGGCCTGCTTCTGTGCTCACCATGCCGTACCAATCAATGTCTCTCTCTCTCTCTGTCTGCTGAATACTCTCGTTCTGTCTCTATTTCTCTCTCTTGTTCTGTCTCTCCCTCTCTCTCTGTTCTCGGACACTTCCAATGAGTTTGAGCAGAAAGAAAAATCAACAGCAGTTTGCCAGCATATCCACAGGAAGGGAAGAAACTGACATTAAACCTCCGCGAAGAGCAGAGGCATGAGAAACTGCCATGATGAAAAGAGGAAAAGACAGAGCAAAGGGACAAAAATCAATGAAGTTGATAGGGGTGCCATGAGTTACAGCATGCCAGGGGAGTAAGTTCATGCCCACTAAAAAAGCACAGAGTGATGTGAAATGTTTGTTGTACTGAGAAAAGGGTCTGAACACAAGGGAGGGTGAAGACAAGGAATATAAATGGGTCTACACAAATTATGTATATATACATAAAAAAAGGAAAATGAAAATGTTCTTGGCTGGACATTAAATTTCAGCCTCAAGACGTCATGCATCTCGATACCGTAGAGTTTGTTTGGACTCACAGAGTTTAGCATCGGTAGTAAAATATGCTGGGAGTGTTTGTATCTCTTTTAGTGTTTTTAGTTTTTAGTTTTTTACATTTTTGGTGTTGGTCTTTTAATTCCTCTCATATGTTCTGAGAGAATACATTGCTCTTTTAATCGCTGCATGTGCAGAATGTATTTAGAAACTCTGCATGTGAGTAAATCAATCAATAAACATTAAAGACAGATAACAGTGTGTTAGCTGCAGTGGGGAAAAATGTCCTAAACATGCTGTACAGTCAGGTCCATAAATATTGGGACATCGACAAAAAAAGAGATTTTTAAGGGAAAGAAGTGGAATGTTATGCAATGGCCAAGTCAATCACCTGACCTAAATCCGATTGAGCATGCATTTCACTTGCTGAAGACAAAACTGAAGGGAAAATGCCCCAAGAACAAGCAGGAACTGAAGACAGTTGCAGTAGAGGCCTGGCAGAGCATCACCAGGGATGAAACCCAGCGTACGCGGATGTCTAATTGATCTCCAGACTTCAGGCTGTAATTGACTGCAAAGGATTTGCAACCAATTATTAAAAAATGAAAGTTTGATTTATGATTGTTAATCTGTCCCATTACTTTTGGTCCCTTAAAAAGTGGGATGTACATATACAAACTGTTGTAATTCCTACGCTGTTCACCTGATTTGGATGTAAATACCCTCAAATTAAAGCTGAAAGTCTGGTGGTGTATAGAGCCAAAAAGATTAGAATTGTGTCGATGTCCCAATATTTATGGACCTGACTGTATATTAAGCATTTCATCTTAGAGTGTACAATTTAAAGTCACTTGCCATCCTGTCAGACGTGTGCTACCTAAAGCATTTAAGATGTCCTTTCCTCAGTGCACTACATCCTAGGTTTTATCCTTCTCTGTTAATGTTAGAAAGTCACATGGGTATTTCCATTTTGCAAAAATGCACATCCTGACAGTTCCATATTATAAATTTTTGTTCCCCCACTGTAACGACAACGAACTATTGTTGATCTATACCGTTACACCCAAAATTGCATAGTTTTTCTGGTGAAGCATTGTCATTCAAAATATAACAATGTCAAATCAGAAAATCATTCAATCAGACAATCATCAAATTTGAAAACTAAGGCTGATTTGCTTAAAACAAATGATATGATTAATGATTAATAGTTAATATATAAATAATTCTATAATTTAACATTCAAATATAAACATTTTTTGATTGCAACTGACTAAATTTGAGATTAATTCAATAAATTCACTTATGTGGAAAATACTGTAGAAGGGCATGCAAACAAAGAAAAAGCCAATAAACAAAAAAATGGATGATAGAGAATGAAAGAGCAATATGGCAAATA
Source organism: Carassius auratus (assembly GCF_003368295.1). NCBI lineage: Eukaryota > Metazoa > Chordata > Actinopteri > Cypriniformes > Cyprinidae > Carassius > Carassius auratus. The sequence continues at coordinate 15,593,178 of NC_039251.1, read as the reverse complement.
GTGGTAGATAAATAAAGATAGAGATCTTAGTGTAGGTGCTGGTATAGCTGTTTTGAAACACACGGAGAAGCAGAGAATATCCTTGAGTGGAATCTTTCCGGTTATGTTAATGTCTCGAAATGAATCATCCGACCCAACTAAACTCTCTGATTTGACTTGTATTATGGACTTTTTCCATGAGAGAGCAGTGTGGTTATTATTCCCGATCTACACACAACATGCTGGTGTGTTGTTTAACATTACCTCACATTAGAAATTTGAGAAAAGATGTTATGTCCAAATTTCACATATCTGCACATTAGCACTAGAACAGATACAAAATGATAGTACAATCCAACAATAGTAAATCATTTATTTTCAATTTCATATATGATTGGTTTACTGTATTAAAGACAGACACATACATTATGTGCCACTCCTAGATAAAAACACATCGGCCGGACTAAGGAAACAGGATCTTAATTGAAACACTGCTTTAAATTAGGTTTGATTACCGATGATTATCTATGTATAATTAAATGATCAATCCAATAATGAGGAATCATGCAAACTTGTCTGGTAGCATATGGAAATAACAGAAAGACAAATAAGTCAGTAATAACTTTATAAAAAACTGACATTAAGGTGTATGTAAGCATAAACAGCTATTTCCAAGAATACGAGACTTCATTATTGATTTTCCCCCATAACTCATCCATATATGAAGAGCATCATTTCTGTTACCATCCTTGGCTTCAGAGGGAATTTGATTTTCTCTTGTGGAACATTTCACACAGAGATCCAAAAATAGACCTGAACTTTTCCTATGGGACTCGGCCCAACGTAATAACTTTGAATTACACACAATATTTTTGATGGCCAAAATTAGACTCTCCTTTCAGCTTGCCAAACATGATATATAGGATAAATAATACTACAGTAGGATAAATAATACAAACTGTACAAACCACTTGATAAATATGTACCAAATCATTAGCACAACAATGTAGCAGAAAAAGGTTGGATTTCATCCCTATTGATCTTGTGAGAAGGCTTGTGTTTCTGCTTTACACTTCAATTCGCAATTTAGCAAAAAAGTTATTCATGATCTGCAAGTCAGAATCAAGATACCCAGGTTTATATTTCTTATTTCACAAATCCCTAAATTCATAGTGAATTTAAAACATCCTGCTCAGAGGTAGAGGCTCAGATTTCTTCTACATTAAAGGGGTCATATGATGCGATTAAAATTTTTCCTTTCTCTTTCGAGTGTTACAAGCTCTTGGTGCATAAAAAAGATCTGTAAAGTTGAAAAGACTAAAGTTTAATTTCCAAAGAGATATTCTTTATCAAAGTTAAGACCCTGCCACGCCCCACTAAAACAGCTCGTTTTAACACGCTCCCACATCTCTACATTACTATGTGTGAAGATTAGCAAAACGCCGCCCAAATGTTCACGCAAAGAAAGAACTTTTCATTGTGAAAGTGAAACTGCTTTGTTTGGTCTTCCAAAAGAGAATTATATCCGCTTTGATATGCCTAGAGCTGATCCGTGCTGGCTGTGAGGAAATACATCAACTTTGAAGCGGAGTCCAGCCCGGGTCGTCACACGTGGTTGCCACAACCCCTGGCTATTCCTATAAGAAAGCCCCTTATAAAAGCGGTGTGTAGTGAATGTTTGTTTAAGCAGCCAGATATTATGTGTTTTTTTGAGGTTATAGTACAATAAAGAATGATCATGTTATTTACATATACCAGGTGACATGTAAATGCTAAAAAGCCATTTCTATTGCAGTTTTGCTAAATATTCTTCTTTCAAATTGCCTGAAAATCTACCTCATGCAAGCCCAATAACTTTTTTGCGATATATAGGAGTTTTGACATGTTTCCATTGGGTGTATTTTCAATTAGCAATTTCAATTTGCGCAATTTGAAGGATAATTGGATGCGGCTAATTAAAAGTACATTTTAAAAAGTTTAACACGAAAAATCCTTAATGTGGCTTAATGTTCTAAAAACAATCAGTGTTTTTTTTTTACATAGAATGTCAGCACTTTACACTGCAGGGCCATTTGTAGAATTTTTTAGCATTCTCTTCCATAGTTTTTCTATGTAAACATGCACTAGAGAGATGTTTTTGATGTTTGCCCTCACATTTAGTTATTTTTTTGTCTAATGTATGACTGCTTTTTAAGATGATAAAGTGTTAAGTTTAAAGACGTTAAACAAATGTTTATCGAGAAATGCTCTTGACTTTGCAAAAAAAAAAAAAAAAGTTATGCAGTATTTATGTAAACTTGGTTAAGGACTTGGCTCTGTACATTGGCTGTTGATTGGATGGAAGTATCTTAAGACATGCTTGAGGTTGAAAATATTGGGGTTTAAAAAGACTAGAAAATTATGGAATACCTCACCAGACATTACTTGTCATTTCACTGGATGATCAAGTTATGACACATTGTCCTGCTGCTTTTGCAGCTTAAGCTCTTTGCAGTTACATATTGTAATCAGTCTTGGTTCTTTTTTTTAATTAATGCAATACAGAATTATTATTCTTTTTTTATCTAAAGAGTAATGCACCATGGAGTCTTAATAAAAGAAGGGGTTCATGTTACCATGCCTCAAACAGACAGGTTGAAAAATTAGCTTCATCGAGGTTGTAATTTCCTGCTGCTAGAACACTGTAAGAATCAAATATGTCTGCTCTGTCCTAAAGAAACGAAATGTGCTGTACTGAGAGATAAAATGATAAATGGAAGGTAAAGTCAAGGTGAACAGGTGAAAAAACCCCACAGATATACGAGAATACAGAGACTATAAACACATAACTGTCATCTAATGAGATGAAAGGTTTGTGGTAAAGGATTTAATTGTAGTATCACCAGACGATGGAAAATATTTTTGATCCTCCCACCATGCAAACTGCCTTTCTGTTTTCTCTATTCCTCTTTACAGTTAAAAAAGAAAAAAGGTTTCTTCCTGTGTGGGTTTCCCTCATCACTCATAGTATCTTTCTCTTGTGTCCTCCTCCTAACAATGCAAGCTATACACCCATGTTATTACTGTCAAGGGCAGAATTCTCTAATAAGCCAGTTAAGGAAATGTGTACAATAAAGGAAGGATTGAGAGACAAAGTTAATGGCTGTACTGTGCAAAAGTGTGTGTGTTAATGGGCTGCAGGAGCCACGTGCTCAACAGGATCAACAGGATGGGGCCTCCCCTCTGTGTGGAGAGGGATTCTGTTTGCTCATGCAGTTGCCTGGCAACCTGACGTCATAAGTTTACAGCAAGGAGATGAATTGAAAGCGGTTATGGGTTTGTGTGTGTATCTGGAGGAGTCTGTGTGCATTGGTGCATTATGTCTGTATGTACCAGTCCACAAGACAGACATAACATAATATCAATCTCATGTACCCTTAGCATAAACATGGAAAGGCTACAGGAAGTGCATTGCACCCGTATTTCTGCAGGGAAACCAAACTCATCCATTTATGCCCACAGTAGTCCTATCATACACTTTATCTCAAGTCTTGATGATTTATGACCCTGATTTATGGCCTGATTTATGGCCGTACAGTCCGTGTAGATTGACAGGTAGTCAGAAGTGTGCATGGGTCAGTTTGGATTGATTTATGACTATAAGGCCTGTCAGTCAAAGCGGTTGCCATGCCACTGGGTCCTGTGACCCTTGATTGACATGGCAGAGGTGTGTAAATCAAAAGATCAAAGAGATCTCCGATTTGACTTGTGTTGTGTTTATTACTGGATATATGATGGTTGTATCTGTTACCAGAGCAGTGGGGGATTTCTTATGATGGTTGTATCTGTAACCAGAGCTGTGGGGGGTTTCTGTGAAGTTCCTTTCTGGCTTGTTGTTCACACCTAAAGACAGTGGGGAGGTGTTTGGGTTCTTCCTGGGGGAAAAAAATGGCTGTGCAAAAGTGAGGGTTTTGACGTCTTGACAGGATCAATGTTTGTTTGCTCTATATGGTGTTGATACCTAGGCACCGACAGGCCACATGCTCCCCGTCTACAAACACATTTGAAAAGGAGGACGATGTCTGGTGTCTTTCCAGGTGAGAATTTCAAAGAGTGAGAGAGACAATTATCTAAATCATCAACTAACCAAGCCGCTGAAGAGATAAATAATTGTATGTTATCTGGAATTAATAAAATCAAACAGGCATTCCTTAATGTTAAGAAAATACTATCCATAATATGTGGTGTTTAAAAGGAGTTGAAATCTCACGTTAATTTTAAAACCAACTCTAAACACACACACACACACACACACAAATTGGTTTTCCATGTTCTATGAGACATCCCGTAGACGTAATGCTTTTTTTAGACTGTACAAATTGTATTTTGCATCACCATACACCAACCTTACACTTAAACCTACCCCTTACAGAAAATTTCTTTCATTTTAAGATTTTCAAAAACACTTCATTCTGTATGATTTATAAACATGTTTCCTCACGGGGACAAAAACAATCCCCAAGAATTTTGGATATTGCCATCATTGTTCCCCATAACATGGGGTATACCTGAACCACACAAACACACACACACACACACACACACACACACACATACACAGTAAAACTGAGTAAACTAAATTTTATTTATGAGCAAATTCGTATTTGTTGTTTTTACGTTGTGTTATGTACGTATTTTTTCATTTAATAATCTAACCTGTAGATAGTATGTGTACTGTAAATGAACAAATATACATTTGACTTAAACTCAGTAAAATAATTACACCTTCCATTTTAAACATGTTTAAAAGATTACACATTGTGTGTCACTAAAGCAAGGCACACTGTCTATTGTCTTAATTATTTTTTAAATAACCTGATGACCAGCATTGTTTCTTTAGATCATTTATGCACACAAGTGCTTTTTTCACACGACTAGAAAACTCTTTGGATGTGTTTGGCAAACATCATTTCTACATCTTAAATGCATGACTGAACTGTTCTCATTCGACAGAAATACTATTTTCTAATTATTTACCCGGCCTATAACACTCGGTGTAAATGTTCTTACCTAGAACAGAAAACATACACTTTGACTATTTGATTATTTTGTAGGCATCATGTAATGTTAAATGGTTTACTAAAAAAAATGTAGCACCAGCAGCAGATTATCAAAATGAAAGAAATGTACAAGCTAAGGATGTTTCAACTATCATCATTTCCTTTTGACTCTGATAAACTGGTAATGAATTTTCTATGCAAGTGACACAATATACAGTTCTCATACTATTTGTGTAGATAGCTGTACTAAAACATTTATGACTATTTTTGCATGCCAGCAGATTATGTCGAGGGTGTTTCACATCTAAGAATCACAATGTTTTGTAAATGACATTTTTCTTACACCTCAAGATTTAGCCACATCAAGATTTGGATGCCGTTCACAATTTGTTTGTTGGACTGTACGTTTTTAGGTGATCTCTGTGTGGTGCCATCATAATAGGAATAAATGAAAATTAAGAAATTAAGTTACAGTTTTTCTCTTCGAGATATTTCTTTTAGTGCAACTTTGTGTCTGTCCAAAAAGTGTGATCACATGAAGCATCGACACAAAAATGAAGTCTGGCTGTTTTACACTTAAAACTATTACAACCAATCAAAATTAAACGGTTCCACCGAAAGCTGCACACTCGTTTAAGTTTGAGCATGTTAAAGTTTCCACACTCCTGTGTAGATAAATTTTATCCATAACCTTTCCTGTATTCACGTGACCAAATCACTAAGAAAGAGAGTACAGCAAGAAAATGTTTACAATGCATATAAAATTCAGAATACAATTGTTAAAAAAAATTATGTTGATTTGTAAATGGTATTTTTATTAATCCACTAGATTAAGTCATCTTGTTCAGATAGCAGATGAAACTATTCACATTTTGTTTGTTTGGCCGTTTTTGTTTTAAGACTCCTGTAAGTTCATGCTAACTCTCGCGTGGGAAAGAGAGCAGGGTGAGCACATCCTATTCATTTAAGAAAAAGTATTAAACATTTGACCAAACTTTTTTATTATTTATTATTTTGACAAAACACAACAACATTAAAGAATGTTTTCCGTTCCTATGGCCATCTTCTTTGACTCAAATGACATCTCTGGTGTACGTAAGCATCTACAATGTGTGTATTTGCTAAACATCTGTTTCTCCACTTCAGACAGATTTGTTAGATGGGCTTTTGTTGTAATACAGACACATTTGAGAACTACGATGTTCTCACTTTTGTAATGGTTATAGAAAAATTCAAACATAACTTTTGCATACGGAGCAAAACTGACTAAAAAAAATCACTGAATTATGAAATGCAAAAGTGTGTACGGCATTTGGCAAAACAGGATTTTAGATGTAATGAGCACATAAGACAAAAATTGTCAATGTGTGACTTGTAAATATATTCTATTTATTTTATTTATTTATTTATTTTTGCCAGAGATAGTTGACTGATCTGTTTACATGTTGTTTTGCAGTTTTCTGATGAAGAGTTTTCTCTGACTGTGGTTCAAACATACAGTGCCTGTTCATAGGACTTTTTACAGCATAACTACAGCATAAAAATATTGCCCCTACATCTAGAGCTCTTGTTCATATAGCTGATGATGATGTTCACATTTTTATTTGTCGTACTCGTTAGTTTCAACATTTCTACTGGACATTAAAGATTAGGCCTTTATGTCAGAAGCATTAGCATCTACTGTGTGCTAAGATTTTTCTGTTTCTCCACTTTTGGTGGATTTGCTAGAGGGACTATGTGACCTTGTTGTAATGTGATTACGTTTAAGATCCATATGATTGCACTAAACCCCCTTGAATAGGTTATAGACATACTCTTCTATACAGGAAATATGTTTCCACAACAGAAATATGTATCAGAATAACAAATACCTAATAGTGAAATCCTCTCTTCTAAATTATTGTGAAAACTTTTAATGTCGATCCGGTCCACCAGCCGTGTATCTTTTTCATTGTTTTTTAGATAAAGACTATTCCTCGAGTTTGGTCAAACAGGCAAAAACATGAACAAAATAGAGTACAAGATGATTAAATTATTGTCAAGAGACTGTTTAAACTGAGATTGTGATGCACTTTAGAGCTTTTTCTGGTCTACCAGTGTCACAAAGACACAAAATTTTCAATCAACTTGAAAATGAGTCCTGCCATTTCCTGTTCTGACTGTTACACTTAATACAAACCCATCTATTACACTTAAAGTTAGACATTAAAAGTCAAGGATGCCACAGGAACTATTTCCTTTCTCTGTTTCTCTAAACATCACACTGGTAAATAAACCAGAGATCACATGTAGAAAGAATTCATTGAAAGGGGCATGTTTTAGTCCATTTTAGCTGGTCTGCACCAACACATGTTTTAGATGTTTTAGGTATTCATCAGACTAACAGGTTTGATTCGGGAAACACACACACGACTGGAACTGAGTGTTGTCATGACTGTCTTTATAATTGATCTACATGATAATCTACATGATGTGAAACTAGCTCACAGTTACATTAGAGTTTTGGGGTTCTAGTTTATGTTGAATAGTGTTTGTTACTGCTCCAAATGTTTAACACCACATTACTCCATTGTGAAGATATGTACTGTATAAAAGGTTTTTCACTGTAGTAGTCCAACTCTGAAACCAGACCAAACAAAAATGAGCTTGAGCCTTAGTTGAAGCAGAATTAAAATGTTTTCTTTTTATCTTTCCATGATTTGTGCGTGTTGTTCTGAACCACAGTTTCATTTTTAACATCACAATCGTATTGTATTGTCCCGCATGATTGTAAAGAGTTTTGTGTGTGTCAGTCTCTGGATTTTTTTTTTTTTGCAAACAGAACTGCTGTAATGTTAGCGAGCTCTTTGTGTTCTCTGCTTTACTGTGTTTATATACGTCAGATTTCTTTAAATTTGCTCGATTAAAGTATTTAACACAGTTTTGGGTAATGTGAGTGTGTGTGAATATAGAGGATCTTTACAAATATTTTTTCTTGAAATATCCATCTAACACTCTGAACCAAGACTGCTTCTTTTAAATATAACATTAACACATTCATAATAATTATAGTTCTCGGCCGATTTGTACATTATTAAATTATATTAGTGGTCATCACAAACTTAAGGTGTAAACAAAACCACCATGCAACAGTGTACTTTAGATTTACTAGAAAGATAATTTTGATGCTTTGTTCGCAAGGAAAACATACATTGTTTAAGAGAAAATAATCTCACTGAATGTGCTAAAGCATCCAATGTTTTAAGACTACTGAAGGTGTCACATCCTGGTTTGTTTCACACCTGTGGGCTCTTCCTACATTCCAAGTGTGATATTTAAAAAAGCTTTAGGGATATATAGTTAACCACAGAAGACTTTCTGCATGCTCCTGTTACAATGACTGCCGCAGCGCCAAACAGTCCTGAAACATCTAGAAGAATGATGTGTGTAACACCGCCAAGAAGTTCTGCTGAAATGAGAGAGGAGCTGACTTTTGTACCAAGGGAATCAAGGGAAAAATCAAGGGAAGAGCATAAGAAAAGTTCTCATTGAAGATGAAGATATTGTGAAACAAGATTTCACCATGTCTTATGATCGTGTGGGGAGATTTGTGTTTGACAAAGAGTTGCAGATTGTGAAGCTCTACGTTTTGGAATCTCATGCAGATAAATAAACGTCTGGAGGACTTTGAAACAAACTTTGATTTTGATGAGTCTGATCGTGACTGGCCTCTTCCTGAGGTCAACCCTTACGAATGCTGCAAAAAGAGACTATATTTTGAGCAATGTGACATACCCATGTTGAACACAATTTTTTCAATGATAAACAAGCTGTTTCAGTCAATTTAAATTTATTTTAAAACCGAATGATCAGTCAGATAATAGTGAATTCGGTATAACAAACCTGAACAATGATGTTGTAATGTTTCTTTTTCAGTGTTTACTCACCCTTCTATGTGTTCCTTGCTCTATGTTTAATAAATGGCTGTTGGATTAAGTTTTCCCAAGCCACAATACATTACTGTTACTTGAAACAAGTGTCTTAACAAAAATTCTAATAAACCTCGTAATCTATAATCAAAATATCTTCCAGTGAAAATGACAGAATTCTCTTTGGTGACATAAGCTAGGCTTCGCCGGTCAAAACACATCCCTAATTAGGCCCCTTCACCCTCCTCCACTTTTAGAGTGCAACACCCCCATCTCAACAACCAACCAAGCAACATTTGAAACGTAGAAACAAGGCCACCCTTTTTTTTTGTTTAAATGTACAGAAGATCCACCACTACTTCCTCGTGACTTTGGCTAGTCTTCTTCCCCTGTGAGCGGCTGACCTCATAAACTCTGCAGTTATCGCAGGTTTTCCTAGATCTGCGAACAAGGGTTTTACAGCACGGTCAACGGAGCTACTGCAACATCTTGTTGATCAAAACATTATCTACATGGACTGACAGAATCAGCTTCAACAATCAAATTTGTCTGAAACTGATGCACTCTCTAATTTTTCAAATAATAAGGCTTCGACGGATCTGAACCATAAACCAGAAATTGAAACTGAAATTGCACAAGGCCTGGATCGTCGTGGATTAATACAGTCAGTCCGGATTCTGGCAAATGGTGACAACATTCTATATTGATTAGGGTACAAAGTCTATCTCTTGAATTAAATTCTGAAAAGGATGTCTGACGCTGGGCAAAAGCAGATGGATTGCAACTGGAGTTCTGGCGCCACTACGGATGATCAGATGAAGTGCGACTGCACCCCGGGGGAAGCGTGTCATGTAACAGACTACATAGACACTATGTTTAAACAGCGTTACCGAGAACAAATGATCAAACTAATGCATGCGGTCATAGAGAATCCAAATCATGATTGTACCGGGGATACCAAGTGTGTAAAAAATCTTAAGAATGAAATGAATGTTGTAAGAAGCCTGAAAAATAACCCATGGCCTGATTTGACTAGTATGTTTATTACCAGTAAAGAATCAGTCTGTGTAACGACTAGAAAAATTCTGGATGTGATGTCTGAATGTGACGATGAGATGGACATTAACGAGGTTCTCTGTCTGTGTACATGTGTAACAGATTTATGTACATTGTTGGTTTCAAAAAATTATGGTTCCATGACATGTGAAATTGTTCAAACTTACGTCAACTACATAATAGAACAAAACATGCTGGCCTGTAGAGATTTTCTTTTCTGGCTAGACCACCTGTAATGTCATTATTACTGTTTGTTAGTAATGCCAATTTGACCATTTTCTTCACTACTTCAGTGTATGAATGTATATTCAAAAATCTATTGTTGAAATAAAAAGTTGAATCACATTTTAATCTTTTGTGGTTTATGAAACAATGGGTCTGAGCTCATGAAAAATGTGTTAATGTTATATTTAAAAGAAGCAGTCTTGGTTCAGAGTGTTAGATGGATATTTCAAGAAAAAATATTTGTAAAGATCCTCTATATTCACACACACTCACATTACCCAAAACTGTGTTAAATACTTTAATCGAGCAAATTTAAAGAAATCTGACGTATATAAACACAGTAAAGCAGAGAACACAAAGAGCTCGCTAACATTACAGCAGTTCTGTTTGCAAAAAAAAAAAAAATCCAGAGACTGACACACACAAAACTCTTTACAATCATGCGGGACAATACAATACGATTGTGATGTTAAAAATAAAACTGTGGTTCAGAACAACACGCACAAATCATGGAAAGATAAAAAGAAAACATTTTAATTCTGCTTCAACTAAGGCTCAAGCTCATTTTTGTTTGGTCTGGTTTCAGAGTTGGACTACTACAGTGAAAAACCTTTTATACAGTACATATCTTCACAATGGAGTAATGTGGTGTTAAACATTTGGAGCAGTAACAAACACTATTCAACATAAACTAGAACCCCAAAACTCTAATGTAACTGTGAGCTAGTTTCACATCATGTAGATTATCATGTAGATCAATTATAAAGACAGTCATGACAACACTCAGTTCCAGTCGTGTGTGTGTTTCCCGAATCAAACCTGTTAGTCTGATGAATACCTAAAACATCTAAAACATGTGTTGGTGCAGACCAGCTAAAATGGACTAAAACATGCCCCTTTCAATGAATTCTTTCTACATGTGATCTCTGGTTTATTTACCAGTGTGATGTTTAGAGAAACAGAGAAAGGAAATAGTTCCTGTGGCATCCTTGACTTTTAATGTCTAACTTTAAGTGTAATAGATGGGTTTGTATTAAGTGTAACAGTCAGAACAGGAAATGGCAGGACTCATTTTCAAGTTGATTGAAAATTTTGTGTCTTTGTGACACTGGTAGACCAGAAAAAGCTCTAAAGTGCATCACAATCTCAGTTTAAACAGTCTCTTGACAATAATTTAATCATCTTGTACTCTATTTTGTTCATGTTTTTGCCTGTTTGACCAAACTCGAGGAATAGTCTTTATCTAAAAAACAATGAAAAAGATACACGGCTGGTGGACCGGATCGACATTAAAAGTTTTCACAATAATTTAGAAGAGAGGATTTCACTATTAGGTATTTGTTATTCTGATACATATTTCTGTTGTGGAAACATATTTCCTGTATAGAAGAGTATGTCTATAACCTATTCAAGGGGGTTTAGTGCAATCATATGGATCTTAAACGTAATCACATTACAACAAGGTCACATAGTCCCTCTAGCAAATCCACCAAAAGTGGAGAAAACAGAAAAATCTTAGCACACAGTAGATGCTAATGCTTCTGACATAAAGGCCTAATCTTTAATGTCCAGTAGAAATGTTGAAACTAACGAGTACGACAAATAAAAATGTGAACATCATCATCAGCTATATGAACAAGAGCTCTAGATGTAGGGGCAATATTTTTATGCTGTAGTTATGCTGTAAAAAGTCCTATGAACAGGCACTGTATGTTTGACCACAGTCAGAGAAAACTCTTCATCAGAAAACTGCAAAACAACATGTAAACAGATCAGTCAACTATCTCTGGCAAAAATAAATAAATAAATAAAATAAAATAGAATATATTTACAAGTCACACATTGACAATTTTTGTCTTATGTGCTCATTACATCTAAAATCCTGTTTTGCCAAATGCCGTACACACTTTTGCATTTCATAATTCAGTGATTTTTTTTAGTCAGTTTTGCTCCGTATGCAAAAGTTATGTTTGAATTTTTCTATAACCATTACAAAAGTGAGAACATCGTAGTTCTCAAATGTGTCTGTATTACAACAAAAGCCCATCTAACAAATCTGTCTGAAGTGGAGAAACAGATGTTTAGCAAATACACACATTGTAGATGCTTACGTACACCAGAGATGTCATTTGAGTCAAAGAAGATGGCCATAGGAACGGAAAACATTCTTTAATGTTGTTGTGTTTTGTCAAAATAATAAAATAATAAAAAAGTTTGGTCAAATGTTTAATACTTTTTCTTAAATGAATAGGATGTGCTCACCCTGCTCTCTTTCCCACGCGAGAGTTAGCATGAACTTACAGGAGTCTTAAAACAAAAACGGCCAAACAAACAAAATGTGAATAGTTTCATCTGCTATCTGAACAAGATGACTTAATCTAGTGGATTAATAAAAATACCATTTACAAATCAACATAATTTTTTTTAACAATTGTATTCTGAATTTTATATGCATTGTAAACATTTTCTTGCTGTACTCTCTTTCTTAGTGATTTGGTCACGTGAATACAGGAAAGGTTATGGATAAAATTTATCTACACAGGAGTGTGGAAACTTTAACATGCTCAAACTTAAACGAGTGTGCAGCTTTCGGTGGAACCGTTTAATTTTGATTGGTTGTAATAGTTTTAAGTGTAAAACAGCCAGACTTCATTTTTGTGTCGATGCTTCATGTGATCACACTTTTTGGACAGACACAAAGTTGCACTAAAAGAAATATCTCGAAGAGAAAAACTGTAACTTAATTTCTTAATTTTCATTTATTCCTATTATGATGGCACCACACAGAGATCACCTAAAAACGTACAGTCCAACAAACAAATTGTGAACGGCATCCAAAATCTTGATGTGGCTAAATCTTGAGGTGTAAGAAAAATGTCATTTACAAAACATTGTGATTCTTAGATGTGAAACACCCTCGACATAATCTGCTGGCATGCAAAAATAGTCATAAATGTTTTAGTACAGCTATCTACACAAATAGTATGAGAACTGTATATTGTGTCACTTGCATAGAAAATTCATTACCAGTTTATCAGAGTCAAAAGGAAATGATGATAGTTGAAACATCCTTAGCTTGTACATTTCTTTCATTTTGATAATCTGCTGCTGGTGCTACATTTTTTTTAGTAAACCATTTAACATTACATGATGCCTACAAAATAATCAAATAGTCAAAGTGTATGTTTTCTGTTCTAGGTAAGAACATTTACACCGAGTGTTATAGGCCGGGTAAATAATTAGAAAATAGTATTTCTGTCGAATGAGAACAGTTCAGTCATGCATTTAAGATGTAGAAATGATGTTTGCCAAACACATCCAAAGAGTTTTCTAGTCGTGTGAAAAAAGCACTTGTGTGCATAAATGATCTAAAGAAACAATGCTGGTCATCAGGTTATTTAAAAAATAATTAAGACAATAGACAGTGTGCCTTGCTTTAGTGACACACAATGTGTAATCTTTTAAACATGTTTAAAATGGAAGGTGTAATTATTTTACTGAGTTTAAGTCAAATGTATATTTGTTCATTTACAGTACACATACTATCTACAGGTTAGATTATTAAATGAAAAAATACGTACATAACACAACGTAAAAACAACAAATACGAATTTGCTCATAAATAAAATTTAGTTTACTCAGTTTTACTGTGTATGTGTGTGTGTGTGTGTGTGTGTGTGTGTTTGTGTGGTTCAGGTATACCCCATGTTATGGGGAACAATGATGGCAATATCCAAAATTCTTGGGGATTGTTTTTGTCCCCGTGAGGAAACATGTTTATAAATCATACAGAATGAAGTGTTTTTGAAAATCTTAAAATGAAAGAAATTTTCTGTAAGGGGTAGGTTTAAGTGTAAGGTTGGTGTATGGTGATGCAAAATACAATTTGTACAGTCTAAAAAAAGCATTACGTCTACGGGATGTCTCATAGAACATGGAAAACCAATTTGTGTGTGTGTGTGTGTGTGTGTTTAGAGTTGGTTTTAAAATTAACGTGAGATTTCAACTCCTTTTAAACACCACATATTATGGATAGTATTTTCTTAACATTAAGGAATGCCTGTTTGATTTTATTAATTCCAGATAACATACAATTATTTATCTCTTCAGCGGCTTGGTTAGTTGATGATTTAGATAATTGTCTCTCTCACTCTTTGAAATTCTCACCTGGAAAGACACCAGACATCGTCCTCCTTTTCAAATGTGTTTGTAGACGGGGAGCATGTGGCCTGTCGGTGCCTAGGTATCAACACCATATAGAGCAAACAAACATTGATCCTGTCAAGACGTCAAAACCCTCACTTTTGCACAGCCATTTTTTTCCCCCAGGAAGAACCCAAACACCTCCCCACTGTCTTTAGGTGTGAACAACAAGCCAGAAAGGAACTTCACAGAAACCCCCCACAGCTCTGGTTACAGATACAACCATCATAAGAAATCCCCCACTGCTCTGGTAACAGATACAACCATCATATATCCAGTAATAAACACAACACAAGTCAAATCGGAGATCTCTTTGATCTTTTGATTTACACACCTCTGCCATGTCAATCAAGGGTCACAGGACCCAGTGGCATGGCAACCGCTTTGACTGACAGGCCTTATAGTCATAAATCAATCCAAACTGACCATGCACACTTCTGACTACCTGTCAATCTACACGGACTGTACGGCCATAAATCAGGCCATAAATCAGGGTCATAAATCATCAAGACTTGAGATAAAGTGTATGATAGGACTACTGCCCACAAATCATATGAATGGACTTATTGGCAGCCAGGCTTAGTGCAACTCTAACAATCCAACAAAATCCCAAATGATGCTCAAATTATGGGTAATTCAATTCAATTCAAGTTTATTTGTATAGCGCTTTTTACAATAAAATCATTACAAAGCAACTTTACAGAAAATTACGTTTGTACAATATTTAGTAGTAGCTTAAAAGTGGTGACTGTCAGTTTGTGCGCATATGACAGGATTTTTCAGAAAATTAATACAAGACGTAGTCAACCAGACGATGAACATTATTAACAACAATTATTATAATATAATAATTGTTGTTATGATGCAGTCACACTTGTAGCAATAATAGGTAATACACATCCAGTACACTTGATTTAGTTTGTGATGAAGATGAACAACTCACTGTAGATGTACACAATGGTTCAGACATTAAACTAAATTCTTAAGTGTAAATCAATGGTTTGGAGAGAAAAATTCAACTATCCATATGAAAATTAAATTAATCGAGTGCAGCGTTAGTTCAGTCAGGCCACGGAGGCAAGGCTGTGAACAGTTAATGCGGTCAGCTATTAAATCACTCCAATCACCACCTCTCTCCTATTAGACACGGGACATATATATATATATATATATATATATATATATATATATATATATATATATATATATATATATATATATATATATATATGTGGCACTACTGCTCGGTAAGTATGCTGAATGGCTCGCAAACCCTCCCTCCCTCCCCATTATAAGCATGAGCACATTACTGCGCACCTTCTGGTTGTCGTCTTCTTTTTTTCAGATCACCAAGGCTTCCAAAATCTTAGCGGGCATGGACCTCACTGCTGAGAGACAACCATTTTCATAACCAGGCTACAGGATAGACGTCCCACTGCACCATCTACATGATTATCACTGTTTGCTTTAAAGACTTTATTAAAAGTCTTAATTGTTATGTATTTCTAAATTCATGGTTCCATGGGGTTAATGTTAAATCTCTTGTATGTTCAATTATTCTGGGAGCAAGAACCCCCATAAGGAACCATACCGTCAAAGATAAATTGTAAAAGTAAACTTGCCAAAGTGGTTCCTGTCTGAACTAAGGTTGTCAGAGCTGCTGTGCAGTGCACGACTGTCATGATATACAGTATATAGGAGTTTTTCTTCTTGCCCAGTAAGACTTGTGTTTCAGATTTTTACATGCCATGGCAACATTTTTTATCTAGCCATACTACAAAAATATGTTTGAATTTTAGCAACATATTTCATTCTTCAAGAAAAATGTATCCATTAGGCATTCACAATAGTGGATTTTTGCTAATATTTTTAAACTCATTTTGGCTGACAGCCATGCCCATAATAAATATACTTCCTTTTGTCTGGAAACAACATCAAGTTACTCCTGTGGAGCCTGTCCTCCAACAGAAAATGACCATTTAGGTCGTTTGTTCAAGCACCTTTTTACGACCTATATTTAAGTTTTAAAAGTTAAGCGGGCATAAAAATAATGACAGTATCGCGTTGCGTTTGTCATCATGAAATGACGTATAACATCATTACCAATCAAATTGCACATTTATTTAAATGCAATGTGTGGACTTTCTACACAGATCTCACAGTAATTCATACATATTTTACTAGGTGGCTTATTCGTTTCGAATGACCACACCAAACCCCACCCCTAAACCTAACCCTCACAGAAATCATGCTAAATTATGATTTATTGAGCATATACATTTTACGTGCACGTCCGTTCTCTGGGATCGAACCCATGATAGCATGATTACATATCAAGGTATAACACAATATTCTACCAACTGAGCTACACGAAATGCAAATCAGAGTGCAAATAAAAGAGTGCAAAACATTAATCGTCCCCTTGGAATTATAAGGTTCTATCGGCGTTCTGAGTAGTTTTGAGATATTGAGCTTTAAAGTTTTTGTTTTTCATAGACTTCTGTAGATAGAACCTTTTTGTTTTTTCAATAAAACTCAATTTTGACAAAAATGTCAGATAGAACCTTAAAATTCCAAGGGGACGTAATATGAAAACTACCTTTTGCCAATAGGGGTGCAATTGTAGTATACGCTCTGATGGATCGTATTTCAGGGATTTGGACAAACGACCTATACGAGCGTATTGGTTGGAGGACAGGTTGCTCCTGTGCCAAGATTGTAAACTAAATATTTTTTATTTTTGGTTAGTTTTGAGCAAAAACTTAATTGTTAGAATTAAATAAACAATAATAAGTTTGTTTTATAGAGAGAAAGCTTTGAAAATAACTATGAAAAAATCAATCACTGTTTTTTTTTCTTCTAGACAGGACAAGATGCATGGTAATCTTAAATATTTTTTGTAAATTTCACTATTTTTTGAGCTTCTTGTATTTAGGTTTTCATAATCCGTTTGAAAATATATATATTACACATGAATAAATCATAAACATGACCAATGAACACAAGACAGTAAAACACACCAGTTCCATCGAATGTTTACAATCTCATATTTAACCCTCACTGTTGAACCCTTTCCACCTGACTTACAAGGCAATGGAAGCTCACAAAACCACCTCAGCAGGAACGTGGACTACACTGGGACACAGAGCATGTTGTCCATCAAGATGCTTGCTCAATGAACACAGATCTTACTCTGATTTATAATGCCTCCCAGTCCCATTAAACAGTACGAGCCTCATTATTCTCCCTCTC
This sequence comes from Carassius auratus, assembly GCF_003368295.1. Classification (NCBI taxonomy): domain Eukaryota; kingdom Metazoa; phylum Chordata; class Actinopteri; order Cypriniformes; family Cyprinidae; genus Carassius; species Carassius auratus. The sequence continues at coordinate 15,575,516 of NC_039251.1, read as the reverse complement.
CCTCCTCTCTCTCCTGTCTTACAGTGAAGAAATGCATGTACCTTGTTCCATTTGCCTCTCTGTCTCCAACTGACACTCCATTATCCTCCAGCCCTGGAGTATTTATACCATTCCTTCACATCCCTTTCTCTGTAGCCATCTATATTAGATAATTTCTCTCTCTTCCTCCCCCACTTTCCTTCAAACTATACCAGCTCAGTCCATGATGCATCTTCTTTTCATGTAGAATTTATGTGACCATCCTGTTACATGTATCTCCTTATTTTACCCTCTCTCAGATCCATTATTTAAGGGTTTCTATAACACATTGATTCTTTCTCTATGTAATAAGTAAAAGAGTTTGCATCAGACTTGGGGAATATGTGAATGATTTGCACTGTGCTTTTGTGATGTGGGCGCAACATAACAGTTTCAGTGTGACATGAGTTGTGATGGACTCCTGCACTGCCCACGATGGAAAGGAACTTCACGGATCTAAAATTGGTTTACAGATAAACCAGAAATCTCAGCAATTTTCAGTTGAGCTTGTAACGGGGCTACAGTATGAGCAACTTTCTCCCATTTTCTGTCCTCCTCATATCATCACTTCCCACTCGGCCCCAAACAGAGTTTCCAATAACCTTATTAATCATATTGTCACTACTCAGTAAAGTACCATAGGAAATTATTAATGGTAATTAGCAATAAAAATCCACTTGAAATCACCGTCTTCAAGTCCTGTCACGACCTTCCTCCCACTGAACATGAAATGTTTTAACAACAATTAAACTGTGAGCTAATCATATATTCAGTCCCAAAAATATATTTCATGAAATTCTTTCTCATCAGCAGCCGAATCATCTGAATCAGACACCTGTGGAGTAAACATCACTGGATAATTTATAATTAGTTATTTAAGCGACTTTGTGTTTTAATTTATCACTGTTGTAAATAACTCCAAGTCATAAATACACAGTAACCATACGCAAAATACTCTCAAACAGTGTCCAAAAGTAATTGCATTCCACTGACAAATTTACATTTCACATTACTAGAATTTTAGTGAGATCTTATGTAGAAATGTATGCAATAGTTGAACTCAAAGCAAAGTACAGTTGCAATATTATGTGAAATTATCCAGATCTGCAACCCTCTCAGTCCACACTTGGCACTATAACTGTGACATGCTTTTCCATGAGGCCATTTCTAAACAACATTACAGTGAGAGATGTTATTATGGGGTACTACGTCTAAGAACATAGATGGACATCTAATAATTATAGAAACAACAACAGTTGTATTCCTTTTTTCATATACACAGTGGCAACTGGTTAAATCTGGTGTTAGCTAGCTAGTTCCACATGTCTAGCTGGCTAGTCAGCCAACTGTGTTTTGCTATGTAGTGAAGATCACGAGTCACTCATGATCAATGCGCCAGTGAGAAACTGTTTCACACAAATACACACACGCACATTTGTTTCACATCATAGTAAAGACCTCCCTTTGAATTTGTGTTTAAACTAAACTGCTACTACGGATTAACCCAAACAAACCCTAACCTTAATTTTGGCATCCGGCAGGCTGGTATCCCTCTTAATACAGGAATGATATGCTCATTTTTTCGAATACCTGTCAAAAGTCTAGTGGACGAGCTGTAGTCTGTCCAAACTTTTGTATTAAACACCATCGTACAGTGAGTTACAATAGTCTAATCTTCAGAAAATAAAAGCATTGATAACCTTTTCCTGGTCCTTCTGAGATAAAAAAGGCTAAATTTTAGAGATTAGTCTAAATTGAAAAACAAAAATTTTGACAACTTAATTTATTTGTTTAACAAATTTCAGTGCACCATCACAAACTATACCTATGTATTTTACTTGTTATGTCTGTTAAGGGGATAGTATGCCCAAATAAATTTTGGATGTGTCAACAGACTCAGAAGGGCCAAATTAAACCAATTCAGTTTTTGATTAATTTAAACATAGCAAGTTAGCAGACATCCACACCTTAATCTTGCCAAAACATTCCACCAGTCTTTCTACAGCGATATAGGCAGTTGACTTCAGATAGATACAACTGGGTGTCGTCTGCATAACAGTGAAATAACACACTATATTTAATCAAGATCTGACCTAACGGGAGCATATACAGTGAAAAAAAGACTGTTGCTAAAACACATCCTTGTGGGATACCGCAAGATAAAGGTACTGGGGTCAACATACATTCTCCCATCTGAACAGAGAAACTTCTGTTTTGAAAACAAGACTTAATACAATTCAAGGCATTACCTTGAATACCTACACAAGTATCTAAACATGAGATCAGAATCTAATGGTTGATTGTATTGAATGCCACTGTAAGATCTAAAAGCATGTCACTAGAGTCAGTTGCCATAAAAATATAATTAAAACTCTTAATAATTCAGTAAGGAAGGACTCAAGTTGATAAAAACTTGAAACTTGTCTCCAAAACCTTTGCTAAAAATAGTTGCACCACTCTTTTCAAGGTTTTATTTCTTCAATAAAGGTTGCACTATTCCAGAAAGTAAACTCTTATTAATTATTGATAATACAAATGGATCAATCGACTCAATAACTTGCTTTTGTAGCTTTGTTGGAACAATATTCTGAGGAGAGGATGTCAACTTAAGCTTGAGTACAATGTCTAAAAGCATGGATAAAGAAATAGGCTCAAAATCAGACAACACAGCATGAGTTACAGGTATTTCCGTAAGCATAAATAAACACTGTTGTATATTCTTTCGGATGTCTGATACATGCCCAACAAAAAAATCTAAAAGGCTTTCACACTAACCCATAGACATATCTCCGGGCACCTCCAATCTAGGATTTAAGAATTAATCAATTGTTCAGATTGTTTGGATTTTGACGATTATTCTCAATAACATCTCAAAGTATCTAGACCTGCCCATTTTCAAAGATTGACTGTTAAAAATTTGCTTAAGGAGTATTTGACACAATATCTAAATCTAGGTACTGCAGGTTTTTCAGGTATTACTATTAACACAAGTGCACAGAGCAAAGAATAAATAAATGCAACATTTAACATTGAACATTTAAAAAGGTTTCTGCTCATTTTTATTTCTGACTAGATACTAATCAACATTTGTTCACAAAGCTGACACTTCAAAGTTTACTGTTCAGGAATCAGAATTACTCAGACTGTTATGATAATAGAGACATATTTAAAAAAAAAAAAAACATTATAAAATAATTTATTGCCTACAATTCAATCAGAAGATTTTGTATTCATCATCTGAGTATGCACTAGTCTCCCGAAACATGGTGTGGAAGAACACAACCAAATTAGCACACTAATTGTGAAAGGGATAAAGAGAGAGGGAGCGGTGCACTACTGTCCAGCCCAGTCCATTGCAGTAATATCTCAGGCTTTTATCGGGACAGCAGACAGGCTCACACAGAGAGCTGATATGCAGGAGAAAGAGACAGCAGCTGTGATGAATGAAGAACCTGTGGAAAGTGGCAGGCTGGGAATGGGAGGTCAGTGGGGGGCACAGATGTACCAAAATCCCAAACTTTCATAAACGTAAGAGAATTAAATGGTATGGCTGGGTCACAGTGGTCACAGTCCAGTCAGAGCCAACAGCAGCGCTACCATTTACACCCGTCACGATCATCAGGCAGTTTCGTTAACACACGTTCAGCTTCTTGTCACAGTTTGAAGTATGATAAGATATTGTGTAATATTTCTGTCTCAACTTCTCCAAAGATAGTCTCTGCGGTCTGCCTTGCAGCCAACAGAAAGATCTCTGACAAAGTGGATGAGAGTGGCAGCTAAAGATGTCACATTATCAAACTGTAAGGAAGAGGCTGGAGGAGACCTGATAGACTCATTTCACTGACAGAAACAGGCCTATCTCATGACACCCTCAGTCAAAAGTAAGAAGAAAAAAGAAAGAGACAAATTGCAACATAAGTATATTTATGCATGGTTGTGGAGGGTCAACTTAATAATATCTTAGCTTACTAAAACTTTTTTTTGTTGTTGTTGTTTTTCTGTTTCAAGCAGTGTATATTTATTTCACCCCCATACTAACAGATAACAATATTCACACTGTGTGTGTGAGAGAACCGGAGGTGTAAGCAGAGTTACAACACTGAGTCTTTTTTTTGTTGTGTGTAGCGTGCTGAAGGGCAGTACAAAACAGAAAATGTATTATGAACCTATGATAATTTGCAATAAGTTTAATTAATAACATAAACATGCATTTTGCTTTAAAACAATCTGGTTTGTAATACTACACACTAATACTACACACTTAACAAACACACTATAATCAGTCTTGTGATGCCCTATAGATCCATATTAACTGAGGGAATCAAAATGCTTCAATTCTCTCTACATTGTTTTAATAAATTATTTTTAATTCATAATATACTTAAAGTGTACCCAGAACTATTTTAAGCACATCTTATCTAATTCATACACATCCGTTTCTGTGACCAGTGACTCAGTAAAAACAGTATTTATATGAATATGTCACAAAAAAACTTATGAAAGCTGGTGGTGAAAACCTGTTATTTAGAATTATGTATTTACTGCTATAATATATTTATAATTATTTTGGTATTTTCAGTTTTTATGTGCTTTTGTCAATTTCATTATTCATTTTTTATATATATTTATATTAAGCTTTAATTAATTTTTATTTCAGTTTCAGTAATTTTAGTACATCAACTTAAGTTCAAACTTACATTTTAGCTGGAAGGACAAGTCTTTCTTATGTTTATGTAATATTCAAATTTAATTTGAATATTTAAATACATAATTGAAAACGATTTTTATATTTTTAGTTTACAATAACAACAATGGACCAGTTGCATGGCCTAAAATATGCACTTTACCTAAAAGTCACATGCATTTTACCCTAAAAATTTACCCTGTACATTTACCCTTAAAAAGAAAACACTCATTTGAATATCTATGCACACCAGTAGAGTCCATTTTCATAATCTCATCTAGGGGTTCCACAAACCTATGGTGCAGCTTTGTTTTAAATGTCTGGCCTCAGAAGGAACAATGGAACAAATCAGAAAGAGAAGAAACAGCCAAACATCTCACACACACTAAAACATACCAGTTGTGCAGAAACGTCATCTGATTAATAGATGAACTGAGGGCATTTAGGTATGGATCTTCTTCTGGGTCTGTGTGGGTATTGCTGTCTGGGTAAAGATTAATTTTTTCCTATTGATTTCACAGAAGCAGAATCAGAGTAGCGTGTCCAGGTCTAAAGAGGAGACAGGAGCATTTAACCAGCATCTCTGAAGACAACATTGTGCTCACTTCCATGGCTGTTAGACCTTTTTGATGCATTTACTTGACATGCCTTTTAGAATTTTCTTTTCTGACGTCAAACAAAACTCGATGACTCTCTAAGTGCAAGCAACCACAAAGCGATCTTTATGATGTTCACGGCTGTAATTACATACAGCTACATTTCTCACTTTTACATTAGTAAAGTGTGTGACTAAACTATGTGATTTAGCATAATATCCGTAATGGTCCAAACCAATGTAATGGATGGTGAAACAGCACAGGGAAAGAGCACTGCCGAAATTAAACGATGCTAAATTGTCATGCTTAAAACAAACTCAAAACACAAATACCCCATTGTGCACAATAACTTCTTTGCAGCTGAATCATTCTAAACAGTTTCTTTATGAAACACGTCACAAAAGTTCTTTAAAAAAAATTTAATAATGTATAAATACACATGCAGACATATTTTTTTTTAAATGGTATCATGCAACATCCAATTACATATCTACAACAGGTTTGATGCCGTAAAGTATACAATTTAAAGAATAAATTTAGCCTTTTACCATTCCTTTAGTAACTCTCTGAGCTGAAAAAAAAAACATGAGCAAAATTTTTCCCTCTCTCTCTCTCTCTCTCTTCGCTCTTCTCCTGGGGCCTACATGCTCAAAAAAATCCTGGGAGTATTTACAGAGGGGTTGGATGTCATGGCAACAGGAGGGTTTGGTTCAAAATTGCAAAGCAATGACATGGAAAAGCCAGGCAAGACCTGCTCTGATTCCCAGCTAAAGGGAAACCTACTGCCCTTCAATCCAGTCTGAATGTCTATTAATGTAACTGAACATCAACCAACAGAGCGCTAACAAAGTGGTGGAGAAAAGATGAAAAAGAGCTAAAGTAGCCTTTTTAGAAAATATCACATTAAATAGATTTCTAAAATAAATATATTTCAAACAATACTTTATATTTATGAATTCAGAAAAACAAACAAAAAACATATGTAATGCAATAATATTATATAAAATAAATATAATTTATATTATGCATCTAATATTGTGTATAATTAATATTATGCAATTCTTCATATTATTATTATTATTATTACAACTTACATAAAATGGGAAGAACTTAAAATGAAAATAAAATATGAAAAAAGATCTATAAAATGTCTTATAGAAAAATATATAATTATGTTCACACTAAACTTGTTACATTTATTGGGCACACTTTATTTTAAGGTCCAGTTCTCGGAATTAACAAACCATTAACTCCTCAATAAGCTCCTAATTTAATATTAGGAGCATTAATAGTTATTAACGTAGTTAAATTTAGGCATTGGGTAGGATTAGAGATGTAGAATATGATCATGCAGAATATGTGCTTTATAAGCACTAATAAACAGCCAATATCTTCATAAAAGGCATGCTAATAAGCAGTTATTACTGTTATTACTTTTTGTTGGAATGACATTACAGTAGTTGATCATAATGTGGAAACAGGAAGAGGAAATACACTAAGGTACAGAAAACCACAGCACTATTGTATTTTTTTTTTTTTTAATTACATCTACATATAGCAGACACTTTTATCTAAAGAGAATTATAAATGAGGACATCAGAAGCAATCAAAACCAACAAAAGAGCAATAATATGCAAGTGCTATGACAAGTCTTAGGTAGCTTAACACAGTACACGTAGCAAGATGTATTTAATATATATAAAACAGATATATAATCAAGCAGATAGAATAGTAAAAAAAACAGGGATCGCCAGTGTTAGAGGGTCTCTTTATAATAAATAAAAAGAAAATCAGTAGATAGAATACAAAAAGGATGGAGAAAGTGATAGAGGCCTTTAAAAAAAAAAGAAAACAAGCAGTTAGAAAAAACAAATAGAGAGTGAAATAGACAACAGAAGATAAAACAACATGCTCCCTTTTTAATTGTTTTAAAAACTTTCGCACTGCCACAGACTCTCCGAGTGTGCTTCCATTGAGGACACTGATAAATTACTGTGCTTCTCCAACCGACAGAAACATATTCATCTACCCAAGACCGGCATGGTAAAGATGAGAGACAAGCCAAAGGCAACAGTATGATCAGTGAGTGTTTATTCAGGCTCTCCTTTATTGTGGACTTAAGATGCTCCATGACTGACAGCCGTTTTTGACCTTGGGTAGAGTGTCACGAGCAATCTTTTCTCCGTTTTGTTATCTTTGTGTCTTTTTCTAATGACTGAGAGCTAATTACGTGCAAACATTCGGCTTTAACAAATACTCAGCCCTCTATGAAGACTGACAACATGAATTGTGTCCTCAAGCAGCAACGGCGAAAAAGCTCTCTCACACACATAGCTCACGCTGTTCCTGCACCACAGATCCTGTTGAGACATGAAGACCCCATTTCTTTGGTGATTACATGATGAGCCGTAATTAAGCGAGGCGATTGGAGATTTACCAGCATCTCCCAAGCACAAGACAGCACAGGTTTGTGAAGAGAATTAATCATCCCACACATCAAAATTGATTACATTTCCTCACAATAAAGAATGTGGGCCGCTTTAGGGCATCACAGAAGATGCCAAACAAACCTAGTCAAATTGTCAACCCCACCCCCCGTATCAACAGAATCCATCATCCCATGCCATTGATTTCTTTGCTGAGTGTGAAATATAAACACTATCTGCACTCATGCTCTGACATGACAGACTAACTATGGCAATGCAGACCATAACAAAGTACTGAGCAGGCAACATCCTGCATGTGAACTCTACAAAGCACAGGAAATACCTAAAATAATCTTCGGTGAGATGATGAAGACTGAAAATCAAAGTAAAGAAAAAGCGCGCCAATTAATGCAACTTCACAAGTTCAAAAGCTAGATAAACATGCATGTTTTGGTGCCTGATATGCAGTGTTGACATAAGAGAACACACCGTTAGAGGAAAACAAGGGTCACTTACTCGGCATACAGCACTTTGTGGTACGTGAGCGAGCGGAGAACAGAAAGAGGGACACAACGTACTCTACCTCTGCTTGTTCAGGTGATGGTGTCCGTCAAATCCTGGCTGATCTGAGTGCTGTCACGGTCACAGCATGGATCAGGGCTCACAAGCAAAATGCTACAGGCAGTGCTGGAACCAGCTCAGTCAGCGGCAGAAACATCTCTCCCCTCCTGCATGAATTAATTAAGTCTTCTCTCTCTCGCTCTCTCTCTCCCTCCCGCCTGTGGTTATCCTTGTTATACGCAACGCTCTGCTTCGGCTGTAGCAGATGAAAATGTCCATGCACTTTCTTTTCTGACAGCCTGTTTACAGAGCGCCCTGCTGTCGCTCTGCACTCTCTCTCTCTCTCTCTCTCTCTCTCATCAACAGGGTAAAATGCTTCTCATAGGGCCAGCCCTCCCCCTTGTGAACAACTCTAACCACCACAGTTAGTGCCCCTCTCCAGGCTTGTATAAAACGTGCTATAATGTAGAATAATAAAATCTTAAATCATTTGTTATTATGTTGTTTTTGGAAAGAAAACGGAATAATGAAAAAAACATTTGCATTATTTACAACATCTTTAAAAATGGCTATAAAAGCCATTAAAACAGCCTTTATTGACTTTGACAATACATTTCTACTTCGTTCTATACACTACTGTTTTATTAGTTTTTTGTGAAAGAAATGCATAATTTTCTTCTACTATATTCATGGTTTAAAAAAATATATTAAATCAACAGGACTGTTCTGAACACTTACAATAATAAAAATGTTTCTTTTCTTGAGAATCAGATTAGCTTATTAGAATGATTTCTGAAGTGACACTGAAGACTGGGTTAATATCTGCTGAAATTACTTTTTTTATTTTTTTCAAAAAACGCACAAATATATTTTTTTTAATCATCCCTTTTTCAGCTAAAATGAATTTGAGATCAAACTGTTTTTGGTAGACCCTCTGCAGTACTGCCGGGGAACCCATTTGCTTGGATCCTGTTTAATATTCTGATACAGTCTAGTGGTAATGAAAACATTTCCAAAACAGTTTTATTTTAAAACAGCACTGGGTAGACTGCTGTGTTGCTCTTTTCTATTTTTATAAGAAAATAACATGCTACATAACTCTGCTCATTCTGCAGAGCCAAATAAAACAAAATATCATCATGCTGGTATTATCTGCTACAAGCTAAAAGTTTATAGTCATTTAAGAAGATCAACTGCACAACTATAATTACAGCCTACTTTACCACTGTAACTATTGGTGGGCAAGCATCATGTGGCTGGTGCTCACAGTATCATTCCACTTCATTCAGACCCATTGTTCACAAACAGAATGAGATCACAATGCAGCACAACAGCACTAAACAAGCCATCATGCTTAATGAAAGCAAAAATCATAAAGAGAGTTTTGTGTCTTTTAGTCTATGTCTGCTAGCTTTGAGGTCATCTGCTTACTACAGTACAAAACGCTGACAAACACTTAACAAATATATGCATTTAAAATGTACAATCATTCTCATCAGGAAAATAAATCAAAAATAAAATGACTCTCCAAAAAAAAAAAAAGAATGTCTCACCCACTAATACCTCCCGCACTCAACTAGCAAAGGGGAAAACATTGTTTTATGGGGCTAACATAACTAAAGACCACAAACTACAGAAAAAGATAAAAAAAAGGGGTGAGCCCTTTGACAAACTTCCTGTTTCAAAAGGAAATATGTCAACACAGAAAGAGACAACAGTGTTTGTTGAGTGAATTCATATGTGCTTTAAGAAAAGTTTTCAGTTAAGCTAGTTGAGCCAAGAAGCTTTTATCCTGGATAAATTTAAGCAGAAAGAAAATGTTTATTTAATAAATAAAAAAAATATAGATAGTACATTCATAGATTTAAAAACGCACTCTAAAAAATAAAGGTTCTTTATTGGCAGTGAACCTTCAACATCCATGGAACTTTTTTTTTTGTTGTTGTTTATTAAAATGTCCTTTACACTAATAATAATTTATAAAAAAAATAAAAAAAATAATAGTAGTTCTTTAAAGAACTGTATACTGAAAGGTTCTTTGGGAAACCAAAAGTGGTTCTTTTTTGGCACTGCAGTGAAACCCCTTTCGGAACCTTTATTTTTAACACGAGTGAACTGAGGAAACTGAATAGATCTTTGTTGATGTCACATTGCGATGATATAATGGTTCCTAAAAGGATGATGGGATAAGACCAGTGCTTATCAACCGAATAGGGAATTAGCTGTAGCACCATCGCTCCTTCACTTAATTTGAGAAGCAGACAAAGGGACAGAAATAGCTCTGGAGCGCTCCTCCCCTGCTCCTATGATCGAAAGCAGACTGTTTTTGTCTGGCCTGACTTTCACCTAGGTATGCCATCCCCTTTTCATTTTTATATCTTTTAAAAAAGAGGGCAATCATGAATTTGCTTTTAAAGCCGTTTTTAGGTAAGTGGTTTCAATCAGAGGACCCTGACGCCTCCAGCTTGTTGAGATTCTGAAGTTGAAGGACACTGAGAGAACAGATCACATACTCTTATTATAGACAAAAAAGAAAAATAACGATACTAAATGATAAGACGGCCCTTATTTCAGAATGGTAAGCTGGCCGTCTTTTGCAAACAGTAATCAGTGTTTAGGAAATGTGTAGGAGTGTCAACATGAGGCATCTGCGTTTCCCAGAACAGTGTGTTTAGGGTAACAGAGAAGATCCGTACCAACTACGTGCCTCTTGCAACTGTGCTGTTTTGTTCAGCATTATAAAAACCCACAAGGCATTGAGACTTCACATGGTGAAATAGACACACAATATGTTTAAAAAGGCAAGAGAAATGCACTTTATTTGTATTTTTTTTACATAGGTCTACAGGGCTGCGTAAGCGGTCTGTTCTTTCTCTCTGAATTTCTCTAGTGCCGTCTCTTTCTGAGGGGGACTTTCCCCTTCGCTGTTAGAGATGGAGGCGTTGCCTTGTGCCAGCAGAGCATATGCTTTCACTTCCTGTCACTATCTTATTGTCCTCTTTGTTTGAAGATATAAGCAAACACTGGTTATGAACTAATGTGGAGTTGATTATGAATGACAAGACTTCATGGTTGTCATAATGGACCTCTTTCCTTCTTTCTTTCAATTACATTTCTATTGATTTCATGCTAATTTCATCATTACGATTTTTTGGCCACTACAATTGTGTAGTTCAAATCTTGTGAGAGCCCTAACACTGCTCACATCAAGTTTTAGCAAATTTCTAAATATACATTTTCATACTGTACATTGCAATGTTTTCATGCATAAATAAACTTATAGCATTCATTCTGGACAACATATAGCAAAATGTGAATATTAACCACTTAATGCTTTGGGCCATAATATGAATTTAAATGAATTCATAAAAACCTATCTATAATTGAGGTCAAAATTACTTTACCAAAATATGAGGGATTATACAAAATGCAGGTTATTTTTTATTTAGTACTGACCTGAATAATATATTCCATATACAAAAAGACATTTCCATATAGTCTGCAAAATAAAATAATAGTAATACACAACTATTACAAAAGGTTCAAATGGTCACTTATACTCCCAAAGGAAAAGCCATTTTTATAAATTCCACTGTTATTTTCTGGTGCAGACTATATGTAAAGGTCTATCCATCCATCCATCCATCCATCCATCCATCTATCTATCTATCTATTTTTTCAGTGACAGGAAACAGGCGTTTGCTTCTGAATCCAACACTGTGTGGAAACTACAGCAGTGTCACACACTGTCTATAGGGAAGGCAGCAGGTTACCAGGATAGAGACACACACAGTGTCCAGAAGGACAAAAGAGACCCTGGGGGGTGGGATTCACTTGCTATTTTTATCTCTCAGGCTGTCCCATCTCCCAAGTGAGCGGAAGCACTGTCCTTCGTGCCTTACCTCAGAGTCCACTGGGACCAGTCACCTCATTCTCATCATGAGTGAGAGCACCCTGGGAAATAAATGTCTCGCAGCAGCCTTTTTTTTCCTATTTTAACTGTCCAATGATACATGAACCAGACAGTCTGCAGTTGTACCTTGCTATAAAAGCAAGACTGTTCATTTTCTCCTGCCATTGCATATGCCAGTTCGCAATAATTACCTTGTTGGACACCTTTCGGAGAAATATCTATGCCTTTGACAGTAATATGAGTGTGTGTGTGGTGTGAATGAGTGTGTAGGAGGATTGTGAATAGTAAGACATACACGCAACTGTAATGACAGAAACATTGGAAAAGAAGTGAAAAACAGATTGCTAATCCTGGAAAATTTTATTTTGTTATATCTTTGTCAGTATATGTCAGGAATATTGGTGTGTCTGGTTGCATTTTATTGTTGTGACTGGGACAGAAAGAATTTGTGTCATTTCTGTCATAATTTACTAACCCTAATGTTCCAAACCTGTATAACTTTCTTTCTTCTGTGGAACATAGAAGAAGAAATTCTACAGAATGTACTAGTCACTCTTTTCCATGCAAACTTACGGTTATGACATTGACTTCCCACAAATCTTACTGAGGAAAAATGAGCGCCGAAGCCTACAGTAACACCTACAACACCATTCAAATTTTTTTTTTAAAGAATTGAATAGTTTTATTCAGCAAAGAATAAAACTAAAACTAAAACTATTTTTGAACAAATAAATGCAGCTTTGGTGGGCATAAGAGACTTATAAAAGTAAAAATAACAATAACAAAAAGCTTACAGACCCCAAACTATTAAACGGTAGTGTTTAGTTTATTGAATACACACTAACTACAATTCGAAAATTGTACAGGATTTAAGGTTCGGTTCATGGAGTACTGCATTTCTGCAATAGCAGGAAAAGAGCTGTCCCAATACAGTGTCGAACTATGATTCAATGAAAGTGTAAACAATCCAGCATAGTAATTCCAAATTTCCGCACGATTAAGTAGCTACAGATGTTGAAATAAAAATACCAAAAAGACAGATTAGGAATGTCCTGCAGGCTATGTTGAAACATATACCTTATTATTTTTTCCTCTTTGAGTAGGAAATAAAGGGAGGGAGAAAAAGCAGCAGTTATATGACCACCAGCAGCTGCAGTGGACAAACAGTTCTGCATTAATGCACATCTTAGCGTGTGACCGACAAACATGTGGCTCCATTACATCTCTGCTCTATAATGAGATCCAAAGCTACATCACAGGGCTGGCAGGCTCATCCCCAGAGACACAAGGACAGGAAGAAGGGGGAGGAGATGGAGAAAATGTGATGAAGAGGCATTGTACAAACAAATAAAAATAAATTAATTAATTAAAATCTCACAAGCTGAGCTTTCATTAAAAAAATCAGACTTATCCAAAAACATTATAATTGTATTCTTGGCCCACATCCACTATGATGAAAATAAAAAAATAAATAAAAAAAACTAATATTATTTGAAGAATTTGCAAAGAGCAGAATATATCATGGTTTGAATTAGCAACAGGCACTTACATGCAGTAATACAACAATAGTAGCTTGTGCAGAAGAAGAAGAAAAAAAGTCTTGATAAAGCAATTTGAGACACGTGTAATCATAGCTCAAACAGAATCCCTGATAAGAGGACATTTAGAAAGATGTGCTCATTTCTGGGAACACCAGAGCAGTGCAGTAATACATTTTCACACATGCACAGCCTGTTACTGACACCCACCTATTCACACGTGCATAAAGGTCACAAACATGCACACAAGGTGAAAAACTGACTGCGTCGTATCCTTTTCTCACAGACAGGACAACAGTAAACAAACCGACTTGACTTCTATCACACCACCTGTATTATTATGGTGCTTATCAGTACATTTTAAGTCAAACAGCAGATTTTGGTACACTCTCTGAAAAAAAGCACAAAAGCTGTCATTGGGCTAGAACATTTTTTTTTTTTTTTTTTACCCCTAATCGGTGCATATTAGTATCTTTAAGGTACATATTATTACATAAAACATACTACTTTTTGAAAGGGTACTGTGCTACTGACAGATTTTGTAACTTTTTTTCTGAGAGTGAAAGTTATGATTGATGATTCTATACAGTTATAAGTAGTAAAACATCCAGGTACAAGAATGGCATCCTGTAATACCTTTTATTATTATTATTATTTGCTTTTGTTTTTTACAGTTACACAAAGCAATCACAGTTGAGTGCCTTCTCTGCTATATATTATTTTACCAATAATTAAATATTAATTCAAAGACAATATGTATTATTATTAACAATCAATGTAACATAGTTAATTCTCCTAACTGTAGGCAGTTTGCAGCGGCTAATAAAACCTATTGTCCCTGTCAGTCACATAATATGTAGCTTAACCAATTCATTAACTGTATAAAACAATAATTCTTTGTCCATAAACCTCCTGCACTTGTGACAGTCACAAAGACAGGTTGAAATCCTCTGCACATCTTTTTACCACAGCCATGCAAACATTTGCAAAAAGATAGAGCTCTGGTTTCCTCTGCAGGGACCTCCTGCTCTCACTTTAGCATTTCCTTTGATGTAAGCAACAGTGCCAGCTTTACATGTATATAAAAGCACTCCCATCCAGATTTCAGTTGTGACATTATATGGATTCCATGTAGTTCATTATAAACAGGTACCAGGAATAACACCAGAGCAGCACTGACAGGGAATCTATTTGTACACCTATGTCTTGACTTGAGAATCAATGTCTCTGGCAGTCTTTGATGAATGGTTAACATTAGTGTTACTGTGCACACACAGTATATGTACAACCACCTCTATTAGCATGCAAATGCACACAGAGTATCCTACCTTTTGAGAAGCAAGGGAATAACTCTCATCCATACACATGTCACTGTAGGGCTTTCCTTTTAACCTTGGGACTGAATGGTGTTTACATGAATCAAACAGATATTTATAGAGGCAAATGTTGAAATCGTGCTTAAGGACTGGAGAAATTTAGTAAAACCGATGATGATGATGTTGAAAACTGTAATGCAATTCTAAATTTTAATTTAAACCATAATTTAACCATGGTGAGCTGTCATGATTACGTGCCAGCTTTTAATAATTCAGCATTAGGTTTAAATAATTCAGCTTGGATTTTAAAAAGTAGATATTGCATTTGAAAATTTAAAGACTTGAGAAATGAATGCAGCTGAGGCTCTGAATGTATGATTAATGTTGCTGAATGCAACTTTTGACACATACACAATCTAACTTTAATTACCTGAAAGCTGCACTTCAACTCGAAAACTTTGGATTTCAATAAAACATAATACTTTATAAACTGCTTATTGTTTCAATCCCACTCAATGAAGTCCAGGAAGGAAGGTCCTTATTACGATAATAAAAAAAAAATAAATAAATAAAACTATATTTTGTCCTAAAAAAGATTGGAATCTTGGGATCTATTAGGTTGCTATAAATACACGACTGGAGAGTTCATCCTTCATTGATAAGCACTGTTTACTTTCGCAATAAATCAAACTGGGCCCGATGAACTCCGTCACATTATTACTTTTCCACAGTTGCATCATTTTACAGCTTGCCTCAAGCCACAGACTCTCTCTTTGCACATAATCACGTGGACCCGTCTGGTAATTGGTTTTATTTTGAGAAGAGCGGAATGGGAAGGTTTCTTTTTTTTTTTTTTTTACCCCTATAGAGAGTTCTAATGAAACTTGTGTTTACTGAGACAGATCCTACTGCGGCAGTGGGAAAGTCAGCCATGTTAAGCATCAGCCATGAGAATAATCTGGGGTAAATGAGCAACGGATGGGAAAAGGCTGTGCAGAGAAGAAGGGGTTCGAGACAGCAGGCGACTCTGTGTTCTGACTCAGCCTGAATGTGACGGTGGGTGTAAAGAACAGGGTTTTCAGTGGGACCTCTCAGTGCAAAAGGACAGAAACACTGACACCTAATCATTACACCCACCACTGACAGAAATGTTATCACCGAGGGTGGAATAATTAAATGGAGTCGGCAAGTCAAGGAATGCAATTTGGGAATAGATTTTTCAAAGTGCAGGTTTCCTTGTGCCTGTGGTGGGGCAGCGGAGGTGGTGCATTCCCTGTGGTGTACAGTATTACATTAATGTCGCTTTTTAAAGTTGGACAAGAAAGAAGAAAACCATATTGCTTTTTGATGTCTTGCCATTGAAAAACTTTTGAATTGTTCTCTCACAAAAAGACAAGCTGGGCTGTATGTACCTGCATTTTATTTCCCTGTTATATCATGCATTTTTAATAAACTGATTCAATGAAAGTGGAAAAAAAGTTTCTCTTTCTGGTTCCATGGAAATAGAGCCGTTTTTCATTAAAGGGTCTTAAATGAGATAATGAATTATTGAGTTCAGCTAGCCCTGCTTATCAGGCAATATTTCTTACTGGAGCAATGTGTTGGGAAAAATGTTTTCCTTTTTCACTAACATTTTCCTGTTAGTAAATAAAACGGAAAACTGCACAAAGACTATTTGCTGGTTTGTTCTGGGTACACACTGCACGAGTTTAGCCCCAATTGAAATGTGTTTGACTAAAAATGACATCGCAACCAACTACAGCCAATGAAAGAGCAACTTAAAGGTCAATGGAAATGTCAGGGGAGGAGTCACAGACCTGCAACAGAACATCTGCATGCATGGCTATTGCAAGAAACCATTTTCTCGTCATATTCTTCTTTCTTTTCGCTGCATATCAGCATATAGACAACTTGCATTGCAAACTTCTTACGGGCTGCAATTTTTGAACAGGAAAAAATTCTGTCTCACATTTGATTTACGTACGTTTTTTCATGTACCACTTCTAACGTGCGTTTTTGCTATGAAATGTTGTATGACAACCAGATTCTTCTTATTGGTGACCCCTGTGCATTGTGTAGTGTGCACACAAGCACTAAACAGTACCCCAGACAGTCGTGTGTTGTGAGAGGAACAGTGACCAGATGACTCTGAAAACCATGCAGTGTGTTCCCAGCATTAAATGATCTCACAGTAAGATTTAGCTGGTTGTCAAGTTGGTCTTCTAGCCTGATAGACTAAAAAGTGTCCAGAACCTCTCTGAAGTAGATCACCAGGAAGACCAGGTAAGAACAGAAAACCAGCCTTGGCTGCTTTAAATATGTCTTACAATGGTTTCTTAGAAGTTGCATTGCTTTGCAAGTGTTGATCATCTCTCACTGGAAACCACAGAGAAACGTACTGCTAACAGGGCATCAAAGGCTTGTTTAAAAATGGTAAGTAATTTGAAAATATTGTATTTTACATAAAGGCAATGACATCAGTAACATGCTTGAGAAACTTGCATACAATAAGATGACTATTAGACAGCAGTAACTTCATAACTCTGTTTAATGATGATAAAACCTTAACTCTGGCTGTACTATATGTCCAAAAAATATTACTATAATATTTTTCATATTAGTCGATATTGGCAATTATCACAATAAATATCAAATCTTTATTTCTTTCAAGTTTAAAAACAGGTTTGTGCTCCTAACCAAGAGTTGTAAAAAAAAAAATATATCATGTTAATTGTAAATTCTTTACACATTTCCAGTAATTGTTTCCTTAACAACATAAAATGTTAATAGAAAATGTAATTTCTTAGTTTCTGCACGTTTAAATAGTGATATTGTTTCAAATCAAGAAAAAGGTTTGTGTTGCCTGAGCTTCATGATGAATATCTTCCGTACAGTTTACAGTGCAGGCTGCATTATTAATAATATTACATATTTTTGTCTCTCAGGAATGCACATTTGACAGTAGCTTGAGTTGATAGTAGTAGTATCTATTAAAAAAGAGTTAAGATAGAGTTAATTTATGTTCATTATTCAAATGAGTTCAAATGAGTAGTGCTGTTTCATTCTGCTTTTGGCACATGAACATTATATCATACATTTATCAAACTCTCGTTATCGTTTTATCAAGGAAAATTATTTCGCGATAATTGCCGTTATTGTTTTATCGTCCAGCCCTAAACTTAACCATACTGGTTAATGTAGCTCAAGGAACATTTTCTCTTCTGCTGAATGATATAATTACTACACCATCTGGCTTAATATGATGCCAAGAATAGGCTGGAAATGTGCAAAGAAGTGTGTAATAATAAGGAACAGAAAGTTCATTGTAAGCTAATAAGGATGACATGCATATATCAGCAAAACATTTCCTAAAAACATTTCCTTCACTTTGCTCTCCCGGATATAGATATATTCCAGCTGCCCATGTGTAAATATACACCTTGGACACCAAACCTCCCTGCAAATACAGTGCTAATGTGATTAGCATGCCTCTAGGGCTCATTACAGAGAACTTAATTGGCAGTCAGAGGAAGAACAAAAGGCAACATCCATCCTAAAAAAATCCAACCTGTTTTTAATGTATCATATTTACACGGCTTACCATGAAGCAATCTCATAAAAAATATGAATTGATCATTTTGTATGTATAACCTTGTTCCCAGTGTCAGCTGAAATGTATTTTGATTTTAATGTGGACTTGTGTTTTCACCTTTTAGACATAATGTGACATCTGATGAGTGGGTATATTTTTGCATTTAAGGTTAGTTTCAATACTACGGATCCCCGCACATGGCATACAGGAAAAAAAGTAGGCTAAATTGTGCGCACGATTTACTATTTTGTTCCCTCGATTTATAAATTGTCCGCACGATTTACTAATTTGTTCCATTGATTTGCTAAATCGTGTACACCGTTTATATATCGAGAGAACAAATTAATAAATTGTGAGGATGATTTAGCAAATCAAAGGAACACAATAGTAATTGTGTGCACGTTTTAATACATTGAGGGAACAAATTAGTTAATCGTGCACATGATTTATTAATTTTCTGTAGCATGACATGTGCGGGGCTCCGTACAATACAAATGCTTACCAGACAAAATGCTGACTCAAGTTACATCTCAATCAAAGCAATGTTTATTTCCAGTTACAGTCAATCAATAAAAACTTAATTAATAATAATGCAAAGCAGGTTTTTTGCTTAGCCAATTCTTGTGAGGCAATACGTTTAGTGTAGTAATGAATTCTGTTGCTCACATTTTTGTGTAAAGAGTAAACTAAAATTGTAATTTCTGTAGCACTCAGGAAATTTTATATGAATTTCTTTATAGGTTATTTTTGTAATTGGTTTTTGTAAAGCACACTATTCCCTTCATTGTCAGAGTAATTTAGTTTGGCTTATTCTTTTACAGTGATGAAACATAAGCAGCGTCTTCGTGTGAGGAAACATTGCCATGCTGGCATCCTCTCCTAATGTCTCAGTAGTTTTTAAGTAAAATGGCTGAGAAACTATAAGAGAATAAATTGCTACCCTCATCTCCAGGCCTTTGCATTTTGCAGCCTTTTATTTAACATCTTGGAGAAAGAAATATGACGTACAGTGCATTCCCGTACGACAGACAGATCGAGAATGGCAGGCAAACATCAACAACCTGACCTTCCTTCCTGGTATTGTAGTACTTTTATTAACTGTACTATAAACCTTTCTCACCGGTTAATAACACATGATGTTTTGTAGTAATGTTATCTCTGGTCATCTGGTCTGTGCGTGTTCATGTGTTCAGGCGTGTGTCTTTGGACGGCAATTGTACTGTATCTTAATTGAACGATCTCTAGATATTTGTAAACAACTGTTTTTTGTTTTTTTTCAGTGAATACAAGATTTAATGCCACGGAAGCTTAATTTAAAAGATTCTGTTCTGACGTAAGACCCTTTCAAGGCCTTAATTTGTGGAAAATCAAGTAAAGGCTTTAAGACCTTTTAAGACCCACAGAGACATGGTATATGAGAAATGTACCCTACTGTAAAAACGAAAATAAATTAAAAATAGAATTCTGCTCACATGATATGGTGCATTCTTAAACTTGCATGTCCCCAAACTTGTTTTGAATGCAATAAAGCTATAATTGGTTTGTTATTTAAAATTGGTTCAAATAAAAGTGAATTGTCTATTGTCTGTTGTTCGGAGGTCACATATTTACTTGATTTTCTATTAAATGTTTTCAAAATAATGGCAATTCATTTCTTCTTCAGTGAATCATTTTCTTCGGGTCATTTTGCACCACTAAACTACATTTAACACAATTAGCACCTCCCCTTGACATTTCTTTATTTCTCTCAGTTGTCACGTTTAACTATGGCCCAGTACTGACAGCGTTCTATATTTTTACAATGGCAGGTTTCGTCTCTCATTATCTCTAGTCAGAAAAAGGTCACTGTTTCTGTATTGTTTTTCATTGAACAAAGACACTTCTACAACAGTGCTGCGCAACCTTCAACACAAACACATATGCCTTGGAACATTTGCTTGCTGTCACCTATCAGAATAGTGAGGGCCCTGTTGACAGCCCAAACAATAAGGCTCCTTTCAGCCTCACATTAAATCATCAACTATTAGTGTAGCTCACTGTGTTTCACAAGAAAAAATCTGAATGCTTCTTTTCCCATGTTTCATACAGTATACTGTACACCAAAAGTAAGACAAACTAGAGGGTTACACACTAGTGGATTTTCAAACCTCTCCTGTCCTCCTGAATAACAAACAAACAAAAAAAACATTGCCTATCCCTGTTCTGGAGCATCAGTGACCGTTTAAACCTTTTTTAATAGTTGTGCTTGAGTCCCTCAAATGTCCAAGTGTGAAAAGATGGATTTCAAAATCATAGTCACTGCTGGAAAGGGTTCAAATATGCAAAATATGCTGGAAAACAGATATATCTGCAAGACATGGAGGATTTTTCTGAAGAACATTTATCAGTTTAACTGTTCAGGACAAACAGGGGACTCATTATCATCACAAAAAACAAAAACAAAAAACAAAAACAACAAAACAAAACAAAACAAAACAACCACAACAGTCGTGGATTATCCAAGTAACAGCACACTGTATTAAGAACCAAGGGTTCCCGAACTTTTGAAGGGGGTTATTTTAATATTTTCAGTTATTTTTGTGGACTATATGTAAACATATTTTATGTAAAAAAGTGTACAGGATAGTACTAAATAAAATAAAATAAAAATAACACACATTTTGTATGATCTCTCTTATTTTGTTAAAACTATTCAAATTTTCACAGATTCTGCAAGGAGGTCCCAAACTTTCACATGCTACTGTAAACTGAGAAAATATCTAATTGAATCGTATCCCAAAGAAACTCTTTGCTTTTTAAAACCCAATAACCAGAATTGTCAAATATATCTTATTAGAAATGCCACCACAAATGCAAAAGATAAAGTTAAGATCAAATTGAAACGGAACAACTACATTTTGTTTGAGACATGGTTAGAATGTGAGGAAACTGCATTTCATTCTTTGCTCATATTTCCATGACAATGTGTTTAGCTACGAGTTTAACATAATCTAAATACAGAAGAATAAGACACTTTCTGTGATGGAAAGTGTAAAATATGAAACTCCTTTTCAAATAAAATCCTTAAATCTTGACCACATTCACTACAGACAAGATTGTGTTTATTAAGCACACAGTAATGCTCTTCATTGTGATGAAAAATGTCTTGCAGATTATACATGGGATGGAAACTTTAAAGACATAGGTCATGTTTAAGGTCAGGCGTATGGTATTAGATACCAATCTGGCTCATGCTGTTATGACAACCTTGGAAGAAACAATGTGAATGGATCTGTGCCTGTATATATTGTGTTTAGTATCAAGAGACATCATTCTGTCAAACACTACTGAATGCCCATGAATATCCTAATGCTGCATTTGTATAGAACACTATACTGCACTTCGTAACAGCCTTAAAATCTGCACAGCGAAGCAACAACAAAAGAGCAGATGGAAAAAGAGTATGACCCAACATCCATTCGTTCTTTCAGATAGTTTTTGATTTAAAAGCTGTGGACATTTTAAAGAGAAGGAGGCTGATGAGCCCATCCTCAATCATTGAGATGCAGAGAGCAGCTTACTGCACTGTGCAGCGGAATGATGAAATAAGAGCTAAAAATAGCAACCTCCCAGGATCCCCCTTTGCCTAGCACTGTAAACACCTAATTCCTGACACAGTCCTGGGAAAAGCACCACATCTGCAAACCTTTAAAAACGCTTTTAAGTATGCTTTCATACACATTGCAGGCACTTACAAATACACAACAACTTACAATAAACATTTATGAAAATACCAACACATCTGTCTACATGAGTGGACGGAATAAAGAACAAACATGCTGTTGTTTTGTCCATTGGTACACATAAAGCTTGTTGTTATTTTACATTCTGATGTGAATCTCATAAATGCATGCAGAAAACATGCAGAAAGAAGCACATTTTAAATCTCCATAATATCTTAAATTCTATTCTATAAATGTACATAAAGGTCTCATATTAAAACATGACCAATAATCAATGCAACAATTATACATAAAATAAAAATTCACAACAATGTGAAATCATATGAATAATATGCCGAATGTTCGTAGTATTTTGTTCATTAAGTGTAACCAAATAATTCACTATTTGCAGTCTAAATGTAACAGCAACAATCTTTATCCATTATAAATCCAAGTAACTATAATAAAGGTGAGAACCTACCCAAAGATGAATTCATCGTGTCCTCATCTTCCTTCCAGTCTGGAGTCGTGACTCCGGCTGTTTCTCAAAACCTAGCGACCTGCCTACCTAGACAGCATTGTTAGGCATCATGCGCGCGTGCAGCATCATTGGCATCGCGTGTGTGCAGGACCTGAGCTGAAACTGAGTCGAAACGCTGTGAAGCACAATGCTGCGAGCGTCTAAAAAACTCCCTAAATGGGCACCAAAACACGTCCTCCAACCGCTTCTGGATAACACATTGGACGGAAACAATGAAAAACATTATTTAAAGGCTTACTGGTTGCTCAACATAGCATTAAATGGAAGTAATCGTGTGATTTCAGTAGTTTGGTGTTTAAATTATCTGAATAACAGTCGGGTTGTGTTAATTTTATTTAAACACACAGCAATTTAATAGCCTATAAACTTATTTACAGGACGCGGGCATAATAACTAAATAAATAAGCAATAAATAATCAGTGTTGCCAAGTCATCTGTTTTCCAGAGGAATTTGATCTCTTTAACACTGTTGCGGGTTGAAGCGACCCCAAATATCGTGATATTTCGTCCCTGGAATGCGAATTGTATCGGGAACCCCTGCAAAAAACAACAACAACAACAACAACAAAAATCATTTCGAGCCCCCTCAAAACGCAAAGTGACCAATCGGAAAGCCCCGCCGAGTTACTGTTGCGAAATCGTAAACGAATACTTTGTCCTTATATCTTTTTGATACATTTTGGACACAGGAGGACTACATGTGGGACTTAAATATGCCATGGAGGGATATATAAAATATTTTAAAATAAATATTGTGGGTATTAATTTGGAAGCGATGGTTTACAGCCGCAATGCAAGCTGGAGAATCCGATTGTTACATTTGTTACAATCGCAGATCTGGCATTGTTCATATCGCAGAGTACGATTAAACTAATTAACAAGTTTAATATGAAGAGACGGTGTAATGTAGACCTTCGTTTATGTGTTTTTGCCATACACTGTACCTGATGTGAGAACAGTTCGCTATATAGGTTTGTAATAAATTTAATGTTAGCTATATAGGCTAGCTTAGCTCGCTAAAACGCCAGACGTTCTGCTAGAGCAGATGAAAGTTGTAATTTGAGAGGATGACAACCAGAAAATGAACGCTTTTGTCTTGGGGTTGAATGCTTAGTGATATTTTGCTCTTTTTTTGTTTGGGTTTAGGAAATGTACTAAAATAAATTATATTGCCTATCCTCTCAGGGTAACCTGAGTGTTACAAGTACCACAGGAACGTCGTTTTTTTTCCATTTTCATAACAGACACCATCAAACCGATGAAAGCTTAGGATCTTTCAATGTTTCTCTGCGCTGAAACCTACAGATGTTTTTTTTTTTCATTTATCAACACTGATTTAATTATACAGAGCCTACAGACTGAAATAGATACAGTTATTCGCGAAAACGTCTAACGTTACACCGTCATAAATGCGTTTTAACATCAACTAAAGTAAACATAATTTGTGCCTTAAAACCCTACAGATGTGCTTGCTTTTTCCGCTCCCCATGCAACTGATACTCCACTGACTCGACTGCCATTGGCTCATCTGCGTTCGAGGGGAGGGGCTTACCGATTTTAACGATGTGTATTTGACATTAAGTACTTTAGTTAATCAATTTCACATGTAATGCCGTTTTTTTCCCCAAAATTACTGTGATTACAAGTGTTATAGGTTTTTATATTGATTTTTACAACAGCTAAATAAACATACTGTTCATTAAGAGACTTACGTTTTAGACAGCAACTGCCTGTTTCTGCTGTACTTCGACAACAACAATAATTCCAAACACTGCCGCACAGCACAGTTTTTTTGAGTCTCTGAGCAACATGATGGTGAATTCGTTCCTGAATGAATCAATCATTTAAATGATTCGGTTCAATCGCAATGACTCACTTATTTACAGTGATTTGCTGCCATCTATTGGCGGTTTTAATTTCAAATTTCGACTTAAAAAAAAAATTGTTCCATGTTTTAAATCACTTCAAATATAATTATTAAACGTTTTATGTTTAATACTTAAAAACATTATTTTTAATTGCAGGTTAAATACATTAGTGTCTTGCATTAAACAGTGTGTATATAGCCTACATCTATAAATCCCACTTCAGATGCAGCTCGGTGTTGATTTCATTTGCTTGGTAAAAGCCCAAATGTCTTATTATTCTAATTCACTGATTAAATGTAAGAATTTGACTCAAAAATAATGGACACTTTTAGAAAAATAAAGGTAAATATGCCCATGCAATTTGAAAATCTGTTTAAACTTATTGGAAAATATTATTTTCTGTTTAGTGTGAATAATAATAATAATAATGATAAATTATAATAATATTCATGTTTAATCAATTTAGATATGACTTTAGATACTGAAGGCTACCAGGATAATTATAACTGAGTTTATTAAATTCATAAACATAAACAAACTATATATTCTCTATTTCCTGTTTGTATCATGGATCATCCATTGCAACATTAAATCTCATTCTCATGTTTAAGAATCTGTTAACTTGAAAAATAATTTATGCTACTACTACCCACTGACTTGGTTTTAATTCTATATTTCTATCCAAGTTAAGAGCCTTAAAACATCTTAAAATGCACACATTAACAGTAGGTCAGGAAAATCTGACCCCCCCCCCACCTCCCCCCTCATCAATCTCTATTCTGGGACTTCAGTATGCATTTGGTTCTGTTTAGCTGTCGAAAAGAAACTCCCCAAGTTAGTTGTACCGATTGAATCCCAAACGTTTCATCAGATTCCTCCTTCTAGTGAAGTCACTGCTGATGTTTACCCTTGTTTTACCCCATTATCTGTCTCTTTGTATTTTGGGAAGTCTTACGATTCTACCTTTCACTTCTGAATTTCTGTTTCCACACCGACTAAACACCCTCTGAATCAGCTGGTCAGCTTGTCACAGTTAGTAGCCAGCATGCCCCTAACTCTCGCTATGGCTGTGTGGTGGTATGCAAATACATTGGTTGACAGGCAGGTAACATCATATCATTGCATTCAGACCGTCAAGTTTTGAAAACTGCCGGGCAAATGAGTTGTAGCCTAACTGAGATTTGTGGAGATGCTTTTGTCAACTAAATTCTCTCAATAAGTAAATTTTATATATATATATATATATATATATATATATATATATATATATATATATATATATATATATATATATATATATATATATATATATATATATATATATATATATATATATATATATATGAAGAGTTCAGATGCAAAAGCCTCTAAGTGCCATCTGAAATTTTCATCTAAAATTAGGATTTTTATATGTTCAGTTATTTCACTTTAATAGCCAGGGAAAGGACCTGCACATTGCAATTAAAGTAAAATGACTCAACCTAAGCATAGGAGCCTGATAAAAATCCTAATTTTAGATGAAAATTTCAGATGGCACTTAGAGGCTTTTGCATCTGAACTCTTTCAATATATATATATATATATATATATATAAACTTTTATATATAATATATAATATATATATATATGAAGTAGGTAGGGCCATGTCACATCCTACAATCCATCAATTTCAGAAAAAATCCCAGTATAAATAAATAAATAAATAAATAAATAAATAAATAAATAAATAATAATAATAATAATAATAATAATAATAATAATAATAATAATAATAATAATAACTGAGGGAAAATATTTATATTAGAGAGGCATGAAACATTTCAAATAAAAATAAATGTTTTACCATGCTCTGAATTTTGCAAGTGCATGTCTAAAAGTGGAGTTGAACGCAGCACAACCTGCTCCTGGAGATCTACCTTCCTGCAGAATCAGTTCACCCTGATCAAACACGTCTGTATGTAATTATCAAGTCTAGAGGTATTAGATACAGGCAAATATTTTCTCATGTTGACATCATAACATCATTCTGATGAATCCTTTAAATAATAAATAATAATAATAATACATTTTATTTATAAAGCACTTTACATTTTAAAGAAAATCTCAAAGTGCTACAATAAAAGCAGGAAAAAAAAAAAAAAAAAAAAAACCACAATCTAAAAATTAAGTTAAAAAACAACTGCCAACTAAAACTAACAAATTTAAACATGAAAAAAAAAAAAAAAAAAAAAAACCTTTACCTTTACTCCAAGGTTGTTGTTTACAAGGCTTCCGTAAGTTACAAATGAGACGTACGCTTTGTAAAACAAATGTCGGTCAAACCCTTAAAAGAGGTGTGTACTGTAGTGGCCTGTTTAAGATTACACTGTCGTTTCCCATCTTGTCTTCCTCAGTGCTGCAGGATAAACATTGTGTGGACGTCTAAATATGCAAAGATTATATTTAAAAATTAAAAAATTCATAATGATACAATTAAAGGAAAAACCAATGTACCGTTGGCTATGAGTTGTTTTAAATCCTATGCTGCCCTCTTATGGTGAAAACAAAAGACACAATTGAATCCAAACACCTACACTTTCATTTCATGGAAATCACATAACATATTTATTTATATAAGGAAAATTTCCAGTGATATTGATAGTTCTAGTTCTTTCTCAGCTTCTTAATCCCTGTTGGTCATTTATAGCTAGAGATCATGGCAATAAAGTGAGGTAGGAGGGGTGTCATTACTTTGGGATTCTGCCTTTGTAACAGATTTATGGCAGCAGTAGGTGGGTCATCTAATGCACCTCAGGCCGAGGCTCATAATTAAGGACCCAGCATGCCGTTCTGGGCAGGTGTACCTCCAGACTGTCTGTCATCATCAGAAAGGAGTGAAAATTGCTTTTAGCTTATCCATCCAGTCTGCCCATGTGACAATGAATCCTAATTTTCACCTGAATCTTAATAAGCCTTGATGGACAGAATTATTGAGGCTAAACATATAATCTTAATATGTTGTGGGGTTTTAAATGTGTAGTTTCTACACACAGTAGTAATGCAAGACAGGTGTGGAAATATAGTGCAAATCTATTGCCTTTAAATCTTAATCATCTCAAAGGAATCCATCTAAGAAAGAGATTTTGTTTAATAATTCATGCATTAATAAGACAGAGGGGTGTTAACATACAGGCAATTAGTCTAAAGCACTTTGTAATGAGCTGTGCCTGTTCTAGAAGACAGAACACAAAAACAACGTGACCTCATATGTATTTTTTGTAAAGTGTGTTTCTACCACACATACATTATGTATCGATAGACATTAAGATGCACAATATGGACAGTATCAAAGCATAAATTATCTGTGGATGAACAACAGATGTACCAATAAATCATTATATTGAAATCATGGCATTAACATTTTGATTATGTTGTATTTAGTTTCTATATAAATTGCATTTTCAATCACATTTCCTAATTTACTTAAATGATCATTTTTATCTTTTTATCTAATTGTTATCATTGTACAGCACTGTTAAAATTTACAGTGCCCAAGACAACTCTGTCAACATTATTACTGTATAAACTAAATGGTTTTTGTACAGAAGAATATGGAGTTTCCCCTCCCCCAGCCCCACTTTCCCCTCTAACTCTCTTGCCATTTCCTTAAAAGGCAATTGTCTCGTCTGGAAAGTTTATTTTTACATTCTTTTCATAGGATTAAAGTAATTCCTTTCAGCTGTGGACCTTTATCGGTGACTCAGAAGTTTAAAAATAGTCCTAGAGGAATGTGATTCTGAAAGCAATAAGAAAATGTGAAATTTCATTCACATGGTAAAACAAATAACTGCAGACCAGACAAATCAAACTAACTTTAGGCCAGTGACACAACATGGGCCATTTTTAATACTGTATACAACACATAATTTTACATTTAACTGGGATTAAATTGCATTTGGCTATATGTTACCTGCTTTAGAAGCCTCCATCCTATAATTACTCCCTGGCATATTTAAAGATGTCTCCATCTTTTAACAGTGCTGTAACATTGCAGCAGGGGTGTCTCCACAATGACCTTGCAGTTCCCAATCGCATCTGCCAGGCAATTAACACCTGCACATACTTTACCAGCTTGTTAACTCATAGCTGTACCACATGGTAGCAGCTGATAAATCTGGCAGAAGATGTACAGTATTCTGCTTAAAAGACAACTAAGATAACTCAAGCTGACAATTTAAAGGTAATAAACAAACCATTAGAAACCCAAGCTTATGTTGATTATGTATTATTATTCCTCCCTTGCCTGTCACTTGTTATAAAAATCATGATTTCTGTACAAATCTGATTACAGTAATAGATTTCGCAATAACTTTTTGTGAGTAGTCCGAGAACCATATGTTAAAAAGTACCACCACAAGAGGGCGCTGTCAGGCTAGTGGAAAAAATACTAGCTCAACTACTAATAAGTGAACTTTGTGAACTATCCTTCCATTCTGTGCTGGATGCCTTTGGAGGAATCTGGACCAACAGACACGTGCTGCCCTGTGGGCCCACTGGTGAAAAAGTGCTTGCTGGTGGTCTTTGTGCAGAAAACCCCCTTTTGTTTTAGCATGCTCTTGTGCCTCTCTGGCCTGCATCAGCATTGTGGACTTTGGGTATATGCTGGACTCTGGCAAAGCTCCTGAGTCATCAACATGGCCTGAACTATTGTATGGGGAGATTTAGCAGGGGCTATTGACCAGCAACTGCTCACACCACTGGCAGCTCATGCTCTCTGCCTATGCAAACACACATGCACTCATTGTTTTTAAATTACAAATGGTTAAAAAACATGTGTGGTATGTATATCCATGTGAACAAGGTACTGGTAGCAAAAACAAAATTCCTGACCTCGGTGTCAGTATAGCAAAAGGCCTGAAGAGTTTATTTTTTAAAGCATTTACTTCAACCCAATTCTTCATCTGTCATGCAGATAAAAAACAAAACAAAAAAAACATTTAAACTCATGTGTTACATGCAACTATATTTAGCAAATATATTTAAATCAATTGTTTATTTATATATTGTTAAATGTACAGTTTGTCATGACAATGCTCAAATACTTGTTTTCTATAAAAAAGGTAACTGAAGTCAATTTTTTTCTAAGTTTGTAAGAGCCCATTAACCAACAGAGGGGAGTATTGAGTTATAGCAACAGAAGATGATGAAAACGATGAGATAACTGTTAATAAATAAATTCATACATAAAAAAATGGTTATTTGACATACTTAATATAATATAATTTAGTTCACCCAAAAATGAAAATTCTTGAGGGAGCAACTTGAGAGAGTAGTTTTTTTTATTATTAATTTATTTTTTGTTGTATTATTTATTTATTTATTTTGGTGTATTATCTATTATCACTTTACTTTTATTCAGCAAAAACATTCCATTTATCAAAAGAGACAGTAAAGACGGTTATAATGTTACAAAATAATTACATTTCAAATAAATGCTGTTCTTTTGACTTTTTAGTTGATCAAAGAATGCAAATGAATAATGCATAACAAATACATAAACAAACTGCATCAGCACAAAACTAAATACATTTATTCATACAGTATGATTTCTGAAGAATCATGTGACACTGAAGACTAGAATAATTGCTGCTGAAAATTCAGCTTTGTCATCAAAGAAATAGATCACTTTTAAAAAATATATTAAAATTGAAAACAGTTGTAATAATATTTCATGATATTGCCATTTATTTATGTTATTTTATTTTTAATCATTAATTTATAAATAAATATATATGTAAGATTTATATAAATATCTTTTATTAAAATGCTTTGTTTGAAGCTGACTTTTAAATGGAACTAATTAAACCACGAGACAGAAACTTAATGTGAGCTCAGTGTAATTTTTTTTTATTATTATTAAATAGTTTAAGGAACAATCAACTACATATTAAAATACCTATAACTCTTGAACACGTCGGATGGAGCCGACAGTAGGATGCATGGCACTCCAGTCAGTGAAGTGGTGGTACTCGCCTCTCTCCAACAAATACTGATGTCCCCTGAAATTAGGATGCTCATAGAAAACCCAGGCCCCATCCAGAACGTTACAGGACTGTACCTCACGGTGACCGAAGCGGTCATAAACAGAGGGCCAGTCCTCACTGCACTCCATAATCTGACCCTTGAAGTCAGGCCGCTCATACAGACGGATACGGAAATTGCCAGTATGCTGCAAAAGAGAGAGTGGATAGCCAAATACCATTACAATGCACTGATTTCTGGTAGGCCCTTTACTGTAGAAAGAGCAGAATCATATCTAGAATCACCTAAAGTTATTCTAATGGTGCTCTAAATTATTTAAAAAATACATTCAGATTATGCATACTGAAAATAAACTTTCAGCAGGGAACGATAAGGAGTTTAGGGCCAATAATGCATCTTGAATGGTTGTGTGGCACATATGTCTGGTAGGTGAATGTTTTTGTTGAAAAGGTGGAACATAGACCTGCATTTGGCAAAATAGCCCAGCTATGGTTCTCCTAACAGGGATGACTTACATTTTGCACCATGCGACAAGATCTTATAGAGTCACTGAAGCCCATCCAGTGCTGGTAATCAGGATACTCTCCCCTGGTTAGGATGTACTGGCAGCCCATAAAGTTTGGACGTTCATACAAGACCCAGGCCCCACTTTCAACTCGGATGGAGTTACAGTGGCTGAAGTGGGACGACAGCTCTGGGCAGTCCATGCTGCACTCAAAACAATGTCCCTGAAGGTTTTTGTCCTCATAAAAGAAAATCTGTATGGGAGAAGATGTAGAAACATAATTAAGTCAAGAAAAAGATCACAGAGCCAGTTTACGCAAGCAAAAGGTGTCTTACTTTTCCCATTCTGTCCATGTTTGGGGCTAATTTCATTCTTCCTTTTGATGTATGCTGTGT
Source organism: Carassius auratus (assembly GCF_003368295.1). Classification (NCBI taxonomy): domain Eukaryota; kingdom Metazoa; phylum Chordata; class Actinopteri; order Cypriniformes; family Cyprinidae; genus Carassius; species Carassius auratus. The sequence continues at coordinate 15,543,841 of NC_039251.1, read as the reverse complement.
ATTGAAAGGGCAATGAGTGAGATTTATATGTTTCACATTGAGTTGCTCTGCCAGGCAAATCATTGTTATATGAATGCCCGCAGCAACTGCATCATCAACAGCTGATACTGTGATTGTTTCTAGATTGTTCCTGCAGATTAATGCAGTGGCTGTTGTATGGAACACTGACCTTTTGATTTGGCAATGGCTGAGTCCAGAAAATATTTATTGGGCTAATTAAATTGTTTTCCAGATGCTGGTACTGGCAAAGTTGGAGCAGCACTGGCGTCTAGCCACTTGCTCAAATTGGATAAACACATCCCGAATGAAACAATGCATTTTGTGTTTGTACGCTCCACCCAAACTCTTGCTACTGTTAGACAGTAGGTTTACTTTTTTTTTTTTTGATATATATATATATATCTATATATATATATATATAAGAAAATTTAATAAAATAAAAAACTGTAATAAAATGAGTGCATGCTATGCCATGTATTAATGAAAATGTACAAGCAATATGAATGCTCCTGAGCGAAATTTGACTGTCCCAGAAAAAGGGAATGAATATCTATGCAAATGCACTGTATGTAATATAATCAAAATAACTGATTTTGTTTTGCTTTGTAAGTTGTTCAGGAATTGGACAACTGTTGACGAATAGAGGCCACAGTGGCATGCATGGCCCCCCATTCAGTGTGTCACCTGTACTCTCCCTTCTCAAGGAGTTACTGACGGCCACGGTAGTTTGCATGCTCGGAAAACATGCAGGGACCTTCATGAACCTTTCGGGAATGGATCTTTCTGCAGAGGAAATGTTCCTGAATGGATGGGGTGCTTTCTGTAACTTCCCAAGTTTGGCTATCAAAATTGGGCCTCTCAAAGAGCTTCAGGTTGAGATGTACTGAAACCTGGAGGAATACGACACCTATCATGGCATTCCTATATAAGCTCTATTCAGTAGTATTCAGCAGCTTTTCCGCTTGCTCAGGGGCAAATTGCGCATCGCTGCTCACAAATCAATCTGTTGCAGTGTGTTTCAGAACATCTGAAATCCACATCTAAGATAAATGAATGCTCTATTAATCCATATCGCTGTGTATATTGCCTAGTCTGCTAATTGTAAAAAATAAAATAAAATTATGTTAGCAGTATTGCATCATTTCCATGAGAGAAATATTACGAATATTTGCAGCAGCATTTACGCATGCAATTTTACTGGAGCAACACAGAGCAGTCTAGAGAATGTACAGTAATTGCACACCGATAGTTAAGGCCATAAGAACAGGTTTACATGAAACAAGCATTCTCGTGTAGCTGTTTCAACTGGGGTTAACTGTATTAAATGGTGTAATCTCAGTGTCATGGTTGTTTATTTTTCTAAGGTTGTTTTCATTAGCTGTGTGAGTGTGCAGTTGATTCTGCTACACACAGCATCAGAATCACGTTTTTATCACTCTATGGCTTCTATACATATAAGAACTTAGTATCAATGAGAGTCATTTGAAGTATTTCTGCATATTGAATGCTTCCTCTGCTGGACTGCCACCCAATACTTATTAGAGATTCATAATTTCTGATCCACTTTAATTTGTGATTACGCAATGAGTAATGTGAGCATGTGAGCATGAAAAATTAGGGAATATGACATGTGTTGATTAAATACATGATCAACCGGCTGAGATCAAGCTATTGTGTTAATAAAAATAAATAAAAAATAAATAAAATTAATAATAATAATAATAATAATATTAATAATATATATATATATAATAAAATAAAAAACACGTAATTACAGTCATTTTCCTCTGGTTCCTCACTTGTTGAGCTTGGGGTGATGCATCCACCACAAATATATTATTAAGCAAGATTTCTTGCTTAGTTTCTGTTTTATTCTCATTGCTAACCAGTGGGCCCTATTTGAAATTGTTTCATTTGTAAGTTCGCTCTATTTATTTATTTGTGCTATTTACACAATGTTTACGTTCTTTCAAATTCGTGTCCAGGTAAGCAAGACAAATAGTAAATGTAAAACAGCACTGCTAATATTCACAATTGTTGCAAAGTAGTATATTGGTAAGGATTTTTGTCTATGCTCACGCAGGTTGGCAGATTGAGGACACGTATTTTAACAAGGCAAATGTCTATTGGAGATGACAAACCTGTAAACTGATGAGTTGATTTGAGTTATTATATGCTGTTGTTTATGGAGTTTTAAATGGACGCTGAAGCTTTTAGGCTAGGCAGAACCTGTGATCTCTGCTCCATTCATTGCTAGGATGCCAATTCTACTGGTTCTATAGGTATTGCATTAAAGGGACTTGCTGCTCTTTTTAGCTGCTTATAAAGCACCCATTATTATTGCTCCTCTCCCTGCTCATCATGACAGGCTGCATGGACGGGCAGGAAGTTTTTGCGCAGAACACAACCATACCACCAAACCAAAGTTAATGCTAAGTATCTGTCATTTTGATGACAGTGGCCCTGACATAAATTAAACGTTAGCATTAGTTCTGGCAGATCATGTCAGCTGATTCTCACCTATTGCAGCATTCCCATTTAAGCTCTATTCAATAGTATTCAGCAGCTTTTCCACTTGCTCAGGAACAAATTACCCTCCTCCATCCCCAGCTCCTCCTTTTGACACAGTCAGGACTTGGCTTTCTCTCTGCTCATTCATGATAGGCTGCATGGGTGGGCAGGGAGTTTTTGCCCAGAATATAACCATACCGCCAAATGTTTAACCATACCGCCAAAACAAAGTTCATGCTAAGTATCTATCATTTTGATGATAGTGGTCGTGACAGAACTATGTTTACACCTAATCACACTCTTATCTTATGAACACAGACTCACTGAAAGCAATTCAAAATGATTGTGTGGTGCCATTGGATTTACATGCCTAAGCAGACGACAAGATCGGATGCAATCATTAAAGCTAATCCAATTTGCTAATAAAAAAAAAAAAAAAACATTTATTATTATTAGGACATTTACTTTTAGGTTGAAAACAGCTGAAAATAATTTTCAGGTTTCTTTGATGAAGAAAAACATAGACATAGTCTTATCTGACATAGAAAACTTTGTAACATTATAAATGCCTTTATCATCATTGCTAAATTAAAGTGTTCATTTCTATAATTTTTATAATTTTAAACTCCTCAAAATAAATATTATACTGACTCCAATCTTTTGAATGGTATAGTGTATCATGTTACACAAGCTTTTTATTTCAGATAAATGCTGATTTTTGTATCTTTCTATTCATCACAGAATCCTGAAATCCTATTTCAGATATTGATAATAATATTAATAATAATAATAATAATAATAATAATAATAATACACTTTTCTTGAACAGCAAATCAGCATATAAGAATTATTTTTGAAGGATCATGTGACACTGAAGACTGGTCTAATGATGCTAAAAATTTAGCTTTGATCACAGGAATAAATTACATTTTTAAATATATTCAAATAGAAAGCAGTTATTTTAAATAGTAAAAATATTTCACAATATTACTGATTTTGCTGTGCTTTGGATCAAATAAATGCAGGCTTGGTGAGCCGAAGAGAATTCTTTAAAAACATAAAATATCTTACTGTTCAAAAACGTTTGAATGGTAGTTTACTGTATGATATCTATTTACAGCTATTTGTTAATTAATTAGCATCTTGATGCTTTAGATCAGGGGTGTCAAACGCCGGAACCCTGCAGAATTCAGATGCAACCCTAATTAAAAACACTTGATCCAGCTAATCAAGTCCTTCAGGCTTATTTGAAAACTAAGGCCCCGTTTACACGTACATGGTTATTTTGAAGAACAGAGACATTTTCCTTCGTTTGCGCCCTTTGTTTACACGCAAACGGAGAATTCGCCTCTGAAACCGGTTCTTTCTAAAAACTCCGGCCAGAGTGGAGATTTTGAAAATCTTAGTTTGCACATTTGTATGTAAACTGAGACAAACAGGTGTTAAGGCAGCCAACGTCACAGGATGCGCCAGAGCTCGCACCTATGTCAAAAGTTCGACCTATATTTACATGTGATTTTTCCAATGTTGGACACACTGCACAGTGTGTTGCCATTTTGGATTTAGTCAATAATATACTTTTATTAACCTGTAATAATTTAACACATTTACTATGCTTTGGCCTACATTAAATATTTTTCTTTAATTGGTGCCACAATGCCATGACAGTCTGGTAATAGCACCGCCTATTGATCAAAAGTAATTGTACTATAAATACATTTAAATACATTTAAACCACTTTTTTTTTTTTTTTTGTATATAGTTGCCATTTAAAGGGATAGTTCACCCAAAAATGAAAATTTTATTTTTATCTTCTTACCCCCAGGGCATCCAAGAAGTAGGTAACTTTGTTTCTTCAGTAGAACACAAACCAAGATTTCTACTCAAACCGTTGCAGTCTATCAGTGTTATAATGTAAGTGTTTGGGAATCATGGCTAAAACATACAATAAATAAAAGAAACAAAAATATACACAAACAAAACCAAATTAAACCCTGCGGCTTGTGTTGATACACTGATGTCTAAAGACACAAAACGATCGCTCTGTGCAAGACACCAAGTACAACTTGTTCCTGCATCAACATCCTTGTTGATCCTGGAACAACATTCCAATCAACCAATCAGAATTCAGATAAAGATCTATACGTTAGAGACAGAGTTTGATCAAACATCCTTGCTTAATAACTAAGAAGGCCGTAAATAACCTATACATTTCAAATAATGTTACTGCAATCAAATGCTTCTTCGAAGTGCAGAATGGGAAAAGGGAGACTTAAAAAGGACTAATATGGGGTGCATTATGTCAAAGCCAATACATTAGAGATCTGGCAAATACTGAATATAAACAAAAAATTACAATTTCCTTTCATAAACATTTACATAAAGTTTTGCTTCACATCATTGTTAATTCTAGTGACCTCTCTTGGTAGAACCGTTGAAATTGCTACAGTTATGTGAAATCATTTAAAGCACACTGGACCTGCTGATCTATTTTGCAAAAATGAATTATGATTTTGTTCATTTGACATGAACATGACTTATTTAAATTAACTTAAAAATAAGACTCTTTATGATGACTAACAAGTATTACTTTTTAAGCACTTGAAAAATTTTGCTACTTTAAGGAATTCTTCAGACAACTCTTGGCTGATGTGATTTCTTCAGCTTTTTCACTTTCATTTGCTTTCTCTCTCGCTCTCTCGCTCTCTCTCTCTCTCTCACTCTATCTTTCTGTTTGTCTTTCATTCTATTTGTTTCATGTAGGCTGTGATTGCACAATTTAAATTAACAGAAATCACAGACCTGCTTGATCATCAGGTTCCAGGCTATTTGAATAACAAAAACTATTATCAGCCTATAAAGTATAAAAGGCAGCAGTCAGACAGACAGCAACTGGACAGAATCCCACGAAGACTAGCAAACATGGGCAAGGTATGTATTGGGTGGCTTTAATCCAGTGGAGTAGAGCTGCCAAAAACAGCAAAATCCTCCATAAATTTATTAAATGGAAAGATGGCTTTTTTATGTTTTTATGTACATTTGCTACATAAACAAGCTCTAAAACAAATACCTGTTGTATAATGCAAGGCAAACAAGCCAGTTACTTCAAATGTTAAAGGTTATGGTCTACAGAGAGACCACTTGTCTTCTGGTATTCACATTATTCAATTTTTTTTTCTTTGTAGATCATCTTCTACGAGGACAAGAATTTCCAGGGTCGCTCCTATGAGTGCAGCAGTGACTGCTCTGATATGTCTACCTACCTCAGCCGCTGCCATTCATGCAGAGTGGAGAGCGGCTGCTTTGTGGTCTATGACCGTCCTAACTACATGGGAAACCAGTTCTTTATGAGGAGGGGCGAGTATGCGGATTGCATGCGCATGGGAATGAGTGATGGCATCAGGTCCTGTCGAATGGTTCCTCAGGTAACAAAAAATAAAACAATAATACTGTTATCATTTTAATCATAAAAAATTATAGCTCAACTATTCAGAATGTATTGAATTAGAAATGCATTGAATCAGACTGAATCAATAAATTTATTTTCATCTTACAGTACAGGGGACCCTACAGAATGAGGATCTATGAGAGGGAGAACTTTGGAGGTCAGATGTATGATCTGACAGATGACTGCGATTCCTTCATGGACCGTTATCGCATGTCCGACTGCCAGTCTTGCAATGTGATGGACGGCCACTGGCTCATGTATGAGCAGCCCCACTACAGAGGCAGGATGATATACTTCAGGCCTGGAGAGTACAGGAGCTTCAGGGATATGGGATACAGCAATGTCAGATTCAGCTCTGTTAGAAGAATCATGGACTTGTGTTAAATTCACAGTCTGAAACTATCAATGATAGCATAAGCATAAACAAACAATAAATTCCTCAACATGCATTTTTTCTGTGGTCTTGGCCTGTTTTCAACACTTTTGATTTCTGCCATTAGTGTAATTTTACCAAAAGTATGCAAATCAATGGAAATGAAACATATCAAAAAATATTAAGCCCCTTTCAAACAGCAATACCAGTAAATTGCTGCAAAAAGGAGCTACTTTTCCAGTAAATATGAAAATTTGCTGTTCGGACAGGAAATGATGTTCCACCTTTGACTGGTAAAGCACCTTCACACATCAGTTTCAAAATACCTGTTAATTCTGTGACATCATCAACAGGAAATGTTGGGTTTTAAGCATGGAGGGGTATACACAGTCAGTGTTTTTGATGTTTTCATTTTGTGTCAAACGTTCACATTCATTCAGCTGCTTTTGGCCGAGAGACATTGTATAAGCCAACAAGTCAAACTTGTGCGGAGTAAATGATAAAAATGCGCCAGAATGTTATGATTGGCCCAGAGTAGACATTTTGATTTCACAAAAAATAAATTTCTGGTAATTTACTGGTCATGTTACAACGGCTCAAACTGTTAAATTTCCTGAAAGAATTTACCAGTATTTTTGAAAAGGTCCTGTATACACATGATCTTTAATTGTGTTTACCAGTAAAGCCTGTATGTGTGAAAGATGAAAGAGCCCAACATTGATTGTGCTGTATTACCAAAATGCTCAGGGTGCGTCATAGCAATGGCCTTGTGGGAAGTACTCTGAAATGTGCCTCAGGTGTTGTAGAGGTCCTTTGCAAGTCCTGTTTCTTTCTCTCCTCTCTTCCTACACTGTCCAGTCCAATAATGGTAACCCCCCCAAAAAAAAATATAACAAAAACATTGACATGGGCAATGTAAAAATAGTGTATCATACTGTGAAATACACTTTTGTATAATCAATCTGTCCTAGACACAAATATAATTTTTAGTTTAATTTGCCAGTCTTAAATGAAAACATTAAACAAACACCAGCATAACAGCTAATAGAAAAAGCAAAAATAATTGAGTATGGAATGAGGAGATCTTCAATTACCAGGGTCCCTGGACTGGTATGGTTGACAATGTCAGTTTTAGTAAAAAAATAAATAAAAAAAATAAACAACAACAACAACAACAAAAAAACCTTACAAAACATATTTTATTACTGAAATATATGTCTGATCTATCCTCTCTATTCTGTTTCAAAAGTATAGCGAATGACACATCAGTGGACCAGTTGTCCTCCTCCACCTGCCCCACAACCAAGAAAAGCCACAGTTGGTACAGGGTATAGGCGGAAACATTTCTGGTAACTACTTGTAGACTAGTTTAGAAAAAATAGAATTGCTGAGTAAGAAGTTCAAACAATGGGCTATAGATTTTTAGCAATCAAGTTGAGTATAAAAGCAACCCAGTAAAACACTGGCACTTTAGAAACAAATGCAAAATCATGGGAAAGGTAGGAGATAACTATGCTGAAGAAGACAAATGTGCTTTTGAATGGGATTACTACTAAGACCAAGTCACACCTGAAATAAGATCTACATTGATTTAACAATGTCATCTATTATTGGAGGGATATGGTGTACTTTCAAATGGATTAACAAGCAAAGTAAAGAACAAAGAGTAGCATATCCATTGTAAGCATGTCTTTTTGTCACTATACTTTCCAGATAATATTCTATGAGGACAGAAACTTCCATGGTCGTAACTATGAGACTAGCGGTGATTGTCCTGAAGTGACCTCATACCTGAGCCGCTGCTGCTCATGTAGGGTGGAAAGTGGCTGCTTCATGGTCTATGAGCGCACCAACTTCATGGGTCACCAAATGCTGGTAAGAAGAGGAGACTATCCGGATAACCAACGGATCATGGGAGCAAGCATCAGTGACTGCATCAGATCTTGCAGAATGATCCCTATGGTAATTCTATTTTTACACACACACACACACACACACACACACACACACACACACACACACACACACACACACACACACACACACACACACACACACACACACACACACACACACACACATATATATATATTAAACTGATGTAACTGAATTACTAAACAATTGTATATTTTCAGCATAAAGGAGCGTTCAGAATGAGAATCTTCGAAGGAGAGAACTTTGTCGGACAAAAGTATGAGCTGATGGATGACTGCGAGTCAATCCAGGAACGTTTTCACATGGCTGATTGCCAGTCCTGCAATGTCACACATGGCCACTGGCTGCTTTATGAACAACCCAATTTTGAAGGCAGAATGATATACATCAGGCCAGGGGAGTACAGCAGCTTTAATAATATTGGTCTAGGCCCAATGAAAATTCATTCCATCAGACGCATCATGGAATCCTGTTAGAAGAAATTACACTTGCTAAGAAATCCTCAGACCATTCATTGTCAGACCTTATGCTGGTGCAGTGTGCCCAGAGTTCCTCCTGATGCATGACAATGCCCAGCCTCATATGGCAAGTGTATAGGCAGCTTCTGGATAACAAAGCCATTGATGCCACTGACAGGAACTCACATTCCCCATAACTGAGTACAATTGAGAACCTATTCAATGTTATGTATCGGGGCATTTGAAGTCAACATATGCTGTCTTGGAGCTTGCTTATGGGTATGTGACCATACACACTAATGACTTACAGTATAATAAGTTACCATAATGAATTTAATGCAAGTAGGATCAACCTGTAATTTCAAATTTTTACTTTAATTTTGAATCCAGCCCTCAATGGTTTGATGATTTTGGCTTGTACTGACCATTGTCATTTGGTTCTCAACCAATTACACAATGTAAATAAGTAAATATTTTAAATTTCAATATTTCATTCATTAAAATCCAATGTACAAGTTATGTGTTCCATCCTTCCTTCCATCTATCCCATCTATCTATCTATCTATCTACTCTTAGTATTTATTAGTGCGATAGTACGGTTGCGATGTGATCGATCTATCTCGGTGAGCAAAGTGAGGACCTCTGGATATCAATGAGCAATTGAGAGAAAAACAGTGATGGACAAGGGCCTTCAATCAATTAAATTATCTGAATGTTTTGACGTCTGCTGCGTCCCTCCAGATCAGCTACTTTGTGTTTTAGCAGATCGTTGTCTTTCTGCAACTCTGCAATAGTATAATTTAGCCAATTTTACCAAGTGTTTCATATTTCTGTGTTCGTAGTGTTATATTTACAATATTAAAATCATAAGATAATATAATTTATACAATTTTCATTGCAATTTTGATAAATGGTAAGATGGATTTTGTTGATACTGATTTCATTTAACTGCTATAACAGCCTAGTGATAGTGATAATTAGAGTAATTAAAATGTTCAACAGTATGTAACTATATTTGATAAATAATTATGAAAGGAGTATACAAAATGTCTTTGTGTGGCCATGAAAGAGAAGACAATCGATGAACAGCATCAGGGTTACGGGTGCCAAAGACTCTTTTATGCAGGTGGGGAATGAAGGCTAGCATGTCTGGTCCAATCAAACAGAGAAGCTACAGAATTGTAGCTCAGTTTGTTGAAAAACTTAGTGTTGGCCATGACAGAAAGATGTCAGGAGACACTGTGCATTGCAGTTTGCTGATTTGGGGACTAGGTAGCCACAGACTGTTCAGGGTGCCCATGATGACCCGTCTACTGTTGAAAATGCAAAGTTGTTTTCTGATGGCAGTGTCCTCTTTCAGCAGTACTCTGTCACAATCAAAAAAAAGGTCAGGTTTGAGGAACATAACAAAGATTTTGAGGTGTTGTCCCCAACTCTGAGTCCAATTGAGCCACTTTCCTTAGAGTTTAGCTCTAACCCTAATCAAACACACCTGAGTTTGCTAATCAGGGTCTTCAGGGTCATTAGAAAATCACAGGTTTGTTTTATTAGGGTTGGAGTTAAACTCGGCAGGAAAGTGGATCTTGTGAGCCAGATTTGAGGATCACTGATCTATGGGTTATGCAGGACCAACAAATCTGGTCCATAGAGTCCCGATAAAGATGATAGATATAAAGATGATACCACAGTTATTGTCACTCATCATGGACATAAAAACCTTTTTCCAGTGACAGTACAGTGCAACAGCTTGTCACTGGAACAAGACCCTTAAAAGAACATATTTGATCCTTTTTTTTACCTCTAATAGGTAGGTCTACAAATTAGTACCTTAATGGTAAGAATTACTACTCTTAAGTTACTGATACAGTATGGTTTACTTCTACGATGGACATCTGTTGTACCCCAAAAGATACAATTTTGGCCCTTTTTTCTGTGTGACCTGGATGAATGTGAGATTTCCCTGCCTGAAATTGCCGGCCCTGAACTCCACCACACAATGGTGATAGCTCAAAGCTCAGTACTTGGGTTAATCAAACCAGTTACTTGAACCTGAACACTACATCATAAGTAAGTCAATAGATTGCTACTACTTGTTTCCTAAGGGTGTGCAAACATGGCTGCAAAACTGAAACCTCTAGACAGGAAAAAAAAAAACGTAATAAAATCATTACAATTATTGTTCATTGCATAGTGTCTAAGTTAACTTGCCACTGAACAATGTTTTGTAAATAAGCATTTATATATATATATATATATATATATATATATATATATATATATATATATATATATATATAAGTAATTTACATGTACAGTGAATTTTCTACTGTTTCACATCTAAAAAGGAAATTGTGTTGCCCACTCACAACTGTACCGCTCATGCTGACAAATATCCCCATAGATCTCACTTTTCATTAGGGCCTCTACGTATTTTTGCTGGGTCAGGAGCTTACTCACAATGCAGGGCACATATTCTTTGGTATAAAAGTGAGTGCTTCATACAGACTGTGTCAGTGTAGCTGGCAGATCCACTCAGTTCTGAGGAGCAATTTACACAACTGTGACCATGGGCAAAGTAAGTTATGCAATCTTAAGTTGCAACAATTTCAAACTGAAAATACTTAAAACAAACAAAAAAATGTTTAATGAGATTATGCAATGCATAATGTTATCCTATAAAATGATATAGAATGCATAAATGCAACAAATGTTCCTAATTAAAAACTTTAAATCAATAAAATAATAACTTGGACTCTTCAGGTCATCTTCTACGAGGACAGGAACTTCCAGGGTCGCTCTTATGAGTGTATGAGCGACTGTGGTGACTTCTCCGCCTACATGAGCCGCTGTCACTCTTGCAGAGTGGAGAGTGGATGTTGGATGATGTACGATCGTCCCAATTACATGGGAAATCAGTACTTCTTTAGGAGGGGTGAATATGCTGATTACATGTCTATGTTTGGAATGAGTGAATGCAGGTCCTGCCGTATGATCCCTATGGTGAGTTCTACATTTCATAGTAGATGAGAAAGTGAACACATTTGGGCCTCTTAACATTTGATCCCTAATGATCCCTAATACCTGTTCAACATAAATATAATTGTCTTCTCTCCCGCTAAAGTACAGGGGATCCTACAGAATGAGGATTTACGAGAGGGAGAACTTCATGGGTCAGATGTACGAGATGATGGATGATTGTGACAGCATCATGGACCGTTATCGCATGTCTCAATGCCAGTCCTGTCATGTGATGGACGGCCACTGGCTCTTCTATGAGCAGCCCCACTACAGAGGCAGGATGTGGTACTTCAGGCCTGGAGAGTACAGGAGCTTCAGAGATATGGGTGGCATGAGATTCATGAGCATGAGGCGTATCATGGAATCTTGTTACTAGTGTTCCAGTGTTTCAATAAAATTATTTCTCTACAAAAGCAAACTGTCAAAATGAGTATTCCACAAATTTGTCTGAATTGATTTCTGAATTTACAGTTTTTATAAGTTTTTTTTTTTATACTGATACCACGGACAGGAAACATAATTTATCCTCTCTGACAAGAACAGTGATAAATTAGTACATTTTAAATTATAAAAATACTATTATACTAACATTAAAACAAAATGCACACAGTTTCTGAATATGCAAATTTTCATAAAGAATATGATCATTTTTATTATTCTCTCTCAATATTTCCGGTCTATATTCTATTACCCTGTTTTTAAATGTTAATTAATAAATTTGTTTCACAATTTACCACCAAAAAAATAAATAGAAAATACAGATACTATAAATACACTATCCATTTAATAAAATAGCAGTCTGTCCATTAAAATTATGTATGGATTAGTGTGGGTCAATGATTAAATGTTTAATCCCGATCAATCGCATTATTTTTAGTTAAAATATTTTTTGTAAATCTCAACTTAAATATTAATGTAATCAAAAGAAATATAAAACCATTTGCCACTGCCAGGGCATTAATGTTATTATAGAAAATCTTGAATATTTTAATGTAGAAAAACAAGTTATGCTCAAAGTCCAGAGCCTCGATCATATCATTATAACGGGACACCTTTCAAATAGATACTAGCACGATCGCGGCACCCAACACAACACTTAATGGGTGAGTGCAGTAGTGAGTGGGTAGAGACTCATGTGTGCGGGGTGCGGATAAGGGTGTACTCAGTACTAGCCTTTTCACACTAGGCAATCCTAACTGCACGAGAGCATGTTTGACCCCCAAAGCCCACGGTTCAGTTGGGCTCGTGCACGGAACAAATGTAGTGTGAGTGCTAACCGCGCCGGAGCACTTAACTTCTGATATATGCAGCATATATATATAATGCGAGAGGGCCATGTCCGCAGGGCCGCATCTCTAATGACTCAAAATAATAAACTGCAAAGTGATGCACTCCACTGTGCTGATTGAGAGCGCTTCTCTGCTGTCTTCACGTGCTTCACATTTCCCACTTATGAAGTCGTGTATACGAGCTCATTGCATTCTTTTCTGTTAAAAATAACAATGAACAGTGGCTTGTGAATGCTTAGCCTAAATAATTTTAATGTGTTATGTTAGGCCGAACCCAAATGCTCTCATTGATGGAATGCATGCTGACGCTCATCTCAATTCAGAACTGATCACCCGTCCATCATACTTGACCCATGGTTTGTCTGTATTTGTGATTGGTCTTTCTTGAATGATTCGTTAATTTTTAACTAAACTTTAATGTGAACCAGAATGAACGAGTCATCTCTGGGAGTGAGTCATTCAGTCGCTCATGTATAATATTCTATAGGTACTGTACTGGAATAAGTCTAGTAGTTCATCTGTTTCAGTCAATGCAGTCTGAGCCGGAAAGAGAATTGATCAGTTCATCTTTCGAGTCTTCGGGTTTTTCGAGTCGTTCATACATCACGTGACAGACCCATAAGTGTAAACAATGCAGCCCTGAGCTGGAAATAGAATTGAATAGTTCCTCTTCAAGAACTTGAGCTGCATCAGAAAAACACTTTGGGGAACGCCCTTCAGCATGACCGGCCCTGAATCATGTGTGTAATCAGTGTGTTGTCTGCTTGAGAGTGAAGCACGTGGAATCAGCTCTCGAGGGAGTTGACGGCTCCAATGCAAGCGTTTTGCTTTACTCTCAGAAGGCTCTCTTTGAGGAGGGAGCCATCACTGGCGTTTCTAGCGGTGCCCGCTTTTGCCCAGGCGGAGAGGTGGTTGTGCTCATCGGTTTCCCTTTTGGATCTTGTGGAAGGAAAGTAGATGGCCAAGTCACTATCTTCTTCCTTAACCACCAGATCCGGCACCCGCTCTCGGGGGTTCGGAAGCCCATGTTACAGTACTTTCCCCCCGTTGAGAGGGTGCGATACTCTGCCTGTCTTTCTCTGAGGAGATTGATGTGGAGGGCGTCAATGAGCTCACCAGTTGCACAAGTATCAGTTGCACAAGCATCAGTTATACAAGCATATTATGCCTAATATTATAATACGCAGCATTAATGAGGAGTGTACAGTCGGCTCTCGGGGGGCTGATTGTGCTTTTCTCGCTGTTAAGTGCTCTGCTCTCGCCAGGCACACGCCAAGGAGTGTGTCCATGCATGTGATCTTGCGATTGTGGTCCCGCTGCTGCTGAGGCACAGTGGCGACCAAGATCACGGGGATCACACATGATCTGGCGGACGGGTTGTAGGCGGCTCGTCCTATCTCCACCCGTGTTCCCTAGACCAAGAGCTCGTTCTCAAGGCTTCTCGAGTGAGAACATGTGTTTACCTCTCTTCCTCTAAGGAGGTTGAGGCGGTCATCAAGGGCTGCTGGGCAGGAGCAGACCCAGCCCTACCATGTTCCCGCCCCTTTTGTTGGGTGTGTCACTTCTTGTACTCCGCAGAGGCTAGAATCAGAGTAGCACTCCCAGTCTGAAGGCTTCTAGTGGAACCACTGTGGACCGTCTTTTTCGCTGGATAGCCTACGTCGTAACGTCCTAAGGACTTTTTGAGGGCCAGCTCCCTCTGGGAAAGAGCGGTGTACACTGCATTACATGATGCCTATCTCTCCTCAGTGCCCTCAGGAGATCTGCCAACCCTGCCAGTGTTTCAGGGTGCAGCAGTCTCTGGTGAGCACTTCTCTCCCCCATGCAGGCTCTGGTCTAGTCTTCCTAGCAGACAACGTGGGTCTAAGGACCATCATTTAAGGAGACTTCAGCTATGAGAGTTGATTTCTTCAGCTGATTTCTTTCTTTGACGGCATAAGAATAATCATAAGCTCCTATATGAGGAAATGGTTAGATATTCCAATAGCTGGGAATCAACAGCCAAACAATGCATCAAACCATTAAAGAAAAAGCAGCTACTAAAGAACACTGCAGCAGGAGGCTCTGGACCATGCCTGAAGACCCCAGTTAGGCCCCAAGATGATGGGGACATACACCCAGGTCTGATCAGACTGAGGTGGGTCTGCCTCTGCAGAGGTTGTATTGTGCTTAAAAGGCCAAACTCCTACATCAACTGAGGGGCCCCTGCCATCTACTAGTGGTTGCAAGACAATCAAGAAGTGCAAGACACCTATGTGCAGCAGTGTTGAACTGTTTGCACACATACATAAATGCTGCTATTGTTTCATTTAGATCTGACAGATAAATTGTCTCTGGACTGGACCTTTGCTGTTTCAAATGTGATTAGACAGTCTTATTAACACTGCAGTCCATCTTTATTATTTTATTTGTCACTATGGTTGCAAGCAAAAAAATACTGTATTGGCTCGACTCACATTGCACTTTTATATAGACATTACACAGCTGCTACTGCATGCTGCTGTGTGTAAATGACATTGAGAGACTAAATGTAGTTTCATAAATATAGTTCAGACAGGAAACACTTTGGCAAGTTACTTGAGTTTATTGAACACAATTTATCTTTGGCGGTATGGTTCCTTATGGGGGTTCTTGCTCCTGAAATAATTGAACATACAAGAGCTTTAAACATTAATCCCTGGAACCATCAGCTTAGAAATACATGACCGTTAAGACTCTTAATAATGCTTTTAAGCAAACAGTGATAATCATGTAGATGTGGCAGTGGGATGTCTTTCCTGTAGCCTGGTTATGAAGATGAGTGTCTCTAAGTAGTGAGGTCCATGCCCGCTAAGATTTGGAAGCCTTAGTGATCTGAAACAAAGAAGACAACAACCAGAAGGTGCACAGTAATATGCTTATGCTTATAATGGCGAAGGAGGGAGGGTTCTGAGCCATTGAGCATACTTACCTAGCAGTGGTGCCACATTTATATGTCCTGTGTCTAATAAGACAGTGGTAGTGATTGGAGTGATTTGACAGCTGACTGCATCAGCTGGTCACAGCCTGAGCCTCTGTGTAGCTGCTTTTGTCAATTACAACATTTCTTAAATTGTGCAGGTCCCACTTGTGCTGCAAAAGCAGGTCTGATATGTTGGGATGGGGCATCAGTGGATCAGATCTGTTGGTCCAGCACATCCTATAGATGCTGAATCAGATTGAGAGCTGGGGAATTTGGAGGTTAAGGCAACACCTGGAACTCTTTGCCATGTTCCACAAATAATTACTGAACAATTTTTTTGTTCATTGTTTATTATCCTACTGAAAGGGTCTACTGCCAGAATGAAACACCGTTGCCATGAAGGGGATTGCATATTCCGTAACAATCTTACAATAAGTAGTAAGTGTCAAAACATTCACATGAATGCCATGACCCAATGTTTTCCAGCAGAACATTGCCCAGAGCATAACTGGCCATTGTCAAAGTCACTTTTTTTTTTGTCTTGCTTTAAACCATTTGAAATTCAAAAATTCTGACTGTTCTCTTGCTGCTTTATATATCCCACCCTTCAAAATGTGACATTCTAATGAAATCGTGTTGTTAATTGCACCTGTGAGTGGCTCTAATGTTGTTGCTGATTAGAGTGTATTGTACATAATGTTGCAAAATTGCTAAGGATAACATTTTTTTTTTTTTTAAATCAAACCAGTTTCTACTGTATCTGTTATATTAATATTAATACAAATATTTAATTCAAAAGTAGTATTCTTATTTTATACAACAGTCGGTTTCAGTCAGAGCTGATACCCTTATAGATAGTTCACATAGACATATAGTGGCGTGGCGCAAGAGGTGACTTGAGTTTATATTCTGGCTCGCAGACCTTTCCCCATTCTTACTGCAAATTATTTTTTTTTTTAAAGTTAACACACATTTGACATTCAAATTTTAATCTACAACATTTGTACAAAAAGTTTAGTACATTATACCCACAATAGTAAGGTCAAATGTACTGTACAGTTTTCAGAGAACAATTGGCAGAAAAATTACAAAACCATGTATGTTGGTCCTATATATGGTGTCTTTGACAACTTGCACAGTCAGGAATTGGCTAACAATAGAGGCTGTAGCCTTTAGTCTTGGTCTTGTATAAAAGCACAGGTGACAGTCAGTCAACAAGCAGAATCAGCTTCAGCTTCAGCTTCTCCTTTGTGGAACAACCGAGGATCACTCAGTGCAACCATGATGGGCAAGGTAAATTTCAATTCAACAACAATTTTATATTAAATTTAATTAGAATTACCCTTAATTTTAAAGATAGAACTGTAAAATATAAAAATAATAATTCTGACTTTTCAGGTCATCTTCTATGAGGACAGGAACTTCCAGGGTCGCTCTTATGAGTGTATGAGCGACTGTGGTGATTTCTCCTCCTACATGAGCCGCTGTCACTCTTGCAGAGTGGAGAGTGGATGCTGGATGATGTATGATCGTCCCAATTACATGGGAAATCAGTATTTCTTTAGGAGAGGAGACTATGCCGACTACATGTCTATGTTTGGAATGAACAACTGCATCAGGTCCTGCCGTATGATCCCTATGGTGAGCTAAGTTTAAGCTCTTAAGATAACAAATAAACATAGATTCATTTGAAACTTTTTTTGGCTGAAAAACTGATAAATGAGTTTTTTTCCACTACAGTACAGGGGATCCTACAGAATGAGGATCTATGAGAGGGAGAACTTCATGGGTCAGATGTACGAGATGATGGATGATTGTGACAGCATCATGGACCGTTATCGCATGTCTCAATGCCAGTCCTGTCATGTGATGGACGGCCACTGGCTCTTCTATGAGCAGCCCCACTACAGAGGCAGAATGTGGCACTTTGGCCCTGGAGAGTACAGGAGCTTCAGCAATATGGGTGGCATGAGATTCATGAGCATGAGGCGTATCATGGACTCCTGGTACTAGTGTCCCAAAGTTTCAATAAAATAATTTGTAACTAAACATTGTGTTAAGTACCACCTATATTTGTATTTATGAACCTATTTAAGATGATAGCCAACAACATTTTATAGTTAACACATCCGCTAGTTCTTAAAAATGACTATTTCAGCTGTGCAACATTAAGTCCAAAGCCAGAGACTGTCTTTAAGAAAACCTTTCAAAACCCAACAGGATATTGCAACCTTGAGCAAGGCACTTGAACCTCATTTTACAGCAGAGAGCAGAGACATTTTATTTATGAACCATTTTATTTATTAAGCATACCAGAACTTCAATTGGCTTAATTGTTTAACGGCTACTTACTTGATTTCCACATAACACCAGATATCTGTCATTCTCAAAAAAAACCTGTTTAACTTTAGGCCCTCATTATAAAGACAACAAAATAGGCCTACTCATTGATTCAGAGGTTGTAAGACAATAAACACAGCTGTACTGTTGAATTTTTACAGAATTGGCCAATATTTCTAAATCAACACAGCCTTATCTCATCATTGTAATAATTTGAATGAGTTAACAAGTTAAATTGTAAGATACTTTGAGAGGGATTTTCCTAGACAAAACAATCAAAACAGTTTCAATGTGGAATATGCAGGATGCAGGATATTTTTAGCCGGCTTGCTTGTCATTGTTTAAAAAAAGTAAATGCTTACCTATGTCAGTGCACAAATTGATGAATGCATTCATGATTTATGCAATACAACATACATTTAATCAATGTCAAATTCCCGCTTATGCCGTTTATTTAGAAAATACAGGATTAGTTTCCACTGTTATGCTGATGATACTCAACTATACATTAAATCTCAACAAGACCAGATGAAACTTCTAAATTATCTAAGCAGAGTGTGTTAAAAATATAAAATATTATATGACCCATAATTTTCTCCAATGAAATTCAGATTAAAGACAGAGATATTACTTATTGAACCAAGAAACAATACACAAAATATCTTGGACTGCTATTTGCAACTAGACAGATGTACTGTTACTTCCTCTACAGTCAAATATCTGGGTGTTATATTAGCCAGAAACTTGTCTTTTGAAAAGACAAGACAAAACATGTTTCCCATGTTACAAAAACAGTATTCTTCCATCTTAGAAACATTGCCAAGCTACAGAACATTACCTGTTTCTGACGCAGAAAAGCTAGTTCATGCATTCCCTGTAGACTGGACTATTGTAATGTACTGCTACATGTACTGTAGGTGGCTGTCCTGCATTCTCAATAAACAAGTTACAGGTAGTCCAAAAGTGGAGCGACTAGAGTCCTTACCAGATCAAGGATATATGATCATATTGCCCCAATTCTACAATCTCTGCACTGGCTACCTATTAAGTTCTGTATCAGTTACAAAATATTATTACCTAAGGCTCTTAATGGGTTAACTCCTGCGTACCTAACTAGTCTTATTCCAAACTCTGGAATAGCCTTCCTGATAACATTTGCCGTTCACAAACACACCCTCACCATTTAAATCTAGATTAAAGACACATCTCTTTGGCCAAGCATTCTAATAATGCGTCTCATAATCTTTTACTACAGTTATATCAAATCAAATGCACATTATTATTATGAAAATATTTACTTGGGTTAAACTAAGTAATTTTACTAGGTTGGAACAGCAGCTAATTATGTCTCCATTTGTTTCTCTGTTTCTGCCACAGGATTGACCCCCCATGGTAACTAGGATTTACACAAGCTTCAGTCTGGATCCAGAACACCTGAAAAGAGATGATGCTGACCCTCAGAGGACCTCAGATGATATAAACCCTGAAACAACAGACAGAACAACCAAATTTTGCTATAAGTTTAATTGCAAAATATAATAATTGCTGTGAATACTGTTCATCTTCTTTTTGAGTACATCCTTAATTTATTTTTCTGCACATTTCTGCAATATGTACATTAACTGAAAAGTCTTGAATCTTTGCTTTGCAACATTTTGTGTTGTGAAAAGTGCTATACAAATAAACTTGAATTGAAAATATCTGAATAGTTTGAGCAAATTGTGCAACATATACACATACAAATGCACACAGTAGGTATGCCATTATTTACTTAAGCACATTTCGTTCCAAAATCTCAATTTTTTTATTTATTTTGGGGCATACAAAATTTGTTTTTGTGAGTCTCCTGGCTGTTATTTTTCCATACCATGTACAAGAATGGGAACTGGGGCTATCAAGATCTAAAAATATAAAATACATGGATTTCATTCACTATATTACAACTGCTATGAATCTTTAACATAGCTTCCAAATGAAAACCAAAGTAGTGTGTGGTTTCCAAATAAATCTATTTAATTTTAACCTATTTTGTTCATATTTCTCTTTACATGCTGTCAAACATATTCCAACCACAATCTTGTCAGATGACAGTTTTTAGGAAAAAAAAAACAATAACTTATTTCTTCTTATCTTGACAGATGCCAAAAATAAATAGAGGTAATCTTAGGGAAACTGCTTTATTGGATTTACTACTAATACTAATAATAATAATTTTTATTGAGTTGCTTGATTTGTCTCAATAGGAGTACAACACATTTTTTATTTCTCCGAGACAAAGCAATCAGCTAACCAAAACTGTTTCAAATCAATTCAAATCGGCAAATCAAAAAGGATACACAAAATATTATACTTCAATTTATAAATAAAACAAATAGTTTTATTGTTTTACAAGCAATTTTTTAAGTTCTTCTTCAAAATGTTGTTTAATTCAATGTTGCTGTTTCTTTGTAATTGTAAAATGTACTTGCAATTTCTAAATGAAAACAGTTTTTACACAATTTATTCCCCATTTAACAGCAAATTATCTGCTGTGTAAATACATCTAACGAATTTTAATTTTGTTTGTGAGGAGAGTTGCAGTAAACACTTTTTAAAAGTGGTACAAAATATTTAAAACATTTAACAAAATCACTTAATGACTTTGAGTGTGCTCACATTAAAATATCTAATATTGTGCTACAAACAGAAATGAAGGGATTGACTCAACTTA
This sequence comes from Carassius auratus, assembly GCF_003368295.1. Taxonomy (NCBI): domain Eukaryota; kingdom Metazoa; phylum Chordata; class Actinopteri; order Cypriniformes; family Cyprinidae; genus Carassius; species Carassius auratus. Next base: position 15,522,818 of record NC_039251.1, on the reverse strand, counting down.
CTACAAAAATATAGATCCAATTCGAAAAATAAAACATATTTGGTTAAGTGAAATTTAATCTTTGGTTATTTGCTTTACTAATATTGAATACTATAGTACACTACACTACACACTATACTATATTATACTATACTATACTAGACCTTACTATATTTTGGCATATAATAAGAAAATATCAGCTTAACAGGTGTGTATCAATCCTTTCTTTAATAAAAATTAGAAACGCTAGAATCATGACAAATATGTTTTAACATATACATAATAAGCTTTAGTTATAATGGTCTCTATTTGAACTTGCAAAGTCAGGAATTGACAGACAATAGACAGGGTGTAGTCTTTAGTCTTGGTCTTGTATAAAAGCACAGGTGACAGTCAGTCAACAAGCAGAATCAGCTTCAGCTTCAGCTTCTCCTTTGTGGAACTACTGAGGATCAGCCAGTGCAACCATGATGGGCAAGGTCAGTTTCATTCCAACAACAATTTTATATTTGATTTAATTGACATTAATTTCATAATGTAACTCTAAAATACTAAAATAATAATTCTGACTTTTCAGGTCATCTTCTACGAGGACAGGAACTTCCAGGGTCGCTCTTATGAGTGTATGAGCGACTGTGGTGACTTCTCCTCCTACATGAGCCGCTGTCACTCTTGCAGAGTGGAGAGTGGATGCTGGATGATGTACGATCGCCCCAACTACATGGGAAATCAGTATTTCTTTAGGAGAGGAGAATATGCTGATTACATGTCTATGTTTGGAATGAATGAATGCATCAGGTCCTGCCGTATGATCCCCATGGTGAGTTCCATGAATATTTGGATGTGTTTGCAATAAATCAATACACTCGGGACAATTTTCTTGAAGGAATGTTCAATTTACAATTAAATTTAGATTTTTCAGAAACATGATCTAAGATGTATGTTTACATTTAAACTCTAGTTGGGGTAAAAAAAATAATAATTGATGGGCTTCTCTTCCACTATAGTACAGGGGATCCTACAGAATGAGGATCTATGAGAGGGAGAACTTCATGGGTCAGATGTACGAGATGATGGATGATTGTGACAGCATCATGGACCGTTATCGCATGTCTCAATGCCAGTCCTGTCATGTGATGGACGGCCACTGGCTCTTCTATGAGCAGCCCCACTACAGAGGCAGGATGTGGTACTTCAGGCCTGGAGAGTACAGGAGCTTCAGAGATATGGGTGGCATGAGATTCATGAGCATGAGGCGTATCATGGACTCCTGGTACTAGTGTTCTAGTGTTTCAATAAAATTATTTCTTTACAAAAGCAAACCTTGTGTTGTAAAAATTAGTATTACACAAAACACACTTTAATTAACAAAATAATTTACACGTTGAATGCTAATAAATTTTTCTTGGTTAGGTTTTCATGCTAATTGTTATTAACTCTTTCCCCGAACTGACAGACAGATGTGTTTTCACTGTTATATGGTAGGGGGCAGTATTACACATCTTCTGAAAGAGTACAAAATCTCCTGATCACAACAGACAAAGAAGCAGAAACAAGCGATAACATATGCAAGAAGATGCATGTGTAAAATAATGTGATCATTAAACATTAAACAGCACACAAATCTAAACTGCCTAATGTTACCCAAATTAAATGTTGACCCAACAATTCTTACAGGACTGTGCAAGCTTAGGGGTTGCTGATGGAAGTGATCTACTCCATATCGGTCTCGATCACCAATCCAGACATAATCTTTGACAGAAACATGATCTTCTAATCTTTTTGTTCATACTGTTTTTTTTTTTTTTAAGTGTTGATAAAAAAGGAACGCATGAAGCTAGAATAAAATGGGTTTGCTTAAAAGCACACACTCGTTTGACATACTGCATGTTCTGGGAGCCATTAAAGTTTTGTCAAAATGATCATAAATGCTGGTGGTGGCTGGTCATGCTTTTTAAATGCTGATATAATGCTGATAGGGAAAGAGTTAAACAACCAAAGGCCTCAAAAGGGCAATACGTAGTTGATAGAGAGCACAGGCTAATAAAAACATTAGTGTAATCTCAAATATTGTTATGTAGACTGGAATTATTTGTGACATTGCATAGCATGTTTAGAAGCAGTAACATGATTATAAACTATAATTTGCAAATAAAAATGCTTCTCACAGTCAACTTAAAAGAGAAAAGCCTCATTTGATAACAATTACAACTCATATATCAGTCTAAGTGAACAGAACATTTCCTAATGTTTCTTACACCACAATCACTATGGCACATGTGAACTTTTTTGTTATGACTGATGCTACAATGACCTAAATCAGTACAGTACATACACTATTAATAAAAAATAAAGGTGCTTCACGATACCACAGAAGAACCTTTATTGTCTAAATGGTTCCATAAAGAACCTTTAACATCTGAATAACCTTTATTTTACACATAAGTTTATTTGTTGGCAAAAGAAGGTTCTTCAGATTATAAAAAGTTAAGAAAGAGATGGTTCTTTAAACAACCTTTGACTTAATGGTTCTTTGTGGAACCAAACATTTTTATTTTATGGCATCGCTGTGAAGAACCTTTTAAGCACCTTTGTTTTTAAGGGTGTAAATTAAATGATGTTAGGTTACTATCAGTGATTTAAACTGGTGCAAATGTAAGTGCTTTTAATTGGTGTGAAATATGTTTAGCTGGCTTTAACACAGTGTTTGTATTTTTCAAAAATCTAAAATGTTTACAATGTGAAGAAGGAAAAAAATAAAGAACAAACAACAACAAGAAATACTTTTTGCATTTTGTCTGTCCTTGAGTTATTGATATAAATCAGTCATCAACAACATTAAGGCAGAATTTAGCAAAGGGACACGGTATGACACTGGATATGACTGTATATACCAAACACTGAAAAAACATTTGCAAAACAAAATATAAGTGGCAAGCTTCCCCACAACATCAAAAACATTAATTATGGATTGTATAAAAGTACTGATAACAGTAGAAGTGCTGTATTTTATAAAACTACATATGAGGTCAGTAACTAAAGCTAAGCTCATTTTTTAACTCTGAATATATCACAGAAATAGTTGAGAGAAATAACTTTGGGTTGTTTGTTATTCTTTTGTTTGTAATTATGTTACTGATACAGAATACTATAAATGTTTAAACTTCTGAAGTATTTTAATAAATGCGAGTGCTAAGAACTACATGACGGGCTTTAGCTAGAATGACCTCTATGCCAACTTGCACAGTCAGGAATTGGCTAACAATAGAGGCCTGGTAGCCTTTAGTCTTGGTCTAGTATAAAAGCACAGGTGACAGTCAGTCAACAAGCAGAATCAGCTTCAGCTTCTCTCTTGTGGAACTACTGAGGATCAGCCAGTGCAAACATGAAGGTAAATCTTGTTCCAGCACTGATTTCAACATCGATTTCCACACAGTTATTTATTTTATTTTATTTATTTTTTATTTGATGTATTTCACTTTATATAACTAAAATATTACACTTGAATTTTCAGGTCACTTTTTTTGAGGACAGGAACTTCCAGGGTCGCTCTTATGAGTGTATGAGCGACTGTGGTGATTTCTCCTCCTACATGAGCCGCTGTCACTCTTGCAGAGTGGAGAGTGGATGCTGGATGATGTATGATCATCCCAACTACATGGGAAATCAGTATTTCTTTAGGAGAGGAGACTATGCCGATTACATGTCTATGTTTGGAATGAGCAACTGCATCAGGTCCTGCCGTATGATCCCTATGGTAAGCTCAGTTTAAGCTTGTAAGATAACAAATTAACATAAATAGATTTATTATTAACTTTTTTGGGCTGATAAACTGAAATGACTTATTTTCCACTACAGTACAGAGGATCCTACAGAATGAGGATCTATGAGAGGGAGAACTTCATGGGTCAGATGTACGAGATGATGGATGATTGTGACAGTATCATGGACCGTTATCGCATGTCTCAATGCCAGTCCTGTCATGTGATGGAAGGCCACTGGCTCTTCTATGAGCAGCCCCACTACAAAGGCAGAATGTGGCACTTTGGCCCTGGAGAGTACAGGAGCTTCAGCAATATGGGTGGCATGAGATTCATGAGCATGAGGCGCATCATGGACTCCTGGTACTAGTGTTAATAAATAAAATAATTTCTCTACAACAATAAACATCGTCCTGAAAATCATTAATGCCACTAATATATATATATATATATATATATATATATATATATATATATATAAACACAGGATTAAAAGACAGGATAGTTTACTCAGTACCCAATAATGTGCATAACCCAGATGTATATTAAGTAAAAATTTACTTTTATAAGTTTCTATCTTTTTTATTTTTATTTTACCTTTATTTAACCAGGTTAATCGTTTGAGAACAGGTTCTCATTTGCAACCACGACCTGGACAAGATAAGGCGTACAACATACTGACATTCAAATACACAGTCACAAATATAGAAGACTTTAAAAATACTGGACAATGTATACAAATAAAAAATGTAAAACCTAATAGTTTAAAAATGTAAAATGGCAGTGCAAGAAAAATAGCAGTAGGATAATAGTATAGTCCAAGATACACTGATAATGGGCAAATAAATGCAATGACAGCCATTCAGTTGAATTTGAAAAAAATACATAATAAGGCTTTGTTCACAAAGAGCATCAATGTGTACTGTACAATGGTCCTTCAGTAAATTTGAGAGTAAAACTTTAAAAGTAGTGATCGAAACAGTAGATTCTAATTTGAGAGACTTTTGTAAAGTGTTCCAATCATTTGCAGCATAAAATGTAAAAGAAGAGTGGCAAAAAGACGTGCAGGCTTTTGTAGGGTCTAGAGAGATATATTTACTCAAACGCAGGTTCAATACAGGCACTGATGTGGTTATTAGAGTACTTAGGTAAGATGGTGTTTTGCCTAATTTGGAATTGTAAATTAACTGATACCAGTGATTTAGGTGCCGGTTGTGTAACGAAGACCATCCAACTAGTGAGTAAAGAGTGCAGTGGTGGGTGTTGTATGGGGCTTTAGAAATAAAGAGAATAGCACTGTGGTAAACAATGTCCAATTTCTTTAGTAAAGAATTAGAAGAAGTTCTGAAGACAACATCACTAAAGTCAAGCATTGGGATGTTGGTCATTTTCACAAGGGCCTGTTTTCTGGAAGAGTAAATGAAGCTTTATTTTGAAATAGCAACCCAATCCTGGACTTGATCTTTGACTGGAGATGGTTTATGTGGGTTTGAAAGGAAAGTGAGGGATCTAGCCAGACCCCTAGTTTTTTGTATTTCACCACATATTCCAGCTTAGACCCATTCAGGGTGGTGATGTTTATTGGGCCGAAGATACAGATTGTGTCCGATTAAAAATCATGCATTTTCTTTTACTAGAGTTTAAAGACAATTGAAGCTCACAGAAGGCTAACTGAATGTCTTCAAAACTCTTTTGGAGTTTTTCTAAAATGTTTTCCAATGTTGAGCCTGAAGCGTACAGAACGGTGTTGTCTGCGTAGAGATGAATAAGAGAGTTGCCCGCAGCATGAGCGACATCATTAATATAAACAGAGAATAACATCGGGCCAAGAATCGAGCCCTGGGGCACCCCCATAGATACAGCCAAAGGCTCAGACAGCAGACCCTCAGACTTAACACACTGAAATCTGTCAGTGAAACAATTAGAAAACCAAGTAAGGCACGTGTTTGAGAAACCCCAGGGCCTTAAGTTTTCTAATAAGAATACTGTGATTGACAGAATCAAAAGCTTTGGCCAAGTCAATAAAAACAGCAGCACAATGTTGTTTTTGGTCAAGAGCTGTTATAACATCGTTTAGGACCTTTAGTGTTGCTGAGGTGCACCCATGACCAGCTCTGAAGCCAGATTGCATATCAGAGAGGAAATGATGTGACTCGAGATTACATATTATCTGTTTGTTGACTTGATTTTTGAAAGGCAGGGCAGGACGGAGATGGGTCGGTAACAGTTTGGGTCTGTAGGGTTCCCCCCTTTGAAAATGGGAACAATTGCAGCAACTTTCCAGTCTTTAGGTATCTCTGATAAAACACTTGAGAGATTGAACAGGCTGGTAATGGGTGAAGCAATAATTGCAGCTGATATTTTCAAATAGAAGGGGTCCAAATTGTCAAGTCCAGCTGATTTGTGTGGGTTGAGGTTTTGTAGCTCTCTCAAGACATCTTCGGTTTGAATTTCAGCAAAAGAGAATTGTGGGTGGTTAGAACCAGGTGTTAATGTAGATGCTGTATGGTTGGGCCAGGTAGATGCAGCCAGGTGGAATGCATGGCCAGCCATAGTGAAGTGCTTATTGAATCCCTCTTTTATAGTGGACTTGTTGGTGGTGACAATGTCTCCTAGCTTTAAAGCCGTGGACAGTTGTGCAGAGGTGTTCTTGTTCTCCATTAATTTGACTGTGTCCCAAAACTTTTTAGAATTGGAGCTGCAAGAAGCAAATTTATGTTTACAGAAGCTAGCCTTAGCTTCCCTCACTGCCTGTATGTATTGGTTTCTGGTTTCCTTAAAAAGCTGCATATCATGAGGATTAATTGCAGTCCGCCATAGAATGTTTTTGTGCCTGCTGAGGGCAGTCAATTCCGGAGTAAACCAAGGACTATATCTCTTTTTAGTTCTGAACTTTTTAAAAGGAGCGTGCTATTATTCAGGATAGAAATAAAAGCGTCCTTAAAAAAGAACCATGCATCTTCGACATATGGTATCAGGTCAATGTCCTTCCAGGATACATGGGCAAGATCTATTAAAGAGGCTTGTCCACTGAAGTGCTTTAGAGAGCCTTTTATGGTGATAAGAGGACGTCTTTTAACTGCAGACCCATTACGAACACATGCGATGAGACAGTGATCACTTAGATCCTGACTGAAGACCGCTGGAGTATATTTTGAAGGCATATTAGTCAGTGCTATATCAATTAAAGTGCTTTTGTTTTCAGATTTTAAATTGTATCTAGTGGGTTCATTAATCATTTGTATCAGGTTGAGTGCATCCAGCTTAGACTGTATATTTTTTTAGATGTTTAATATGTCCAAATTTAAGTCCCTAATAGTAAGAACTCAGAAGATAAATATCTATTGTAATCAATTCACATAATATATCTATAGCACAACTGGGAGCAGAAGGAGATCTATAACAAGCAGCTACTGTAAGTGACTTATCTTTGGAAAAGTGTATTTTTAAAATTAAGATCTCAAACATTTGGGGGGCAGACCTAGATAGAACAATGGAACATTGTAGGTTATCTCTGCAATAGAATCCAACTCTGGCCCCTTTAGCAGATGGATGGATTTCTTAAGCCAAGATTCAGACACAGCTAAGATGTCAGGGTTAGCTGAGTGTGTCAGTGCAGTGAATTTTAGGGAGGAGACTTCTAATGTTAAATGGATAGTTCACTTTAAAATTACATTTTGGTATATTTTAGCTTACCTCAAGGACATCCAAGATGTAGGTTTCTTTGTTTCCGCAGTATTTCCCATTTTGATATTTTTAGGTCAAACTGTTCTTGTCTGTGACTCATATAATGGAGGTCTATGGTCACCACCTCAAAGAGCATGCACAGAGAAGTCCAAATTAAACAATTCTCCATCATAAGTACACATTGATGACCTAAGACACGAAACGAGCGGTTTTTACAGTAACGCAAATAGTTATGTAAGGGAAACAGGTCAATTTAGCTCAAAGGGAATCATTTAAGATTTTAAAGGGAATTTGAACAGAATCACTGTTTCACGGCTGGTCACTTAGACGCCCTGCGATTCAGTGAAAGTTTGACGAGACTAGGTTGTGTTCCTTCTCATCGTGGCTAAGTAGCAGCAGGCTTGCAGGCCGAAGCACGCTGGAACCGCGCTCAAAGAACAGTGATGATTAACAGCATGGATAGAAGCTACAAGCTAAAGCTAGGTAGCAAAGCTACATGCTAAAAGCTAAGAGCAGGCATGACTAATAGCAGAGACTAAAAGCCGACTAAAAGCAGACTAAAAGCACGAGCAAGGCTAGAACTAAAAGCTAGATTTCATGGTGTCCGAAGTATTTAAAGTGGCCTGTTGGCCACACCTCAAATGTTGTCTTGACCAATCAGATATCGTCTTGGCTCGGGGGTATCATAAATCATTTGTTTATCTTACCAAGCATGTGGTCCAAATTTTCCTGCTCTGGCAGGGTCTAATTTTGGACATGATTCCTATAACAAGGTTATGATATATTTTACAAATAACTGATTGTCAGGACAATATCAAGCAAGAAAATTCGATTATATCAATACTAGACATGACTATGTATCCTATCGTTATCAAAAGACATACACAATAAGTGATTATACATGATAGTCAAATGTGTGGGTTACACATAAATGAATATGGAGTTAAGCAATGGAATGATTCATTTATAAGTCTTTTTGAGTTCATTCTGGTCCATATATATGTATAAAAAACAGTTTCTTTGCCATTCTCATGACATAGGGATGTTCTGTAGAGACAGAGGTTTAAAGCCCTCCCCCCACTTAGGAATTTCAGTCTGGTTCTGCTGGGTGGGGGAAGTCAATGGAAGTGTTTAACTTGATCTCCTGGGTTTAAATGTGATGTACAGCGATGCATTTCCATTACGAACAACACATTTGGCACCAAATTTCTCTTCTTTGAATTGAAATTGTAAATAATTGTTCCAGTGCTGTTAATGTTGAAAGCTGTTGTGTGAACAAGTTGGTTGGTCATCTTGCTTGGTTCTTGTGGCACTAGAACTGATTTATGACTTCCTGAGGAATTCGGCTCTCGTGTTTCAAACATCGCTTTGATAGACTCTTTAATTTGTCTTGTTCGACTCATTTCTCTTTCCCTGGTAACGAGTTACTTTTATTATAGAGTAATTCAGTTACTAACTCAGTTACTTTTTGGAACAAGTAGTGAGTAACTATAACTAATTACTTTTTTAAAGTAACGTTCCCAACAGTGGACAGAAGTCATCAAATGAAAATATATGAGGCGTTAAGTTTTCAACAGAGGTTACAGCGCCAGATTTAACTGGACATCGCCTGAGGAACATAAATGGAGGATTATAAGAGCCCGGCTAATGGCTATGAAAACTGGCCGTTTAGTGCACTTAGGAAAAAATAAATAAAGGGATAGGATTATGAACATAGTACAGTGAATTCAGAGATTTGGGAAAGAGCAATGATACTGATATTGTAGGCAGCAGAAAACAGTCAACTGGACCAGCGCGATCACCAGCCAAGCATTGCGCATGCGCACAGGGTCCCGCGTCAACACCAACACACTGCAAGCGATCTCTCCTGACACAGCACTGTTCTGGCGAAGCAATGTGTAATCCAGTAAGTAAACTGAGAGTCCCGTTAAGTATGTGCACCGAATCGCAGAAATTCCAGAAAAACAGCAAGGACCTGAAAGCGTTTGGGGGCAGGGTTAGCCACCAAAGCTAGCCTGCCAATGTTTTCCTCTGTACAGCCATGGATCTGCTGAACCAGCTGCCTATGCTGGGGCCGATGTCAAGGGCTGTAGCAAGCAAGTCCAACAGAATTGGTGGATCAACAGGTTGATGGGCTCCTTGCCAGATGTGAGGCAACCAGGCTGACAGGTCGAAGAGGAACAAAGATTTGTCGTTGATGCCTCTCTCAGGAAGACCAACCATTCAACCGTGACTTGACTTTGTTCAGGAAGATCAACCGTGATTTGACTTTTATACATGGTAGCCCAGAAGAGTTGCAATAACTGGCTGACAGTATAAAATGAGCCATATGATGCTGCTATTTTGTGTATTTGGTGTAATGCAATGTGTTTATGCGGTTTAAGGTAAAAAAATGATGCACATTATTGTTTCTCCTCTATGCCCCGCTTTGTGAAGTTTGTTGATTTTTACAACGCTCATCGGTCTGAAAAGCGAGGTGTGCTCTGATTGGCCATCTATCTAGTGTGTTATGATTGGCCGAATGGCTCAAATGTTGCATCCCTTAACATACTATGCCGTCTCCTAGGCAAGCAGCATGAGACTTAGTCCAGCTGCTCTACATCCCATCATCGGTTCTCATTTAGCACTTCAGTCAATGTACTGTTAGGAGTAACTGAATGACTTGGGATATTGGTTTATTTTGTGTCAGAGGGAGTGTAAGGCATGTTTCTAAACCAAATAACTTAAGTACTTTGTGGATTAGTGCGTACTGGAGAAGCAAACCATTTCAAATGATTCAGCTCAATTTGGTGAACTGGTTCGACTGGTTCAATAAGAAGATCCAGCTAAAAATAAAGATTTGTTCGTGATCTGGACAACACTAGGAGAGACAAAACCAATAAAACCCATTACAAACAAGACATTTGTTGCAACCAGTTGGGATATAATTACTGATTATAATGACTTACACTGTCTTAATACGCATTGCGCATTGCTCTGCACAAACATAAAACCATGTCTGCATTTGTGATCTGAGAAACAACAAACAAGCCTACTCTACACTGCTAAATCGTGCGTTTGAATCATCATTGGCAAATTATTTTAATATAAATAAATGTACTTAATAAACTGTATGTACAGTGCAGTCAGTGAATGTTTATGATTGTCTACCAGTGGGATGTTACATCTGACTTTTTGAAAAATAATATGAAAAAGTAAAAAAAATTCAAGGCATAAATCAAAAGTAACACAATACGTCAACATGTTCACTTATGTAAAGTAAGAACACAATCATTTGTATTAACAATGCTTCGAAGTTTGAAAATACAACTTCCAATCATTCTCCATTTCTTTCCAATTTATTTTACATTAAAAATGTCTTTAAAAAAGTTATTTTGAAATAACTTAATTCTTTTGTAATCTTTCATTAGTTTGATCAAGACTTATTTATATACATAATAAGGGGAATATACTGCACCTTAAATAATTCCAGTTTTCACCACCAATCCCCAAAATTAGCATCAGTTATGTGCCATTTAGCATTACTCACTAGGTTTGGTCTCTTTACTTTTTCTCAAAACAAAAGCCCCTTCTGTGGATGGACAGAGCTAAGGATACAGGTTCAAAATAACTAATGATTGCAAAACGCATACTCATAAAAAAAACAAAAAAAATCCATATAGCCAGAGGTTCTCAATCTAAAACGACAACCACGTTATGAAAATACAAGCTTAAGCTTTACCTTAACCTGTGTTGTTCCCCAGCTGCCCTATTATATTATGACTATACAGGTTGCATTTGTGCACAAATCTACTTACTAAAACTAATTTCAAACAGGATTCTGAACCATCACAATAGTCTATATGCAACAAAATAAAGTGCCCTTTGGTGAAGTGAATATTTCATTTCTACAATTCACATTCATTAGCATTTCAACAACAGTTTACATTAACATTATATGATGTTTATGATTAAATGATGCATTAAGAATGGTGTGACCAATTTACAATTAAACAGATTAAAAAAAAAATTATGTTAGTTCATGACATCTAAAGCATAACCTAATTTTTAAAAAATTGAACATTACTTTAAAGTATTACTATAATTTATTAAGAATTTATCTGTTGAATCACAGTCTTTTTGACCAATATACTTGTATTGTTCTAATACATTTAAATGCTAAGGTCTACATACCAAGCTTTAGCTAGAATGACCTCTGTTTCAACTTGCACAGTCAGGAATTGCCCCACAATAGAGGCCATGTAGTCTTTAGTCTTGGTCTTATATAAAAGCACAGGTGACAGTCAGTCAACAAGCAGAATCAGCTTCAGCTTCTCCCTTGTGGAACTACTGAGGATCAGTTAGTGCAACCATGAAGGTAAACCTTGTTCCAGCACCCATTTCCACAAAGTTTCGCTTTGAAATATCTGAATTGGTACTTTATGTCACTAAATATTACACTTGAATTTTCAGGTCACTTTCTTTGAGGACAGGAACTTCCAGGGTCGCTCTTATGAGTGTATGAGCGACTGTGGTGACTTCTCCTCCTACATGAGCCGCTGTCACTCTTGCAGAGTGGAGAGTGGATGTTGGATGATGTACGATCGCCCCAACTACATGGGAAATCAGTATTTCTTTAGGAGAGGAGAATATGCTGATTACATGTCTATGTTTGGAATGAACAACTGCATCAGGTCCTGCCGTATGATCCCTATGGTAAGCTCAATTTCAGCTTACTTAACATTTACACATAAATAGGTTTATCTTCAGCTTTTTAATTAATTAAATGATTTTTTTTTAAAAAGATAAACTAAAATGACTTCTCTTTCACTACAGTACAGGGGATCCTACAGAATGAGGATCTACGAGAGGGAGAACTTCATGGGTCAGATGTATGAGATGATGGATGATTGTGACAGCATCATGGACCGTTATCGCATGTCTCACTGCCAGTCCTGTCATGTGATGGACGGCCACTGGCTCTTCTATGAGCAGCCCCACTACAGAGGCAGGATGTGGTACTTCAGGCCTGGAGAGTACAGGAGCTTCAGCAATATGGGTGGCATGAGATTCATGAGCATGAGGCGTATCATGGACTCCTGGTACTAGTGTTTATATTAATAAAATAATTTCTCTACAACAATAAACAATGTCTTGAAAATCATTAATTCCACTAATCACAAAAAGGAAATCCACAAAACACAAATCAAAATATAATTTTATCTTTATTTCCTAAACTTCCCAAAACTACTTCCATATTTTCTCTAGATTAGGAAATATCTATGATTTTAGAACAAATATATTTCTAACCCACTTGCTGTCCTGAAATGAAAGAAATACAGTTACTATGGGGTGGAATTTTAGGATCTAATGCTGATTCTAGAAATTACAATACAATTCTAAAGCATTTTTTTTCTAATTTTTTACAGTTTGAATATCAAATTTGTATGTTCAATTTTGATAAATTACTCAACTTTAATTTTACAAATAATAATAAATCAAAACAATTGTTTTTTAAGAATGAATAACTGCTGTAACAAAATTTTGCATGTTTAAACGACATACAAGCACATTTACAGTATTAAAGAACAAAGTAACACATTACAGGAACCTTCGAAAAATGTTTTCTGTATCTGAGAGTGCTTAAGTATTTGAAAAATTGTAGAAGGTCTCTAGGTGGACTGAAGTTTATACAGTAGTCATATAATACAGTCTTTGTTAGAAATGTCAGAATGTTTTTTTTTTTTTTCAAATAAGTAATTTCCATGATTTTAGGATCTGTGTTTTTTTTCTGTAGCACTTTTTGAACTTTCGAAAATAAAAATTAAATATAATATGTGGTTCTATACATAGAAATTAGGCCTACAAATTAGGCCTACAACGGTTCTCTCTGGCTCACCAGCAGTGTGAAAAATGCAAATAAAGATTTTAATTTTCAAATCCTAGTGTTAAGTGATAAGAATTTAAAAAGTAATTAACAATTATTACTGCAAGTTATGTTGTACTACAGTAAGATAACAGGCCATCCTCTCATAATATAAAGAATGCATATTATAATTATAAATATACCATCCTATTCCCACTGTACCATAATAACAGACTAGTGTGAATGAATAATAATTTAACAAAGGCACAGTAGCATTCCAGGGACCAGTAAACTGCAATGCATTCACTTCACCTATTCACTACTCCATCAGTACACTGACTGAACTGCTGTGAAAAGAGAACTGAAGATGAACATGAGCAGAGCAGCTGTATTACTACAGGTGCATATCACGTCATTCATGTACATCACAAGCCAATGCGCACTTTAGTCAGAGCAGCAAAAATAATGTATTCCTATATACACCACCTATATTAATGTCAGTGAGAGATGAGAGGAGGAGCGCAAATATAAATCCCCGCCCTCAACTCAATATTCCGTTTCAGTTGGAAAGTATCCACCATACTGGAATAAAGTTGGCAGCAACCACTGGGTCACACAGACTTTAACAGACACACCACAATGACAATGAAAGAGACTTCAAGAGAGTCAAGGTTCAGCTCTTGCAAGTAAACCTTTTATATCTCTTTCAGTTGCACTTCATTTGCAAAGGACCCAGCATTGATGGACCTCATCTGACTCTCACAAGTCTGAAATCATGTAGCCCATTCCACAAAAGTATAAGCAGACATTACCTGAACCACATGGCTCATCACCCATGCAGTCAGACTGCAAAGGACCCTGTGAAAACCCATCTGACACAACTGCCTGGTCAACAATCTAAGGATTCTCTTAGGAGCTGGTCCACTCTAAGGAGCCAGCATATTGATTTATCAGAAAGCAACTTTATGCCCTCCCCACTGCATCTGCATCACCAGTGGAAACAGCTCTACAACCAGACTGATCATCCAACCATGTGGAATGCAAATATTTAATTAGGATATTTGGCATGCCGTCTTTGTGTGTGTTCTATGTGTTACCTGTTCTTGTCCTGTTTTCATTATTGCTTGTGTACCAAGTCAACTGGCTTCACGTGTATGAGCGTGAGCTCCTGCTAAGTCTTAGAGAGTCAGATGTTGTGGCTTATATGTTTGTACTCGGGTGGCCATTAGACATGCAATCCCCAGTCATGGCGTGTGCTTTGTAGGATTGGTGTGGGCTCATGGAAGGAGGCATGTTGGTGAGACGGACTACGGCACGTGCGTGTGCCTTCACTGCTGGTCTGGCCGGACATGCAATCTCAGTGGTGGATTACCTCAACTTCGCATTCCAGTATCTCTCACCTCGACTCCGGGAGATAAGGTACTCTGAGCTGGTTGCAGTTGTTCCCATGTCTGGAAGTTTAATCAAGATTCAAAATGATTCTTTGGCATTCTAAGCAGAGGGGGGTTAATTCTTATAACCTTCATTCTATGGAATATGATTCTATGAAATGGAACTTATCAAATAAGGCTTCTGTTGATTTGTCTGTGAATATGGCCTTGATAAGTATCAGGTTTATTACTAATAAAACATTTTTAATTAACAATCTGATTTCTGGGTCCCGAACGTCACAGAAGGACTCCATCAAGACAAGATCCAGCGGTATGTTTTCTGATGTTTCCTCCCCAGCCACCGAGCGGGAGAGAAGGAGTGGTTTTGAGGGAACCCATCTGGTCGTGTTTCGTGGGACCAGGGGAGCTCGCAGAGGAGTGAGTGGTTGAGAGGAGGTCCGGCATCGCTCTCCACCATGGCCACTCTTCGACCCTGGGCTCGTGAGGGACGGAATGGAGCCGCCGTCTCACCATTGCAAATGGAGAGGGGAGAGGAGGCATACATCTGCCAAGTCAGCGCCGCTGCACAAGATGGCCGCCAGCCCAGTGCTGCTGCGCAGAATGGCCGCCGGCCCAGCACCGCTGCCCATGATGGCCGCAAGTCCAGTGCCACTGCACAAGATGGCCGCCAGCCCAGCGTCATGACGCAAGATGGATGCCAGCCCAGCACCACAGCACAAGGTGGTCACCAGCCCAGCGCCATGATGCAAGATGTCCGCCAGCTCAGCATCCAGATGCAAGATGGCCGCCAGCTCAGTGCCACAGCACAAGATGGCTGCAAGCCCATCGCCACTTTCCAGGATGGCCGCCGGCCCAGCGCCACTGCCCAAAATGGCCACCTTGGCCTCCTGGTGGCCCAAGATGGCCGCCGGTCCAGAGTCATGGCACAAGATTGACCCTAGCCACAGTTGACCCTCCAGAGTTGAGTCAGGTTCCCGTTGACCCTCCTGGGTCGAGTCAGGTTCCCGCTGACCCTCCAGAGTCGAGTCAGATTCCCGTTGACCCTCCAGAGTCAAGTCAGATTCCCGTTGAACCTCCAGCGTCGAGTCAGATTCCTGTTGACCCTCCAGACTCGAGTCAGGTTCCCGTTGACCCTCCAGAGTCGAGTCAGGTACTCATGGACCCTCCATAGTTGAGTCAGCTTCTCGTTGACCCTCCAGAGTCGAGTCAGGTTCCCGTTGACCCTCCAGATTCGAGTCAGATTCCTGTTGAACCTCCAGAGTCGAGTCAGATTCCTGTTGACCCTCCAGAGTCGAGTCAGGTTCCCGTTGACCTTCCAGAGTCGAGTCAGGTACTCGTGGACCCTCCAGAGTCGAGTCAGGTGCTCAGTGACCCTCCAGAGTCAGGGTTAGTCACCGTTGACCTTCCAGAGTCAGGGCTAGTCAACATTGACCTTCCAGAGTCAGGGCTAGTCACTGTTGACCTTCCAGAGTCAGGACTGATCTTCTGGAATCCAGTCTTAACACCATGGGATTACCAGAGTCTCTCCACGTCTCTGTGGAACTACCAGAGCCTCCCCACGTTTCTGCTGAACTAACAGAGCCTCTTCACGCCTCTGCTGAGCTACCAGAGCCTCTCCACGTCTCTGCTGAACTACTAGAGCTTCTCCTCGGATCGGCTGAACTACCAGAGTCTCTCCTCACCTCTGCAGAACTTCCAGAGCCTCATCACATCTCAGCCGAACTCTCTGTGCGCTCGACTGATCCTGTCGTGGCTACCCTTAATTGGTTCATGTTCTCTGTTTCAGACTTGCTTAACCAGACTTGCTCTTCTGCGCTGCAGAGGTGGCCCTTTGTCTCGACTGCATGGATGTGGTGGTCTCCTGCGGAGGGGGTAATGTCACGTTGTCTGGTCTCTGTTTCTCTGGGTGTCCACTAGTGGGCTCACTTCCCCTTAGGCACCTCACCGCAGGCACTATAATTCCCACTAGCCTTGTCCGTTCATCACAGTAATTGCACTCCTGCTAATTTCACCAGGTGCCTTCACTTATTAGTCTTTAGTCTCCCTATATTAACCAGTCTTTTCCTGTTGTCTGAATGGAGTCCTTTTCTTCCGTTTCCTGTTGTCTTTCGTATTCCGAGTTCCTCGCATTTCGAGTTCCTGTTTTCTTTTTCCGTTCCAGTTGCTTTCCTGTCCCTTTCTTGTTTGTTTATTTGGATTGTTTCTGGTTTTGACCCTGGCTTGTTAGGATTACGATTTGGATTACCCTAATAAAAACTTACTGCATTTGGATCTCTTGTTCCCTGTGTTTCACTAGGTCCCGGACATCACATTGGGTCTCTCTTGTGACTTTTCTTCCTTGAACTCTTCAAGGATTGGGGTTCGGGGTGGGGATGTTGCCAATATTTTTAGGAGCTGTTTTAAGTTTTTAAAGTGGATTTGACTAGGCCTTTGATTTTTGAGCTTTTATACAGACCTCCCAAGTATAACAACGATTTTATTTGACAATCTACCTCCAGTTTGTGTAAATTTTTATTGCCAAGCTAACATTCCTTGACTGGTGCTCTGAACTAAGCGATGAGGGATATGGTCCACTGATACTCATAACTGAACCTTAAGGGATGTGGGGAGTGTGTGTGTGTGTGTGTGTGTGTGGGGGGGGGGGGGGTTTACAGCAAAAAGAAAAAAATGTATATATATCGTACTAATCTATAATCTATAATCTATATTAAAAAGATACAGTTCTCTCACTCACGGACACTATATTTAATAATCTGTTCAGATGAGAGCTTGTCAAAACAAGTAAGTGATTTCCAGTTACATAATGTGAAATTAACAATTTATCACACAATCAGGCCAGTATAATACAGCCAAGCTTCACAAAGATATGAGATCATAAGGAAACACCTGTAAGTATCATTGACACCCCCCCCCCATCCCAACCAAAAAAAATTAAATAACAAAATTAATCTGCACAGTCAGAATTAGGAAATCTGGAACAAAACTATTTGTCAGAATGAAAGCTCATTATTATTATAATTATTATTATTATTACTATTACTCTTTAGCATTTATAGATTAATAGATTAATTTTCGTAACATATACTTTAGAAATTCTACAGTTCAAACAATGTAAACAATAAAATCTACATACCAGGCTTTAACTAGAATGGCCTATGGACCAAATTGCACAGTCAGGAATTGACTAACAATAGAGGCTGTGTAGTCTTTAGTCTTGGTCTAGTATAAAAGCACAGGTGACAGCAGTCAGTCAACAAGCAGAAATAGCTTCAGCTTCTCCCTTGTGGAACTACTTAGGATCATCCAGTGCAACCATGAAGGTAAACCTTGTTCCAACACCAATTTCCACACAGTTTTACTCCAAAATGATTCCATTTGTTAACTTTAACTTTAAATCAGTTAAAAGATCAATTTAAAATTTTCAGGTCACCTTCTACGAAGACAGGAACTTCCAGGGTCGCTCTTATGAGTGCATGAGCGACTGTGGTGACTTCTCCTCCTACATGAGCCGCTGTCACTCTTGCAGAGTGCACAGCGGATGTTGGATGATGTATGATCAACCCAACTACATGGGAAATCAGTATTTCTTTAGGAGGGGTGAATATGCTGATTACATGTCTATGTTTGGAATGAACAACTGCATCAGGTCCTGCCGTATGATCCCTATGGTGAGTTCCATAAATGAATTGCCTGTATCCACTCAAATACACATACTTTTATTAATACCATTTCGGATTAAATATTCAATTTTTATTTATTTGGAATCATGAAGCAAAAAGCTGATATATAGGCAAAAATGCCAAAGCAGAGAGGATCCTTTCAGAATGTGTATCTATGAGGCAGAGCAATACAGTTAGTGTATTTGTTTACGTTACATGTTCTTTCTACAAGACAAACTTAAAACAATGTACTTCTCTTCCACTACAGTACAGGGGATCCTACAGAATGAGGATCTATGAGAGGGAGAACTTCATGGGTCAGATGTACGAGATGATGGATGATTGTGACAGTATCATGGATCGTTATCGCATGTCTCAATGCCAGTCCTGTCATGTGATGGACGGCCACTGGCTCTTCTATGAGCAGCCCCACTACAGAGGCAGGATGTGGTACTTCAGGCCTGGAGAGTACAGGAGCTTCAGCAATATGGGCGGCATGAGATTCATGAGCATGAGGCGTATCATGGACTCCTGGTACTAGGGTTTATATTAATAAAATAATTATTCTACAACAATAAACATTCTGTCTTGAAAATCATTGATATCAATAATGTTTACATGAGTAATCAAATAACACCTCATAAATTAAACAGAACTGCAAGAAATTTCTGAATTATGTTTTATTATTTTAAGATAGCAATCTAACTTATGTACTGTAAACATAAGGGATAAATGCTTTCAAATGACAAGGTCCAGCCAGACAAGAAACCCAAACTACCTAGACACAAATTGCATCAAAAAGCTGGTTCCTCACAGCCTTTGGTTAAATTACAATTGCTTATTTTATTAGAATTTATCAGAAATAAATGACTCAAAAGTCCATATGGCTAAATTAAAATAAATAAATAAATACATTTCTTATGTGGTATATTTTAATTATATATATATTTCCATACAATGAAATTCAGTCAAGTTTAATGTTTTGGGTCCAAGTATCTAGAAAAAAATGTAAAAGTAAAAAGGTCTACATTTAAAGAAACACTACAAAACTCGCTATGAACATCTCTGGTTCCTCTTCAAGTCGTTTGTGAGGGTTGCAGCTAGTTACAAGCAAAAAGCACCAATATTAAGAAAAAGCCATATTAAGACATAATACTAATTTTAAAAAATCCATATATGCTTACAAAAAATTCCATATCTGCTGTTCAGTAGACAAACATTGCATATAAAGTTTCATTATTTAACATAGTTATGTAATTCTCAGTACTAGCAAGAATTGTAGGAAATGACCAATGCTCTCTTGCATCTTCAATAACCAAGACTGAAGTGCCCAAGACAAAAAAAAAAGCTGCCAACTGCTCTGGGTATGTGTTCATGGTGTGTGTGTGTGTGTGTGTGTCTGTATGTGCCCTTGCATGGGTCAAATGCAGAGCACAAATTCTTATTATGAGTTACCATACTTGGTCATGCCACCATCATGTCACGTCAACTTTACCTTTTTTCACAATCTGACATTTGCTGCCAATACAAACTTGATGTCATTGAATGAGCGGTCTTCACGTGTCCTCCTGAATCCAAAAACCCAAGGTCCGACTGAGACCTGACTGGGTTTGGGTCCAAAACTTTGATAAGTGCCTTAGACATAGGTTATAATTGTTATAAACAGACTTAGGTAATTTAAAATAAATGTGCTTTTAGTGGATGGACCCGAGAAGACTAATTATTTTAAGCTATGCCAACTTTTAATTATTTGTTTTGGACGTTTAACCCTTTTTTATATTTTAAAACAAATATATATTAAATAATTGCTAGACAACATTAGACAACGCAAGTATAAATTTGTCCATCTATTCCTTACAGCCGGCATTCCTGTAATTTACCAATGCCTGCCTTTGCCAAGAACTATTTCACCACCATGGGGCTGGATG
Source organism: Carassius auratus (assembly GCF_003368295.1). NCBI lineage: Eukaryota > Metazoa > Chordata > Actinopteri > Cypriniformes > Cyprinidae > Carassius > Carassius auratus. The sequence continues at coordinate 15,502,568 of NC_039251.1, read as the reverse complement.
GTAGACTTACAGCAAGTATTTTAATTTCCTTTAAAGGGGGGGTGAAATGCTATTTCATGCATACTGAGTTTTTTACACTATCAAAGAGTTGGATTCCCATGCTAAACATGGACAAAGTTTCAAAATTTAAGTTGTACGTTTGAAGGAGTTTTTCTGTTCCAAAAATACTCCTTCCGGTTTGTCACAAGTTTCGGAAAGTTTTTTTCGAGTATGGCTCTGTGTGACGTTAGATGGAGCGGAATTTCCTTATATGGGTGCTAAGGGCACTTCTGCCGGAAGAGCGCGCGCTCCCATATAGCAGAGCAGAGAGAGGCTGTGCACAGACAATCACTGATCAGAGCGAGAGCGTCGCAAAATGTCACAAAAGGAGTGTTTTTGGTTGCCAGGGCAAGACAACCCTGCACAGATTACCAAAGAAAAAACACCATTAAGGGACCAGTGGATGGAGTTTATTTTTACAGAGCATCAACAGAGTTGTGCAAGTGTTTGTGTTTGTTCCCTGCATTTCGAAGATGCTTGTTTTACAAACAAGGCCCAGTTTGACGACGGATTTGCATATCGTTTATTTCTTAAGGATGATGCAATCCCAACGAAAAAGGGTCAGGATCGTGTGTTGGAACTGCAGGCGGTGAGTAAAACTGCTTCAAATATCTCTGCCTCCTTGTTAGTGCGTCCGCCTCCCATCGGAGACCCGGGTTCGAGCCCCGCTCGGAGCGAGTCGTTGCTGCTGCTGCTCTTGTTAAATTTCAGCCTCTGGATCTGATTCTGGATCATAAATAAACGGCTGAATCTGACTGTTAGCCATGGTTTATTTTGGATGATGTTTTTTTCCTCAAGGTAATGTCAGAGCCGTTAAATATGTTTTTCAATGGCTCTGGATCTGTGTCACAGCTTCCAAACGCTCTCAACGCAAAAGCTTACTGGCGCTCGTGATTCTTTAGCTCCGCCCACACGTCACGCCTCCAGTCGGTCGTGTTTTTCTGGGAAAAATCGGTACAGACTATCTTTCTCTTATGAATATAATAAAACTAAAGACTTTTTGGAGTTATGAAGGATGCAGTACTACTCTATAGGTACTCAATATTAACAGGATATTGATTGAAAACGAGCATTTCACCCCCCCTTTAAAGGGGTCATATGATGTTGCTAAAAAGGACATTATTCTGTGTATTTGGTGTAATGCAATGTGTTTATGCAGTTTAAGGCTTTTATGCGTCGATTTTTGCAAAGCTCATCATTCTGATAAGCAAGGTGTGCTCTGATTGGTCTGCTATCCAGTGCATTGTTATTGGCCGAATACCTCAAGCGTTTGACGGAAATGTTATGCCCCTTAACATTCTGTGATGCCATGTCTCACAAAACGCAATGACACAAAACCAATAAAAACCCATTACAAAGGAGGCATTTCTTGCATCCAGTGGGGACATAATTACTGATTATAATGACTTTTACAGGAAAAGAAGGTTCAACACTCTTCAGCAATAAAAAAACAAAAAACAAAAACAAAAACAATGACGCCCAATTGTTTGTTTATCTTAAGTAATTTTTGTTTAATAATATGTCTGAACTGGATCATCAAAGGTCAGAAGAAAATACATTAGTTAATAAAATGAGATTAGATACATTTGTGTTATTTAACATATTTAATTATTGCAGGTTTGCGTCAGAGTTTGCATTTCACTGTTTTAATTTATTTTGATGAATACTATCTGTTTATTTATTTATTATTATTTTTTGTGAGTGGGATGAATTAATGGACATTCACATTTAGTCTAGAACTACATCATATTCACACAGCACACGCAATGCTTCTGTCACGGTTTTATGCTGCCTGAAGGAATACGGAGTCGAGGATAAACGGGATAAGGCTTTTAATATATCCAACACAGGGGATATCCAACATGGAGCACAGAGGTAGACACACGTAAGTAGCAAGTGAAGACCCGACAAAACAGAACTGAAAGGACAAGGCTTAAGTACAAAGGATAATGGGGAAACACAGGTGGATGGAATAACTAAATTAACAGGGACATGGAACACATGAGGAATAGAATAGACACACCTGGGAACTAATCAAACTAAACACGGAAGACAGAAACTGGGTCACTGGGGCAAAAACACTAAATGAGTCCAGGTGTGTGACAGTACTCCCCCCTCCCGGTAGGTGCGTCCTCGCACCGTAGAAACAACCGAGGGAGGCGTGGGTGGGAACTAGGGAGGAGGTTCCGGTGGAGGACGGACTCCCAGGAGGGGGCCAGCAGACAGGGACCACGGAGGAAGGAGCCAGGGAGAAGACGACGGAGGGAGGAGCCAGGGAGGAGACAGGAGCAGGAGGAGCCAGATGGTCCACCAGAGACCAGCCAGGACGGAGATCCAAGGTGGAGTCGACGGCGGGAGGAGCCATGGTGAAGGAAGGGTCGATGACACCAGGGGGCCGACAGGCGGAGACTGCACCGGTGGGTGAGGAGCCCAAGATGGAGCAGCACAGCCGCAGAGCCATGGTGACGTCGAGGATCCGGAGGGCCTAGGTGGAGCTGAAGGCTCAGGCGACCAAGGCGGAGGCGGGGTCCTGGCAGACCGCTGTGGAGCCGGAGTGACCGAGGATGGAGGTGGAACTGGAGGGAAGGAGGAGCCTGACAGAGCCGGAGGGATGGAGTGACGAGGTGGAATCAGAGGAGAGGAGTCCCGAGGCGGCGGATGGTCGACGACTGACCAAGGTGGAGCCGGAGGGACGAGGGAGCCCGGTGGAGCAGGTGGGATGACAGGCCACGGTGGAGACGAGGGAGCTAAGAGCCAAGGCGGAGCCGCTGGGTCGAAGGACCGAGGAGGAGTCCAGGGCTCGGAGGCTGGAGGCGGAGACAGGGCCTTAACACGCCAAGGCGGAGCTGGAGACTGGCAGTCCAGCGGCGAACCACCGCGCCCCGATGGCGCGGACTGAGGGTGAGCTGCGGGACTGACTGGCACCAGCAGGGATGGCGAGGAACTGGCTGGTCTAGGAGGAGGAGAGAGGAGAAGGATGGGAGGAAGGACAGGAGGATCAGGACTGGACGGAACCAGCGAAAGAGGAGTAGAGGGACCAGCAGGTTTGGGAGGAGGCGGGAGAGGGAGGCTGGGAGGGAATACAGGAGACACAGAAGATTCAGGGCTGGGTGGAACCAGCGGAGACACAGATGATTCAGGGCTGGACGGAACCAGTGGTGAAACAGAAGATTCAGGGCTGGGCGGAACCAGCGGAGACACAGAAGATTCAGGGCTGGGCGGAACCAGCGGAGACACAGAAGATTCAGGGCTGGGCGGGACCAGCGGTGACACAGAAGATTCAGGGCTGGGCGGAACCAGCGGAGAAACAGAAAACTCAGGGCTGGGCGGAACCAGCGGAGAAACAGAAAACTCAGGGCTGGGCGGAACCAGCGGAGAAACAGAAAACTCAGGGCTGGGCGGAACCAGCGGAGAAACAGAAAACTCAGGGCTGGGCGGAACCAGCGGAGAAACAGAAAATTCATGGCTGGATGGAACCAGCGGAAATGGAGCAGAGGAAATGACTGGAGGAGGTAGGAGTGGGAGACTGAGAGGGTATACAGGGGAGTCAGGGCTGGACGGAACCAGCGGAGAAACAGGAAAATTGGGGATTACCTCCATAGACCAGTCCATCAGATCCAGAACTTGCTCCATACGATCTTCAGAGACTGCATATAGCTCACCCTCAGTCGCGGGAGTGTGGGCAGGGCTTTCCTCCACGCCCTCGATCTCCACGAGGACTCCCACGATGCACGGTGTTGCCGGCTCACACACCTGGTCAGTCGCGCTCTCGAGTTCCGGCTCCCTGTCGGTGAATGGCTCGGGCTCTGCGGCTGCGGTGGGCTCTGGCTCCGTGTAGCGAGATGGTGGCTGGCTGGTCTCTGGGTCGGGAGTGGGACTGGCGAGATCCTCAATCGGGCAGACGGTGAAAGGTGAGCCATTTCTCGCCAGAGTCCACTCCACAAATGCGGCAAAATCATCCCGAGGACCATCTTCGGACGACAACGCTCTGCATTTGGAGTTCAGGCTGGTGTTGTAGAAGGTGCAGAGCGCGTCGTCCGGGTAGCTGGTGGCATTAGCTAATAGGAGAAACTGTCTGGTATGGTCCTCGAGAGAACGTCCTTCCTGCTTCAGCAGGAGGATGAGGAATTCGGGACGATAGAGGGGATCCATAGAACACTACGAAACAAAAAGACTTTGAAAACACAAAAACAAAACGGAGGGGAAAAACACGCAGTTTTCTATTTTCTTCTTTAGGTCGGGTCTTCTGTCACGGTTTTACGCTGCCTGAAGGAATACGGAGTCGAGGATAAACGGGATAAGGCTTTTAATATATCCAACACAGGGGATATCCAACATGGAGCACAGAGGTAGACACACGTAAGTAGCAAGTGAAGACCCGACAAAACAGAACTGAAAGGACAAGGCTTAAGTACAAAGGATAATGGGGAAACACAGGTGGATGGAATAACTAAATTAACAGGGACATGGAACACATGAGGAATAGAATAGACACACCTGGGAACTAATCAAACTAAACACGGAAGACAGAAACTGGGTCACTGGGGCAAAAACACTAAATGAGTCCATGTGTGTGACAGCTTCTGCTTTCTTCCAGTATGGGGACAGGAGACTTGTCAGTTAATACACTGAAAAAAAATAATAACTGGTGTTACTTTTTTGAAAAAGTAACTCAGATATTTTCTTGTAAATTAAACAGTAATGCGTTACTTCACTAGTTGCTTTAAAAAAGTAATCTGATTACGTAACTCGCATTACTTATGCATTAACACCAACACTGATCTCTAAATTATAAAACACTGTACACATCCTCTGTAGTACCTTTATTTCAACTTAACCTATAAAACAACAAATAAACAAAAAACAATTATTTAATTAAACTAACACTGTTCACAAAAAAGTCAAGTAACACATTCAATCGCTACATTTCTCAATGTCCTAAAGTTCTAGAAAACACTAGACAATATATCTTAAACCAAACGCACAATGTGCTAATATCTAGCCAATTAATTTATGATTTCTAGCCAATTAATTTCTTAAAAAAATTTATTTAATTACATAACAAATTTTACATTTTATACATGTAAAGAGCAATTGCATCTTAGGGGAAAAAGACAACAACATCCAAAACTGAAAAATATTTAGTGTCGGATTTGCTAGTAAACTCCAAAACAATTATGATGAAACAGCAGGCAACATTAGATTAAATAAGAAATTAGTATAAAATAAAAAGACAGAAATTATATATTTTTGTAAAACATAAGAAAATCTCCATTTTATTATACTGAGGTAGGGATTGTGAGTAAACACACACACATGGTTACTTCTTCATCAGTCCACAAAAATACCTAAAATAACAAGTGAGGAGATGCTAAAACATTTACTCAGACGTTCAGAATAAAAAAAAAAATATCTAAACAGAATTTCTATATCCTAGAAAATAAACCCTATTATAAACTATTTTTTAGAAAAAAAATAATAAAAAGATATTTGAAACAAACAATGAACAAATAAATATGCTTTAATATAAAAAAACAAAATTCACCACTTGTTTGATACTTAAATTACTGTTAACATAATAACTATGTGACTAGCCAAACTTTTTCTTTCTTCAAAAATGTCAAATGAAAGAAGCACAATTAATAAAGTATTTTATATCTCCTTCATGTGTTTAGTGCTTCATAATTACAAATTAAAGTTCTACAGTAAAGGACAAAGGTGAGTAGTGGGACCTAAATACTATGCTTCAGCTAAAGTGGCCTCGTTTCTAACTTGCACAGTCAGGAACTGACTAATAATGGAGGCCCAGTAGTCTTTAGTCTTGGTCTTGTATAAAAGCACAGGTGACAGTCAGTCAACAAGCAGAATCAGCTTCAGCTTCTCCTTTGTGGAACTACTGAGGATCAGCCAGTGCAACCATGATGGGCAAGGTACATTTCATTCTAACATAAATTTCTACACAATTTAACTCATTCATATTTGAAATGACTTAAAAATTAACTTTCATTTTTTTTCAGGTCATCTTCTACGAGGACAGGAACTTCCAGGGTCGCTCTTATGAGTGTATGGGTGACTGTGGTGACTTCTCCTCCTACATGAGCCGCTGTCACTCTTGCAGAGTGGAGAGTGGATGCTGGATGATGTATGATCAAACCAACTACATGGGAAATCAGTATTTCTTTAGGAGAGGAGACTATGCCGACTACATGTCTATGTTTGGAATGAGCAACTGCATCAGGTCCTGCCGTATGATCCCTATGGTGAGCACCACTAATATTCTTATTTGTAATGAATTCAAAGAAGTTATCGTGATGAAACATTCAATTTACATTGATTTGGAAACATTAAACTTAATTTTGGGACAATAAGGAAATAAAATGGCTACTTTCAGAATAGCTATTTATGATGCAGGACTAGACAGTGAAAATAATTGACTTCTCTTCCACTACAGTACAGGGGATCCTACAGAATGAGGATCTACGAGAGGGAGAACTTCATGGGTCAGATGTATGAGATGATGGATGATTCTGACAGCATCATGGACCGTTATCGCATGTCTCAATGCCAGTCCTGTCATGTGATGGACGGCCACTGGCTCTTCTATGAGCAGCCCCACTACAGAGGCAGGATGTGGTACTTCAGGCCTGGAGAGTACAGGAGCTTCAGCAATATGGGTGGCATGAGATTCATGAGCATGAGGCGTATCATGGACTCCTGGTACTAGTTTTCTAGCATTTCCTAAATTGTTAATAACATTATTTCTCTACAATACTATGTGCCTGTAAAATCATTACTGCCACTAATATTTGCATGTCTAATCAATCACAAAACATAATTACTTTCAGATTAAACATTAGGCTTATAAGACTACACTCAAAAAGAAAGAAAAAATAAATAAAAAAAATGCTGGTATATTTTTTAACTCAAATTCTGGGTTCAGCCTGTTGCATCGTTATCTTTAAAAAAATTTATCCAGGTGCTGGTTAGTTTTTCTGTAACTCTGCTGCTTGATCATTTTCACTGTCAGTTAAAATGATGAACACTTTCACACACCTACCCAGCGCTGGGTTAGTGTAACCCAAAGTTGGGTAAACTGTGCCAAACCAGTTAAAACATGATACATTTGTTAACTGTCATTTTGTGTTCTGTCCTGAGAGAAAACCTGACAGGAACCTTTCTGAATGAAAGAAAATTCAGTGGAGCAGTGGATTTATTTATTTATTTACTGTATATTGGGTTAGCATCATCTGGGGTCTTCTGAGGGTCAGCATCATCTCTTCTCAGGTGTTCTGGATCCAGACTGGAGCTTGTGTAAATCCTAGTTACGGCAAAACAGAGAAACAAATAGAGATATAATTAGCATAGCTGCTGTTCCAACCAAATAAAATTAATTAGTTGAACCCAAGCTAAAGAATAATAATGCTCATTTAATCGGATATAACTGCAGTCCAAAATTATGAGATTCATTATTTGAAAGTTTGGCCTAATAGATGAGTCTTTAATCTAGATTTAAACAGAGACAGTGTGTGTGAACTTCTCTCTATTACAGAGTTTGGGAGCCATATAGGAAAAAGCTCTACCTCCTTTAGTGGACTTTGTTATCCTAGATACTACCAAAAGTCCAGCGTTTTGTGACCTTAGGGAGCGTGATGGACTGTAGCATGGTAGAAGGCTACCAGTACCAGTCCGTGCGTCATTTGGTACTGGGCTGCACAAGAAAGAATAAATAACTTACCGATCCCAACTAGACTAAAATAGTCCAAAAATAAACACTTACTATAGGTGTACCTACGTGATTCAGGATAAGAGAAAAACACGGTTTGGAAAATGGATTCATGATGTACTCGCTCATTATATATTTTTCATGTTATGTTGTTAGTGCGATGTTACGAGGACGCTGCTAATGAAGTTGCATACGATTACACAGTGGATTCATGCTTATTATTATATATACAATATACCACAGTTTTTATGCCAGTTGTATCATTTTATTTTTGTGTATTTATCCGTCACACCTTAAAGCCCGGTCCGTGAAAATATTGTCTGATATTAAACCGGTCCTTGGCGCTAAAAGGGTTGGGGACCGCTGATTTAGAGTCTTATAGGTAAGTAATAATATTTTGTAACTGATACAGAACTTAATAGGTAGCCAGTGCAGAGACTTTAGAATTGGGATAATATGATCATATATTATTGACCTGGTAAGGACTCTAGTTGCTGCATTTTGGACTACCGGTAGCTTGTTTATTAAGGATGCAAGACAACCACCTAGAAGTGTGTTACAATAGTCCAGTCTAGAGGTCATGAATGCATGAACTAGCTTTTCTGCATCAGAAACAGGTAACATGTTTCATAGCTTGGGAAATATGGGGTAGCTTGTAATATGGGAAATATGGTTTTCCAAAGACAAGTTCCTGTCTAATATAACACCCAGGTTTTTGACTGTAACAGTACATCTGTCTAGCTGCAAATTGTAATCTACGAGATTCTGTGTACTGTTTTTTCTCCAATAAGTTATATCTCTGTCCTATCTGAATTTAATAAGATAAAATGTTAATTTTTAACACATTCTGTTAGCTTAGATAATTTTGAAGTTTCATCTGATCTAGTTAAGATATATAGTTGAGTATCATCAACATAACAGTGGAAACTAATCCCGTATTTTCTAATAATTTAGGCTAAGCATCAACATTCACAAACCACTGTTCACTGTTATTTTAACAAAAAAGAATACAACATGCTCGTAATCATGACTTCATAAGTGGGAAATATGCAGTTTCCCATAGCATGTGAAGACAGCTGAAAACTGCTCTTGCTTAGCACAGTGGAGTGCATTGTTTTGTTAACTTTATGGTTTATTATTTTGATAACACATAGTCCTCTTACAATATAGTGCTTTACAGATCTATCACTTTTGGCACTCAGAAATGTTAACACAATCATGCTGCACGTATCAGAAGTTCCACCCCAGCAGGCACCGGACGTCAATATAACGTCATGCTGACATTGGATCCCAACGTTGGTCAGACGTTGTAATTTGGTTGAAAATGAAAATCGGGTTGACGACAGAACCCAACGTCATATTGACGTCGATCTCCAACGTTGGTCAGACGTTGAATTTTGGATGAAAATGAAAATCTGGTTGACGTCAGAACCCAACGTCAGGCTGACGTCGATTTCTAACGTTGGTTAGACGTTGCATTTTGGATGAAAATGAAAATCTGGTTGACGTCAGAACCCAACGTCAGGCTGACGTCGATTTCTAACGTTGGTTAGACGTTGCATTTTGGATGAAAATGAAAATCTGGTTGATGTCAGAACCCAACATCAGGCTGACGTCGATTTCTAACGTTGGTTAGACGTTGCATTTTGGATGAAAATGAAAATCTGGTTGACGTCAGAACCCAACGTCAGGCTGACGTCGATCTCCAACGTTGGTCAGACGTTGAATTTTGGATGAAAATGAAAATCTGGTTGACGTCAGAACCCAACGTCAGGCTGACGCCGATTTCTAACGTTGGTTAGACGTTGCATTTTGGATGAAAATGAAAATCTGGTTGACGTCAGAACCCAACGTCAGGCTGACGTCGATTTCTAACGTTGGTTAGACGTTGCATTTTGGATGAAAATGAAAATCTGGTTGACGTCAGAACCCAACGTCAGGCTGACGTCGATTTCTAACGTTGGTTAGACGTTGCATTTTGGATGAAAATGAAAATCTGGTTGACGTCAGAACCCAACGTCAGGCTGACGTCGATCTCCAACGTTGGTCAGACGTTGCATTTTGGATGAAAATGAAAATCTGGTTGACGTCAGAACCCAACGTCAGGCTGATGTCGATCTCCAACGTTGGTCAGACATTGCATTTTGGATGAAAATGAAAATCTGGTTGACGTCAGAACCCAACGTCAGGCTGACGTCGATCTCCAACGTTGGTCAGACATTGCATTTTGGATGAAAATGAAAATCTGGTTGACGTCAGAACCCAACGTCAGGCTGACGTCGATCTCCAACGTTGGTCAGACGTTGCATTTTGGATGAAAATGAAAATCTGGTTGACGTCAGAACCCAACGTCAGGCTGACGTCGATTTCTAACGTTGGTCAGACGTTGCATTTTGGATGAAAATGAAAATATGGTTGACGTCAGAACCCAACGTCAGACTGACGTCGATCTCCAACGTTGGTCAGACGTTGCATTTTGAATGAAAATGAAAATCTGGTTGACGTCAGAACCCAACGTCAGGCTGACGCCGATTTCTAACGTTGGTCAGACGTTGCATTTTGAATGAAAATGAAAATCTGGTTTAGGTCAGAACCCAACGTCAGGCTGACGTCGATCTCTAACGTTGGTCAGACGTTGCATTTTGGATGAAAATGAAAATCTGGTTGACGTCAGAACCCAACGTCAGACTGACGTCAGTCTGCTACGTTGGTCAGACGTTGCATTTCGGATGAAAATCTGGTTGACGTCAGAACCCAACGTCAGACTGACGTCAATCTCCAACGTTAGTCAGATATTGCATTTTGGATCAAAATGAAAATCTGGTTGACGTCTGAACCCAACGTCAGACTGACTTCAGTCTGCTACGTTGGTCAGACATTGCATTTCGGATGAAAATCTGGTTGACGTCAGAACCCAACATCAGACTGACGTCAATCTCCAACGTTAGTCAGATATTGCATTTTGGATCAAAATGAAAATCTGGTTGACGTCTGAACCCAACGTCAGACTGACGTCAGTCTGCTACGTTGGTCAGACGTTGCATTTCGGATGAAAATCTGGTTGACGTCAGAACCCAACGTCAGACAGACGTCAATCTCCAACGTTAGTCAGATATTGCATTTTGGATCAAAATGAAAATCTGGTTGACGTCTGAACCCAACGTCAGACTGACGTCAGTCTGATATGTTGGTCAGACGTTGCATTTTGGATGAAAATGAAAATCTTTTTGACGTCAGAATCTAACGTCAGACTGTCTGAAAATGGAATACACAAATGTTTTGTGGTTTTATCAGAAAAATTACTAAGAGATGAACTGGATTATAACAAATATGATTTATTTATTCACATGTTGTATCATTTACATTTAACATGGAACAGAACATTTACAAAATAATTACATTTTAACATCAACATTATTGGAACTGAATAGTTTTGAAAACATACATTTTATTAACATCTTTCTTTTTTTCCTGCCTCCACCCACCCTGTCTGGTGCACAGTAACGTCGCAAGGGCTGTGCAAAGCGTGCAACTTCACTAGGCCTCACACCTCTAGAGGGCCTCGCTCCTGGCCTGCATTTTATGTCATTTATATCTCATTTTTATTACTATTTTTTCCACCCATCTTGTCCTTTGGTAGACTAAAATAGTCATAGCGGATAGACAGTACAAGACTCTAAGTATAAGAATGAGTAAAGCTGTTTGTTGATAGGACGACAAAAAGTTATAACGTTTAACTTTTAAATGGTCTAGAGCCCTGCATTTCACCCTGACTTTTTTTACACTCCAGGCTGGGTTTCGGGCCAATTTCCACATCATAGTTCAGATGCGGGCTGTCCTTAGGCCTGTTTAAGGCTTCTCCTTATTTTTATATTTAAGACATCCATCAATTAGTGATGAAAAAATTGCCGCACTGAGGGAAACAACACGAGACCGTGCTAACATGACTGTCAATAGCGGCTTAACAGTGTTAAGTGTCCCGCAGCATCACAGTGTTCTGCTTTTAAATGCACGCAATAGGCTTAAGCTTGACATAAAGCATCTTCAAAAAATTATTACCATAAATGAGTCATGGGGTAAATAGGAATGAGATTGAATTATTTACTAATAAATAGTTTTCTGAGTTGGTGTAGCAAGGATGATGTTGCTAATCCTGACTCGCCAACTCTTAATTTTACAAGCCTTAAGAGAAAAGTTCATCTTTATGGATTATCTTTATAATGAATGAGTTTTTGTTTCTGATGTGTTGTATTTTGTTAAGTAGTCATTTAAAGTTTTCTATAGATTTATTTGTCACGTCCGTGAGTCATGTATTCACTGAGCTTTGGTTCATTTTTGTTAAGTGCTCCTGTTCAAGACGAGACGGTAGAAAGCGCATCATGACTATTTTCTTTTTTTTTTTTATAAAAGCACAACGATTTGTTGATAATGTGATTGCACACAAATAAAAGTAGACAATTTACAATTACGAATGATGTATTACTCTTACCTTTATGTGCAAAAATTACTGCATATCCACTGAAAAAAATGCAAGTGATTGCACTGGCCAGCACGCTTTTGCTTGCACTCTCCGCACAAACTACTGGATATAGCGCACATTTATCTCGGTTTAATTCTTAAACATACTTGAACTGTTTTATATATCTATAGATTTTATTTTAAGCAAGTCGTGATGATTTAAGAAGGCTAAACTGATCCATAGGTTCACTGTCTGGCACTGGCCGCTTGGCCATTAAAAAAAAAATCTAGGTCTAGGGATAGGGCTTAAATTTGAGGTCCGTGCAAGGCTCTAGGCTGGTCTGCCTCAGTGGTCGAGATGGCCAATCATATCAAAGAATGTGGGTCTTACTGTCACAACATAACTAGAGTTTGTGGAAAAATGTAAGCAGTAGCCTACGGTATTAGAGAACTGTTTTATGATTGAAATGTTCAGCGACCAAACATAATAGACTATCTAGAGATGCAAACTACTCAACCTTTTATGAAATTTCGCCCTTTTGAATTGAAAAAATGCGATAGGTTAATGATTCATGTAAAACATAAAATAAATGTGACAATAGACATTTGCGTTTTCGACTATTAAACATACGAATAAGAGTGAGAGTTCACATTTTAAAAGAAAATATTATTTTCAAATAGTGCAAATTGATTTTAGATGTAAAATTCAGCTGCAAAAACCTAGTACCATTTAATTTCACTTTAATAGCAATAAACAGTTTCTTTTCTTTCCCAATAAAGTGAAATACTGAACATAAACATAGGAAGATGAGAAAATAATTATTTTAGAAGAAAATGTTGGATCGCACTTTCCATCTGAACTCTTCATATATAACTGTCTACAAGCCTAGAACTAATTTAAGCATTCTTATTAACTTATTATAATTATGATTGTAGATCCTTATGAGCTAGTGCGTGGCCATGATTTGTGCGCAAGCATGTCAGTGAGCAAGGCATCACAATCGAACAGATGCATGTTAAAGTTGAGTTTGTTGCGGTTCTGGCTTGGTACCGTTCGGACGTTCTAGCCTACTGTTCTGCGCTTCGCTTATTATTTCTGTACTTTTCTCAGTTTTTTTCTACGATTTTTTACTTCAGCAGATCAGCACAGTGCTCAAACAAAATATTTTTGGCACAAACGCTAAAACTAAAAACTTTTTTTGACTGGAATAATACTACAAAAGAAGACTTTGCCTCCCACTGCCAGCAGCTTACATTCTGGAGATGGGAAAACAACTGCCTACATTCAAATGGAAGAGAGAGAAAATGCCTCCTGTTGGATCTACTTGTTGCATGAACTGCTGCAAACTTCTAAAAAGAATTGTGATTCTTGAAACAAAGTTACTTGCTGGACTTCCAAAACAGGCGAAACACTCAGCAGACTGTCGTCATGGACCCTCTCAGCATACAGCCGGTGAGTCCCATGAATCTTCTGAATCTCAACAGTTTGTACCAAGTGTAGAGGAACAAGCCGAAACGGATCATCACACTAATCGATGGCACAAACAGGGTGCAAGACCCAGAGGAACACAAGACATCAGATTGTCATGAGTTTCTCGTATTGCTGCCGTAGCTTTCTCTACCCCAGATTCAACTATGACAAGGCTTGTAAATACCAGTATTCTACCTCCCACTATACATCTTGAACACAGATTTGAAGAATTAATGAATGCGGGTGAGGAATCCCCAAATGTGATTAGCAGCTAACACCGTTACTAACAGACAGTGACATTCAACTCAGAGCGTAGCCGAGCCTAGGACTCTGATAGTGGGTGACTCTATTATCAGAAACATCCGTAGCAGGACTACAATAACATGCTGCCTTCCTCAAGCAACGGTCTCTTATGTGAACAAGGAACTTCAGAAAATGAAGCACAAGACTACAAATCTAATTATCAATCCATGTGGGGAAGAATGATACTCTCAAAAAGCAGTCAAACATCCTTAAGAAGGACTTCAGTGAACTCTTTCAAACACTTTGAAGACTCCAAGTTCAGTCGTTCATCAGTGGACCACTCCCAACTGATAACACCATGCAGCCACAAAAAGCACTGCTGATGGACACCATCCCGGAAGAGACCTGCCCTCAGAGCTCCTCACAGACAGACTGTGATGTATCAAAACAGATACAAGACTCAGCACTCAAGGATGACTTTCTTGAAGACAGCCGGGGGAAGCCAAGACAACATATCACAGCCACAAGAAACACCAGAGACACAACCCATCTCACCAGACACATTATTCCTCTCTCCAGCATCTCCACTTCTGTGCTTTTCACTGAAAATGGTAGAATTGCTGTATGCTTGGACTAAACTCTCTCACTCATTCGCTGCAAGCCCGCAAATGTCAACAAGAAAACAGCAGGGTCCCAAAACATCAAAGCCTGGGGGCCCTGCTCCTGTGAGAGCTCTCAGACCGCTGCAGCAACAGCAGGCCCCAAACCCTCAATCTGCTGAAGGTGAACCAAAAACAACTGATAGAAGCTCTCAGTGATATGTGTCGGGTCCCTGCTATAATAACCGCAACATTCACAAATGTTTAAAGAACAAGTGGGAACCCAGTGTGCCTGTAGCTTTCTCGATTTCACTTTTATCATGTGACAGAAAGTTTAAGGCCATCTTAAGCCGAAGGGCAAACTCATCTAATATGCATCAAACTAAAACTGATGTAATGACATAAAGCACTGCCATCAAGTTAGCATCTTTAAACATTCGCTCACTAAAAAATTTAATCATTTTGTAATCAATGACTTTATAACCACAAACAATTAGGATTTTATGTTTCTAAATGAAACATGGCTAGAGGACAGCTGCAGTTCAACAGTCCTCAATGAAGCAGTCCTCCCTAACTTCACTTCCATGAGTGTTTGCAGGACTGTTAGGAGAGGTGGAGGTGGAGCTGCTTTTTTAAAGATGTCTATCAATGCAAACAAGTGTCATTTGGTCATGACTTGTCTTTTGAATATTTAGGGATTGTGCTAAAAGGTGCTCAACACATTCTTTTTATTATTATTTACAGGCCTCCAAAATACTCTTCAGCATTTGTTGAGGTAACAGAAACGTTATCAATGATTTCCTCAGAGTTTGACTGTTTTGCTAATGCAGGGGATTTTAATTTTCACATAGACAATGCAGAAAACAAAACTACAAAAGAAATGATAACAGTTCTAAATACCTTTGACTTGATTCAGCATGTGCATGGACCCACACAAAGGTGGACACACTCTAGATGTAATCATCAGTAGGGCTCTAAACATTTCATTCATTGTTATTAAGGACGTAGAACTATCTGATCACTTCTGTATTTTCTTTGATATATTGATCTCTGCTACCACTTACTCTAGAACTGTCTCTGTCAGAAGGATATCAGGGCTCCAGACTGCGACCAAATGGTCGCATTTTGCGTCCAAATTTTGAGAGTGTGCGACTGAATTTTACATCCAGTCGCACATGTGCGACCAGTAGATTTGCACACGCACGCACGCAAACACACACACACACTTGCACACACTCGGTCTCATTGAGTGATGCCTGTCTGTGAGGCGGCAAATGCGTGTGAGAAGAATAGGGAATGGCCACTGTAAGTGGCTAAAATGTGTGGAGGGGGAGGGGCCTAGAGATAATTGAGCGGGCGTAAACATCTGTGGGAAGGAAACCGAGACAAATATCATCACAACCTGATATGTGCGTGCGTCTGAGCTATGAGCAAGCGAACTATTGATTCGTTCTTCCGACCTGCGGCTAGTGTACTAGTGCCAGAGTCTACAGTGTCACCGTCAGATGATGATTCAGAGTCAGAGGTTGGTGTGGCTAAAAAAGTCCGCACCAGGGCCGGCCCGTGGTATAGGCAAATGCTAAGGGCGCCACTCATCCATAGGGGCGCCAGAATGAGTGAACGAGTGATTTTTTTTAATAATAGGCTACTATTTAAAAACCATTAATTCAAAACACTTCCAAATAAAGCAAAAAAAAAAAAAAAAAATCCGGCTCTTCAATCTTCCCCCGCCCATCGAGTGCTTGAAGTGTGTCAGAAACAGAGTGCGCGCACGATCAGTTGTTGGTAATTTGTTGTGTAGCGTGCCCGACGCCGCATCCAATGTATACAGCACTGCTTTTGTTAACACACAGCTCGTAGAAACGGGCCTGGCAGCTCGCGCCCGTTCTAGACACGGTGAAAGTTTCCTGATTGTGACGGAAGGCCGAATTTACATGACACATTATAAATGAGCATAGTCTGCGATAGATACAGTGTCAAAAAGAAGAGAAGAGGATAAAGACAGAGGTAAAGAGATGTAGTGAAATAGCAATTTATTGCATAGGAGTAAGAAGATACTATAATTTCATGGCAGTTATTTTTACCTTAAACTTAATGTTAGCAGTTGTTCTGAGATCTGAGTCCCCAGACTGTGATTTTGTACAATCAGTTTTAAGACGCATTTTTTATTATCACTATGTTTTTTTTTTACTTTACAGTTGTGCAGTTTTGGGGGGATACAGTACAGGCCAAAAGTTTGGAAACATTACTATTTTTAATGTTTTTGAAAGAAGTTTCTTCTGCTCATCAAGCCTGCATTTATTTGATCAAAAATACAGAAAAAATGTAATATTGTGTTATATTATTACAACTTAAAATAATTTGTTTTCAATTTATTATACTTTAAATTATCATTTATTTCTGTGATGCAAAGCTGAATTTTCAGCATCATTACTCCATTCTTCAGTGTCACATGTGACATCCAGTCTATCACATGATCCTTTAGAAATCATTCTAATATGATGATTTATTATGAGTGTTGGAAACAGTTCTGCTGTAATGTGTGTGTGTGTGTGTGTGTGTGTGTGTGTGTGTGTGTGTGTGTGTATGTATATATATATATATATATATATATATATATATATATATATATATATTAGGGGTGTAACGGTTCACAAAATTCACGGTTCGGTTCGATACGATACACTGATGTCACGGTTCGGTTCGATACGTTTTAGATACAGCAAAATGTAAAAACATCTCAACTTTTCAGAATGCCGCAAGCGCACCGCGGGTCATGTGACAAGAACTAACCAATCAGCTTCATCCTTTCCCGTAACAACGTTGAGAGCTCAGCCAAGATGAAGGATCAGCTGATCATAGTTGTATATGGATTGCAATTTTGAAATAAATTTAGTAGCAGCGCTACTGCAAGCGATTTTTAGAGCTGCAAATCCATTTATCCTTCGCTGAAATTTCCGCGTCTCATGGAGAGAGCACGTCATTGTTGCTTAGCAAAGACAGACGCCTCATGAGCGCTTCTGCCCAAGCGCTTTGGAAAGGAGGAGAAAGACGCGCTTAGCGTTTTCCATGCGTTTTTAGGCACGATATGTGAACGGCCCCTAAGGCGCTCGCTCACTCAGCACGCGCTGAAGGCTCGTTGCAAAATGTCGAATGCCTTTAACAGACCAGAAATATAAGATCCTAAAATAACCAACAGGTCTGGTGTTTGGGTTGGATTCCCTGTAAGCTATAGTTTCTAAATGCTGCAGGGATAGTTTGCTGCGTGCATGTTTCTCCTTTTTTTCGTCTTTTCCCAGATAGTACTGACGCATATATCCCAGATATTCCCGCTGGTGTTTTTTTTTTATTTTTTTTTTTATTCCCGCTGGTGTACCCTGTCATGTTGCAGATGCGACATATCGTTGTTTTTTTATCCACCACTCTCTTGCCATCACCATTATAGCTTAAAGGGAATCCAAAGTGCACCCAAACACCAGACCTGTTGGTTATTGGAGGATCTTCTCATTTCTAGTCTGTTAAACGCATTGGCTATTTTGCAACGAGCCTTCAGCGCGTACTGAGTGAGCGAGCGCCTGCTGAGTAGCCTAACATATAAGATGGTGTTTTTTTCTTCTTCGGGAGTGTCAGGGGCGTTGCCTGTTACGTTGTTTGGGTTATTGGGCTACCTTGTTGAACGCATATCATTATATTTCTCTCTCTCTCTTTTTTTTTTTTTCAAATATAATTAATTACTCCAACGAACCGTTCGGTATACATAATGCGTACCGCGTACCGAACCGAAAGCGTCGTACCGAACGGTTCAATACGAATACGCGTATCGTTACACCCCTAATATATATATATATGCATGAGGCGCCAGGTAAAATCTTGCAAATTGGTCAGGGCCGGCCCTGGTCCACACTCACCATTTTCGAGAAGACTGGCTGTAAGAATTCAGATGGCTGAGGTACTATAATTATTAGAACTACTTTTCACCAAATACAAAAGCCAGCTCGACCTTCAAAGGAAGAATGGCTTAAAACTTAACGAAACATACAACAACGATAAAGCATGCACACAAACTTTTTTACTATGCACATTTTTTATTCTGAGTGTATGGAATTTTGTTTACTATTTGTACTGTCATGACAGCGATGGTGCTGTCAGTTTACCTTGTTGCATATTCAAAAGTGCAGAATAAAATGTGACACTGAATTTGAAACGGCACATTGTAATTTCTGCATCTATTATTAAAGTATTTATTAGTAATACAGTGGAAATTAGTAGATTTGGTTAGCATGTTGATTTACGGTGTGCGCCCCTAAATTTTCTGGTTGTGCCCCTAAAATTTTCAGTTGGGGGCCACTGTGCTCCTAGTGTAAAAAGTTAGTCTGGAGCCCTGGATATGCTTTCAAATGTAGCCGCACTTAATAACCAGAGCCGTAGTTCGCTGACAAGTGGTGCATTATTGCGTTCAAAATCGCAGAAGAATCTCATGCGGTTATGAACGCGATATTGCGTAGCTTGTCAGCAAACTACGGCTCTGTCTTTTAAGTGTGGCTCCATTTGAAAGCAGGTTATTGACATCAACCGCTAATCACAGAACCAGCTTTACTGACGAGACATGCATGACAATTGCATGCAATTAATAGTGCAGCCCTAACAAAAACACTAGTGTACTATTTACAGAGGCCATATCTTTAACACCAAGTATTTTTTGCCGACTCAGTTGATATTCTCCTTGATTCCTTCAACTCAAAAGTTAAGAATGTTATTAATGATATTGCTCCAATAATAGTCAGTAAGAAAACAAACAACATTTTGGAAGACATAGTGCAGCAACTAAAATCATCAACTTGCTATATTGACACACTTCCCACATCTTTTTTCAAAGGTGTGCTTAACTGTTTAGAAGTAAATCTCTCTCTGGGACTTTTCCAAACTCCCTGAAAACTGCAGTTGTTAAGCCCCTCCTGAAAAAGAGCAATCTTGATAACACCATTTTGAGCAATTATAGACCAATATCTAATCTTCCTTTTATAGGCAAAATTATAGAAAAGGTAGTTTTTAATCAGCTGAATAAACACTTAAACATCTGGTTTCAGACCGCATCACAGCACAGAGACAGCACTCATTAAGATAATAAATTATATTAACTTAAATTGTGACTCTGGCAATATATCAGTGCTGGTATTGCTAGATCTCAGTGCTGCGTTTGACACTGTCGATCATAACATACTACTAGAGAGACTGGAAAACTGGGTCGGGCTTTCTGGGATGGTACTCAAATGGTTCAGGTCATACTTAAAAAGGAGCGATCATTATGTGAGTCTAGGAGAGCATAAGTCTAAGTAGACATCCATGATATGTGGAGACCCACAAGGTTCAATTCTTGCACCGCTCTTGTTTAGCCTGTATATGCTTCCTCTAAGTAAAATAATGAGAAAGAACCTAATTGCCTATTACAGATATGCTGATGATACCCAGATTTACCTAGCCTTATCTCCAAATGAATACAGCCCCACTGACTCCCTCTGCCAATGCATTGATGAAATTAATAGCTGGATGTGCCAGAACTTTCTTCAGTTAAACAAGGAAAAAACTGAAGTCATTGCATTTGGAAACAAAGATGAAGTTTTTAAGGTGAATGCATACTTTGACTCTAGGGGTCTAACAACTAAAAATCAAGACAGGAAACGTGGTGTGATTCTGGAGACAGACCTTAGTTTCAGTAGTCATGTCAAAGCAGTAACTAAATCAGCATACTATCATTTAAAAAACATTGCAAGAATAAGATGTTTTGTTTCCAGCCAAGACTTGGAGAAACTTGTTCATGCTTTATCACCAGCAGGGTGGACTATTGTAATAGGCTCCACACCAGCCTTCCCAAAAAGACCATTAGACAGCTGCAGCTCATCCAGAACACTGCTGCCAGGATTCTGACTAGAACATCTGAGCATATCACACCAGTCCTCATTAACTTCCAGTTACATTTAAGATTGATTTTAAAGTACTTCTACTTGTCTAGAAGTCACTCAAAGACCTAGGACCAAAATACATTGCTTCCAGAATCAGCCTCCAGAAGAGATCAGATGTGCTAAAACACTAGTCACATTTAAATCTAGACTCAAAACTCATCTGTTTAGCTGTGCATTTATTGAATGAGCACTGTGCGATGTCCAACCTGATTGCACTGTATTTTATGTATTAACTGTAAGATCATTTTCTATTTCTAACTGTTTTAAATTCAAGTCAATTTTTAAATAATTTCCAAAGTTTTAAAATTGCTTGTTTTACTTTTGTTCTTCATGATTATTTTACTTCATTTTATGTAAAGCACTTTGAATTACCATTTTGTTCGAAATTTGCTATATAAATAAACTTGCCTTGCCTTGCTACAGCAACCTCCCCCACCACACACACACATACACACGCAAAATTGTAGAGGGCCTCGCACATCAACTTTGCACAGGGCCTCTCACCCTCCTTGCGACGGCTCTGCTGGGGCATATTTTAAACAAAAGGCAGTGGCTGCTGCAGTATTTGCCTCGTCTCTTTTGATGTTTTCTGGACACTCTCTGTAAGAAATATTTGAATAAGAAAATGTGTAAGTATAGGATATGATGCACTATAGTAATCACTGAATGTAATCATTAACTATTTATTTGCCTTCCACAGAATACATTTAGACCACTTACACTATTGATTTGGTTTCTTAGAAAAAAATAAAAATCTACCCTAGCTTTAAGAGCCATGAATGTAAATTACATGCTATAAGTCATCAAAATATATTTCAGCTTGTGATGCAATTGACAAACACTAAGCAGACAATCTAGCAAAAGAAAACCATGACAACAAAGACACATTGCAGTATTTTTTTGCAGAGTGTCTTAAGGTAAATTAACATTTAATTTCTAATACATTAAATGCAAAAACAATTGTTAGAGAATGCAAAAACAATTGTTAGAGTTCTGAACAATAAAGATAGGCTGGCAACAGGAATGACCTGCCAATCAAAAAGAAGTGTATATATGGAAGTTTGTGTGATTTCTGTGTGACAGATGAGTACCTACAATACGAGGTTACTGGTTTTCACTAAACCAACAAAAACAGAAACTAAACAACGCTGAATGTCACAATGATATGATGCTAATATTTGTATTGTATGTTAATTTTGTTTTACCTGTGACAACAGTGTACAGATTGATCTTGGTGAAAGCAAGCTTCCCCTTCCCCCACTTCATACTGAAACAGGCAATGACCTCATTTTTCATCAACCTGTGGATACAAGAGTAATGCCCAAATAATTAATTATACATGACACATTATTGAGGCAGGTGTTATAGTTTCTGTTACGTGTTCATCATATCTAGTATAATGCAGATATCATACAGGTCCTCCAGTTGGTACTAGATTAAAAGTCATAGGCTCACCCAAACTGGCAGGTTTTTATCTTATTGCAAAACAACTGATATTGTGCAATTTCAAAATGTAAAACCAACACTATTTCAACAACTTGGCCTGTAAATATTAATTTCATTCATTTTCTCCTTGCTAGCAACTGTAAAGTGCAAAATTATAGGATAACAGAAGAGCACACAAGAAAACCAGAAGAATCAGATTAACTACCTTCAATCTATTAATATTTTAATCTAATTAATGTAATATATTAAAGCAGATTGTTCTAGCGGCTCTTTTATAAATGAACAAAAAAACATACCTTACAACAATATGGCTTCTTCAGAACATGGCAAAGAGATAAATGCAAAACAAAGCAAAAACAAAACAAAAGTTATAACATCATATAGTATAGCCCCTAAATTCACACTATATTAAATACTATACCTTAGTGATAAACTTGAACCCCAAATATAAAACTAGAGCTTGTAGAAGAAAAGGCTGTTTTTGCTTAAAATAAATAAAAAAGGAGCCTCTTTACATCGTGTGTAGAAATCTGACAGCTAAAGGAGATCCAAAATTAATTAAACTTGTACAGCAGAATATTAAGTTATAAACACCTGTATAACTAATTCGCATGACACAATTGAAGAAAAAAAAGCATTGAATCGAACAAATTTCATGATGAAAAGCTTAACGTTAAATTATTCGAAACAATAATAATAATAATATAATAATTAAAAACATATGTCTCAAGTTTAAACTTTATTTGAACTGTTTTTCAGCGCTAACAGTTAGATGGCTTTAATGACTCAGGCGTTTTTATTTCAGGGATATAACAGTTAACGTTACCATTTTTTAATTAATTATCTCTACCCATCGTCTTGCAGCTAAAATACTTCGATGTATTTGATACGTATTACAAGTAATATCATTATTTAGGGGGGCATAAACACTTTTACGTTATACATAATATACTCACCACAGTTTGAGCTGTAAGTGCACCGCAGGCCGCCTGATAAACTGATGCCTGCCGATCCAAAAAAGACCGCCAAGTAGTCGCAAAATGGCGCAATAGCGCGATGTCACCGTGTTGCATTATGTTTGGGCGTGGGATTATGGGGGGGGGGGGGTTTATTATAATCATAATAATAATAAAAATCCAAATAAAATAAACAATAATATACTTTAAATTAACTTGTATTATTCTGTAGTGCTTATTCACAAAATCCATACACAGAAAAAGTTTAAGCATATTCATCATTAATGGATGAGATCAACATTTAATTTTAAATTTTTAACTAGAATGTACTTTAAATATGAAAAATGCAAGTAAGAAGCAGCAATCAATCTGATCAATTATTTTATATATTTAAAAAAAAAACATATATAAGAACAGACTAAATTATAGCAAAGGAATTAGACATTTATATTGCATAATTATAAGACTGTACAATAAACAGTAATGCTTGCATTGTCTGCATGCACTCACTTTACTTTCCAACACAAAGATCAACAAGTTTATGTTTTGATAAACAATGTTTCCAGCCCAGAATTAAGTAAGCAATACTGTTTTGATCCTCCTAAATATGTCTTAACATGTTTGAGAGTGTTTGAATTGCATTATATTGCAAACAAGATTGTGTCACGGGCCAGCAAAGAAAGAACAGGGTCTGGGTCCAAATGCAGGGAAGATTAACTTTAACCCTCTGGAGTCTAAGAACAAAAAAGCCAACACGGCAAAAACAAAACCAAGATGCAAAAAAACACGAGAACCAGTAACACTTACAAGACGTTGAGGTGACAAGGTGGGGCGGGGTCAGAAAAGAGACAGGACAAAAGCACATGGCACCAAACAAACACAACACTCACAGAAGACTGTGACAGAAAGACATAAGACTGTGACAGAAAGACAGAAAACTGTGACAGATTGGATATCAATTTATATAAACTGTTATGGTTCATGAATGGTCATGGGTTAAATTAAAGTCATAACACTTTATTTTCATAGTCCCTTTTGAATATTCTATTGACAATATAAGTATTGAACGTACATGTCAACTAACTCTCATTATAGTACTAATAGACTGTCTGCTTAATTTCTAATTCTGATGCTCTCCCAGAATATGTTTGACTGACTACAAGTAACTTTGCAAGTACATCAACTTATTCTAACACTCTAATGAAAGCAGGTACAGTCGTGGCCCAAAATACTGGCACCCTTTGTAAAAGTGACCAAAGAAGGTTGTGAAAATTCATTGTTAATCCTTTTGATATTTTATTTAAAAAAAATATTCACAAAAATGTATCCTTTCATTGGATAATAAGAAATGAAATTTTTTTCTCAAATGCTCATTGGACACAATTATTGGCCCCCCTAGAAATTTTTATGAGTAAAATATCTCTGAAGTATATTCCCATTCAAATTCACAATTTTGAGCACTCAAGCTTGATTATAAACATGAAATTATCCAGCTATGGCTATGGCTACCTGTTTCACAGAAATATAAAGAGGAGGGAAAACAAAGCCCAAATTCCCTTAATCATTCATCACAATGAGAAAAACCAAAGAATGTATTTCTGATGTGATAATTGAGATAATTGAGCTTAACAAATTGGTGAAGTGGCTTTAAGAAAAGAGCTAGAGCAGTGAAAATTCCAATTTCCACCATCAGGGCAATAATTAAGAATCTCCAATCAACATAAAATGTTACAAAACTGCTTGGAAGAGGACTTGTCTATATCGTCCTAATGTGTGGTGAGAAGGAGAGTTTGAGTAGCTAAAGACTCGCCAAAGGTCACAGCTGGAGAACTGCAGCAAATAGCGGAGTCTCTGGTTCAGAAAACCTTTTATAAAAAGTCAAACAGAACCTACATCAACACATGTTGTTTGGGAGGGTTACAAAGAAAAAATTATCCTAGCTCATTCAAAAACAAACTAAAGCAATATTCAGTTATCAGCCAAGACTGGAACTTTAAATGTGAATGGCT